>NC_136071.1:1199245877-1199845877 GCF_964261635.1 Lissotriton helveticus | reverse complement strand
CAAATTCGCAATCTGCGAACTCTCGCGAATTTGTCGAAAATCCGTGAATCCGCTTGCGGCGGATTTTTTGCTTGGTTGCGGTGCGCGGCGTGGTGCACGGCGTTCACTTTCCGTCATTTAGCGTTTGCCGAGTTGTTTTTCTTTGCGAGTGCCGCTCAATTTTGGATCTTGCTGCGTGATCCCGCGGGAGTTTGGCGCCCGCGAATACGTAATCGCGGCTTGCCACCTTGCACAGCACACCTCGCGAGAGTTCGCAATTGCGAACACGTAGTTGCGGCGGAAAGGAACAATCTCGCACTCGCGAAATAGAGATTTTGCAATTCTGCACAAGAAAATCACCAGCAAACAGGATAAACCTTCAGAAAATTATGATTTTTATCAGAATCACTGCTTAGGTTGACATTTGCATGGCCTTTTTTTTTGCAAGGAGTCCATTTTTTGGGGGGGGGGGGAAGGAAGTGCCCCACAGTCTCCAACTTCCTGTTCCTGTCCAGCAGGCTCCTCCCAGTGCTTTGTCCATCTCCTGGTCACTTTCATTTGGATCTGGAGCTGGAAGGATTACTTTTTGTGGGTGCTGCTGGATATTTGGATTTGAGGCCTTTTTGACTGTCTTTGGATCACTTTTGGATTAGAAATCAACTTTCACAAGTAAGTTTGTTTGGGGCATTACAGTTGCTGCAAGTACAATTTTGGAACTTTTTCAGAACATTAAATAAATTATATTGTGGGTAGCCACAGTATCCAGTAGGACCAGGGTTGGTTAGGGGTGCATGATACAACTGTTTTGTTGAATTTAAACACCATTGAGGCCATGGATGGGCTGGGATTGTGCTGATTTTATTGTTTTTTGTCGTTTTTTGGGGGCTGCTGGTGTGGCCTTTTGCCCAGGGGTGGTGGTGCATGGACTGAGTGTGCCTGTGGTGTGGTCTCACTCTCTTTAATGTAAACATCATGGATGGCATTGGATTGTGGTGATTTCTGGCTGTTTTTCTGTTTTTTGGGGGTGTACTGTTGATGTGGACTGGCCATGTGGGTGGTGGTGGTGGCCATCTTGAGTGCTGCTGGCTGGTACAGGCAACATGTGCTTGGGGTGTAAGGGGCCATTTTGAGGAGAGGCAGTGTCTGAGGCCTGCACTTATTTTGCCTACTTTTCATCCATTATGCCCAGGGGTAGTGAGTGTTGCATGGGCCTAGTGTTTCTGAGGGGTGTCTTCTTGAATTTAAACACCATTGAGGCCATGGATGGGCTGGGATTGTGCTGATTTTATTGTTTTTTTGTTGTTTTTTTGGGGCTGCTGGTGGGGCCCTTTGCCCAGGGGTAGTGGTGCATGGACTGAGTGTGCCTGTAGTGTGGTCTCACTCTCTTTAATGTAAACATCATGGATGGCATTGGATTGTGGTGATTTCTGGCTGTTTTTCTGTGTTTTTTGGGGTGTACTGTTGATGTGGACTGGCCATGTGGGTGGTGGTGGGTGGCCATCTTGAGTGCTGCTGGCTGGTACAGGCAACATGTGCTTGGGGTGTAAGGGGCCATTTTGAGGAGAGGCAGTGTCTGAGGCCTGCACTTATTTTGCCTACTTTTCATCCATTATGCCCAGGGGTAGTGAGTGTTGCATGGGCCTAGTGTTTCTGAGGGGTGTCTTCTTGAATTTAAACACCATTGAGGCCATGGATGGGCTGGGATTGTGCTGATTTTATTGTTTTTTTGTTGTTTTTTTGGGGCTGCTGGTGGGGCCCTTTGCCCAGGGGTAGTGGTGCATGGACTGAGTGTGCCTGTAGTGTGGTCTCACTCTCTTTAATGTAAACATCATGGATGGCATTGGATTGTGGTGATTTCTGGCTGGTTTTCTGTTTTTTGGGGGTGTACTGTTGATGTGGACTGTGGCCATGTGGGTGGTGGTGGTGGCCATCTTGAGTCCTGGCTGGTACAGGCAACATGTGCTTGGGGTGTAAGGGGCCATTTTGAGAAGAGGCAGTGTCTGAGGCCTGCACTTATTTTGCCTACTTTTCATCCATTATGCCCAGGGGTAGTGAGTGTTGCATGGGCCTAGTGTTTCTGAGGGGTGTCTTCTTGAATTTAAACACCATTGAGGCCATGGATGGGCTGGGATTGTGCTGATTTTATTGTTTTTTGTCGTTTTTTTGGGGCTGCTGGTGGGGCCCTTTGCCCAGGGGTAGTGGTGCATGGACTGAGTGTGCCTGTAGTGTGGTCTCACTCTCTTTAATGTAAACATCATGGATGGCATTGGATTGTGGTGATTTCTGGCTGTTTTTCTGTGTTTTTTGGGGTGTACTGTTGATGTGGACTGGCCATGTGGGTGGTGGTGGGTGGCCATCTTGAGTGCTGCTGGCTGGTACAGGCAACATGTGCTTGGGGTGTAAGGGGCCATTTTGAGGAGAGGCAGTGTCTGAGGCCTGCACTTATTTTGCCTACTTTTCATCCATTATGCCCAGGGGTAGTGAGTGTTGCATGGGCCTAGTGTTTCTGAGGGGTGTCTTCTTGAATTTAAACACCATTGAGGCCATGGATGGGCTGGGATTGTGCTGGTTTTATTGTTTTTTTGTCGTTTTTTTGGGGCTGCTGGTGGGGCCTTTTGCCAAGGGATAGTAGTGGTGCATGGACTGAGTGTGCCTGTAGTGTGGTCTCACTCTCTTTAATGTAAACATCATGGATGGCATTGGATTGTGGTGATTTCTGGCTGTTTTTCTGTGTTTTTTGGGGTGTACTGTTGATGTGGACTGGCCATGTGGGTGGTGGTGGGTGGCCATCTTGAGTGCTGCTGGCTGGTACAGGCAACATGTGCTTGGGGTGTAAGGGGCCATTTTGAGGAGAGGCAGTGTCTGAGGCCTGCACTTATTTTGCCTACTTTTCATCCATTATGCCCAGGGGTAGTGAGTGTTGCATACTTGCATGTCCCTAGTCTTTCTGTGGGGTATATTCAATGTAAACATCATGGATGGCATGGGATTGTGCTCATTTTTCTGTGTTTTGTCGATTTTTTGGGGTGTATAACTGAACTGATGTTCCTCTGTCTTCCATTGCTTTTAGGTGCACAAGACTCAAGAGAACCACCAGTGCCAGGAAGAAGTCCTGCAGCGGTGTGTGTGTGCAGCATAACGTCACGCGACGTCACGTCTGGACACAGACAACTCTGCAAGTCGTGCAACTGCTGCCTGCTGTTCTGACCTGCTCTGAAGAAGATGGCCCCAAAAAAAGTAACCCGTAGCTCCTCTATCAAGAAAGGTGCCAGTAAGGAGCAGAAGAAGCAAGTTACCAAGGAGACTGGTGTGCCGCCCGCCCCTTTTTTTGGTGGTAAAAAAAAAAGTATGCCTGCAGCAGCAGCGGGATCTGCTGGGGACCAAGCTGGCAGCAGCACCCCCGCTCCATTGGGCTCAGTGCCACCACCACCACCACGCCAACTTAAGTCCAAGCCCTTCAGTGCTGCAGAGGCAGCCAGTATAGTTGTTCAATCACCATCGACCAGTGATGTTGGCTCATCGCAAGAAAGCAGCAGCAATGTCCCTCAATCAACACAGGTTGTTGTAGCTCATCTGACGAGTGTTGAACAACCACAGCCGCAACAACAATCACATGTGCAAGTACAAGCCCAAGTACATGTGGAAGGAGAGGCAGCGCAAGGAGATGCGCAAGCAGAGGTGCATGGAGGGTCACAAGTGCCCACAATAGTTGTCCCTCCCGAAGTAGGGGCACATCAGGAAATCGACAATTAAGGCGAGGTATCATTTGAGGAAGCCACTCCTCCTGATGATCCTTCATTGTCTTCCACACCCCTAGCAAGGAAGAGATCAAGGGTGGTGTCTACATCTTCTTCAAGCACACCTCCTTCTGATGATACGGATCAAACTTGGGGACCAGCACCACTGCCGTCTGAGAGTGAGGCACACCATGATCCGACAAAGGTAGTTAAGCGTAAAAGGAAGCTCGTCCAAAGTCTCAGAGTTATGGAGTGTGATGAGGCTCAACAAGAAGTGGCGGATACTGCTGCTGATGAAGACTCTGCCAACGACGACCCAGTCATCATAAAGGTCACTGCAGCCCCAGCGGGCATGCAGCAAACAGACATTTTGACCCTAGCCCGAAGAGCTGCTGAGCGTGATGATGATGATGTTGTCGATGAGGAGGCAGTGGAAACACCACAATCATTGGAGTTAAGTAGTACACCAACTCGTCCCGCTTCCATATTTCTTTCTGGCAAGAAGAGACCTCCATCCACCTCGACCTTAATTAGTGGCGGTGAAAGTGCACAACGTACAAAAGTTGGGCAATCCAGATCCTCCACTTCATCTGGCATTAGCTTCATGACCACCACCACCAGTATCGCCGCCTCCTCCAGGTCCCACAGACACTTCAAGTCCACAGTTTGGGACTTCTTTACTGTTTGTCAAAAAAATCCAAAGTTTGCCATTTGTACCCTTTGTAAGCTTGCAGTTAGTCGTGGTAAGCCAGGTACCAACTATGGTACCGGAGGCCAGAGAGGTCATCTTAGGAGACAGCACACTGTCCAATGGTTTGCGCACCTAGATGCGATCAAGAAAGGCCGAATTCAAGGAAACGTTGATGTTGCATCTGATGATGATGAGGAGGAAGAAGACGTGTCAAACACTTCCCTTACACCCAGTACCCCTGTCAGCAGCACACCCAATGTGAGGCACACTAAGAGTGTTGGAGCGAGTGAGACACCAACGCACAAAAGTTCACCAGCGAGCAAAATTGGGTCAACGAAGTCATTATCAGCCCGTAAATGCTTGGTCCAGGGCAACATTAGAACAATGCTTACTTCAGACGTGCCATATGAACGCAACCACCCACTGACGCGTCTGTATAACATTAAGCTGGCTAAAATGCTAGCTGTGGACCTTCTCCCTTTTTCTTTTGTAGAAGCGATAGGTTTTCTAGAATTAGTGGCAACGCTCTGCCCTAAATGGAAGGTTCCTAGCCGGTTCTATTTTGCCAGAGTTGCGGTCCCAGCACTACATGAAGATGTGCTGGAGGCGATTGGGGCAGCTTTGCAGAAGAGTGCTGTTCACACAATACATCTGACAACAGACATGTGGACCAGTGGCGCAGGCGCTGATTACATGTGCATCACTGCACACTGGGTCTCTTTTTCAGGTGTTAAAGCAAAGCTAAACGCAGGTGTTGACCCGGACAAAGTTTTCAAAGCTGCTCGGAAACATGCAACACTAGCCATGTTTGGCTTGGAGAAAAGTCACACATCCCAAAACATTTTGGACGAGTTTGACAAAAAGGTCTTGAAAATGCTATCTCCAATAAAACGCAAGATTGGTTATGTTTCCACGGATAATGGCGCCAATATAGTTAAGGCCATGTCGCTGGGTGACTATGTTAGAGTGCCGTGTTTGGCGCACTGTATCAACCTGGTAGTTCAAAAATTCTTGAGTGATAGAGACAGTGCAGCGTTCGCGGTAATGGCCACCTGCCGCAAAATGTGCAACCATTTCAGCCATTCTTTTAAGGCCCGGAAGCATCTGAGGAGGCTGCTACTTCAACGTGGAATGCCAGTGAAAGCACTCATCCAGGAGGTGGCAACACGTTGGAACTCAACCTTCTACATGCTTGAGCGTCTGTATGAGCAGTATACGGTACTCGATCACTATTTCTTAACAGAGGGTACAACTCAGAAGGAGGACCTGCGGATGGCTGCGGCGCAATGGGACATAGTTAAAAGCCTGACAGACATGCTTCGTCCTTTTGAGTTCTTCACGCGTGCAGTCAGCCAGGAGGACTGTAATTTGGGAAAAGCTATCCCATTGTTGTGCATGCTGGAGCACCAACTGATGGCGGTGTCTTCTGAGTTTCAAAAAGATGTACAAAAAAAAGACCATTTTATTTTGTCTGAGAAATTATTAGAGCGCCTACGTGGTGATGAACGTCTTCAAAAGATCAAGTCAGATCAGCATTACATTTGTGCTACTATTCTGGATCCACGCTACAAAAAGGCGCTGGCAGGCGAAGCATTCTTTCCTTTTGCTGATGCAGATGTTCAAAAGTACAAACATTGGTTAGCCTGGTCAGACAAGAGGTTTGAAAAAGAACGGCAGGTTATTGAAGGAGAAGACAGTACATCAGCATCAGCAGGCCATCCCCAGTCACAAGAATCCACTTCTGCACCTGTGGCTGGGGCACAAGTGACCTCTCAGCCGTTAAAGACACCGGCAACTGGATCATCTGCACCACACACAACACTAACAGTGGCTGCTGAGGAGGATTGGCTAAGTTTGCTTGGCTATGGTTCTCGAAAAAATGTCAAAGGCACAGCAAAAAGTAAGCAAAGTGGAGGAACCGTTGATGACCTTGAGTCGATGGTGCAGGACTATATGAATGACTCAACAGAGGTCTTTCTTAATGATGAGCCATTGCAGTATTGGCATGACAAAAAACAATTGTGGCCACAGCTCTCCAACCTGGCTATAAACTATTTGTCTTGCCCACTCGCAAGTGTGTCTTCTGAACGTGTTTTCAGTGCTGCTGGTGGCATTGTAACTCCCAAACGGAGCCGCCTCTCGCCCAAAAATGTGGAGCGGCTGACAATGATCAAGATGAATCAGCACCTCATACCACCAGATTACAAAGTACGAGAAAGCACGCCGCATGAAGACGAGGAGGACGGCAACGTAGATGAGGGGATTTGTTCTCTGTTCGGTGGCACTGACCTCATCCTGCCTGAATTCGCAGAGTATGATGACGAAATCTTCTTCTTATTCCCTGACACCGAGCCCTGAAAATGAGACAATGAATAAAGAACTTTCTTTTTCGTCCTTATTCACTTTTATTCCTGTGTGTCTCTCTTTCTTTGTTTTGCACAGTTAAGTTAATTCAATCTTTAATCACCTAATCCCAAAAACAAGACCATCAGCAGAACTGTCTTCACTTGTTTGCTTATTGATTTGAAGGTGCCGCAGTCTACATTCCTCAGGTTCACAAGTTCTGAAGAACATGCTCCTCTATCCTCCTCCTCCAGACTGCGATTTCCCTCAAAGCAGAGTGCTGGATTACGCCCAATGAAGAAAGACTCAGCACTTGTGGGGGTGTTGTACTTCTTTGCGGGTGAGTTGACGGATTTGGGCCCATTGCTGTGAAGCTCTAATAATGGACAAAAGTGTTTTGGACCAAATATGAGGTGGAAATTTCTTGCCGTTTTTGCTGACTTGCTTGCCTTTGAGGTGCTCTTTGGCGGGGTTCCGGGTGTTTGTGGGTGATTTTTGGTGTCTGGGAGCACTGCTGCGACAGTCTAATCTTGATTGCATTTTCTTTTCAGGAAATCCGTGGTGGAAAACAGGAGTTATGATGATTGATGATGATGACCTAGCTGCACAGCGCCGCGTTTGGACCGAAGGCCGAGAGATATTGTAAGTATGAGATTTAGCATTTTCGCTGTTTGGGGGTGTTGTCGGGTGGTTTTTTGCAGGTGGGTTGGCGGGTCTTGCCTGGGGCATCCCTGGGAAGGTCTAATACCGGATAGAAGTGTTTTGGACAAAATCCTTAAGGAACAGCATTTTTGCTATTTCTTCTGACATCTTGCTCAAAGTAGCGTTTTGGGGGGCTTCCTGCTGTTCGTGGGTGGGTTGCGGCCGGGGTCTCTGTCGAAGCACTGCTGCGACAGTCTAATCTTGATTGCATTTGCTTTTCAGGAAATCCGTGGTGGAAAACAGGAGTTATGATGATTGATGATGACCTAGCTGCACAGCGCTGCGTTTGGACCGAAGGCCGAGAGATATTGTAAGTATGAGATTTAGCTTTTTCGCTGTTTGGGGGTGTTGTCGGGTGGTTTTTTGCAGGTGGGTTGGCGGGTCTTGCCTGGGGCATTCCTGGGAAGGCCTAATACCGGATAGAAGTGTTTTGGACAAAATCCTTAAGGAACAGCCTTTTTTTTGCTATTTCTTCTGACATCTTGCTCAATGTAGCGTTTTGGGGGGCTTCCTGCTGTTCGTGGGTGGGTTGCGGCCGGGGTCTCTGTCGAAGCACTGCTGCGACAGTCTAATCTTGATTGCATTTGCTTTTCAGGAAATCCGTGGTGGAAAAACAGGAGTTATGATGATTGATGATGACCTAGCTGCACAGCGCCGTGTTTGGACCGAAGGCCGAGAGATATTGTAAGTATGAGATTTAGCTTTTTCGCTGTTTGGGGGTGTTGTCGGGTGGTTTTTTGCAGGTGGGTTGGCGGGTCTTGCCTGGGGCATTCCTGGGAAGGCCTAATACCGGATAGAAGTGTTTTGGACAAAATCCATAAGGAAACACCAGTTTTGGCACTTTTTGTAAGTTAGGGTTCGTTAGGGTTCGCCCTAGCAGCAGGATTGCATGTGTTTCGGGGGGTTCTATTGCAACGCAGTTCTGGGGTTTTAGAGCACTGTTGGAGCGATGCTGGCTATGGATACTTTTGCTTGCTTGCAAGTGGTTTGAATACAATCCACGGTCTGTATTTGGGCCTACTGTTACTTTCAAAGTACGTTTTGTCACCCTCACCATTTTTCTGCTAGGCATCGTTTTTGGAGATCTGATTGGGGGTCTTCTACATTTTTGCGACTGGCTTTAGTAAGGGTCTTGGTGGGAGCATTGCTGGGAAGGTCAAATTTTGTTCTAAAACACAGTTTACAGTACACCTACCTTGAGGGGAAAGATCCGCTATAATATTTTGGCCATACTTATTTATCCTTAAAAAGGTGACTCAGACAGAGCACGCAATTTCAAAAATATTGTACTGTCTATTAGGGAAATCAAAGTGTCACTTTTTGCACCACACAGCGTACATACCTTTCATTTATTTATCAGTGGTATTGTAATAGCACTTCCTGTTTTCCGTTCAATAATTACAGGCCGGGTTTCAGTCAACATCCGCCAGGCAGGCAGTGGACAGGGTGTCTTCTGTCAGTGGTCACCAACATTGATGGACGAAGCGTCAGCTGGAATGGAGGAGTGCCGCCAATAAGAGGAATTGTTTGCTGCATGCAACTTACTTACCAAATTCAACAGGACAACTCCAACAACATACGCAATACAGATACAGTATCCATTGTTTTATTCTATGAGTGTGACTGCATGTGCTTAGCTTTAGTTTGTACCCAAAGATTCTCTTTATCTTCAATTATTGTTTGTCCATGCTGTGCTTTTTTTTTCTTCTCTCAACAAAACCTACCCAAAAAGAAACCCCCATTCCCATCCATTTTCCAAACCCTAACCCTCTTCCCCCGGGCTGTGTTGTTTTGCTTGATGTCTGACTAAAATGACATCAATAATTCCACACACTTGCTGGGGAGGATAAGGTCATAGCAACAGGCTGGTGAAGGAATACGAGGATATCTTCTAGACTTACTCAGCTTCAGTACTATATCTTCTAGTAGTAGGAGCCAATGTCAAATAAATTCAACGCAAGTACTAGTTATACTTGCAAGCAAATACTTTACCATTTGTTAGGCTACATTATGGCACTGTTCTAGTGTACTGTCACCTGCTATATTCTCGATGGTACCGTAACCGTTGTAATGCTACAGTAAGGACAAACCAGGTTTCGTTTTCTTTTTTTCCATAGGCATGCAACTGCCACTGTGTCACACCACTAGTACCACCGCAATGAGGAAATTTCACCCGCCCAGGATTGCCAACGTTAATCCCCATTTCACGTGGATCCAGCCCTGGGCCTAGCCCTAATTTCTAACACAAATTACAGGTAAGATAAGCGTTTGGTGGGAGGTAGTATAATGGAGTATTATTTAGGACTAGACGAGAGATTGACGGTAGTACTACTAAAGTCCTACGACTGTTCAGGAAAACAAACTTACTGTTACACCCCCGTCCCCCACCCACCAGACTGAAAAGCAGTAAAAAACAGGTATGGTCAGATAAAGTTTAAAAATGTATATTTATGTAGCCCTAACAAAATAATCTCCCTCAAGACCCACCCTAACCCCAACGATTGTCTTTGAAAAGTCCCAAAACGATCCCAACTCCCAAATCCCACCCCCCAAAAGTCTATAAAAAAAGGGCAAGGGACACTCCACTACTGGAGGGTGCTGGACCTGGTGCATTTTGCGGCATGGGCATCATACTCCTTGCGGAGGGTGGCAAGCTCGAAGCGGAGGCCCTCTACCAAGTTCTTATAGTTCTGGACCTCCTGCTCCAGGTAGGACATTCGGACTCCTAGGCGGCGTTGGCGTGCCTTGCAGCTCCTGTGGGGGGCAGCTGGTCTTTCTGTTGCTTGGCGGTGGCGGTTGTCTTTGTTAGCCCGGCTCGGTCCCGCTGGAGCACTGCGCATGCTGGCGTCCCGTGGGGTCACGGAGGAGGATGCAGCGGTCCCAGTCGAGGATGTTGTTGTTGCACCGGTCGACTGCGTGTCCTCCTCCTCCTCCAGGGCCACCAGCCGCCGATATTCGGCGACAGTGGCATCCAGCCTCCGTTGCCGGGCCATTCGCGCCTGCTCCCTCCGTGATGTTGATTTGGAAGGAGCAACTATATGAAGAAAGAAAGACATAGTCTGTAACCAATGCTCCTTAGCATTAATAACACAAAGTGATTGAGCCGAAAGTTGGGTCACAGTACAAGTAGCAAATTGAAAGCACAGTACATAACTATTGAGGACAGTATCTATGTAACCTCCCACTTCTGCATCCTTGCTCTAACATTAGTGGTAGTTTAATGAACAAATTCTACGACCACTATGGACTTCCATTACAGTCGACTATGACAGTACACCAGTCTTATTCTTCTTCTTCTCTCTTGTTTAGGAAAATTGGTACGTTATCTTATGCAAGCCGGCAGAATGGCAGCACAGTGAACTTGCACCCGAGAAAAACAGTTGCACACCATGATGAGTGAGACAGACTTGCGTTACTGTACCCGTCCAGTACATGCGGGTGGTGAAGCTATTACTTTTCTATTACGGGTGGCACTGAGAATACTCTGTTACAAGGGCTACTGCTTAATTAATTTACCTTTCACCCTACAGTGCAAATGAGTACTAGAAAAGGAAAATGAAGAAGATAAATAATTTGATTATCTATCACTTCACATGGGACGTAGTTGATGACATATGGGATGACTTTAGGTGCTTTGCTTAATATTGAGTGAACAGTGATACACCCACACATGAATGACGCACTACAACTAAACTAAAGTTATTAAGAGAGGTACGGAGTGTCCACCGTAATACCCAGATATATGCTGTGCTTGCAGTTGCAATACAAAGTACTGCTACTATTCATGGTAGTATTGGACACATTTACAATTTCTTTTCCTTGCCTTCCCTACACTGGAACGGACGTGCGGGTGCGGTGGTACATGCTCTTCAAGGTAACACTTAGTTCATCCAGCGACCATCTACTCTCTATAGATACACATGTGCTATCTAAGAGTCAGAGAATACCATGCTCCAGGCATCCATTCATTCAAAGTATACGCACACATACAGTTTCTGTTTCACCCACCCAGGCTGATGTCCTTCCACCCATCCTTGCTTCATCATTGACCCAGCCATGCACCATACCATATTCTTTCCTTCCCAGCCACCTCGGGGGCCAAGCAAACACATATCGTTCTTCTTTGCCAGCCATCATACAATTTCGCGTCCCACTTACTTACACCCTTCTTTTGCTTTTCGTTCATCCCATCCATCACGTTCGTCTAAGAATTTATTGGGATTCTTCTCACCAAAAACTTCACAGCTAAGTCGAAGTACATTTCGAGGAGGCTACTACCTGGTTGATTTGTAATACACCCGTGCAGAAAGCACACTATGCAGTCTTCAATCTCAATAAGTAAGGAATATATAGCTTACCTGTTCCCGCCACCACCGTGCGAACCCCCACAGGACCGTCCGCCGGCTCTTGCACCGCCTCCTCCCCAGAGTCCTCCGAGTCCTCGCCCAACACCGCCACCTCCGCGCTGGCCAAGTCACCAGATGTTACACCTACAAAGTACATTTAAGAATGTTAGAATACACCACTCACTACTATATAATATTTGGTCTAGGAGAAATGTTAAAAAAACAGAATACAATGTAATAATTTGTGACTGTCTACTCTAAAGTAAAAATGTCCCTTTTTCCAGGGAAGGCTGTTGTCTTGCTGCACTTTTATGCACAACTGATGAATGCTTGCTTTTTATTTTTAACACGCACCACTTTTTCTCCTAACAGACAGAAGCTTGACTCCTACGAACACGACCAGGATCAAGTTCAAACCAGGTGAGAGCTCGGCTCGACCACAAGAAATGTGTCCAATTAATCGTCAGCACTAAGCACTTTTCCGTTTTCAGTTAAATAGTTTTATGACAAAGTAGATTTTAATAAATGTGTTTACTTTTAATAAAGCTTTTAAACTTAAATAGACTCTGTGGTTTTTGGTCCTCCAGACTAGAGTGGATGAGCTAAAGGTTTTGGAATTTTTGCAAGCATGAGTGCCTCTGACACTTCTTGACTGTGCTGTGACTCCGTACTCTCTTGTCCTGCGTACGATAATCTAGAGATCATTGGGGATCAATCATCGGTGACTTCGGGAGCTGAATGACTCTGCCACACTATCTAGTCAGTAAGGAGACAGTGCATAGAGCTATTGCTGAATAGAATGGGAGTCCAATGGAATTGCCAAATGTCCAATCTTAGTTAGCTACACAGACAGACTAATAAGAATAATCTACTAATACCACAGGGAGTCATATTCGAGCCAGGATAAGAATTTATATCCAGTCTACAAGAAGATCAAAGACGATTTAGAAAAAATCGAATGAGGAACGCTAGGAAAAAATAGGTACTCTTTATTACAATTAAAACTTACTGGGGCCAGCAAAGGAGCCCTCGCCTGCCCGATCCTGGCCTGCATCCTGAACAGCACCCTCCTCCTCCTGTGTCCTCTTGCCCTTGGGGGGAGCTGATGTACAACATGAAAGAAAGAAAGACCAGAAAACATGGATGAGATTTGTCAACCAAATCAACCATTTCAAAAGAACAATAACAACATTTTTTTGAGAAATAGCAAATAGATAGACAACTATTCCACGGGATCTATCTCATGTGGTATACTACGTTATTCGTATTGCCTGATTTGCGGACCGTTGACTTAGAAAGTTCCTATGTAACTCAATAAACAGACTACTAAAGAGGTTTGCCTAGGCCTGGCACTGCAGGCAGCAGTCCGCAGCACGCGAAGTG
This sequence comes from Lissotriton helveticus, assembly GCF_964261635.1. NCBI lineage: Eukaryota > Metazoa > Chordata > Amphibia > Caudata > Salamandridae > Lissotriton > Lissotriton helveticus. The sequence goes on along the minus strand of NC_136071.1, from coordinate 1,199,832,696 downwards.
ACAGACAAAGTCCATCCTGGTTGCAGATCAGTGAATACTCAAACTATCAATCCACCCACCACCACCACTATTTCTTCTTATAGCCATGTGTCTAAAGGAAGGACTGGACTTCAGTCTGTTGGGGCTGATTTAGAAGTCCCTTGCGGCTCATTTTCCTCCATTGTTGCGTGACTTTTGTGACGCAGCGGCAGAACAAAAGACTCGCCATGGTGTTGGTGCGGCGTATATATTAAAAAAAACAATTATGGGCGATGCATCACGTTGTAAAGCCCTGCGCCATCAGGGGGCGTTCCGGCGCAAGGGAGGGCGTACCTGCGCAGGGACGAATCCTAAAAGTGGCTGAGGGAAATCTACAAGATGTCAATCAGTCACTTTTAAGACAATGATGCATGAGTCAAACCCTGCGCGCTTGAAGCCGACGTACGGCTTGATGCAGCATTGGGGAGATAGGGTACCCCAGAGCATTGCTGGAGCTGCGCCATCGTTGGCACGCAACTCCAGCAATGCGCCGCCTTTACGGCACAGATGCGTAAGGCTTCTGTGACGTTTTGGGCCAATGGGTGGCGGTGGCATGGCACACAATTACTGCCGCATCCCTGCTACTTTGCAGGGATGCGCCGGTAATTGAAAAAATGACCCTTAGTGTCTAGCATTACGCAGTTCTTATCTTTACACTACACTCATACTTAATTTCTCAGGCCAATGAAATGAACACAATTTACAAAACAAATAAGCATAGTAGCAAGCAAGGCTACTGAGAAGGAGAGCAGTGCACCTGAAATGCATAGAAGATTTTGAAATATAATTTACCTACAATGTAATCGGCAGCATTATTGCTCTTGGTAAAGAACAAAGATTTGCAAATAACAGAGCCGGATAAAACAGAGTAGTGATGAATAGCTACTACTACTCACCAAGCCCGGGGACCTCTACGCCGAGCGCGTCCAGCAAGTCCCGTTCCCGGTCCATGACATCGGTCCAGCGGTGGGTGGCCTGGTTATATGTGCGCCGGACCCCAGAGAGCTTATACATGGCCCGGCACACCTTCTCCCACCGCTTCCGGCGCTCCCGGATGCCATAGCCGGTCGCGATCTTGCCGCCTCCCAGGATCGTCTTGGGGAGGCGGCGCTGGACGTGGAAGATGAGCGCGGCCACCTCCTCCGCGCTGAAGATCTCCCGTGGCACCACTTGCTCCCCCCTCAAACGCCCGCACGGGAGCCGGGCACGGGGTGCGGGACCCTTCCCCTTCTCAGGGTGCTTCCCGGCTCCCTTTACCATGGTCTGGGCAGAAATAAACTTAAATGATAAAGAAGAAATAGAATAGTGAAGAAGAAAAGAAAAGAGTTTAAAAAAGTAGTTTAAAAGTAACTAAAAGTAGCAGAAAACACAAAAATATACAGCTAGAAAAATAGAGGGATAGATAATAAGTAAAATAGATTAAATAAACTTCAAACAAGCAAAGGATGGCAGAGATTCAGAGAGGATACAGAAAGCATGCCCAGAACCATAGCAATGAATGAGAAACAAGATGGCCGCGCCCGTTCACGACCGCGTGGGTAAGTTCGCGCGAGATTTTCCTCGCGAGCACGCGCGAAATTGTACTAGCGAGCAGCACAGTTTGCGAGATTACACATAGCGGCCGGAAACGGAATTACGTCACGCAAACAAGATGGCCGCGCCCGTGTACGACCGCTAGGGTAACTTGGCAAACGTATAGCTACAAGCACCTCGCGAACACGCGCAAAAGCACGCGAACATACACGTCGCAAAAAAAAATTAGTGTATTCGCAAGCATTCGCGGCGCCCGAAATCGATCTCGCACGGATTCGCGCCCCAAAAAACGCGCGAAATTGCAGAAAAAACGATTTTTGCTAAACTGAAAGCAATGAGCAGGTGCAAAAGTTCAAACTTAACATTTGTAACATTCACTGTAGTGCTTCCTGAGGGGCCCCTCCAGAGTTTGCAACTATTCTATGACCCTGCTATGACCCAAACAGCAGGCTCATAGAATAGCTACAAGTAGACCATAAAGGTCCTGTGAAAAAAAATTTCACTGCAACAGAAAGCAAATTACAGATAAGGAAGGAAGCAGGTGCCAGCCAGACTGGAACTTTCTAAATAACTGACACATTAATCAACCCCAAATTAATTCATGGCAGTTGAAGTAGGGGAGGTGTGCTTGCTTTTTTCACCCCCCATAAACTACAGTGATAAACAAACCTAATGGGTGGCAGTGAGGATGTACCAGAGGGTGGCATGGGTGTCCCAGAGGGTGGCAGTGGTGAAACAGAGGGTGCTGTGAACCTGTGATGATAAACCAGACGTAGAAACAACATAGTCGCGGCCGTTGCGTGCCGAAAAGTAAGTTCGCAATTGCGAAATTGTCCCAAAATCGGCGCGAACGCTCGCCAACACAAAAAACGGGAAAATCCGCAAATCCGCGAGAGTTCGCGTATCTTCGCGGATTGCGAATCCGTAAATCCGCAATTTCGCGTACGCGAGATCCGCTAGATCCGCCCATGCTTACTAGTGACGTAGGAAATGGGACACATTTGTTATTTTCCTTCAATTTAGTACAAAAACAGTTTGTTTTTAACAAGAGGATTGCAAGCAGGTGGCCTGCAATCTGCGAGGGAGTGGCCATATGCCATGAGACAATTCTGATCTAGAACACACTGTCATTCTCATAGAATACAAAGACAAAGGCAAAAAGCAAAACAGTGCCTCTAATTTCTTCAATTGGGTTTCCATGTGAGAGCATATCCTCTACCATCTAAGGGTAGATAACTATATGAGAATTGTATCTAAATAGATGTCCTCACACATAGTGACATCGTCTAATGGGGTAAACACATTTTTTCTCTCAATGATTAAGTCTAGGTGTTCCTAAATTCCTTATCTAGAACATCTCAAAAAAGAAATCACATGATACAGATTATCAGGGACATGTAGATACCTCCCTTTTAATAACTGTGCATCAAGTGCACTATGCAATACACAGGCTAATGATCAAAATGTGGAAACTTGTCTTATAATAGCATGAGTCAGTTAACCAGTCCATCATTACCATGACGGTCAGACTGGAAAACATCGAGGAAGGCCTAAAGAAAATTCTTTAAAAACAGTCTGGTCATATAAAAGGGAATTATACATAATATAGGGGGTTCCTAGTCCATTACTGAAATCTGGAAGTGTGAACCTGAACAATACACCTACAATAATAAAGGCTGACTAGTGAAAGGAATATGGAAAGGAGAAATGGGACTAGGTCACAGTTAAAATCCCCAAACGCTAGGCACGATGTGACATCGGTCATGGGAGAAAAAGAAAAATCTATAGGAAGAACAAGAAATTACTTGAGTGAACAAAAAATCAAAAATAGTTCAGAGATGTTAGCTCTACCGCTGGCCGCTAAACCATATACGGTAATCTCAGCTAATGTTCCAGTTCCTTTCTTCAGGGAAAAATGAAACCTTGTTTCCTTAATGGTACAAAGCCATACACTACTTAGGAAACCGAACAAAACTGACTAATGTAATATAGAAATTAGGTCACCATGTACAAGAGTCACAAATCTAAAATGTTATCCTTACGTCCAATCAGGATACATAAATGTAGGGCTGCCTGTTCCTTAAGGGGAGGGGCAGTACGTGACTAACAGCATGTGACACACTTTGATTCTGTATATCTCTTTTTTATTTTCCTTCAAATACCATTAAAGCCAAATTTGACATACACTGATGAAGTGTTGTCTGTCTTTCTGTGAAATTTAGTGTCAAAGCAAATCTACCCAACTGTTTGCAGGATACACATCGTCATGTATATCCCTTCACAACACAGGTACACTTGTAATAGTATCAAAAACAACAACATAAAACAAAAAAACATGCAAAAAAACGCACAAAACGGACATGTCAAGCCATCAGATATACTTGCTGTATATCAAGCACAAAAAACATAGACAAGACAATAGCATATGTAAATGAGCGGCGACGCACACACTTCAAGTCCTTTACTTTATGCACTGTGAACCTGCAGCCCAAAACTCAATATTTGGGCTTGCTTAATTTGTCAGGTTTAAAATCCTCACCCTCCTTTTGACAGCAAATCACCATTTAGTGGACATGTGGCTGTCAAATACAACCCACTATCAGCCTGATTCATGTAGGTAAATTGCACTCGCAAAGGGCCAGATTCTGAGAATCTGGCCCTTTGCGAGTGCGATTTTTGCATTTGGTATTCATGATACCAAATGCAAAAATCGCTATTTAAGAAGTCGCAAATATGCGAGGAATAGCATTTAAGGAATCTCTAATAGAGATTCCTCAAATGCTATTCATGAAACATCAAGAAATAGCGATTTTGAACTTTTGGGGCCGCTATTTACCGACAGGTCAGACCTGTCGGTAAATAGCAAAAACTCAGAAAAATGCTTTTAAAAGCATTTTTCAAAGTTGCATGTAGCACACACACATGTCCTTTGGACATGTGTGTGCGCAACACCTGTCCAAAAGTGCATTTTAGGGGTGCTACAGGGCGTCCTTTGGACACCCCTGGCACCCTTAAAATCGCTATCTTAGTTGCGAGTAGCAAATTGCTACTCGCAAATCCCCATTCATTCCTATGGGCCTCTTGGCCCATAGGAAAGAATGGGGAGTATTTGCGAGTAGCAAATTGCTACTCGCAAATAAAGAACATGTAGGAATCGCTATTTAAGTAGCAATTCCTACATGAATGCCGTTTTGCATGTCCTCAATAGCGAATCGCTATGATTCGCTATTAGGGAGAAGTGTGGCTCAGGGGTTAGAGGCAGCAGACCCGGAAGCTGAGATCGGTCCTGGACCAGGGTTCAATTCCCCGCCTCGGCGGGTCTTGGGCTAAAAATTCCACAGACTCGATAATTCTCGCCCCGGTGCCTCCTCGACTCACGGGTTCACACTCTGCGACTCTGGGCAATAGCTTGCTTAATCTCCACAACGGCCCCTCGCGGCGGGATGCCTGACTTTCACCTTGTGGATACCCTGCTATCTCACAGGGGAATACCAGGAAGGGTTCCCTAAGCAAGCGCCGGGAAACCCACTGCGGGTAGCTGTGCGCTATATAAGCTCAACTACATTTACATTTACATGCAAAACGGCATGTACATGAATCAGGCTGTATGTCTCTTCTGACACACAGGACCCGCAGGAACAATTCATGATAGGACCAAATACACAAACATTAAAAAAAAAAAAAAAACACATGAACATTTCTTCCCAAAGGCTACGCAAAAACACATCCCTTTTTAACCAACCAAACTCACGTGTCTTGTCAGCCTTAAAATCACCCAGAACAATCCATGAATGATCTGTGGGCAGAAGCAAAAAAAATACACAACACACAAAAGAGAGACATTTCTCATAACAAACAAACATCAATTATAACTTTTAATCAGAAGACAAAACATAATACACATGAACAGACACAAAAATAAATTTCCATTACTTAACTGTTACCATCTTGTCAGTCAGCTTGCAACATTAAGCCATTTTAACTTTCCAAAAGTAAAATTCTTTCACAGACACTCCATGTTATCTTTGGGCCACAATTTCCACTGTAAAAAATAATTCTTAATTGGAAAATCGTTCTCACTTAGGCATGTAGCCTTCAAAATTTCAATAAAAAGCTGCGTCTTATTTTCTGTCTAAGACTTAATGCAATGCTTCATTTTCGGTCAAATAAAAGCAACTAGCAGACATTAATTTTTTTTTGCAGAAATACAAATGTATCAGTTCTGCACAGCATTTAGCATGATATTGGAACTTCGAAAGAAACCCTTTTTTATTTTGTCCCTTTGGAATTAAGTTCTTTAATTTTATTGATGTTCTTATGGAGAAACCAGAAACCCCCCTCTTTTAGAGGCCCATCTAGCAAGGTCATTCTGCATTCCACAGAGACAAGGCCCTAATTTAAAAGGTCGCAAATGTCAACATGACAGCCTGTTTCCATTGTTTACAGGGAAACTAAAGATAACACCTCAGCAGGACTTGAGCAAGCCTCTGCAGCTCTACTAGCCCCACCCTCTGCTCATTCTGAAGCTGACAAAGGCAAAAGGCCTTCCTAATTCCTCCTAACCTGAAATATTTCACTCTATTTTGAAAAATAATGTCTCCTTTTTAGGCGCTAAAAAAATTATCTCTGTTTCCAGATTATTAAACAACATTTACTGTGAATAATTCACAGAACCTAATAACACACATACCAGTTTTTAGAACAAATGCTTGTTGCAATGGTACTTATTTCATCAACCTTAAATGGATCTCACTGGGTCATTTAAAAGCAAACCCCAAATGGAGACAGTCTGCAAATTTGTATTATACCTAAATGTATGCATTCACTGAAGCCTAAAAGCACTTTAAAGCTATTATAAATGGCAAAAATACCCAAATTCGACTTTGATATTTGGGGCACTTAAAAATAAATATCCTATAAGTATGTTACATATTAATCATCCTCAGAATGTTCTTTACGCATTACAGATATTAGACATTAGACATATCTCATGTAAATCCTTAAAAACATGAGTTTTTTTACGCCTGCGCTAAGTGAGATGTCATATGCTAATGTCCTCATTATGCAGTGCAACACAACTCAAATTCAATTATAATGCTAGGAGGTTACAGTATGAGCATTAAGCTTCATGAATAGTAAAAAACTAATTTTGTAGCACTTATTTTTAATAATTATTTTTCATAATTTAATAATTATTTTTAATAAACCCAATCATTTTTCTTTCTTTCTTTCTTTATCTTTATTTCGACTGCTTTAGCCATAAAAGATACATACATAAAAACACAAGTCATATAATTTTACACATGTGACGCTAAAAACAGTTAAAAACTTGTCCATTGGTTACAAAATTCATTAAGAACATCCTCAAGGGTAATACATACATAGATGCATGAAACACCAAGGCTTCATCACAGTTAACATCTAGTAATAGGAGGAAAGATCATACACCATCATCGTATAGCAAATATGACATACAAGAGCCAAAGGAAATTAGCAAAAGTTTAACTGCTCAAAATAATTGACCAATCTTCCTGCGAGCAAAGTAAACTGAATAAAGAAATCTACTAATGCTAAATACAATGAATTGGGAAGTGTTAGTTTTAACAATTCTATATGCCAAAGTACAAGATCTTATTCCTAAAATGTTACACAGGGGTTTGATCCACCTTTTTCTTGCTTTGGTGTATGCTTGGCAAAAAAACAGTATATGGACCTCGTCCTCCGTGTGAGAACCTGGGCACATTGTAAACTTTCCCTGTGTAAGGTTGACCCCTTCCAATTTTCTCTTAGACCAATGTTCAACGTTAGAGTTTATCATGAGATTCCCATACCTGAACTTCAAGAATAGAGACTTCGCGAGGGGAGGCTCTATCTCATCTAGAAAGGCCTCAAAAAAAGGTTCATCTTTGAAGCCTAAAAAGTTTTGAGTTAGGGAGCCGATTCTATTGCCATTAACTAACTGATTAGTAATGAAGGACCAGAAGGCTTGTTTCACCATAGATTTTGCATAAAACGGTTGCCTTTCCGGACACTCCCAAAGCTGAGACAGACCCAGGATAGAAAGCCATTTTTTAATATGTTTGAGCCATACAATAGAATGTAAAGAATCTAGACCCAATATCTCCTGAAGGACTTTCGATCAGTTCAGGAATAGACAATATTCTTACCCAAAACATTAGTGGTCTTATAATTGTGTAGTTATCAGTTCTTTTGAGGTTCAAGTCAAATTGAAGAGGAGTCAGAGGTGTACTGGTGGGGACCCTTACAATTGATCTCATAAATGTATTATCCAGGCCATAAAAACTATCCCTTGCCCAAGGCCCCCATATCTCAGCCCCATAAAGGGCAGCAGACTGAATTTTAAATTTAAAAAGCTCAAGCGCAGGAGTCACACATTTACTTGAACTGGTGTTGAGTTTGCTAATAATTGGCTTAGCATTGTGGGCATAAGACACCTTACTTTTCTCAATTTGGGCCTTCCATGTTAAGTTTGAATCTAGCACCACCCCCAGATAAGAAAAATTATCAACTATTTCTAGGGCTTGGCCGTCCAGACTTAAGGTCCCCCTATCCGGCCTGCAGGGATTTAATGCCATACACTTAGTTTTTTTAACGTTTATCTCTAATCCTTTCTTCACGCAGTACACACTAAAGGAGTTCAAGAGCGCCTGGAGACCTTTCTTAGTTTGGGATATCAGGATGGTATCATCCGCGAAAAGTAACACAGGCACCCTCTCCCCATTAAGTTTTGGTGAATCACTAGTACAACTGTTCAAATGATTAGGGATATCGTTAACAAATAATGAAAATAAGGTAGGGGCCAAAACGCATCCTTGGCGTTCGCCACACTCTATGGGGATGTCACGCGTCAATTCCCCTTTTGGACCCCACCTGATGTTAGCGTGATTCCTAGCATGCAACTCGACTATTTGAGCCAGGAGACAGCCTGGCAATCCAACTTCACTTAGAGACTTCCAGAGCAATTTGCGAGGAACAAGGTCAAATGCCGCTCTCAGATCTACGAAGGCGACATACAAATGACCCTTCCTAATAAGTACATACTTCCAATATATACAACAGAATCTGAAGACCTGATCTATGGTACTGACCTTGCCCCTAAACCCGGCTTGAAGTTTGGTAAGTATTGCTTTTTCCTCAAGCCAATCATTTATCCGAAATAGTAGGTGCTTGGAATAGAGTTTTTGCAAGATGTCCATCAAACTAATCGGTCGATAGTTTGATGGAACAAACCTGCTGCCCTTTTTAAATATTAGAACAACTTCTGCAGCACACCAACTATCTGGAAATTGACAATTGCTGGATAAAGCATTAAACAAGTGATTTATATGTGGGGCCCAGACTTCAATCTCATGTTTCTACAGATCACCTGGTATTTTATAGGGACCAGGAGCTTTACTACTTTTCAATTCGGCGATTGCCCCTTCCGTTTCGCCAATTGAAAAATTAAGACACTCAATCGGTGGTGGGGACCATGGAGTGTCATCAGATCCACTGTCGTATTGTTTATAAAGAGATGTGAAGTGTGTCACCCAAGTCAATTCGTCTAAAAAGACGTCCTTCACCGCTCTACCTGCATGGGACCCATTGGCTACCAGCCTCCAAAACCCAACATTGTCCTTAGATTTGGCGGCAGCCAGCATATCCGCCCAGTTTGACTCTTCCCATGTCTTTTTTGAGGTCCTTTGGATGTGCTTATGGGGTCGATTCCGATCCGGTAAAATGTGCTCCGAATCGTCGTACAGAGCGTTTTTTCCCCGTACGAATCGTACCCGTAAACGTCCCGTACGTACGACGAAGTACGATCCGTACCAGGAGCCGAACTCCGTACGAGTCGTACAGGACTCCGTACGACTCAAATCTCCGTACGAGTCTCACTCGGAACCCGCTGTACACGACATCACTACTGTTCGCGGCTGGTTTTTACGACCCAGCAAGTACGATTTGTGTCGGGTACGCACCGTACGACCCTTTTCCTACGGGAGCCGAAAACAGTTGTAAACGCAGAGTTCACGCCGAAACGGGTACGGAACTCCCCCCCCCGGGTAGGGCACGTACCCCGCATGATCGCAGGGGTACGCGCCGTACCACTGTGATCATGCGGGGTACGTGCCGTACACCCAGCATACATGGGGTACGCACCGTACCCCATGTACGGTGGGTGTACGGCACGTCACCCATGTACGCTGGGTGTACGGCACATACCCCGCATGATCACAGGGGTGCGGCGCGTACCCCTGCGATCATGGGGGGTACGCGCCGTACGGTGTGTAGGTGATCGTGCGCTTTTCCGTACGAATCGACGTGTACCGTACGAATCGCGACCGGGTCGGACGATCGGGATCGGAATCGTCCGGTCGTACGGCGTCCGTACGAGTCGTACGGAAACGGCTCCGGATACGAATCGTACGGACGGGGATTTTACCGGATCGGAATCGACCCCTATATGTCTCCCTGGCAACTTTAACATCATCCTTCGTTTTGTTTTTTATTGCAAACAGTAGCTCCCTCTTGGCCGATCTACATGAGTGGTCATACCATAATTTACCATGACACCCCATCCTTACATTTTGTTGCTTTTTTTTGGCATTTTTGTCAGACATATTTTAAACTCTTGGAAGAATATCTTATGTAATGCAATGAATTGATCATAGTAATTGGGTGAAAAAAAGTATTCATCTATGGACCCAAAGGTTGTATCAAAAAGTGAATATACAGTTGCAAGTGCATTTCCATGTGCGAGTACCTGTGACCATTTCAATGCACGTCTATTGTTACTAACATGTACCACGTCACACGGAATGGGGTTAGGAACCTCGGTGGCAGATAATATAGAGGGTTCACTAAACAGGTTAACATCAATGGACAATTCCAGTGGATAATGGTCACTCTCACCCCTATTTACCACCACGAAATCGACCATGTGATGCCAAATGCTCAATGAAACAAATATAAAATCCAAGTTGCTTGTGATATCGGACCTTACAAAGGTGGGATGTTTTGAAAGGTCAGAGGGAAGGCGACCGTTACATGCCCTGAGACTATGATCAACCGTTAGCCTCACCAATTGCACGACCAGAGCCGAACAATTGACGAAGTTTGTGGTCTCAAGCTGAGGAATGTTATTCGCTTGGTCTTCGTCCTCAAAGACGTCTACAAGCCCTAAGACGGGTTCAAAGTTACAGTTTATGTCACCACCCAAGATTACTGCAACATCACCAACCACCCTTTTCAGAAAACTATCCAGAATTTCAAGAGTGGGAGAATCTTTGGAGTGTGCTAAGGGTCTGTTATAGACATTAATTATGTAACATTCTACCCCATTCATATTTGTGAGTTTTAGGGCCAGGATGTCAGATGCACCTGCTTCTGTTACTTCGATCTCAATCTTCAATGTAATTTTGACCCATGTGATGAGACCCCCTGAGGGTCTTCCCCTATTTGACTGAACAGCCCCAATGCCAAAAGTTTTATACCCTATCCTATGAGGTATGTCTATTGCCCATGTTTCTTGCAAGAGACAAAAGTCGCTGGAATCAATATATTCGGCCCACTCTGGGTCCCTCAAGTTTTTGTTTACCCCCGCAATGTTCCAGGAGGTTAAAAGCAATTATGGTTTTGCCCCGTTACCAGGACGAATTGGCTTTGCAGTGTCCAATATCAGGGCCACTGGTCCTGGCACATTATCTTGTGGCGTGGCATCTACAGACTGCAGTTCTAATCGGGGTGCCAGACCCACTGCACCATTAACGGCTCCATCAACCAGGCAACCCTCTTCGTTCCCAGGATTCATCGAGCATGCTGCTAGAATGTACTTCTTAACTAGGGCATCCCCATTGTTTCGGTGGTCATTACCCCCCTCTCCCTTTGCCCGTGTTACCTTACTATTATCATATTTGATGGAAGTACTCTCATCACAAGGTAAGTGATCGGTGCCCTAGAAATTAGTGGTACAGTTTGACGAGGTTGTGAGTCAATCAACTCCATCTAAGCAGCTGAACCTATTATAGGTAGGGACTCCATTCCACACATTGTGATAGCCCTGCCTACCCAATTCGGTACCACGCCTAGAATGTTGATTAATCGTGGTCCAGTTCCCTCCATGGTTGGTACGCCTCAGTGGGGGATAAAAGAATGTTAGGGGTCTAGCTTCAATGGAGGATGTGCCTGCATAAGTATTCCATGTGCATATGTGTTGGGCAGTATGGGGATCCTCGAATGAAACAACAATACAGTCACCCAAAATTGATTTATTTATGGGACCAATCCAAGGCACCCTTCTTACCATAAGAATTCTACTTTTCATATGATTTGGAACAGGCTTGTTTTCATTTAACCAATAGATCACCTTGTTTTTCAGTACCAGAAATGTTTCCTCGTGTTGGTTGTCTAGCTCAGGGACCCCAGTAAGTACAACTACAAAAGGACTTGCATCTGGCGGAAGATCTATAAATCCTCCCCTTGGGTTGTTACTAACATAAGATGTATGGTAGTTGTGATTGTGAGCTTTATTTGCTGAGCTTCTCTGGGCCGAGGACACATTTGAAGTAGGTACGGTATGTACAGGAGGGTGAGTATTGACAACACTCGCTATTTGGTTATTCATGTTTGATACAGAACCCTTCCAGATCGATTTATTAGCGGGTTTTCCTTTAGATGGAGCCATGGGGGTTGCAACAGAAGTGTGAACGGCACTCACAATCTGGTTATTTACATTTGGCACGTCCTTCTTAGAAAGTTGTTTATTAGAGAGATTTACTTCCAGAGGTACCAGGGGCGTAGGGGCAAGTGTATTGCTGGCAACTACGTCGGAGCTCTGTAGCTCACTGCCACTTGAATTTAAACTTAGACTGGACAGAGTGATGATACTTTTCTCCACCTCAAGGAGCTGGTTTTCAATGCAAGTTAACCTAACTTCCAGCTGCCTGAGAAGTTTCTTTAGTGTCTCCCACACAGTTTTCAGAAATTCTTCTTTGCCCCCCTCTAAATCTACCACAGGAGTGGTGATCTTCTCATCCCCAATGGCAGGGTGCACATCTATTTTATCTACATTCGACGCTTCCATTTTATCACCGTTATTAAACAACTGCATAGTAGAGAGCGTCTGATGAGACGTGCTACTTGAGCCCCCTTGTGGCTTAGTCCCCCCTGTGAAACACTGGCTTTTTGCCACTTTAGCCTTTTTCCTAGCATACACTGACATTACTTGGCGTTTTCTCTTTTGTATTGGCTTTACCTTGTTTTCACCCAAAGTACTCTTGGACTCTTCATTCCCTTTGACATCCTCCGACGATATGTCCACCTTAGGAGAATTTACAGATAGGTTACTATTGACTGTTTGTTGAGTAGGGTCGGGTGAAGCATCAACAGAAATAACAGTTTCTTCAGGAACGGAATGCACTTCAGCCAATAAAATAATGGGTGTAGGGCCAGTAGGACGCTCAGGGGTTTTAGCTGAGGCAATACTACCTAAAGAAGATTTTTTACCTAGTGCAAGATCTGAGGACAGTCTTCTAGCTGCCTCCAGCTCCAAGGACACTCTATGCTGAAGTTTATTAATCTCAATGTCAATGTTTGTATTAGTCCTTGTGATGAAATCGTCCAAAGTTCCTGTAGCCTTTTTCGCATTTTTAGCCCTATTTCGAGTTTCGCGCGAGGACATCGTTTAACAAAGGCCCAGTGCAGGAATATGCGATGAGTGCTATTACCGAAACTGTGAAGTACAACCACACCGCCAAGAGGGGTGGCCCGGTCCGGTCTTGCTCGGTCTGTAACGGGCTAGAACGGGCCCGCCCTTGTCCCGGGCTTCTCCCGGTCGCTCCCGCGCAGCGGGGCTAGTTGGTTGTATTTAAATGGAGGTTGTGAGAGGGGCGGAGCATGCAGGGAGAGCAGCCCAGGTGCTTCCAATTGGGTCTGGCGGGCGCTCCTGGGACTTGGAGTCTTGCGCTCGCACTCGCTCGCAGCCCTGCACGAGCACCCACAGTCCCTGCCTCTGGGAGAGGTCGCTGTGCTTCAAATGCTGTCTTCGCCAAGAACAACGAGATGGGGTGAGCCCACACACGAAGCGGGACCCGCGAAGCGGGTTCTGCGAGCAGTAAGTTCGAAGGGCTGTGAGAAGAATCTGCAACACTGTGCCTCAAAGCAGGTAAAAAGTGACCCAACAAGTATCCAGGGGCAGGGGATCCTAAAGTCAGTTGGTGGGGCGGAGCATGCAGGGAGAGCGGCCCAGGAGCTTCCAATTGGGTCTGGCGGGCGCTCCTGGGACTTGGAGTCCTGCGCCCCCACTCGCTCGCAGCCCTGCACGAGCACCCACAGTCCCTGCCTCTGGGAGAGGTCGCTGTGCTTCAAATGCTGTCTTCGCCAAGAACAACGAGATGGGGGGAGCCCCCACACGAAGCGGGACCCGCGAAGCAGGTTCCGCGAGCAGTAACTGTGGCCCTTAGAATAATAGGTACTAATTCTTTCCCCACCATTGCTGTGGCTGTTGCGAAATACCTAGGCTGGGCATGGGCAATTAGAAGAACTTTCCTGGCACAACAATAGGATGTACAGAGAAATGTAGACCTTTTCCTGCCCTTCCAATTAGCTATTGAGAATCTGATTATACATTGGTGTTGTACTTTTGTATGAACTTTGTGGTTCTAAAGTGAATTTTAAATGGAAGTCTTGAAGCTTTATTTTTTAACTTTTCTGTGATTGTAAATAGGTTTTTAATATTATTGTTATGAATGTAAGGTCTTATAGGTGCTCTGCTTTTATGAGTTTTTTTACCTCGAATAAAGCATACTTAACTGACTGACTGATATTCCCTCTAGGGAAGCCGGCTAATTTACTTCACATCACACTATGGTACCTTCCAAATAAAGCAACACATTCTCATGTGAGCTTTGAAACAGGCATGCCAAAAATATTGCAGAATATACAATATTATAATCAAAGTAGTGCTTAAGGTACTTTTCGTACGTGCACCGTTCAACTAAACCAAATAGAGAAAATGCTCCTCATTACCTGTTCTACACAAATTGCAATTCGCATATACAAACCTATACAAATCCAAAAGTTGGCCAACACAAATTCCAAAGTTCCAAAGTTACAGTCCTAAATTTGCTAAGACCAGGCATCTTATAGCTCACTAATCTAGCTTCAAACTTCAAGGGGTTATCAAAAACAATATACTCGCAAATATACGAGACCCTCGGCTTTGGTAATTGCAATAACCAAATCAAAACCAAGAAACCAACCCCTCGGCTTTGGTAATTGCAATAACCAAATCAAAACCAAGAAACCAAACAAAGTTGTGGCAGCGACCCACTTGTACTTCTTATTTTTACTAATCAAAAGGTTATCCAAATTCTAACTGTCAAGTTCTACATGACCTAACGGTCTTTTTTAGAATACTCACGCCAAAAAGGTTCTCAGTCAGTAGTGACATCATGTGGAGGATCAAAATCAGGAAGAGCAGAAATATACTGGGCTGCAGAAACAGAGAATCTCCAGAATTCCTGTGCACAGAGTAGCAGAGTCCCGTCCTGTCCTCCTCAGTAGATTTCAGTCTTCTGACAAGATCACTCCCACAGAAAGTCACTTCTCTGATGAAGCCCCACATTGGGCGCCATTTGAAGAAATGTAATCTTCATTCTCAGGGAATACTTACTAATAGAAAGAAGAACTTGGCACGGAAGCTGCAATGTGAAAAGACATCTTTATTAAGTGAAACTACGTCACACAGGAGCCGTAGCAACTGAATGAGACAGTCTGAAGAATACAGAAAACAGAGGCCTTTTATATGCTTAGGGTTACAAACTTTAGCATACAAGTAAGGGGCAGTCCAAGCTTTTGCAAGCATGCAAAATACCTAACATTCCTTCTTACACAAGCCGGACAAACCCATAATAAAAGGACCACAACCCATATCATAAACAGACCATAAAAGAAGGAACAGAAACAGATAGAAGTAGGATAAGGCATGTTTGTGTGCAGTAAAACTTTATGATGTCCTGTGCTCTGATCCTTAATCTTGATCAGCTAAAGGGCAATAACTGGTTTAACAAGGTCAGCTTCAGGCAACAGGGTCAGTTCACTCAGGTAAAACAGGAGTGAGCACGAACTCGAGCTAAGGTGTACATGTCCTTAAAAGACTAGTTCAGCCACAATCATCGGCCTATGTGAGGGCAACCACAAAATGGCTGCCATACACAAAATGGAACCCACGGGTTCAGAATTCACAGAACCTCACCTGTCTGTGGTCCTGATGCCTCTCTGTGGGCCTGATGCCTGTCTGTGGTCCTGATGCTGTCTGTGGGCCTGATGCCTGTCTGTGGTTCTGATGCCTGTCTGTGGTCCTGATTCCTGTATGTGGTCCTGATGCCTGTCTGTGGGCCTGATGCCTGTCTGTGGTCCTGATTCCTGTCTGTGGTCCTGATGCCTCTCTGTGGGCCTGATGCCTGTCTGTGGTCCTGATGCCTGTCTGTGGTCCTGAGGCTTGTCTGTGGGCCTGATGCCTGTCTGTGGTCCTGATGCCTGTCTGTGTTCCTGATGCCTGTCTGTGGGCCTGATGCCTGTCTGAGGGCCTGATGCCTGTCTGTGGTCCTGATGCCTGTCTGTGGTCCTGATGCCTGTCTGTGGGCCTGATGCCTGTCTGTGGGCCTGATGCCTGTCTGTGGTCCTGATGCCTGTCTGTGGGCCTGATGCCTGGCTGTGGTCCTGATGCCTGGCTGTGGTCCTGATGCCTGTCTGTGGTCCTGATGCCTGTCTGTGGGCCTGATGCCTGTCTGAGGGCCTGATGCCTGTCTGAGGGCCTGATGCCTGTCTGTGGTCCTGATGCCTGTCTGTGTTCCTAATGCCTGTCTGTTGGCCTGATGCCTGTCTCTGGTCCTGATGTCTGTCTGTGGTCCTGATGCCTGTCTCTGGTCCTGATTCCTGTCTGTGGTCCTGATGCCTGTCTCTGGTCCTGATGCCTGTCTGTGGTCCTGATGCCTCTCTGTGGGCCTGATGCCTGTCTGTGGTCCTGATGCCTGTCTCTGGTCCTGATGCCTGTCTGTGTTCCTGATGCCTGTCTGTGGGCCTGATGCCTGTCTCTGGCCCTGATGCCTGTCTGTGGTCCTGATTCCTGTCTCTGGTCCTGATTCCTGTCTCTGGTCCTGATGCCTGTCTGTGGTTCCTGATGCCTGTCTGTGGTCCTGATGCCTCTCTGTGGGCCTGATGCCTGTCTGAGGTTCTGATGCCTGTCTCTGGTCCTGATGCCTGTCTGTGTTCCTGATGCCTGTCTGTGGGCCTGATGCCTGTCTCTGGTCCTGATGCCTGTCTGTGGTCCTGATTCCTGTCTCTGGTCCTGATGCCTGTCTCTGGTCCTGATTCCTGTCTCTGGTCCTGATGCCTGTCTGTGGTCCTGATGCCTGTCTGTGGTCCTGATGCCTCTCTGTGGGCCTGATGCCTGTCTGTGGTTCTGATGCCTGTCTCTGGTCCTGATGCCTGTCTGTGTTCCTGATGCCTGTCTGTGGGCCTGATGCCTGTCTCTGGTCCTGATTCCTGTCTGTGGTCCTGATTCCTGTCTCTGGTCCTGATGCCTGTCTGTGGTCCTGATGCCTGTTTCTGGTCCTGATGCCTGTCTGTGGTCCTGATGCCTGTCTGTGGTCCTGATGCCTGGCTGTGGTCCTGATGCCTGTCTCTGGTCCTAATGCCTGTCTGTGGTCCTGATGCCTGGCTGTGGTCCTGATGCCTGGCTGTGGTCCTGATGCCTGTCTGTGGTCCTGATGCCTGTCTGTGGTCCTGATGCCTGTCTGTGGGCCTGATGCCTATCTGTGGGCCTGATGCCTATCTGTGGGTCTGATGCCTGTCTGTGGTCCTGATGCCTGTCTGTGGGCCTGATGCCTATCTGTGGGCCTGATGCCTATCTGTGGGTCTGATGCCTATCTGTGGGCCTGATGCCTGTCTCTGGTCCTGATGACTGTCTGTGGGTCTGATGCCTGTCTGTGGTCCTGATGCCTATCTGTGGTCCTGATGCCTGTCTGTGGTCCTGATGCCTGTCTGTGGTCCTGATGCCTATCTGTGGTCCTGATGCCTGTCTGTGGTCCTGATGCCTGTCTGTGGTCCTGATGCCTGGCTGTGGTCCTGATGCCTGGCTGTGGTCCTGATGCCTGTCTGTGGTCCTGATGCCTGTCTCTGGTCCTGATGCCTGTCTGTGGGCCTGATGCCTGTCTCTGGTCCTGATGCCTGTCTGTGGTCCTGATGCCTCTCTGTGGGCCTGATGCCTGTCTGTGGTCCTGATGCCTGTCTCTGGTCCTGATGCCTGGCTGTGTTCCTGATGCCTGTCTGTTGGCCTGATGACTGTCTCTGGCCCTGATGCCTGTCTGTGGTCCTGATTCCTGTCTCTGGTCCTGATTCCTGTCTCTGGTCCTGATGCCTGTCTCTGGTCCTGATGCCTGTCTGTGGTCCTGATGCCTCTCTGTGGGCCTGATGCCTCTCTGTGGTCCTGATGCCTGTCTCTGGTCCTGATGCCTGTCTGTGTTCCTGATGCCTGTCTGTGGGCCTGATGCCTGTCTCTGGTCCTGATGCCTGTCTGTGGTCCTGATTCCTGTCTCTGGTCCTGATGCCTGCTGTGGTCCTGATGCCTATCTGTGGTCCTGATGCCTGTCTGTGGTCCTGATGCCTGTCTGTGGTCCTGATGCCTGACTGTGGTCCTGATGCCTGGCTGTGGTCCTGATGCCTGTCTGTGGTCCTGATGCCTGTCTCTGGTCCTGATGCCTGTCTGTGGGCCTGATGCCTGTCTGTGGTCCTGATGCCTGGCTGTGGTCCTGATGCCTGTCTGTGGTCCTGATGCCTGTCTGTGGTCCTGATGCCTATCAGTGGTCCTGATGCCTGGCTGTGGTCCTGATGCCTGTCTGTGGTCCTGATGCCTGTCTGTGGTCCTGATGCCTGGCTGTGGTCCTGATGCCTGTCTGTGGTCCTGATGCCTGTCTCTGGTCCTGATGCCTGTCTGTGGGCCTGATGCCTATCTGTGGGCCTGATGCCTATCTGTGGGTCTGATGCCTGTCTGTGGTCCTGATGCCTGTCTGTGGGCCTGATGCCTATCTGTGGGCCTGATGCCTATCTGTGGGTCTGATGCCTGTCTGTGGTCCTGATGCCTGTCTGTGGTCCTGATGCCTGACTGTGGTCCTGATGCCTGGCTGTGGTCCTGATGCCTGTCTGTGGTCCTGATGCCTGTCTCTGGTCCTGATGCCTGTCTGTGGGCCTGATGCCTGTCTGTGGTCCTGATGCCTGGCTGTGGTCCTGATGCCTGTCTGTGGTCCTGATGCCTGTCTGTGGTCCTGATGCCTATCTGTGGTCCTGATGCCTGGCTGTGGTCCTGATGCCTATCTGTGGGTCTGATGCCTGTCTGTGGTCCTGATGCCTGTCTGTGGTCCTGATGCCTGACTGTGGTCCTGATGCCTGGCTGTGGTCCTGATGCCTGTCTGTGGTCCTGATGCCTGTCTCTGGTCCTGATGCCTGGCTGTGGTCCTGATGCCTGTCTGTGGTCCTGATGCCTGGCTGTGGTCCTGATGCCTGTCTGTGGTCCTGATGCCTGTCTGTGGTCCTGATGCCTGGCTGTGGTCCTGATGCATGTCTGTGGTCCTGATGCCTGTCTGTGGTCCTGATGCCTATCTGTGGTCCTGATGCCTGGCTGTGGTCCTGATGCCTGTCTGTGGTCCTGATGCCTGTCTGTGGTCCTGATGCCTGGCTGTGGTCCTGATGCCTGTCTGTGGTCCTGATGCCTGTCTCTGGTCCTGATGCCTGTCTGTGGGCCTGATGCCTATCTGTGGGCCTGATGCCTGTCTCTGGTCCTGATGCCTGTCTGTGGTCCTGATTCCTGTCTCTGGTCCTGATGCCTGCTGTGGTCCTGATGCCTATCTGTGGTCCTGATGCCTGTCTGTGGTCCTGATGCCTGTCTGTGGTCCTGATGCCTGACTGTGGTCCTGATGCCTGGCTGTGGTCCTGATGCCTGTCTGTGGTCCTGATGCCTGTCTCTGGTCCTGATGCCTGTCTGTGGGCCTGATGCCTGTCTGTGGTCCTGATGCCTGGCTGTGGTCCTGATGCCTGTCTGTGGTCCTGATGCCTGTCTGTGGTCCTGATG
The DNA here is from genome assembly GCF_964261635.1 of Lissotriton helveticus. NCBI lineage: Eukaryota > Metazoa > Chordata > Amphibia > Caudata > Salamandridae > Lissotriton > Lissotriton helveticus. The sequence goes on along the minus strand of NC_136071.1, from coordinate 1,199,813,018 downwards.
CCTATCTGTGGTCCTGATGCCTGGCTGTGGTCCTGATGCCTGTCTGTGGTCCTGATGCCTGTCTGTGGTCCTGATGCCTGGCTGTGGTCCTGATGCCTGTCTGTGGTCCTTATGCCTGTCTCTGGTCCTGATGCCTGTCTGTGGGCCTGATGCCTATCTGTGGGCCTGATGCCTATCTGTGGGTCTGATGCCTGTCTGTGGTCCTGATGCCTGTCTGTGGGCCTGATGCCTATCTGTGGGCCTGATGCCTATCTGTGGGTCTGATGCCTATCTGTGGGCCTGATGCCTGTCTCTGGTCCTGATGACTGTCTGTGGATCTGATGCCTGTCTCTGGTCCTGATGACTGTCTGTGGGTCTGATGCCTGTCTGTGGGTCTGATGCCTGTCTGTGGTCCTGATGCCTGTCTGTGGGCCTGATGCCTATCTGTGGGCCTGATGCCTATCTGTGGGTCTGATGCCTGTCTGTGGTCCTGATGCTTGTCTGTGGGCCTGATGCCTATCTGTGGGCCTGATGCCTATCTGTGGGTCTGATGACTATCTGTGGGCCTGATGCCTGTCTCTGGTCCTGATGACTGTCTGTGGATCTGATGCCTGTCTCTGGTCCTGATGACTGTCTGTGGGTCTGATGCCTGTCTGTGGGTCTGATGCCTGTCTGTGGTCCTGATGCCTGTCTGTGGGCCTGATGCCTATCTGTGGGCCTGATGCCTATCTGTGGGTCTGATGCCTGTCTGTGGTCCTGATGCTTGTCTGTGGGCCTGATGCCTATCTGTGGGCCTGATGCCTATCTGTGGGTCTGATGCCTGTCTGTGGTCCTGATGCCTGTCTCTGGTCCTGATGCCTGTCTGTGGTCCTGATGCCTGTCTCTGGTCCTGATGCCTCTCTGTGGGCCTGATGCCTGTCTGTGGTCCTGATGCCTCTCTGTGGGCCTGATGCCTATCTGTGGGTCTGATGACTATCTGTGGGCCTGATGCCTGTCTCTGGTCCTGATGACTGTCTGTGGATCTGATGCCTGTCTCTGGTCCTGATGACTGTCTGTGGGTCTGATGCCTGTCTGTGGGTCTGATGCCTGTCTGTGGTCCTGATGCCTGTCTGTGGGCCTGATGCCTATCTGTGGGCCTGATGCCTATCTGTGGGTCTGATGCCTGTCCTGATGCTTGTCTGTGGGCCTGATGCCTTTCTGTGGGCCTGATGCCTATCTGTGGGTCTGATGCCTGTCTGTGGTCCTGATGCCTGTCTCTGGTCCTGATGCCTGTCTGTGGTCCTGATGCCTGTCTCTGGTCCTGATGCCTCTCTGTGGGCCTGGTGCCTGTCTGTGGTCCTGATGCCTGTCTGTGGGCCTGATGCCTGCTGGGGAACCCTGAGCTGCTCAGCTTTACACACCCCTGAACACAACACAAGAGCCTGCTTGTAACACACCCTGTCACATCATGCCAAGAAAGAACACTGCACAGCATACAGCTGAAGCACACATGTGTGTGCCATGAGAGTGGGAATAACCGTGACCCGATGGGTGGGCCCTTGAGGCAAGCCTGGACATGGCGCTTCAGTGTGAAGGCAACTCCAGGCCCTGGTATTACCATAGCAGAGTCTTGCTGCTGGGAGCAAACCCTGCTGCCTGCCCCAGCAGCGGCACCTCGGGATCACTGCGCGGAGGGAGACCCCTGGAGCGGGGCTCCCACGACCGATGGACACGAGTGGATCCGCTGCAGACAGAAGGGTTTGGACTCAGGGCACAACTCCTATAAACAGAAGTGGGGGGACGGACAATATGCAAATGACCTCATGATGTCACCCGCTGAAAGTGCCCGGTGTCTGAAAATGACACCGGGACACGTTCAGCATATTTCTGTGGGGCCCAGCTTCTTGGCAGGGGGGACGGCGTCCACCCTGTGAAAATAGTGGGGGGACGCCGTCCACCCGCGTGGACCCCTGACTCGAGCCCTGGGTTTGGTTCAATAGCTCTGCTTCTGATATTGCACATACAATCACGTCATGGCATAGCCCATGTCTGCGGGGGCAGCGGGCGCACAGCGCCTCCGTGGGGGTCTGCACATACCTCCAGCACCAGAGCCGGGGATGCCAGCCACGGGGGCCATGTCTGGGGGGGCAGCGGGTGCACAGCGCCTCCGTGGGGGTCTGCACATACCCCCCAGCACCAGAGCCGGGGATGCGAGCCACTGAGGCCATGATTGATTGATTGATTGATTTAGTGCAGTCTTATGAAGCGCGGACATTACTCGAAGGTGTCAGAGCGCTGTACATTAGAACGAGTTACGTCACAAGAGGACAGTGTTACACAATAGAACATTACAAATATAAATCGGAGCCTTGAAAGGAAGAGTGCACAAACACATGTCTGCCCCCCCCCCCCCCCCCCCCCCCCGCTAGCCCCGGTCTGGGAGGGTCAGTCCCGCCGCCCGGAAACACTCACGGTGCCCACTGCCTCACTCCCAGCTGTCCCCAGGGGCGCAGAGGTCAAAGGTCAGCGGCCCTCAGCCTCCTGCCACACTGATGCCTTCTCCCTGCTCAGGCTGATGACCCATGGCAGGGAGGCGGCTGGACCGCCAGGGGGCGCTGTGGCTGCAGCCGTGGCCCGTGGACGGAAGGACCAACCTCAGGCACAGATGAGGCGAAAATAACTCCACGTGATCATCGCAATGAGAGGGGGTCCAGAGGAACGCATCACACCCCGCAACGCATCACACCCCGCAACGCACCACACCCCGCAACGCATCACACCCCGCAACGCATCACACCCGGCAACGCACGTGAGAGGAGAAACGCATCACACCCGCAACGCATCACACCCGGCAACGCATGTGAGAGAAGAAACGCATCACACCCACAACGCATCACACCCGGCAACGCACGTGAGAGGAGAAACGCATCACACCCGCAACGCATCACACCCCGCAACGCATGTGAGAGAAGAAACGCATCACACCCACAACGCATCACACCCGGCAACGCACGTGAGAGGAGAAACGCATCACACCCGCAACGCATCACACCCCGCAACGCACCACACCCCGCAACATATCACAGCCCGCAACGCACTTGAGAGGCGAAACGCATCACACCCGCAACGCACGTGAGGCAAAACACATCACACCCTGCAACGCATCACACCCCGCAACGCAAGTGAGAGGAGAAACGCATCACACCCCGCAAAGCACGTGAGGCAAAACACATCACACCCTGCAACGCATCACACCCCGCAAAGCATCACACCCCGCAACGCACGTGAGAGGCGCCCAGAAGCCTTGGGCAGGCCAGCCTAGGCGCACCGTGCCCAGCTTCAGCGGTGCGTGGAACCCCCGCTCAGGGTGGCTGCGGAAGTGGCACCGTGGGGGGACCCCTGTGACAGCATTGGACTGAAACAACACATCACTGGACTCTGGTGTCACTTCACACTACTGTGACATCACTTCGCTGTGACATCTCTAGACTGTGCGGTGGCGTCAGTTCACTATAATACGCCTGCACATCAACATACAGCTACAAAAGAGTGTGACAACACTTCTCTGAGACCTGCTGCTGCGTCACACGACGGTGACCTCACTTCGCTGTAACATTTCTTGACTTTGCTGTGACATCACGCCTCGGTACTGTGACATCGCATCTTTGGCTGGCATGGAGACCGCTCCCAGAGAGTGTGATATGACAGCATTGGATTGTGACATCACTACACTGAGCTGGAAAACACATCCCTGGACTCTGGTTTCACTTGGCAGGATGTGACATCACTTCGATGTGCTGTGACATCTCTTAACTCTGCTCTGACACCACTTGACTATAATGCGACATCTCCCCTTTGGGCTGCTACAAGAGACTGACGTAATCCCGGTCTGGCGGCTCAGTGGACCAGTGCGTCCACTGCAGGGGCCGTGTGCTCGACCTCATGGTCACAGCTTCAAATCCCGGCAAATCCAGATAGTCCCAGTTGGCCCTCAGACTCCCTATGGTTCCAGTTGGCCCTCAGAATCCCTACGGGTCCAGTTGGCCCTCAGACTCCCTATCGTTCCAGTTGGCCCTCAGAATCCCTATGGGTCCAATTGGCCCTCAGAAACCCTATGTTTCCAGTTGGCCCTCAGACTCCCTATGGTTCCAGTTGGCCCTCAGACTCCCTATGGTACCAGTTGGCCCTCAGACTCCCTATGGTTCCAGTTGGCCCTCAGACTCCCTATGGTTCCAGTCGGCCCTCAGAGCCTTATGGTTCCAGTTGGCCCTCAGCCTCCCTATGGGTCCAGTCGGCCCTCAGAGCTTTATGGTTCCAGTTGGCCCTCAGACTCCCTATGGGTCCAGTCAGCCCTCAGACTCCCTATGTTTCCAGTTGGCCCTCAGACACCCTATGGTTCCAGTTGGCCCTCAGACTCCCTATCGTTCCAGTTGGCCCTCAGAATCCCTATGGGTCCAGTTGGCCCTCAGAAACCCTATGTTTCCAGTTGGCCCTCAGACTCCCTATGGTTCCAGTTGGCCCTCAGCCTCCCTATGGGTCCAGTCGGCCCTCAGAGCTTTATGGTTCCAGTTGGCCCTCAGACTCCCTATGGGTCCAGTCAGCCCTCAGACTCCCTATGTTTCCAGTTGGCCCTCAGACACCCTATGGTTCCAGTTGGCCCTCAGACTCCCTATGTTTCCAGTTGGCCCTCAGACTCCCTATCGTTCCAGTTGGCCATCAGAATCCCTATGGGTCCAGTTGGCCCTCAGAAACCCTATGTTTCCAGTTGGCCCTCAGACTCCCTATGGTTCCAGTTGGCCCTCAGACTCCCTATGGGTCCAGTTGACCCCCAGACTCCCTATGGTTCCAGTTGGCCCTCAGACTCCCTATGGTTCCAGTCGGCCCTCAGAGCCTTATGGTTCCAGTTGGCCCTCAGACTCCCTATGGGTCCAGTCGGCCCTCAGAGCCTTATGGTTCCAGTTGGCCCTCAGACTCCCTATGGGTCCAGTCAGCCCTCAGACTCCCTATGTTTCCAGTTGGCCCTCAGACACCCTATGGTTCCAGTTGGCCCTCAGACTCCCTATGTTTCCAGTTGGCCCTCAGACTCCCTATGGTGACAGTTGGCACTCAGACTCCCTATGGTACCAGTTGGCCCTCAGACTCCCTATGGTCCCAGTTGGCCCTCAGACTCCCTATGGTTCCAGTTGGCCCTCAGACTCCCTATCGTTCCAGTTGGCCCTCAGAATCCCTATGGGTCCAGTTGGACCTCAGAAACCCTATTTTTCCAGTTGGCCCTCAGACTCCCTATGGTTCCAGTTGGCCCTCAGACTCCCTATGGTACCAGTTGGCCCTCAGACTCCCTATGGTTCCAGTTGGCCCTCAGACTCCCTATGGTTCCAGTCGGCCCTCAGAGCCTTATGGTTCCAGTTGGCCCTCAGACTCCCTATGGGTCCAGTCGGCCCTCAGAGCCTTATGGTTCCAGTTGACCCTCAGACTCCCTATGGGTCCAGTCAGCCCTCAGACTCCCTATGTTTCCAGTTGGCCCTCAGACACCCTATGGTTCCAGTTGGCCCTCAGACTCCCTATGTTTCCAAGTCGCCCTCAGACTCCCTATCGTTCCAGTTGGCCCTCAGAATCCCTATGGGTCCAGTTGGCCCTCAGAAACCCTATGTTTCCAGTTGGCCCTCAGACTCCCTATGGTTCCAGTTGGCCCTCAGACTCCCTATGGGTCCAGTTGACCCCCAGACTCCCTATGGTTCCAGTTGGCCCTCAGACTCCCTATGGTTCCAGTCGGCCCTCAGAGCCTTATGGTTCCAGTTGGCCCTCAGACTCCCTATGGGTCCAGTCGGCCCTCAGAGCCTTATGGTTCCAGTTGGCCCTCAGACACCCTATGGTTCCAGTTGGCCCTTCAGACTCCCTATGTTTCCAGTTCGCCCTCAGACTCCCTATCGTTCCAGTTGGCCCTCAGAATCCCTATGGGTCCAGTTGGCCCTCAGAAACCCTATGTTTCCAGTTGGCCCTCAGACTCCCTATGGTTCCAGTTGGCCCTCAGACTCCCTATGGGTCCAGTTGACCCCCAGACTCCCTATGGTTCCAGTTGGCCCTCAGACTCCCTATGGTTCCAGTCGGCCCTCAGAGCCTTATGGTTCCAGTTGGCCCTCAGACTCCCTATGGGTCCAGTCGGCCCTCAGAGCCTTATGGTTCCAGTTGGCCCTCAGACTCCCTATGGGTCCAGTCAGCCCTCAGACTCCCTATGTTTCCAGTTGGCCCTCAGACACCCTATGGTTCCAGTTGGCCCTCAGACTCCCTATGTTTCCAGGTGGCCCTCAGACTCCCTATGGTTCCAGTTGGCCCTCAGACTCCCTATGGTTCCAGTTGGCCCTCAGACACCCTATGGTTCCAGTTGGCCCTCAGAATCCCTAGGGGTCCAGTCAGTTGGCCCTCAGACTCCCTATGGTGACAGTTGGCACTCAGACTCCCTATGGTACCAGTTGGCCCTCAGACTCCCTATGGTGCCAGTTGGCTCTCAGACTCCCTATGGTTCCAGTTGGCCCTCAGACTCCCTATCGTTCCAGTTGGCCCTCAGAATCCCTATGGGTCCAGTTGGCCCTCAGAAAACCTATGTTTCCAGTTGGCCCTCAGACTCCCTATGGTTCCAGTTGGCCCTCAGACTCCCTATGGGTCCAGTTGACCCCCAGACTCCCTATGGTTCCAGTTGGCCCTAAGACTCCCTATGGTTCCAGTCGGCCCTCAGAGCCTTATGGTTCCAGTTGGCCCTCAGACTCCCTATGGGTCCAGTCGGCCCTCAGAGCCTTATGGTTCCAGTTGGCCCTTAGACTCCCTATGGGTCCAGTCAGCCCTCAGACTCCCTATGTTTCCAGTTGGCCCTCAGACACCCTATGGTTCCAGTTGGCCCTCAGACTCCCTATGTTTCCAGTTGGCCCTCAGACTCCCTATGGTTCCAGTTGGCCCTCAGACTCCCTATGGTTCCAGTTGGCCCTCAGACACCCTATGGTTCCAGTTGGCCCTCAGACTCCCTATGGTTCCAGTTGGCCCTCAGACTCCCTATGGTTCCAGTCGGCCCTCAGAGCCTTATGGTTCCAGTTGGCCCTCAGACTCCCTATGGGTCCAGTCAGCCCTCAGACTCCCTATGGGTCCAGTTGGCCCTCAGAAACCCTATGTTTCCAGTTGGCTTTCAGACTCCCTATGGGTCTAGTTGGCCCTCAGAAACCCTATGTTTCCAGTTGGCCCTCAGACTCCCTATGGTTCCAGTTGGCCCTCAGACTCCCTATGGTTCCAGTTGGCCCTCAGACTCCCTATGGTTCCAGTCGGACCTCAGAGCCTTATGGTTCCAGTTGGCCCTCAGACTCCCTATGGTTCCAGTTGGCCCCCAGAAACCCTATGGGTCCAGTTGGCCCTCAGAAACCCTATGTTTCCAGTTGGCCTTCAGACTCCCTATGGGTCCAGTTGGCCCTCAGAAACCCTATGTTTCCAGTTGGCCTTCAGACTCCCTATGGGTCCAGTTGGCCCTCAGAAACCCTATGTTTCCAGTTGGCCCTCAGACTCCCTATGGTTCCAGTTGGCCCTCAGACTCCCTATGGTTCCAGTTGGCCCTCAGACTCCCTATGGTTCCAGTCGGCGCTCAGAACCTTATGGTTCCAGTTGGCCCTCAGACTCCCTATGGTTCCAGTTGGCCCTCAGAATCCCTATGGTTCCAGTTGGCCCTCAGAATCCCTATGGTTACAGTTGGCCCTCAGACTCCCTATGGTTCCAGTTCCTATGGTGACAGTTGTCCCTCAGACTTCCTATGGTTCCAGTTGGCCCTCAGACTCTCTATGGTTCCAGTTGGCCCTCAGACTCCCTATGGGTCCAGTCAGCCCTCAGACTCCCTATGGGTCCAGTTGGCCCTCAGAAACCCTATGAGTCCGGTTAGCCCTCAGACTCCCTATGGTTCCAGTTGGTCCTCAGACTCCCTATGGGTCCAGTTGGCCCTCAGAAACCCTATGGGTCCGGTTAGCCCTCAGACTCTCTATGGTTCCAGTTGGCCCTCAGACTCCCTATGGGTCCAGTTGGCCCTCAGAATCCGTATGGTTCCAGTTGGCCCTCAGACTCCCTATGGTTCCAGTCGGCCCTCAGACTCCCTATGGGTCCAGTTGGCTCTCAGACTCCCTATGGTTCCAGTTGGCCCTCAGAATCCCTATGGTTCCAGTTGGCCCTCAGACTCCCTATGGTTCCAGTTGGCCCTCAGAATCCCTATGGTTCCAGTTGGCCCTCAGACTCTCTATGGTTCCAGTTGGCCCTCAGACTCCCTATGGTTCCAGTTGGCCCTCAGACTCCCTATGGTTCCAGTTGGCCCTCAGAATCCCTATGGTTCCAGTTGGCCCTCAGACTCTCTATGGTTCCAGTTGGCCCTCAGACTCCCTATGGTTCCAGTTGGCCCTCAGACTCCCTATGGTTCCAGTTGACCCCCAGACTCCCTATGGTTCCAGTTGGCCCCCAGACTACCTATGGTACCAGTTGGCCCTCAGACTCCCTATGGTCCCAGTTGGCCCTCAGACTCCCTATGGTTCCAGTTGGCCCTCAGACTCCCTATGGTTCCAGTCGGCCCTCAGAGCCTTATGGTTCCAGTTGGCCCTCAGACTCCCTATGGGTCCAGTCGGCCCTCAGAGCCTTATGGTTCCAGTTGGCCCTCAGACTCCCTATGGGTCCAGTCAGCCCTCAGACTCCCTATGTTTCCAGTTGGCCCTCAGACACCCTATGGTTCCAGTTGGCCCTCAGACTCCCTATGTTTCCAGGTGGCCCTCAGACTCCCTATGGTTCCAGTTGGCCCTCAGACTCCCTATGGTTCCAGTTGGCCCTCAGACACCCTATGGTTCCAGTTGGCCCTCAGACTCCCTATGGTGACAGTTGGCACTCAGACTCCCTATGGTACCAGTTGGCCCTCAGACTCCCTATGGTCCCAGTTGGCCCTCAGACTCCCTATGGTTCCAGTTGGCCCTCAGACTCCCTATCGTTCCAGTTGGCCCTCAGAATCCCTATGGGTCCAGTTGGCCCTCAGAAAACCTATGTTTCCAGTTGGCCCTCAGACTCCCTATGGTTCCAGTTGGCCCTCAGACACCCTATGGGTCCAGTTGACCCCCAGACTCCCTATGGTTCCAGTTGGCCCTCAGATTCCCTATGGTTCCAGTCAGCCCTCAGAGCCTTATGGTTCCAGTTGGCCCTCAGACTCCCTATGGGTCCAGTCGGCCCTCGGAGCCTTATGGTTCCAGTTGGCCCTCAGACTCCCTATGGGTCCAGCCATCCCTCAGACTCCCTATGTTTCCAGTTGGCCCTCAGACACCCTATGGTTCCAGTTGGCCCTCAGACTCCCTATGTTTCCAGTTGGCCCTCAGACTCCCTATCGTTCCAGTTGGCCCTCAGAATCCCTATGGGTCCAGTTGGCCCTCAGAAACCCTATGTTTCCAGTTGGCCCTCAGACTCCCTATGGTTCCAGTTGGCCCTCAGACTCCCTATGGGTCCAGTTGACCCCCAGACTCCCTATGGTTCCAGTTGGCCCTAAGACTCCCTATGGTTCCAGTCGGCCCTCAGAGCCTTATGGTTCCAGTTGGCCCTCAGACTCCCTATGGGTCCAGTCGGCCCTCAGAGCCTTATGGTTCCAGTTGGCCCTTAGACTCCCTATGGGTCCAGTCAGCCCTCAGACTCCCTATGTTTCCAGTTGGCCCTCAGACACCCTATGGTTCCAGTTGGCCCTCAGACTCCCTATGTTTCCAGTTGGCCCTCAGACTCCCTATGGTTCCAGTTGGCCCTCAGACTCCCTATGGTTCCAGTTGGCCCTCAGACACCCTATGGTTCCAGTTGGCCCTCAGACTCCCTATGGTTCCAGTTGGCCCTCAGACTCCCTATGGTTCCAGTCGGCCCTCAGAGCCTTATGGTTCCAGTTGGCCCTCAGACTCCCTATGGGTCCAGTCAGCCCTCAGACTCCCTATGGGTCCAGTTGGCCCTCAGAAACCCTATGTTTCCAGTTGGCTTTCAGACTCCCTATGGGTCTAGTTGGCCCTCAGAAACCCTATGTTTCCAGTTGGCCCTCAGACTCCCTATGGTTCCAGTTGGCCCTCAGACTCCCTATGGTTCCAGTTGGCCCTCAGACTCCCTATGGTTCCAGTCGGATCTCAGAGCCTTATGGTTCCAGTTGGCCCTCAGACTCCCTATGGTTCCAGTTGGCCCCCAGAAACCCTATGGGTCCAGTTGGCCCTCAGAAACCCTATGTTTCCAGTTGGCCTTCAGACTCCCTATGGGTCCAGTTGGCCCTCAGAAACCCTATGTTTCCAGTTGGCCTTCAGACTCCCTATGGGTCCAGTTGGCCCTCAGACTCCCTATGGTTCCAGTCGGATCTCAGAGCCTTATGGTTCCAGTTGGCCCTCAGACTCCCTATGGTTCCAGTTGGCCCCCAGAAACCCTATGGGTCCAGTTGGCCCTCAGAAACCCTATGTTTCCAGTTGGCCTTCAGACTCCCTATGAGTCCAGTTGGCCCTCAGACTCCCTATGGTTCCAGTTGGCCCCCAGAAACCCTATGGGTCCAGTTGGCCCTCAGAAACCCTATGTTTCCAGTTGGCCTTCAGACTCCCTATGGGTCCAGTTGGCCCTCAGAAACCCTATGTTTCCAGTTGGCCTTCAGACTCCCTATGGGTCCAGTTGGCCCTCAGAAACCCTATGTTTCCTTTTGGCCCTCAGACTCCCTATGGTTCCAGTTGGCCCTCAGACTCCCTATGGTTCCAGTTGGCCCTCAGACTCCCTATGGTTCCAGTCGGCGCTCAGAACCTTATGGTTCCAGTTGGCCCTCAGACTCCCTATGGTTCCAGTTGGCCCTCAGAATCCCTATGGTTCCAGTTGGCCCTCAGAATCCCTATGGTTACAGTTGGCCCTCAGACTCCCTATGGTTCCAGTTCCTATGGTGACAGTTGGCCCTCAGACTTCCTATGGTTCTAGTTGGCCCTCAGACTCTCTATGGTTCCAGTTGGCCCTCAGACTCCCTATTTGTCCAGTCAGCCCTCAGACTCGCTATGGGTCCAGTTGGCCCTCAGAAACCCTATGAGTCCGGTTAGCCCTCAGACTCCCTATGGTTCCAGTTGGTCCTCAGACTCCCTATGGGTCCAGTTGGCCCTCAGAAACCCTATGGGTCCGGTTAACCCTCAGACTCTCTATGGTTCCAGTTGGCCCTCAGACTCCTTATGGGTCCAGTTGGCCCTCAGAATCCGTATGGTTCCAGTTGGCCCTCAGACTCCCTATGGTCCCAGTCGGCCCTCAGACTCCCTATGGGTCCAGTTGGCTCTCAGACTCCCTATGGTTCCAGTTGGCCCTCAGAATCCCTATGGTTCCAGTTGGCCCTCAGACTCCCTATGGTTCCAGTTGGCCCTCAGAATCCCTATCGTTCCAGTTGGCCCTCAGACTCTCTATGGTTCCAGTTGGCCCTCAGACTCCCTATGGTTCCAGTTGGCCCTCAGACTCCCTATGGTTCCAGTTGGCCCTCAGAATCCCTATGGTTCCAGTTGGCCCTCAGACTCTCTATGGTTCCAGTTGGCCCTCAGACTCCCTATGTTTCCAGTTGGCCCTCAGACTCCCTATGGTTCCAGTTGACCCCCAGACTCCCTATGGTTCCAGTTGGCCCCCAGACTCCCTATGGTCCCAGTTGGCCCTCAGACTCCCTATGGTTCCAGTTGGCCCTCAGACTCCCTATAGTTCCAGTTGGCCCTCAGAATCCCTATGGGTCTAGTTGGCTCTCAGACTCCCTATGGTTCCAGTTGGCCCTCAGAATCCCTATGGTTCCAGTTGGCCCTCAGAATCCCTATGGTTCCAGTTGGCCCTCAGAATCCCTATGGTTCCAGATGTCCTCAGAATCCCTATGGTTCCAGATGTCCTCAGACTCCCTATCGTACCAGTTGGCCCTCAGAATCCCAATGGTTCCAGATGTCCTCAGACTCCCCATGGTTCCAGATGTCCCACTAGGCTCTGCGCATTGGAATAATATATCCTATAGATTTGACGTAGGACTTAGGTCAGTAGGTCTCTATCGAATATTCTAAACTTAATTGTGAGTGCCAGCTAGCTCAGAGGTCACTAGAAACTTTCTTGAATTCTCAAGAAGGGATTCGTTTCTGACAACCGCATAAACATGACAACTCCCTTTCCCTAGGACTGGAATAACTATCTTCAGAGTCGTGCAAACAATAGATAACTATTTCACTCAGTCAATCGTGCATGCTTCGTTTCACCAGAGGTGCAGAGAAATAGAGAGACAGGCCTTTTCAATAAAAGGATTAATTGAACAGTTTTCTTTCTCATGCAAGAGAGGTGAACTACTACAATAGTTAGGCAGAATGCAAAGTATAATGCGTACAGCGTGAACAGTAAAATAAAATAATACTGTAATTGCATGTATGGTTTCTAAGCCATATAAAAATACATACATAAATAACACAGGCTAAAATACTCAACTGGTGCTTCTAAAATATGCCTACCCCAATGTACCTAACCTAGGTCTAGTACGAGGTAAGAAGTATGTATGGTCTTTAGCATAGTTTTAGTTTTTTGCCAAGAATCTACTAAAGGTTTCTCTAATCAGCTCCATACCTTAGAATGAAGGAGGTCTGGTATCTCTGTCTCGGGACTCGATTTCCCAACACCCCGCAAGGGGAGTCAGAAACACTGGAGCTGGATTCTCGGCAGGAGAAAGGCAGCTTCCTGATCAGTGCGTCAGCTGGAGAGTCGGCTTCCTTCGGCACTTGCTGTAGGTAGCTGCGTCGGGCAAGTAGGTCTTCGAACTGCTCCGAACCACCGTACTTTGCCAGAGCAAGTGAAGGTATATTTATACCTTGAAGGTATTTAGGAATGCCATGTTTGACGTAAAGTCAGGCATATGAACGTCATGAATGAACCCCTGGGGAATAGATGTTCATTGTAAAACTAACTGAGTTTTTGGAGAAATCAATATTCAAGCAAGGGGAAGTCCCTAACGGCTTAAGCTGGATTTCCAAGAAATCGTTGTGACGTTTGGAAGAGCCATGCCATGCCTGTATTTGGGTAGCATGGGCTACGCCTAACTAAGGGCTTGATTTCTATGCTTATAGAAGGGCAACATGAATTGTACCTATATAAGGGCATGAATCGGGAAAATCCATTCGGAATCTAAAACGCCACACAACAAGACTCCCTATGGTTCCAGATGTCCTCAGACTCCCTATGGTTCCAGCCGGTCCTCAGACTCCCTATGGTTCCAGTTAACCCTCAGACTCCCTATGGTTCCAGTTGGCCCTCAGACTCCCAATGGTTCCAGTTGACCCTCAGACTCCCTATGGTACCAGTTACCCCTCAGACTCCCAATGATACCAGTTGGCCCTCAGACTCCCAATGGTTCCAGTTGGCCCTCAGACTCCCTATGGTTACAGTTGACCCTCAGACTCCCTATGGTACCAGTTACCTCTCAGACTCCCTATGGTTCCAGTTGGCCCCCAGACTCCCTTTGGTACCAGTTGGCCCTTAGACTCCCAATGGTTCCAGTTGGCCCTCAGACTCCCTATGGTTCCAGTTGACCCTCAGACTCCCTATGGTACCAGTTACCCCTCAGACTCCCATTGGTTCCGGTTAACCCTCAGACTCCCTAGGGTACCAGTTGACCCTCAGACTCCCTATGGTACCAGTTGGCCCCCAGACTCCCTATGGTACCAGTTGGCCCCCAGACTCTCTATGGTTCCAGTTGGCCCCCAAACTCGCTATGGTACCAGTTGGCCCCCAGACCTCCTATGGTTCCAGTTGGCCCCCAGACTCCCTATGGTACCAGTTGGCCCCCAGACTCCCTTTGGTTCCAGTTGGCCCCCAGACTCCCTATGGTCCCAGTTGGCCCCCAGACTCCCTATGTTACCAGTTGGCCCCCAGACTCCCTATGGTACCAGTTGGCCCTCAGACTCCCTATGGTTCCAGTAGGCACTCAGACTCCCAATGGTTCCAGTTGACCCTCAGACTCCCTATGGTACCAGTTACCCCTCAGACTCCCTATGGTACCAGTTAGCCCTCAGACTCCCTATGGTTCAAGTTGGCCCTCAGACTCCCTATGGTTCAAATTGGCCCTCAGACTCCCTATGGTCCCACTTGGCCCTCAGACTCCCTATGGTTCAAGTTGGCCCTCAGACTCCCTATGGTACCAGTTACCCCTCAGACTCCCTATGGTTCCAGTTGGCCCCCAGACTCCCTATGGTACCAGTTACCCCTCAGACTCCCTATGGTTCCGGTTGACCCTCAGACTCCCTATGGTACCAGTTGGCCCTCAGACTTCCTATGGTTCCAGTTGGCCCTCAGACTCTCTATGGTTCCAGTTGGCCCTCAGACTCCCTATGGGTCCAGTCAGCCCTCAGACTCGCTATGGGTCCAGTTGGCCCTCAGAAACCCTATGAGTCCGGTTAGCCCTCAGACTCCCTATGGTTCCAGTTGGCCCTCAGACTCCCTATGGTACCAGTTACCCCTCAGACTCCCTATGGTTCCAGTTGGCCCCCAGACTCCCTATGGTACCAGTTACCCCTCAGACTCCCTATGGTTCCGGTTGACCCTCAGATTCCCAATGATTCCAGTTGGCCCTCAGACTCCCTATGGTTTCAGTTGACCCTCAGACTCCCTATGGTACCAGTTACCCCTCAGACTCCCTATGGTTCCGGTTGACCCTCAGACTCCCTATGGTACCAGTTGGCCCTCAGACTTCCTATGGTTCCAGTTGGCCCTCAGACTCTCTATGGTTCCAGTTGGCCCTCAGACTCCCTATGGGTCCAGTCAGCCCTCAGACTCGCTATGGGTCCAGTTGGCCCTCAGAAACCCTATGAGTCCGGTTAGCCCTCAGACTCCCTATGGTTCCAGTTGGTCCTCAGACTCCCTATGGGTCCAGTTGGCCCTCAGAAACCCTATGGGTCCGATTAACCCTCAGACTCTCTATGGTTCCAGTTGGCCCTCAGACTCCCTATGGGTCCAGTTGGCCCTCAGAATCCGTATGGTTCCAGTTGGCCCTCAGACTCCCTATGGTCCCAGTCGGCCCTCAGACTCCCTATGGGTCCAGTTGGCTCTCAGACTCCCTATGGTTCCAGTTGGCCCTCAGAATCCCTATGGTTCCAGTTGGCCCTCAGACTCCCTATGGTTCCAGTTGGCCCTCAGAATCCCTATGGTTCCAGTTGGCCCTCAGACTCTCTATGGTTCCAGTTGGCCCTCAGACTCCCTATGGTTCCAGTTGGCCCTCAGACTCCCTATGGTTCCAGTTGGCCCTCAGAATCCCTATGGTTCCAGTTGGCCCTCAGACTCTCTATGGTTCCAGTTGGCCCTCAGACTCCCTATGGTTCCAGTTGGCCCTCAGACTCCCTATGGTTCCAGTTGACCCCCAGACTCCCTATGGTTCCAGTTGGCCCCCAGACTCCCTATGGTACCAGTTGGCCCTCAGACTCCCTATGGTCCCAGTTGGCCCTCAGACTCCCTATGGTTCCAGTTGGCCCTCAGAATCCCTATGGTTCCAGTTGGCCCTCAGACTCCCTATGGTTCCAGTTGGCCCTCAGACTCCCTATGGTTCCAGTTGTCCCTCAGACTCCCTATGGTTCTAGTTGGCCCTCAGAATCCCCATGGTTCCAGTTGGCCCTCAGACTCCCTATTGTTCCAGTTGGCCCTCAGACTCCCTATGGTGACAGTTGGCCCTCAGACTCCCTATGGTTCCAGTTGGCCTCAGACTCCCTATGGTTCCAGTTGGCCCTCAGACTCCCTATAGTTCCAGTTGGCCCTCAGAATCCCTATGGGTCTAGTTGGCTCTCAGACTCCCTATGGTTCCAGTTGGCCCTCAGAATCCCTATGGTTCCAGTTGGCCCTCAGAATCCCTATGGTTCCAGTTGGCCCTCAGAATCCCTATGGTTCCAGATGTCCTCAAAATCCCTATGGTTCCAGATGTCCTCAGACTCCCTATCGTACCAGTTGGCCCTCAGAATCCCAATGGTTCCAGATGTCCTCAGACTCCCCATGGTTCCAGATGTCCCACTAGGCTCTGCGCATTGGAATAATATATCCTATAGATTTGACGTAGGACTTAGGTCAGTAGGTCTCTATCGAATATTCTAAACTTAATTGTGAGTGCCAGCTAGCTCAGAGGTCACTAGAAACTTTCTTGAATTCTCAAGAAGGGATTAGTTTCTGACAACCGCATAAACATGACAACTCCCTTTCCCTAGGACTGGAATAATTATCTTCAGAGTCGTGCAAACAATAGATAACTATTTCACTCAGTCAATCGTGCATGCTTCGTTTCACCAGAGGTGCAGAGAAATAGAGAGACAGGCCTTTTCAATAAAAGGATTAATTGAACAGTTTTCTTTCTCATGCAAGAGAGGTGAACTACTACAATAGTTAGGCAGAATGCAAAGTATAATGCGTACAGCGTGAACAGTAAAATAAAATAATACTGTAATTGCATGTATGGTTTCTAAGCCATATAAAAATACATACATAAATAACACAGGCTAAAATACTCAACTGGTGCTTCTAAAATATGCCTACCCCAATGTACCTAACCTAGGTCTAGTACGAGGTAAGAAGTATGTATGGTCTTTAGCATAGTTTTAGTTTTTTGCCAAGAATCTACTAAAGGTTTCTCTAATCAGCTCCATACCTTAGAATGAAGGAGGTCTGGTATCTCTATCTCGGGACTCGATTTCCCAACACCCCGCAAGGGGAGTCAGAAACACTGGAGCTGGATTCTCGGCAGGAGAAAGGCAGCTTCCTGATCAGTGCGTCAGCTGGAGAGTCGGCTTCCTTCGGCACTTGCTGTAGGTAGCTGCGTCGGGCAAGTAGGTCTTCGAACTGCTCCGAACCACCGTACTTTGCCAGAGCAAGTGAAGGTATATTTATACCTTGAAGGTATTTAGGAATGCCATGTTTGACGTAAAGTCAGGCATATGAACGTCATGAATGAACCCCTGGGGAATAGATGTTCATTGTAAAACTAACTGAGTTTTTGGAGAAATCAATATTCAAGCAAGGGGAAGTCCCTAACGGCTTAAGCTGGATTTCCAAGAAATCGTTGTGACGTTTGGAAGAGCCATGCCATGCCTGTATTTGGGTAGCATGGGCTACGCCTAACTAAGGGCTTGATTTCTATGCTTATAGAAGGGCAACATGAATTGTACCTATATAAGGGCATGAATCGGGAAAATCCATTCGGAATCTCAAACGCCACACAACAAGACTCCCTATGGTTCCAGATGTCCTCAGACTCCCTATGGTTCCAGTTGACCCCCAGACTCCCTATGGTTCCAGTTGGCTCCCAGACTCCCTATGGTACCAGTTGGCCCTCAGACTCCCAATGGTTCCAGTTGGCCCTCAGACTCCCTATGGTTCCAGTTGACCCTCAGACTCCCTATGGTACCAGTTACCCCTCAGACTCCCATTGGTTCCGGTTAACCCTCAGACTCCCTAGGGTACCAGTTGACCCTCAGACTCCCTATGGTACCAGTTGGCCCCCAGACTCCCTATGGTACCAGTTGGCCCCCAGACTCTCTATGGTTCCAGTTGGCCCCCAAACTCGCTATGGTACCAGTTGGCCCCCAGACCTCCTATGGTTCCAGTTGGCCCCCAGACTCCCTATGGTACCAGTTGGCCCCCAGACTCCCTTTGGTTCCAGTTGGCCCCCAGACTCCCTATGGTCCCAGTTGGCCCCCAGACTCCCTATGTTACCAGTTGGCCCCCAGACTCCCTATGGTACCAGTTGGCCCTCAGACTCCCTATGGTTCCAGTAGGCACTCAGACTCCCAATGGTTCCAGTTGACCCTCAGACTCCCTATGGTACCAGTAACCCCTCAGACTCCCTATGGTACCAGTTAGCCCTCAGACTCCCTATGGTTCAAGTTGGCCCTCAGACTCCCTATGGTTCAAATTGGCCCTCAGACTCCCTATGGTCCCACTTGGCCCTCAGACTCCCTATGGTTCAAGTTGGCCCTCAGACTCCCTATGGTACCAGTTACCCCTCAGACTCCCTATGGTTCCAGTTGGCCCCCAGACTCCCTATGGTACCAGTTGGCCCTCAGATTCCCAATGATTCCAGTTGGCCCTCAGACTCCCTATGGTTTCAGTTGACCCTCAGACTCCCTATGGTACCAGTTACCCCTCAGACTCCCTATGGTTCCGGTTGACCCTCAGACTCCCTATGGTACCAGTTGACCCTCAGACTCCCTATGGTACCAGTTGGCCCCCAGACTCCCCATGGTACCAGTTGGTCCCCAGACTCCCTATGGTTCCAGTTGGCCCCCAGACTCCCTATGGTACCAGTTGGCCCCCAGACTCCCTGTGGTCCCAGTTGGGCCCCAGACTCCCTGTGGTACGAGTTTGCCCCCAGACTCCCTATGGTACCAGTTGGCCCTCAGACTCCCTATGGTTCCGGTTGGCCCCCAGACTCCCTATGGTACCAGTTGACCCTCAGACTCCCTATGGTACCAGTTGGCCCCCAGACTCCCTATGGTACCAGTTGGCCCCCAGACTCCCTATGGTTCCAGTTGGCCCCCAGACTCCCTATGGTACCAGTTGGCCCCCAGACTCCCTATGGACCGGTTGGCCCCCAGACTCCCTATGGTACCAGTTGGCCCCCAGACTCCCTATGGTACCAGTTGGCCCTCAGACTCCCTATGGTTCCAGTTGGCCCTTGACTCCCTATAGTACCGGTTGGCCCTCAGACTCCCTATGGTACCAGTTGGCCCCCAGACCCCCTATGGTCCCAGTTGGCCCTCAGACTCCCTATGGTTCAAGTTGGCCCTCAGACTCCCTATGGTACCAGTTACCCCTCAGACTCCCTATGGTTCCAGTTGGCTCCCAGACTCCCTATGGTACCAGTTGGCCCTCAGACTCCCAATGGTTCCAGTTGGCCCTCAGACTCCCTATGGTTCCAGTTGACCCTCAGACTCCCTATGGTACCAGTTACCCCTCAGACTCCCTATGGTACCAGTTACCCCTCAGACTCCCTATGGTTCCAGTTGGCCCCCAGACTCCCTATGGTTCCAGTTTGCACCCATACTCCCTATGGTACCAGTTAGCCCTCAGACTCCCTGTGGTTCAAGTTGGCCCTCAGACTCCCTATGGTTCAAGTTGGCCCTCAGACTCGCTATGGTACCAGTTACCCCTCAGACTCCCTATGGTTTCAGTTGGCCCCCAGACTCCCTATGGTACCAGTTGGCCCTCAGACTCCCAATGGTTCCAGTTGGCCCTAGACTCCCTATGGTTCCAGTTGACCCTCAGACTCCCTATGGTACCAGTTACCCCTCAGACTCCCTATGGTTCCGGTTGACCCTCAGACTCCCTATGGTACCAGTTGACCCTCAGACTCCCTATGGTACCAGTCAGCCCCCAGACTCCCTATGGTTCCAGTTGGCCCCCAGACTCCCTATGGTTCCAGTTGGCCCCCAGACTCCCTATGGTTCCAGTTGGCCCCCAGACTCCCTATGGTACCGGTTGGCCCTCAGACTCCCTATGGTTCCGGTTGGCGCCCAGACTCCCTATGGTACCAGTTGACCCTCAGACTCCCTTTGGTACCAGTTGGCCCCCAGACTCCCTATGGTACCAGTTGGCCCCCAGACTCCCTATGGTTCCAGTTGGCCCGCAGACTCCCTATGGTACCAGTTGGCCCCCAGACTCCCTATGGTCCCAGTTGGCCCCCAGACTCCCTATGGTACCAGTTGGCCCCCAGACTCCCTATGGTACCAGTTGGCCCCCAGACTCCCTATGGTACCAGTTGGCCCTCAGACTCCCTATGGTTCCAGTTGGCCCTTGACTCCCTATAGTACCAGTTGGCCCTCAGACTCCCAATGGTTCCAGTTGGCCCTTGACTCCCTATGGTTCAAGTTGGCCCTTGACTCCCTATAGCTCCAATCTGCCCCAGACTCCCTGCAGTTGCAGTTAACCACAGACTCTGGGTAGCTTTAGTTGGCCCCTGACTCCCTGTAATTCCAGTCACATCCTGGTCTCACTTTGGTTCTAGTCGCCCGAAGACTTTCTGTCCTTCAATTTGGGAGACAGTCCAAACTGCCTACAGCTTCAGTTGGGCCCCAGACTGCCTACAGCATCAGTTGGGCCCCAGACTGCCTACAGCATCAGTTGGGTCCCAGACTGCCTACAGCATCAGATGGGAAACAGCCTGCCTACAGCATCAGTTGGGCCCCAGACTGCATACAGAATCAGTTGGGCCCCAGACTGCATACAGAATCAGTTGGGCCCCAGACTGCCTATAGCATTAGTTGCGCCCCAGACTGCCTATAGCATCAGTTGGGCCCCAGACTGCCTGTAGCATCATTTGGGCCCCAGACTGCCTATAGCATCAGTTGGGCCCCAGACTGCCTATAGCTTCAGTTGGGCCCCAGACTGCCTATAGCTTCTGTTGGGCCCCAGACTGCCTATAGCATCAGTTGGGCCCCAGACTGCCTATAGCATCAGTTGGGTCCCAGACTGCCTATAGCTTCAGTTGGGCCCCAGACTGCCTATAGCATCAGTTGGGCCCCAGACTGCCTATAGCTTCAGTTGGGCCCCAGACTGCCTATGGCTTCTGTTGGGTCCCAGACTGCCTATAGCTTCAGTTGGGCCTCAGACTGCCTATATCATCAGTTGGGCCCCAGACTGCGTTTAGCTTCAATTGGGCCCCAGACTGCCTATGGCTTCAGTTGGGCCCCAGACTGCCTATAGCTTCAGTTGGGCCCCAGACTGCCTATAGCATCAGTTGGGCCCCAGACTGCCTATATCTTCAGTAGGGCCCCAGACTGCCCATACCATCAGTTGGGCCCCAGACTGCCTATAGCTTCAGTTGGGCCTCAGACTGCCTATATCATCATTTGGGCCCCAGACTGCCTTTATCTATAGTTGGGCCCCAGACTGCCTATAGCTTCAGTTGGGCTCCAGACTGCCTATAGCTTTAGTTGGGCCCCAGATTGCCTATAGCTTCAGTTGGGCCCCAGACTGCCTATAGCTTCAGTTGGGCCCCAGACTGCCTATGGCTTCAGTTGGGCCCAACACTGCCTATAGCATCAGTTGGGCCCCGTCAATTGGGACTAAAACTGCTGATAGCTTCAGTTGGGCCCCAGACTGCCTATAGCTTCAGTTGGGCCCCAGACTGCCTATAGCTTCAGTTGGGACCCGTCAATTGGGACCCAAACTGCTAATAGATTCAGTTGGTTCCCAGTCTGATTGCAGTTTCAGCTGGGCCCCAGACTGCCTATAGCTTCAGTTGGGCCCCAGACTGTCTATAGCTTCAGTTGGGCCCCAGACTGCCTATAGCATCAGTTGGGCCCCAGACTGCCTACAGCTTCAGTTGGACCCCAGACTGCCTAAAGCTTCAGTTGGGCCCCAGACTGCCTATAGCTTCAGTTGGGGCCCAGACTGCCTATAGCTTCAGTTGGGCCCCAGACTGCCTATAGAATCAGTTAGGCCCCAGACTGCCTATAGCTTCAGTTGGGCCCCAGACTGCCTATGGCTTCAGTTGGGCCCCAGACTGCCTATAGCTTCAGTTGGGCCCCAGACTGCCTATAGCATCAGTTGGGCCCCAGACTGCCTGTAGCTTCAGTTGGGCCCCAGACTGCCTATAGCATCAGTTGGGTCCCAGACTGCCTATAGCTTCAGTTGGGCCCCAGACTGCCTATATCATCAGTTTGGCCCCAGACTACCTATAGCTTCATTTGGGCCCCACACTGCCTATAGCATCAGTTGGGCCACGTCAATTGGGACCCAAACTGCTGATAGCTTCAGTTGGGCCCCAGACTGCCTATAGCTTCAGTTGGGCCCCGTCAATTGGGACCCAAACTGCTAATAGATTCAGTTGGTTCCTAGACTGATTGCAGTTTCAGCTGGGCCCCAGACTGCCTATAGCTTCAGTTGGGCCCCAGACTGCCTATAGCTTCAGTTGGGCCCCAGACTGCCTATAGCATCAGTTGGGCCCCAGACTGCCTACAGCTTCAGTTGGACCCCAGACTGCCTATAGCTTCAGTTGGGCCCCAGACTGCCTATAGCTTCAGTTGGGCCCTAGACTGCCTATAGCTTCAGTTGGGCCCCAGACTGAATATAGAATCAGTTAGGCCCCAGACTGCCTATAGCTTCAGTTGGGCCACAGACTGCCTATGGCTTCAGTTGGGCCCCAGACTGCCTATGGCTTCAGTTGGGCCCCAGACTGCCTATAGCTTCAGTTGGGCCCCAGACTGCCTATGGCTTCAGTTGGGCCCCAGACTGCCTATAGCTCCAGTTGGGCCCCAGACTGCCTATAGCATCAGTTGGGCCCCAGACTGCCTTTAGCTTCAGTTGGGCCCCAGACTGCCTATGGCTTCAGTTGGGCCCCAGACTGCCTATAGATTCAGTTGGGCCCCAGACTGTCTATAGCATCAGTTGGGCCCCAGACTGCCTATAGCTTCAGTTGGGCCTCAGACTGCCTATATCATCATTTGGGCCCCAGACTGCCTTTATCTATAGTTGGCCCCAGACAGCCTATAGCTTCAGTTGGGCTCCAGACTGCCTATAGCTTTAGTTGGGCCCCAGACTGCCTATAGCTTCAGTTGGGCCCCAGACTGCCTATAGCTTCAGTTGGGCCCCAGACTGCCTATACCTTCAGTTGGGCCCCACACTGCCTATAGCATCAGTTGGGCCCCGTTTATTGGGACCCAAACTGCTGATAGCTTCAGTTGGGCCCCAGACTGCCTATAGCTTCAGTTGGGCCCCGTCAATTGGGACCCAAACTGCTAATAGATTCAGTTGGTTCCCAGACTGATTGCAGTTTCAGCGGGGCCCCAGACTGCCTATAGAATCAGTTAGGCCCCAGACTGCCTATAGCTTCAGTTGGGCCCCAGACTGCCTATGGCTTCAGTTGGGCCCCAGACTGCCTATAGCTTCAGTTGGGCCCCAGACTGCCTATAGCATCAGTTGGGCCCCAGACTGCCTGTAGCTTCAGTTGGGCCCCAGACTGCCTATAGCATCAGTTGGGTCCCAGACTGCCTATAGCTTCAGTTGGGCCCCAGACTGCCTATATCATCAGTTTGGCCCCAGACTACCTATAGCTTCATTTGGGCCCCACACTGCCTATAGCATCAGTTGGGCCACGTCAATTGGGACCCAAACTGCTGATAGCTTCAGTTGGGCCCCAGACTGCCTATAGCTTCAGTTGGGCCCCGTCAATTGGGACCCAAACTGCTAATAGATTCAGTTGGTTCCTAGACTGATTGCAGTTTCAGCTGGGCCCCAGACTGCCTATAGCTTCAGTTGGGCCCCAGACTGCCTATAGCTTCAGTTGGGCCCCAGACTGCCTATAGCATCAGTTGGGCCCCAGACTGCCTACAGCTTCAGTTGGACCCCAGACTGCCTATAGCTTCAGTTGGGCCCCAGACTGCCTATAGCTTCAGTTGGGCCCTAGACTGCCTATAGCTTCAGTTGGGCCCCAGACTGAATATAGAATCAGTTAGGCCCCAGACTGCCTATAGCTTCAGTTGGGCCCCAGACTGCCTATGGCTTCAGTTGGGCCCCAGACTGCCTATGGCTTCAGTTGGGCCCCAGACTGCCTATAGCTTCAGTTGGGCCCCAGACTGCCTATGGCTTCAGTTGGGCCCCAGACTGCCTATAGCTCCAGTTGGGCCCCAGACTGCCTATAGCATCAGTTGGGCCCCAGACTGCCTTTAGCTTCAGTTGGGCCCCAGACTGCCTATGGCTTCAGTTGGGCCCCAGACTGCCTATAGATTCAGTTGGGCCCCAGACTGTCTATAGCATCAGTTGGGCCCCAGACTGCCTATAGCTTCAGTTGGGCCTCAGACTGCCTATATCATCATTTGGGCCCCAGACTGCCTTTATCTATAGTTGGCCCCAGACAGCCTATAGCTTCAGTTGGGCTCCAGACTGCCTATAGCTTTAGTTGGGCCCCAGACTGCCTATAGCTTCAGTTGGGCCCCAGACTGCCTATAGCTTCAGTTGGGCCCCAGACTGCCTATACCTTCAGTTGGGCCCCACACTGCCTATAGCATAAGTTGGGCCCCGTTTATTGGGACCCAAACTGCTGATAGCTTCAGTTGGGCCCCAGACTGCCTATAGCTTCAGTTGGGCCCCGTCAATTGGGACCCAAACTGCTAATAGATTCAGTTGGTTCCCAGACTGATTGCAGTTTCAGCGGGGCCCCAGACTGCCTATAGCTTCAGTTGGGCCCCAGACTGCCTGTAGCTTCAGTTGGGTGCCAGACTGCCTATAGCTTCAGTTGGGTGCCAGACTGCCTATAGCTTCTGTTGGGCCCCAGACTGCCTATAGATTCAGTTGGTTCCCAGTCTGATTGCAGTTTCAGCTGGGCCCCAGACTGCCTATGGCTTCTGTTGGGCCCCAGATTGCCTATAGCTTCAGTTGGGCCTCAGACTGCCTATATCATCAGTTGGGCCCCAGACTGCGTTTAGCTTCAGTTGGGCCCCAGACTGCCTATGGCTTCAGTTGGGCCCCAGACTGCCTATAGCTTCAGTTGGGCCCCAGACTGCCTATAGCATCAGTTGGGCCCCAGACTGCCTATATCTTCAGTAGGGCCCCAGACTACCCATACCATCAGTTGGGCCCCGGACTGCCTATAGCTTCAGTTGGGCCTCAGACTGCCTATATCATCATTTGGGCCCCAGACTGCCTTTATCTATAGTTGGGCCCCAGACTGCCTATAGCTTCAGTTGGGCTCCAGACTGCCTATAGCTTTAGTTGGGCCCCAGATTGCCTATAGCTTCAGTTGGGCCCCAGACTGCCTATAGCTTCAGTTGGGCCCCAGACTGCCTATAGCTTCAGTTGGGCCCCACACTGCCTATAGCATCAGTTGGGCCCCGTCAATTGGGACCAAAACTGCTGATAGCTTCAGTTGGGCCCCAGACTGCCTATAGCTTCAGTTGGGCCCCAGACTGCCTATAGCTTCAGTTGGGCCCCGTCAATTGGGACCCAAACTGCTAATAGATTCAGTTGGTTCCCAGTCTGATTGCAGTTTCAGCTGGGCCCCAGACTGCCTATAGCTTCAGTTGGGCCCCAGACTGTCTATAGCTTCAGTTGGGCCCCAGACTGCCTATAGCATCAGTTGGGCCCCAGACTGCCTACAGCTTCAGTTGGACCCCAGACTGCCTAAAGCTTCAGTTGGGCCCCAGACTGCCTATATCTTCAGTAGGGCCCCAGACTGCCCATACCATCAGTTGGGCCCCAGACTGCCTATAGCTTCAGTTGGGCCCTAGACTGCCTATGGCTTCAGTTGGGCCCCAGACTGCCTATAGCTTCAGTTGGGCCCCAGACTGCCTATAGCATCAGTTGGGCCCCAGACTGCCTATATCTTCAGTAGGGCCCCAGACTGCCCATACCATCAGTTGGGCCCCAGACTGCCTATAGCTTCATTTGGGCCTCAGACTGCCTATATCATCATTTGGGCCCCAGACTGCCTTTATCTATAGTTGGGCCCCAGACTGCCTATAGCTTCAGTTGGGCTCCAGACTGCCTATAGCTTTAGTTGGGCCCCAGATTGCCTATAGCTTCAGTTGGGCCCCAGACTGCCTATAGCTTCAGTTGGGCCCCAGACTGCCTATAGCTTCAGTTGGGCCCCACACTGCCTATAGCATCAGTTGGGCCCCGTCAATTGGGACCAAAACTGCTGATAGCTTCAGTTGGGCCCCAGACTGCCTATAGCTTCAGTTGGGCCCCAGACTGCCTATAGCTTCAGTTGGGCCCCGTCAATTGGGACCCAAACTGCTAATAGATTCAGTTGGTTCCCAGTCTGATTGCAGTTTCAGCTGGGCCCCAGACTGCCTATAGCTTCAGTTGGGCCCCAGACTGTCTATAGCTTCAGTTGGGCCGCAGACTGCCTATAGCATCAGTTGGGCCCCAGACTGCCTACAGCTTCAGTTGGACCCCAGACTGCCTAAAGCTTCAGTTGGGCCCCAGACTGCCTATAGCTTCAGTTGGGGCCCAGACTGCCTATAGCTTCAGTTGGGCCCCAGACTGCCTATGGCTTCAGTTGGGCCCCAGACTGCCTATAGCTTCAGTTGGGCCCCAGACTGCCTATAGCATCAGTTGGGCCCCAGACTGCCTGTAGCTTCAGTTGGGCCCCAGACTGCCTATAGCATCAGTTGGGTCCCAGTCTGCCTATAGCTTCAGTTGGGCCCCAGACTGCCTATATCATCAGTTTGGCCCCAGACTGCCTTTAGCTTCAGTTGGGCCCCAGACTGCCTATGGCTTCAGTTGGGCCCCAGACTGCCTATAGATTCAGTTGGGCCCCAGACTGCCTATAGCATCAGTTGGGCCCCAGACTGCCTATAGCTTCAGTTGGGCCTCAGACTGCCTATATCATCATTTGGGCCCCAGACTGCCTTTATCTATAGTTGGGCCCCAGACTGCCTATAGCTTCAGTTGGGCGCCAGACTGCCTATAGCTTCAGTTGGGCCCCAGACTGCCTATAGAATCAGTTAGGCCCCAGACTGCCTATAGCTTCAGTTGGGCCCCAGACTGCCTATGGCTTCAGTTGGGCCCCAGACTGCCTATAGCTTCAGTTGGGCCCCAGACTGCCTATAGCATCAGTTGGGCCCCAGACTGCCTGTAGCTTCAGTTGGGCCCCAGACTGCCTATAGCATCAGTTGGGTCCCAGACTGCCTATAGCTTCAGTTGGGCCCCAGACTGCCTATATCATCAGTTTGGCCCCAGACTGCCTTTAGCTTCAGTTGGGCCCCAGACTGCCTATGGCTTCAGTTGGGCCCCAGACTGCCTATAGATTCAGTTGGGCCCCAGACTGCCTATAGCTTCAGTTGGGCCTCAGACTGCCTATATCATCAGTTGGGCCCCAGACTGCGTTTAGCTTCAGTTGGGCCCCAGACTGCCTATGGCTTCAGTTGGGCCCCAGACTGCCTATAGCTTCAGTTGGGCCCCAGACTGCCTATAGCATCAGTTGGGCCCCAGACTGCCTATATCTTCAGTAGGGCCCCAGACTGCCCATACCATCAGTTGGGCCCCAGACTGCCTATAGCTTCAGTTGGGCCTCAGACTGCCTATATCATCATTTGGGCCCCAGACTGCCTTTATCTATAGTTGGGCCCCAGACTGCCTATAGCTTCAGTTGGGCTCCAGACTGCCTATAGCTTTAGTTGGGCCCCAGATTGCCTATAGCTTCAGTTGGGCCCCAGACTGCCTATAGCTTCAGTTGGGCCCCAGACTGCCTATAGCTTCAGTTGGGCCCCACACTGCCTATAGCATCAGTTGGGCCCCGTCAATTGGGACCAAAACTGCAGATAGCTTCAGTTGGGCCCCAGACTGCCTATAGCTTCAGTTGGGCCCCATCAATTGGGACCCAAACTGCTAATAGATTCAGTTGGTTCCTAGTCTGATTGCAGTTTCAGCTGGGCCCCAGACTGCCTATAGCTTCAGTTGGGCCCCAGACTGTCTATAGCTTCAGTTGGGCCCCAGACTGCCTATAGCATCAGTTGGGCCCCAGACTGCCTACAGCTTCAGTTGGACCCCAGACTGCCTAAAGCTTCAGTTGGGCCCCAGACTGCCTATATCTTCAGTAGGGCCCCAGACTGCCCATACCATCAGTTGGGCCCCAGACTGCCTATAGCTTCAGTTGGGCCCTAGACTGCCTATGGCTTCAGTTGGGCCCCAGACTGCCTATAGCTTCAGTTGGGCCCCAGACTGCCTATAGCATGTTATAGATACACACATGTACAGCATCAGTTGGGCCCCAGACTGCCTATATCTTCAGTAGGGCCCCAGACTGCCCATACCATCAGTTGGGCCCCAGACTGCCTATAGCTTCAGTTGGGCCTCAGACTGCCTATATCATCATTTGGGCCCCAGACTGCCTGTTAGACGGACCGGGAGGGTCGGCCGAGGATACGGGGAGAGGTCTCCGGGGAGAGCCGTCTCCAGTGAATCGTACAGACAAGTAACTTCCCCCCCACAGACGGACACCACACAATGATAAAGTTCAACGATACTTTATAGACAATTCTTCAAGTACGGTAGAATGGTACAAGGAGGTCTGGACCCAGGGGTCCCCTCTATTCTGGTCTCTGTTCGGGAAGAGGGTAGCGGGACAGTCTTGTTACCAAAACGATGGAAAATAGCTCTCAATCCTCGAGCTCGGTGGTGTAGATGAACGGGCCGCGGCGGAGCCAGCAGGTCCCGAGATGGATGAAGGCAGACGACGGTCCGCGGCAGAGCCAGCAGGTCCCGATGAAGGTGGTGGTTACAAACGGTCCGCGGCTACGCCAGCAGGTCCCGACGATGATGAAGGATAGGGTGGTTCCCAAAGCCGCGGCAGCGCCAGCAGGCAAGACGAGGGTGCACAAGACAGAGCTACGGCAGCGCCAGTAGTCCGTCAAGGATGAGTTCTTCTTTGCGTCTCTCGACTCCAAGATACAACTCCCGTCCTGCTCTGGAGCTGCCCCAGTTATAGGGCTGGTGTGCTTTGATGTCCGGACCCTCGCACTTGGAGGTCGGGAGGTCCGGGATGAGGGGGTTCAGACACCCAGCAGGGGGGTGGAGCCAGCGTCCGGGGAGGCGATGGGCGAGCGGCACTTGGCGGGTGAGAGCCATCGACACCTCCTGCTCCCATTGACTGACCAAGTAGCCCGCTCACCTCCTGGGTGGATGTTGGTGCCGGAATGTCTGAGGCCTGGCCAGGCCCAGGGTTGAGGTCGATCGGGGGCCAGGCGGCCTCGTGGTGGAGTGTCCAAGATGGCGCCCAGGATGGGCGCGCAGGCCGGTAGTGGGTCGGCCTACGGGGTCAACAGGTTCGAGTGTAGGGGTCCCTGCGGGGACGGTGGACGTGCAATGGTGGTGTGTGGTACTTGCGTGGCTGGTTCGGGCCTGGTTGGGCCGGGGGAGAGCGGCCCTTCATGTGGCCTGTCCAACATGCGTCCCCCCCAGCTGAAGGCGGGGAGAGTTACCCGTTCTCTTGGGGACTCTTCGCGTCGAGGCGGAAGAACCGGGACAGGCCATCTGCGTTGGCGTGATCGGGCCCAGGCCGAGGTTCAACTGTGAAGTCCATCCCTTGTAGGGAGATGGACCAGCGTAGTAACTTCGGGTTTTCCCCCCGCATCTGCATCAGCCACTGCAGGGGTCGGTGGTCGGTCTGTACCCGAAAGGGTGTGCCAAAAAGGTAGGGCCGGAGCTTCTTGAGGGCCCATACCACCGCGAAGGCCTCCCTCTCTATGGTGCTCCAGCGTTGTTCCCGTGGTAGGAGTCGCCGGCTGATGAAGGCCACCGGCTGGTCATGGCCTTCGGTGTTCACTTGGGACAGGACTGCCCCAATGCCATGGTCGGAGGCATCCGTCTGGACGATGAACTCCCGGCTGTAGTCGGGGGCCTGGAGCACAGGGGCGGAGCACATGGCGGCTTTCAATTGTTCAAATGCAGCTTGACACTCTGGGGTCCAGTTGACTTTCTGGGGCTGATTTTTTGACGTGAGCTCTGTGAGGGGCCTCACGATAGTACCATAGTCTTTCACGAACCTTCGGTAATAGCCCGTGAGGCCCAGGAAGGCTCGTACCTCGGTCTGGGTAGTGGGGGGCTGCCAGGACTGGATGGCGGCAATTTTTAGCTGCAGAGGGGCCACCAGGCCGCTTCCCACCTGGTGCCCGAGGTAGGTTACAGACCCTTGCCCAATTTGACATTTGCTGGCCTTGATCGTGAGGCCAGCTTGCTGAAGGGCGTGCAGTACTGCTCGGAGGTGGTGGAGGTGCTCGGACCACTGGTTGCTGTATACAGCGATGTCGTCTAAGTAGGCGGCGCTGAAGCCTTCGAGCCCCGCCAGGACCTGATTGACGAGCCGTTGGAATGTTGCTGGGGCATTCTTCATGCCGAAGGGCATGACTGTGAAATGGTAATGGCCATCGGGCGTGGAAAAGGCAGAACGTTCTTGTGCCCGGGGTGTGAGGCCGATTTGCCAGTAGCCCGCCGTCAGGTCGAAGATACTGAGGTAGCGGGCAGCTCCCATGCGGTCGATTAGTTCATCTGCCCGGGGGATGGGATGTGCGTCTGTCCTGGTGACCGCATTCAAGCCCCGGTAGTCGACGCAGAACCGGAGTTCTGGTGTGGTGCCGGGGGCAGCTGCCTTGGGGACCAGTACTACAGGGCTGGCCCAGGGGCTGTCTGAGGGCTCGATGACCCCGAGCGTGAGCATTTTGGCTACTTCCTCCTGGATGCAGGCCCGTACCCGATCTGGCACGCGGTAGGCCCGGTGGCGGATAGGGGGGCTGTCCCCCGTGTCCACATCGTGCGTACACCAGGAAGTGACACCTGGGGTGAGGGAGAACAGGCTGGCGAATTGTGATAGGAGAACTTGGCACTCCTGGTGTTGCTCTCGGGTGAGGGTCTCTGAGAGTCGGACCCCATCTACGGAACCGTCTTTCTCCCGCGTTCGTAGGAGGTCCGGGAGGGGCTCGGAGTCCTCTTCAGCCCCATTGTCTGTGGCCATCAGGAGGCTGAGTTCTGTCCGTACAAAGTGCGGTTTCAGTCTGTTAGCGTGGAGGACCCGGAGGGGGTTCCGGGAAGATTCCAAGTCGATGAGATAGGTAGCCGGACCCTTGCGCTCGACCACCTTGAAGGGCCCTGTCCACTTGTCTTGTAGGGCGCAGGGTTAGGTGGGGGACATCACCCATACCTGTTGCCCAGGTTCAAACTCGATGGAGGAGGCATTCCGGTCATACCACCTTTTCATGTCCTCCTGACTGGCCTCTAGGTTGGCTTTTGCTAGTTCTCGGAATCGCCGGGTCTGGTTGCGGAGTGTTAGGAGGTAGCGGAACACATCTGGTGGGTTCTTTAGAGGGGGCATCTCCCAGCCTTCCTTAACTAGGCTGAGCGGCCCGCGCACGGGGTGTCCATACAGCAGTTCAAATGGGCTGAAGCCCAGGGACTTCTGGGGAACCTCTCGATATGCGAAGAGAAGGCACGGCAACAGTACATCCCACTGGCGACGGAGGGGCTCTTCCAACCCCCCGATCATCCCTTTGAGCGTGCGGTTGAACCGCTCAACGAGTCCGTTTCCTTGAGGGTGATAGGGGGTCGTGAACCGGTAGGTAACCCCGCACTGTTGCCAGAGAGATTTCATGTATTTCGAAATAAAGTTCGTGCCCCTGTCACTGACGACCTCCCGGGGGAAGCCCACCCGGGAGAAGATCCCCATCAGAGTCCGGCCGACTACCGGGGCTGTCACAGTCCGCAGGGGAACAGCCTCCGGGTAGCGGGTGGCGTGGTCCACTAGCCCCAGGATGAATCGATGGCCTTGTTTTGTGCGCGGGTCCAGGGGCCCTACGATATCGATTCCGACCCTCTCGAACGGGGTGGTGACCACGGGAAAAGGTTGCAGGGGGGCTTTCAGTTTGCGGCCGCTCTTCCCACTGGCTTGGCACGTGGGGCAAGATCGGCAATGCTGGTGTACATTGTCCCTCATTTTGGGCCAGAAGAAGTGGGTCACCAGGCGGCTATAGGTTTTGTCTTGACCCAAGTGTCCTGCCAGGGGGACATCGTGGGCCAGGTTTAGCAGAAAGTCTCTAAAACGGAGGGGTACCACTAGGACTCGGCTGGCCCCCAGCTCCGCGATTCTTTGCTCACTGTACAGCAGATCATTGTCCCAGTAGACCCAGTGAGTTCCGGAGGTATCCCCTGCGCTTTGGGCTAGCGCTTGCTGGCGGAGTCCCTCGAGGGACTGACAGGTCCTTTGTTCTTGGCGAAATTGTTCTTGCGTGGGCCCCCCCTCTTGAGGCCACTGGTCGAGGTTAGCGAGGTCTGGAGGTTGAGCTGGTTCGGGGGGGACGTCACGGTCGGTGGTTTCGGCGGGGGCGACCGGAGGCGGTGGCGCCGGCCATTCGAGTTCCTCTGGGCGGGTGTTGGCACGGGCGGTCATGGACCGGGTGGTGACGCACGCCCAGTCCGGGACGCCCAGCATCCCCAGGTGCTCTTTTCGTTCGACTGCTGCCCATGGAGAGCTTTCCAGGTCATTACCCAGGAGGCAGTCTACGGGGGCATCATCTCGGACCGTCACCTTCAACATGCCGGAGACCCCTCCCCATTCGAAGGGGACGCAGGCCATCCGACACAGACTTTCTGAGTTATCGGCTGAACGTACAGGGCAGAGAACGTTTGGTAAGTATTGTTCGGGGGTCACCAGGTGACAGCGGACGGCTGTTACACTGGCCCCAGTGTCACGAAGGGCTTCCGCCCGGCGTCCATTGATGCCCACCCATTGGCTGTACTTCTGGGTATTAGCGGGTAGGGGGACCCGCGGGACCATGTCTCTCCCCCCTAGGCAGGCGAGAGCCATGGCGGCTGGCTCCCATTCTGGGTGTTCCTGTTCATATTCTTCTTGTTCCTCTGAGATCCGTTCCTCCCCCAGAGCAGCAGCGGCTACTTGGCGGGGTCTTGGGCTCTGGTACTGGGGGCAGTTTGGGTCGTTTGCATAGTGTCCGACTCGTTGACATCGATGGCAGGTAACATTGGCTCGAGGTCCCGGTCGCGCTGGGGTGCTGCCCCGGTTGGACGGGGGGGTGGGGCTGATAGTGGGGGTGACCGGAGCGTTGCTTCTTCCGCGTCCTTGGCCTCCACCTCCTCGGGGACGGTGCTGACCATTGTTGTTCCGGTTCTGTTCGGAGGACCCATTTCGACTCACTCTGGTGATCTCCCACCGGTCAGCTTCGGCTGCGAGCTGCCGGGGATCCGTTAACTTGCTGTCGAGGAGGTGCTGGCGAAGTTCAATGAAGCAATTGTTCGACAGATGCTCCCATACCATAAGATTGAACAGTTGTTCGTAGGTTGTGACCTTGCTTCCTTTGATCCAGCCCTCGAAGGCTCGGCTAAAGTAATTGACATAGTCCACCCAAGTTGTACCTGGGATGCGGGTGCAGTCTCGGAACCTCTGACGGTACATCTCGGGTGTGAGGCCATAGCGGGTGAGGAGTGCCGCTTTCATATGGTCATAGGAGGTCATCTGCTGGTCCGGGAGTTGCAGCAGGGCGTCGCGGCCCTCATTGAGGAATCTCCCCCACAGACCGGCCCCCCAATCGCTTCTATCGATCCGGTGTGCAGTCATAGCGATTTCATAGGCCTTAAACCATTGCTGGATGTCGTCCTCTCGGAAGTATTCTCGAACGACATCCTTGGGGATGTGTACCTTCTTCTCTGTTGCCCCTGGAGTGTGGGGTTGCTCGGGCACCCCTGTTTCTTTATTCTGTTTGCGTAGGTCGATTTCAGCTAATTTCCGTTCATGTTCATATGCCAGTTTCTTTTCCTCGAGCTCCCTTTGTCTCTGTTTCTCCTCTCTTTCTTCTCGGAGACGCAGGTGCTCTAAGATGATTTTCTGTTCGGCCAACTTTAGTTCAACGTCCATTTTGAGCCGGGCCATTTCCAGCTCGTGTAGTCGGGTTCTTTCTCGTTCCTGGATCTCGCCTGGCGAGAGACCCGTTCTTCGCTCTTCAGGGCCCATGGGGGTTTGTGCTGTGATGTCTTGATCGGGGGTTCCGGCAGCCCCGGTTTCTGCCCAAGATTCCAGGGCCTGCTTAAAGTCATCTTTGGTATTTAGTCCGGTGGTAGCGATACCTAATTCGATACAGAACTGTTTAAGTTCACGATGGCTGTACTCGCCCAATTTCTCCATCTGGAATTTCTCCGTTGATCCGCTTTCTTTAGTTGACATCGTGATTCGCCGTGGGGTGAGCTACTCTCTGTACGGTTTATGCGGTGATTCGGATCCCGTCGCTGGCCACCAATGTTAGACGGACCGGGAGGGTCGGCCGAGGATACGGGGAGAGGTCTCCGGGGAGAGCCGTCTCCAGTGAATCGTACAGACAAGTAACTTCCCCCCCACAGACGGACACCACACAATGATAAAGTTCAACGATACTTTATAGACAATTCTTCAAGTACGGTAGAATGGTACAAGGAGGTCTGGACCCAGGGGTCCCCTCTATTCTGGTCTCTGTTCGGGAAGAGGGTAGCGGGACAGTCTTGTTACCAAAACGATGGAAAATAGCTCTCAATCCTCGAGCTCGGTGGTGTAGATGAACGGGCCGCGGCGGAGCCAGCAGGTCCCGAGATGGATGAAGGCAGACGACGGTCCGCGGCAGAGCCAGCAGGTCCCGATGAAGGTGGTGGTTACAAACGGTCCGCGGCTACGCCAGCAGGTCCCGACGATGATGAAGGATAGGGTGGTTCCCAAAGCCGCGGCAGCGCCAGCAGGCAAGACGAGGGTGCACAAGACAGAGCTACGGCAGCGCCAGTAGTCCGTCAAGGATGAGTTCTTCTTTGCGTCTCTCGACTCCAAGATACAACTCCCGTCCTGCTCTGGAGCTGCCCCAGTTATAGGGCTGGTGTGCTTTGATGTCCGGACCCTCGCACTTGGAGGTCGGGAGGTCCGGGATGAGGGGGTTCAGACACCCAGCAGGGGGGTGGAGCCAGCGTCCGGGGAGGCGATGGGCGAGCGGCACTTGGCGGGTGAGAGCCATCGACACCTCCTGCTCCCATTGACTGACCAAGTAGCCCGCTCACCTCCTGGGTGGATGTTGGTGCCGGAATGTCTGAGGCCTGGCCAGGCCCAGGGTTGAGGTCGATCGGGGGCCAGGCGGCCTCGTGGTGGAGTGTCCAAGATGGCGCCCAGGATGGGCGCGCAGGCCGGTAGTGGGTCGGCCTACGGGGTCAACAGGTTCGAGTGTAGGGGTCCCTGCGGGGACGGTGGACGTGCAATGGTGGTGTGTGGTACTTGCGTGGCTGGTTCGGGCCTGGTTGGGCCGGGGGAGAGCGGCCCTTCATGTGGCCTGTCCAACACTGCCTTTATCTATAGTTGGGCCCCAGACTGCCTATAGCTTCAGTTGGGCTCCAGACTGCCTATAGCTTTAGTTGGGCCCCAGATTGCCTATAGCTTCAGTTGGGCCCCAGACTGCCTATAGCTTCAGTTGGGCCCCAGACTGCCTATAGCTTCAGTTGGGCCCCACACTGCCTATAGCATCAGTTGGGACCCGTCAATTGGGACCAAAACTGCTGATAGCTTCAGTTGGGCCCCAGACTGCCTATAGCTTCAGTTGGGCCCCAGACTGCCTATAGCTTCAGTTGGGCCCCGTCAATTGGGACCCAAACTGCTAATAGATTCAGTTGGTTCCCAGTCTGATTGCAGTTTCAGCTGGGCCCCAGACTGCCTATAGCTTCAGTTGGGCCCCAGACTGTCTATAGCTTCAGTTGGGCTGCAGACTGCCTATAGCATCAGTTGGGCCCCAGACTGCCTACAGCTTCAGTTGGACCCCAGACTGCCTAAAGCTTCAGTTGGGCCCCAGACTGCCTATAGCTTCAGTTGGGGCCCAGACTGCCTATAGCTTCAGTTGGGCCCCAGACTGCCTATAGAATCAGTTAGGCCCCAGACTGCCTATAGCTTCAGTTGGGCCCCAGACTGCCTATGGCTTCAGTTGGGCCCCAGACTGCCTATAGCTTCAGTTGGGCCCCAGACTGCCTATAGCATCAGTTGGGCCCCAGACTGCCTGTAGCTTCAGTTGGGCCCCAGACTGCCTATAGCATCAGTTGGGTCCCAGACTGCCTATAGCTTCAGTTGGGCCCCAGACTGCCTATATCATCAGTTTGGCCCCAGACTGCCTTTAGCTTCAGTTGGGCCCCAGACTGCCTATGGCTTCAGTTGGGCCCCAGACTGCCTATAGATTCAGTTGGGCCCCAGACTGCCTATAGCATCAGTTGGGCCCCAGACTGCCTATAGCTTCAGTTGGGCCTCAGACTGCCTATATCATCATTTGGGCCCCAGACTGCCTTTATCTATAGTTGGGCCCCAGACTGCCTATAGCTTCAGTTGGGCGCCAGACTGCCTATAGCTTCAGTTGGGCCCCAGACTGCCTATAGAATCAGTTAGGCCCCAGACTGCCTATAGCTTCAGTTGGGCCCCAGACTGCCTATGGCTTCAGTTGGGCCCCAGACTGCCTATAGCTTCAGTTGGGCCCCAGACTGCCTATAGCATCAGTTGGGCCCCAGACTGCCTGTAGCTTCAGTTGGGCCCCAGACTGCCTATAGCATCAGTTGGGTCCCAGACTGCCTATAGCTTCAGTTGGGCCCCAGACTGCCTATATCATCAGTTTGGCCCCAGACTGCCTTTAGCTTCAGTTGGGCCCCAGACTGCCTATGGCTTCAGTTGGGCCCCAGACTGCCTATAGATTCAGTTGGGCCCCAGACTGCCTATAGCATCAGTTGGG
The DNA here is from genome assembly GCF_964261635.1 of Lissotriton helveticus. NCBI lineage: Eukaryota > Metazoa > Chordata > Amphibia > Caudata > Salamandridae > Lissotriton > Lissotriton helveticus. The sequence continues at coordinate 1,199,776,842 of NC_136071.1, read as the reverse complement.
CCCCAGACTGCCTATAGCTTCAGTTGGGCCTCAGACTGCTTATATCATCATTTGGGCCCCAGACTGCCTTTATCTATAGTTGGGCCCCAGACTGCCTATAGCTTCAGTTGGGCGCCAGACTGCCTATAGCTTCAGTTGGGCCCCAGACTGCCTATAGCATCAGTTGGGCCCCAGACTGCCTATATCTTCAGTAGGGCCCCAGACTGCCTATAGCTTCAGTTGGGCCCCAAACTGCCTATAGCTTCAGTTGGGCCTCAGACTGCCTATATCATCATTTGGGCCCCAGACCGCCTTTATCTATAGTTGGGCCCCAGACTGCCTATAGCTTCAGTTGGGCTCCAGACTGCCTATAGCTTTAGTTAGGCCCCAGACTGCCTATAGCTTCAGTTGGGCCCCAGACTGCCTATAGCTTCAGTTGGGCCCCAGACTACCTATAGCTTCAGTTGGGCCCCACACTGCCTATAGCATCAGTTGGGCCCCGTCAATTGGGACCCAAACTGCTGATAGCTTCAGTTGGGCCCCAGACTGCCTATAGCTTCAGTTGGGCCCCGTCAATTGGGACCCAAACTGCTAATAGATTCAGTTGGTTCCCACACTGATTGCAGTTTCAGCTGGGCCCCAGACTGCCTATAGCTTCAGTTGGGCCCCAGACTGCCTATAGCTTCAGTTGGGCCCCAGACTGCCTATAGCATCAGTTGGGCCCCAGACTGCCTACAGCTTCAGTTGGACCCCAGACTGCCTATAGCTTCAGTTGGGCCCCAGACTGCCTATAGCTTCAGTTGGGCCCTAGACTGCCTATAGCTTCAGTTGGGCCCCAGACTGCCTATAGCTTCAGTTGGGCCTCAGACTGCCTATATCATCATTTGGGCCCCAGACTGCCTTTATCTATAGTTGGGCCCCAGACTGCCTATAGCTTCAGTTGGGCTCCAGACTGCCTATAGCTTTAGTTGGGCCCCAGATTGCCTATAGCTTCAGTTGGGCCCCAGACTGCCTATAGCTTCAGTTGGGCCCCAGACTGCCTATAGCTTCAGTTGGGCCCCACACTGCCTATAGCATCAGTTGGGCCCCGTCAATTGGGACCAAAACTGCAGATAGCTTCAGTTGGGCCCCAGACTGCCTATAGCTTCAGTTGGGCCCCAGACTGCCTATAGCTTCAGTTGGGCCCCGTCAATTGGGACCCAAACTGCTAATAGATTCAGTTGGTTCCTAGTCTGATTGCAGTTTCAGCTGGGCCCCAGACTGCCTATAGCTTCAGTTGGGCCCCAGACTGTCTATAGCTTCAGTTGGGCCCCAGACTGCCTATAGCATCAGTTGGGCCCCAGACTGCCTACAGCTTCAGTTGGACCCCAGACTGCCTAAAGCTTCAGTTGGGCCCCAGACTGCCTATATCTTCAGTAGGGCCCCAGACTGCCCATACCATCAGTTGGGCCCCAGACTGCCTATAGCTTCAGTTGGGCCCTAGACTGCCTATGGCTTCAGTTGGGCCCCAGACTGCCTATAGCTTCAGTTGGGCCCCAGACTGCCTATAGCATGTTATAGATACACACATGTACAGCATCAGTTGGGCCCCAGACTGCCTATATCTTCAGTAGGGCCCCAGACTGCCCATACCATCAGTTGGGCCCCAGACTGCCTATAGCTTCAGTTGGGCCTCAGACTGCCTATATCATCATTTGGGCCCCAGACTGCCTTTATCTATAGTTGGGCCCCAGACTGCCTATAGCTTCAGTTGGGCTCCAGACTGCCTATAGCTTTAGTTGGGCCCCAGATTGCCTATAGCTTCAGTTGGGCCCCAGACTGCCTATAGCTTCAGTTGGGCCCCAGACTGCCTATAGCTTCAGTTGGGCCCCACACTGCCTATAGCATCAGTTGGGACCCGTCAATTGGGACCAAAACTGCTGATAGCTTCAGTTGGGCCCCAGACTGCCTATAGCTTCAGTTGGGCCCCAGACTGCCTATAGCTTCAGTTGGGCCCCGTCAATTGGGACCCAAACTGCTAATAGATTCAGTTGGTTCCCAGTCTGATTGCAGTTTCAGCTGGGCCCCAGACTGCCTATAGCTTCAGTTGGGCCCCAGACTGTCTATAGCTTCAGTTGGGCTGCAGACTGCCTATAGCATCAGTTGGGCCCCAGACTGCCTACAGCTTCAGTTGGACCCCAGACTGCCTAAAGCTTCAGTTGGGCCCCAGACTGCCTATAGCTTCAGTTGGGGCCCAGACTGCCTATAGCTTCAGTTGGGCCCCAGACTGCCTATAGAATCAGTTAGGCCCCAGACTGCCTATAGCTTCAGTTGGGCCCCAGACTGCCTATGGCTTCAGTTGGGCCCCAGACTGCCTATAGCTTCAGTTGGGCCCCAGACTGCCTATAGCATCAGTTGGGCCCCAGACTGCCTGTAGCTTCAGTTGGGCCCCAGACTGCCTATAGCATCAGTTGGGTCCCAGACTGCCTATAGCTTCAGTTGGGCCCCAGACTGCCTATATCATCAGTTTGGCCCCAGACTGCCTTTAGCTTCAGTTGGGCCCCAGACTGCCTATGGCTTCAGTTGGGCCCCAGACTGCCTATAGATTCAGTTGGGCCCCAGACTGCCTATAGCATCAGTTGGGCCCCAGACTGCCTATAGCTTCAGTTGGGCCTCAGACTGCCTATATCATCATTTGGGCCCCAGACTGCCTTTATCTATAGTTGGGCCCCAGACTGCCTATAGCTTCAGTTGGGCGCCAGACTGCCTATAGCTTCAGTTGGGCCCCAGACTGCCTATAGAATCAGTTAGGCCCCAGACTGCCTATAGCTTCAGTTGGGCCCCAGACTGCCTATGGCTTCAGTTGGGCCCCAGACTGCCTATAGCTTCAGTTGGGCCCCAGACTGCCTATAGCATCAGTTGGGCCCCAGACTGCCTGTAGCTTCAGTTGGGCCCCAGACTGCCTATAGCATCAGTTGGGTCCCAGACTGCCTATAGCTTCAGTTGGGCCCCAGACTGCCTATATCATCAGTTTGGCCCCAGACTGCCTTTAGCTTCAGTTGGGCCCCAGACTGCCTATGGCTTCAGTTGGGCCCCAGACTGCCTATAGATTCAGTTGGGCCCCAGACTGCCTATAGCATCAGTTGGGCCCCAGACTGCCTATAGCTTCAGTTGGGCCTCAGACTGCCTATATCATCATTTGGGCCCCAGACTGCCTTTATCTATAGTTGGGCCCCAGACTGCCTATAGCTTCAGTTGGGCGCCAGACTGCCTATAGCTTCAGTTGGGCCCCAGACTGCCTATAGCATCAGTTGGGCCCCAGACTGCCTATATCTTCAGTAGGGCCCCAGACTGCCTATAGCTTCAGTTGGGCCCCAAACTGCCTATAGCTTCAGTTGGGCCTCAGACTGCCTATATCATCATTTGGGCCCCAGACCGCCTTTATCTATAGTTGGGCCCCAGACTGCCTATAGCTTCAGTTGGGCTCCAGACTGCCTATAGCTTTAGTTAGGCCCCAGACTGCCTATAGCTTCAGTTGGGCCCCAGACTGCCTATAGCTTCAGTTGGGCCCCAGACTACCTATAGCTTCAGTTGGGCCCCACACTGCCTATAGCATCAGTTGGGCCCCGTCAATTGGGACCCAAACTGCTGATAGCTTCAGTTGGGCCCCAGACTGCCTATAGCTTCAGTTGGGCCCCGTCAATTGGGACCCAAACTGCTAATAGATTCAGTTGGTTCCCACACTGATTGCAGTTTCAGCTGGGCCCCAGACTGCCTATAGCTTCAGTTGGGCCCCAGACTGCCTATAGCTTCAGTTGGGCCCCAGACTGCCTATAGCATCAGTTGGGCCCCAGACTGCCTACAGCTTCAGTTGGACCCCAGACTGCCTATAGCTTCAGTTGGGCCCCAGACTGCCTATAGCTTCAGTTGGGCCCTAGACTGCCTATAGCTTCAGTTGGGCCCCAGACTGAATATAGCATCAGTTAGGCCCCAGACTGCCTATAGCTTCAGTTGGGCCCCAGACTGCCTATGGCTTCAGTTGGGCCCCAGACTGCCTATGGCTTCAGTTGGGCCCCAGACTGCCTATAGCTTCAGTTGGGCCCCAGACTGCCTATGGCTTCAGTTGGGCCCCAGACTGCCTATAGCTCCAGTTGGGCCCCAGACTGCCTATAGCATCAGTTGGGCCCCAGACTGCCTTTAGCTTCAGTTGGGCCCCAGACTGCCTATGGCTTCAGTTGGGCCCCAGACTGCCTATTGATTCAGTTGGGCCCCAGACTGTCTATAGCATCAGTTGGGCCCCAGACTGCCTATAGCTTCAGTTGGGCCTCAGACTGCCTATATCATCATTTGGGCCCCAGACTGCCTTTATCTATAGTTGGGCCCCAGACTGCCTATAGCTTCAGTTGGGCTCCAGACTGCCTATAGCTTTAGTTGGGCCCCAGACTGGCTATAGCTTCAGTTGGGCCCCAGACTGCCTATAGCTTCAGTTGGGCCCCAGACTGCCTATAGCTTCAGTTGGGCCCCACACTGCCTATAGCATCAGTTGGGCCCCGTTAATTGGGACCCAAACTGCTGATAGCTTCAGTTGGGCCCCAGACTGCCTATAGCTTCAGTTAGGCCCCGTCAATTGGGACCCAAACTGCTAATAGATTCAGTTGGTTCCCAGACTGATTGCAGTTTCAGCGGGGCCCCAGACTGCCTATAGCTTCAGTTGGGCCCCAGACTGCCTGTAGCTTCAGTTGGGTGCCAGACTGCCTATAGCTTCAGTTGGGTGCCAGACTGCCTATAGCTTCTGTTGGGCCCCAGACTGCCTATAGCTTCAGTTGGGCCCCAGACTGCCTACAGCTTCAGTTGGACCCCAGACTGCCTATAGCTTCAGTTGGGCCCCAGACTGCCTATAGCTTCAGTTGGGCCCCAGACTGCCTATAGCTTCAGTTGGGCCCTAGACTGCCTATAGCTTCAGATGGGCCCCAGACTGCCTATATCATCAGTTGGGCCCCAGACTGCCTACAGCTTCAGTTGGGCCCCAGACTGCCTATAGCATCAGTTTGGCCCCAGACTGCCCATAGCATCAGTTGGGCCCCAGACTGCCTACAGCTTCAGTTGGGCCCCAGACTGCCTATAGCATCAGTTGGGCCCCAGACTGCCCATAGCATCAGTTGGGCCCCAGACTGCCTATAGCATCAGTTGGGCCCCAGACTGCCTATAGCTTCTGTTGGGCCCCAGACTGCCTATAGCATCAGTTGGGCCCCAGACTGCCTATAGCATCAGTTGGGTCCCAGACTGCCTATAGCTTCAGTTGGGCCCCAGACTGCCCATAGCATCATTTGGTCCCCGTCAATATGGACCCAAACTGCTGATAGCTTCAGTTGGGCCCCAGACTGCCTATAGCTTCAGTTGGGCCCCGTCAATTGGGACCCAAACTGCTAATAGATTCAGTTGGTTCCCAGACTGATTGCAGTTTCAGCGGGGCCCCAGACTGACTATAGCTTCAGTTGGGCCCCAGACTGCCTGTAGCTTCAGTTGGGTGCCAGACTGCCTATAGCTTCAGTTGGGTGCCAGACTGCCTATAGCTTCTGTTGGGCCCCAGACTGCCTATAGCTTCAGTTGGGCCCCAGACTGCATACAGCTTCAGTTGGACCCCAGACTGCCTATAGCTTCAGTTGGGCCCCAGACTGTCTATAGCTTCAGTTGGGCCCCAGACTGCCTATAGCTTCAGTTGGGCCCTAGACTGCCTATAGCTTCAGATGGGCCCCAGACTGCCTATAGCATCATTTGGGCCCCAGACTGCCTACAGCTTCAGTTGGGCACCAGACTGCCTATAGCATCAGTTTGGCCCCAGACTGCCCATAGCATCAGTTGGGCCCCAGACTGCCTATGGCTTCAGTTGGGCCCCAGACTGCCTATAGCATCAGTTGGGCCCCAGACTGCCCATAGCATCAGTTGGGCCCCAGACTGCCTATAGCATCAGTTGGGCCCCAGACTGCCTATAGCTTCTGTTGGGCCCCAGACTGCCCATAGCATCATTTGGTCCCCAGACTGCCTATAGCATCAGTTGGGCCCCAGACTGCTTATAGTTTCTGTTGGGCCCCAGACTGCCTATAGCTTCAGTTGGGCCCCAGACTGCCTATAGCTTCTGTTGGGCCCCAGACTGCCCATAGCATCAGTTGGGCCCCAGACTGCCTATAGCATCAGTTGGGCCCCAGACTGCCTATAGTTTCTGTTGGGCCCCAGACTGCCTATAGCATCAGTTGGACCCCAGACTGCATATAGCATCAGTTGGACCCCAGTCTGCCTATAGCATAGGTTGGGCCCCAGACTGCCTATAGCTTCAGGTGGGCCCCAGACTGCCTATAGCTTCAGTTGGGCCTCAGACTGCCTATATCATCAGTTGGGCCCCAGACTGCCTTTAGCTTCAGTTGGGCCCCAGACTGCCTATGGCTTCAGTTGGGCCCCAGACTGCCTATAGCTTCAGTTGAGCCCCAGACTGCCTATAGCATCAGTTGGGCCCCAGACTGCCTATATCTTCAGTAGAGCCCCAGACTGCCTATACCATCAGTTGGGCCCCAAACTGCCTATAGCTTCAGTTGGGCCCCAGACCGCGTATAGCTTCTGTTGGGCCCCAGACTGCCTATAGCATCAGTTGAGCCCCAGACTGCCTACAGCATCAGTTGGGCCCCAGAACGCCTATAGCATCAGTTGGGGCCCAGACTGCATACAGAATCAGTTGGGCCCCAGACTGCCTATAGCATCAGTTGGGCCCCAGACTGCCTATAGCTTCTGTTGGGCCCCAGACTGCCTATAGCTTCAGTTGGGCCTCAGACTGCCTATATCATCAGTTGGGCCCCAGACTGCCTTTAGCTTCAGTTGGGCCCCAGACTGCCTATGGCTTCAGTTGGGCCCCAGACTGCCTATAGCTTCAGTTGGGCCCCAGACTGCCTATAGCATCAGTTGGGCCCCAGACTGCCTATATCTTCAGTAGGGCCCCAGACTGCCTATACCATCAGTTGGGCCCCAAACTGCCTATAGCTTCAGTTGGGCCTCAGACTGCCTATATCATCATTTGGGCCCCAGACTGCCTTTATCTATAGTTGGGCCCCAGACTGCCTATAGCTTCAGTTGGGCTCCAGACTGCCTATAGCTTTAGTTGGGCCCCAGACTGCCTATAGCTTCAGTTGGGCCCCAGACTGCCTATAGCTTCAGTTGGGCCCCAGACTACCTATAGCTTCAGTTGGGCCCCACACTGCCTATAGCATCAGTTGGACCCCGTCAATTGGGACCTAAACTGCTGATAGCTTCAGTTGGGCCCCAGACTGCCTATAGCTTCAGTTGGGCCCCGTCAATTGGGACCCAAACTGCTAATAGATTCAGTTGGTTCCCAGACTGATTGCAGTTTCAGCTGGGCCCCAGACTGCCTATAGCTTCAGTTGAGCCCCAGACTGCCTATAGCTTCAGTTGGGCCCCAGACTGCCTATAGCATCAGTTGGGCCCCAGACTGCCTACAGCTTCAGTTGGACCCCAGACTGCCTATAGCTTCAGTTGGGCCCCAGACTGCCTATAGCTTCAGTTGGGCCCTAGACTGCCTATAGCTTCAGTTGGGCCCCAGACTGAATATAGAATCAGTTAGGCCCCAGACTGCCTATAGCTTCAGTTGGGCCCCAGACTGCCTATGGCTTCAGTTGGGCCCCAGACTGCCTATGGCTTCAGTTGGGCCCCAGACTGCCTATAGCTTCAGTTGGGCCCCAGACTGCCTATGGCTTCAGTTGGGCCCCAGACTGCCTATAGCTCCAGTTGGGCCCCAGACTGCCTATAGCATCAGTTGGGCCCCAGACTGCCTTTAGCTTCAGTTGGGCCCCAGACTGCCTATGGCTTCAGTTGGGCCCCAGACTGCCTATAGATTCAGTTGGGCCCCAGACTGTCTATAGCATCAGTTGGGCCCCAGACTGCCTATAGCTTCAGTTGGCCCTCAGACTGCCTATATCATCATTTGGGCCCCAGACTGCCTTTATCTATAGTTGGGCCCCAGACTGCCTATAGCTTCAGTTGGGCTCCAGACTGCCTATAGCTTTAGTTGGGCCCCAGACTGCCTATAGCTTCAGTTGGGCCCCAGACTGCCTATAGCTTCAGTTGGGCCCCAGACTGCCTATAGCTTCAGTTGGGCCCCACACAGCCTATAGCATCAGTTGGGCCCCGTCAATTGGGACCCAAACTGCTGATAGCTTCAGTTGGGCCCCAGACTGCCTATAGCTTCAGTTGGGCCCCGTCAATTGGGACCCAAACTGCTAATAGATTCAGTTGGTTCCCAGACTGATTGCAGTTTCAGCGGGGCCCAGACTGCCTATAGCTTCAGTTGGGCCCCAGACTGCCTGTAGCTTCAGTTGGGTGCCAGACTGCCTATAGCTTCAGTTGGGTGCCAGACTGCCTATAGCTTCTGTTGGGCCCCAGACTGCCTATAGCTTCAGTTGGGCCCCAGACTGCCTACAGCTTCAGTTGGACCCCAGACTGCCTATAGCTTCAGTTGGGCCCCAGACTGCCTATAGCTTCAGTTGGGCCCCAGACTGCCTATAGCTTCAGTTGTGCCCCAGACTGCCTATAGCTTCAGTTGGGCCCTAGACTGCCTATAGCTTCAGATGGGCCCCAGACTGCCTATAGCATCAGTTGGGCCCCAGACAGCCTACAGCTTCAGTTGGGCCCCAGACTGCCTATAGCATCAGTTTGGCCCCAGACTGCCCATAGCATCAGTTGGGCCCCAGACTGCCTACAGCTTCAGTTGGGCCCCAGACTGCCTATAGCATCAGTTGGGCCCCAGACTGCCCATAGCATCAGTTGGGCCCCAGACTGCCTATAGCATCAGTTGGGCCCCAGACTGCCTATAGCTTCTGTTGGGCCCCAGACTGCCTATAGCATCAGTTGGGCCCCAGACTGCCTATAGCATCAGTTGGGTCCCAGACTGCCTATAGCTTCAGTTGGGCCCCAGACTGCCTATAGCATCAGTTGGGCAGCAGACTGCCTATAGCTTCAGTTGGGCCCCAGACTGCCTATGGCTTCTGTTGGGCCCCAGACTGCCTATAGCTTCAGTTGGGCCTCAGACTGCCTATATCATCAGTTGGGCCCCAGACTGCCTATAGCATCAGTTGGGCCCCAGACTGCCTATGGCTTCAGTTGGGCCCCAGACTGCCTATAGCATCAGTTGGGCCCCAGACTGCCTATAGCTTCAGTTGGGCCCCAGACTGCCTATAGCTTCAGTTGGCCCCCAGACTGTCTAACGCTTCTGTTGGGCCCCAGACTGCCTATAGCTTCAGTTGGGCCCCAGACTGCCTATAGCTTCAGTTGGTCCCCAGACTGCCTATAGCTTCAGTTGGGCCCCAGATTGCCTATAGCATCAGTTAGGCCCCAGCCTGCCTATAGTTTCAGTTGGGCCCCAGACTGCCTATAGCTTCAGTTGGGCCCCAGATTGCCTACAGCTTCAGTTGGCATCAGTTGGGCCCCAGACTGCCCATAGCATCAGTTGGGCCCCAGACTGCCTATAGCATCAGTTGGGCCCCAGACTGCCTATAGCTTCTGTTGGGCCCCAGACTGCCCATAGCATCAGTTGGTCCCCAGACTGCCTATAGCATCAGTTGGGCCCCAGACTGCCTATAGTTTCTGTTGGGCCCCAGACTGCCTATAGCATCAGTTGGACCCCAGACTGCCTATAGATTCAGTTGGGCCCCAGACTGCCTATAGCATCAGTTGGGCCCCAGACTGCCTATAGCTTCAGTTGGGCCTCAGACTGCCTATATCATCATTTGGGCCCCAGACTGCCTTTATCTATAGTTGGGCCCCAGACTGCCTATAGCTTCAGTTGGGCGCCAGACTGCCTATAGCTTCAGTTGGGCCCCAGACTGCCTATAGAATCAGTTAGGCCCCAGACTGCCTATAGCCTCAGTTGGGCCCCAGACTGCCTATGGCTTCAGTTGGGCCCCAGACTGCCTATAGCTTCAGTTGGGTCCCAGACTGCCTATAGCATCAGTTGGGCCCCAGACTGCCTGTAGCTTCAGTTGGGCCCCAGACTGCCTATAGCATCAGTTGGGTCCCAGACTGCCTATAGCTTCAGTTGGGCCCGAGACTGCCTATATCATCAGTTTGGCCCCAGACTGCCTTTAGCTTCAGTTGGGCCCCAGACTGCCTATGGCTTCAGTTGGGCCCCAGACTGCCTATAGATTCAGTTGGGCCCCAGACTGCCTATAGCATCAGTTGGGCCCCAGACTGCCTATAGCTTCAGTTGGGCCTCAGACTGCCTATATCATCATTTGGGCCCCAGACTGCCTTTATCTATAGTTGGGCCCCAGACTGCCTATAGCTTCAGTTGGGCGCCAGACTGCCTATAGCTTCAGTTGGGCCCCAGACTGCCTATAGCATCAGTTGGGCCCCAGACTGCCTATATCTTCAGTAGGGCCCCAGACTGCCTATAGCTTCAGTTGGGCCCCAAACTGCCTATAGCTTCAGTTGGGCCTCAGACTGCCTATATCATCATTTGGGCCCCAGACCGCCTTTATCTATAGTTGGGCCCCAGACTGCCTATAGCTTCAGTTGGGCTCCAGACTGCCTATAGCTTTAGTTAGGCCCCAGACTGCCTATAGCTTCAGTTGGGCCCCAGACTGCCTATAGCTTCAGTTGGGCCCCAGACTACCTATAGCTTCAGTTGGGCCCCACACTGCCTATAGCATCAGTTGGGCCCCGTCAATTGGGACCCAAACTGCTGATAGCTTCAGTTGGGCCCCAGACTGCCTATAGCTTCAGTTGGGCCCCGTCAATTGGGACCCAAACTGCTAATAGATTCAGTTGGTTCCCAGACTGATTGCAGTTTCAGCTGGGCCCCAGACTGCCTATAGCTTCAGTTGGGCCCCAGACTGCCTATAGCTTCAGTTGGGCCCCAGACTGCCTATAGCATCAGTTGGGCCCCAGACTGCCTACAGCTTCAGTTGGACCCCAGACTGCCTATAGCTTCAGTTGGGCCCCAGACTGCCTATAGCTTCAGTTGGGCCCTAGACTGCCTATAGCTTCAGTTGGGCCCCAGACTGAATATAGCATCAGTTAGGCCCCAGACTGCCTATAGCTTCAGTTGGGCCCCAGACTGCCTATGGCTTCAGTTGGGCCCCAGACTGCCTATGGCTTCAGTTGGGCCCCAGACTGCCTATAGCTTCAGTTGGGCCCCAGACTGCCTATGGCTTCAGTTGGGCCCCAGACTGCCTATAGCTCCAGTTGGGCCCCAGACTGCCTATAGCATCAGTTGGGCCCCAGACTGCCTTTAGCTTCAGTTGGGCCCCAGACTGCCTATGGCTTCAGTTGGGCCCCAGACTGCCTATAGATTCAGTTGGGCCCCAGACTGTCTATAGCATCAGTTGGGCCTCAGACTGCCTATATCATCATTTGGGCCCCAGACTGCCTTTATCTATAGTTGGGCCCCAGACTGCCTATAGCTTCAGTTGGGCTCCAGACTGCCTATAGCTTTAGTTGGGCCCCAGACTGCCTATAGCTTCAGTTGGGCCCCAGACTGCCTATAGCTTCAGTTGGGCCCCAGACTGCCTATAGCTTCAGTTGGGCCCCACACTGCCTATAGCATCAGTTGGGCCCCGTTAATTGGGACCCAAACTGCTGATAGCTTCAATTGGGCCCCAGACTGCCTATAGCTTCAGTTAGGCCCCGTCAATTGGGACCCAAACTGCTAATAGATTCAGTTGGTTCCCAGACTGATTGCAGTTTCAGCGGGGCCCCAGACTGCCTATGGCTTCAGTTGGGCCCCAGACTGCCTGTAGCTTCAGTTGGGTGCCAGACTGCCTATAGCTTCAGTTGGGTGCCAGACTGCCTATAGCTTCTGTTGGGCCCCAGACTGCCTATAGCTTCAGTTGGGCCCCAGACTGCCTACAGCTTCAGTTGGACCCCAGACTGCCTATAGCTTCAGTTGGGCCCCAGACTGCCTATAGCTTCAGTTGGGCCCCAGACTGCCTATAGCTTCAGTTGGGCCCTAGACTGCCTATAGCTTCAGATGGGCCCCAGACTGCCTATATCATCAGTTGGGCCCCAGACTGCCTACAGCTTCAGTTGGGCCCCAGACTGCCTATAGCATCAGTTAGGCCCCAGACTGCCCATAGCATCAGTTGGGCCCCAGACTGCCTACAGCTTCAGTTGGGCCCCAGACTGCCTATAGCATCAGTTGGGCCCCAGACTGCCCATAGCATCAGTTGGGCCCCAGACTGCCTATAGCATCAGTTGGGCCCCAGACTGCCTATAGCTTCTGTTGGGCCCCAGACTGCCTATAGCTTCAGTTGGGCCCCACACTGCCTATAGCATCAGTTGGGCCCCGTCAATTGGGACCCAAACTGCTGATAGCTTCAGTTGGGCCCCAGACTGCCTATAGCTTCAGTTGGGCCCCGTCAATTGGGACCCAAACTGCTAATAGATTCAGTTGGTTCCCACACTGATTGCAGTTTCAGCTGGGCCCCAGACTGCCTATAGCTTCAGTTGGGCCCCAGACTGCCTATAGCTTCAGTTGGGCCCCAGACTGCCTATAGCATCAGTTGGGCCCCAGACTGCCTACAGCTTCAGTTGGACCCCAGACTGCCTATAGCTTCAGTTGGGCCCCAGACTGCCTATAGCTTCAGTTGGGCCCTAGACTGCCTATAGCTTCAGTTGGGCCCCAGACTGAATATAGAATCAGTTAGGCCCCAGACTGCCTATAGCTTCAGTTGGGCCCCAGACTGCCTATGGCTTCAGTTGGGCCCCAGACTGCCTATGGCTTCAGTTGGGCCCCAGACTGCCTATAGCTTCAGTTGGGCCCCAGACTGCCTATGGCTTCAGTTGGGCCCCAGACTGCCTATAGCTCCAGTTGGGCCCCAGACTGCCTATAGCATCAGTTGGGCCCCAGACTGCCTTTAGCTTCAGTTGGGCCCCAGACTGCCTATGGCTTCAGTTGGGCCCCAGACTGCCTATAGATTCAGTTGGGCCCCAGACTGTCTATAGCATCAGTTGGGCCCCAGACTGCCTATAGATTCAGTTGGGCCCCAGACTGTCTATAGCATCAGTTGGGCCCCAGACTGCCTATAGCTTCAGTTGGGCCTCAGACTGCCTATATCATCATTTGGGCCCCAGACTGCCTTTATCTATAGTTGGCCCCAGACAGCCTATAGCTTCAGTTGGGCTCCAGACTGCCTATAGCTTTAGTTGGGCCCCAGACTGCCTATAGCTTCAGTTGGGCCCCAGACTGCCTATAGCTTCAGTTGGGCCCCAGACTGCCTATACCTTCAGTTGGGCCCCACACTGCCTATAGCATAAGTTGGGCCCCGTTTATTGGGACCCAAACTGCTGATAGCTTCAGTTGGGCCCCAGACTGCCTATAGCTTCAGTTGGGCCCCGTCAATTGGGACCCAAACTGCTAATAGATTCAGTTGGTTCCCAGACTGATTGCAGTTTCAGCGGGGCCCCAGACTGCCTATAGCTTCAGTTGGGCCCCAGACTGCCTGTAGCTTCAGTTGGGTGCCAGACTGCCTATAGCTTCAGTTGGGTGCCAGACTGCCTATAGCTTCTGTTGGGCCCCAGACTGCCTATAGATTCAGTTGGTTCCCAGTCTGATTGCAGTTTCAGCTGGGCCCCAGACTGCCTATGGCTTCTGTTGGGCCCCAGATTGCCTATAGCTTCAGTTGGGCCTCAGACTGCCTATATCATCAGTTGGGCCCCAGACTGCGTTTAGCTTCAGTTGGGCCCCAGACTGCCTATGGCTTCAGTTGGGCCCCAGACTGCCTATAGCTTCAGTTGGGCCCCAGACTGCCTATAGCATCAGTTGGGCCCCAGACTGCCTATATCTTCAGTAGGGCCCCAGACTACCCATACCATCAGTTGGGCCCCGGACTGCCTATAGCTTCAGTTGGGCCTCAGACTGCCTATATCATCATTTGGGCCCCAGACTGCCTTTATCTATAGTTGGGCCCCAGACTGCCTATAGCTTCAGTTGGGCTCCAGACTGCCTATAGCTTTAGTTGGGCCCCAGATTGCCTATAGCTTCAGTTGGGCCCCAGACTGCCTATAGCTTCAGTTGGGCCCCAGACTGCCTATAGCTTCAGTTGGGCCCCACACTGCCTATAGCATCAGTTGGGCCCCGTCAATTGGGACCAAAACTGCTGATAGCTTCAGTTGGGCCCCAGACTGCCTATAGCTTCAGTTGGGCCCCAGACTGCCTATAGCTTCAGTTGGGCCCCGTCAATTGGGACCCAAACTGCTAATAGATTCAGTTGGTTCCCAGTCTGATTGCAGTTTCAGCTGGGCCCCAGACTGCCTATAGCTTCAGTTGGGCCCCAGACTGTCTATAGCTTCAGTTGGGCCCCAGACTGCCTATAGCATCAGTTGGGCCCCAGACTGCCTACAGCTTCAGTTGGACCCCAGACTGCCTAAAGCTTCAGTTGGGCCCCAGACTGCCTATATCTTCAGTAGGGCCCCAGACTGCCCATACCATCAGTTGGGCCCCAGACTGCCTATAGCTTCAGTTGGGCCCTAGACTGCCTATGGCTTCAGTTGGGCCCCAGACTGCCTATAGCTTCAGTTGGGCCCCAGACTGCCTATAGCATCAGTTGGGCCCCAGACTGCCTATATCTTCAGTAGGGCCCCAGACTGCCCATACCATCAGTTGGGCCCCAGACTGCCTATAGCTTCATTTGGGCCTCAGACTGCCTATATCATCATTTGGGCCCCAGACTGCCTTTATCTATAGTTGGGCCCCAGACTGCCTATAGCTTCAGTTGGGCTCCAGACTGCCTATAGCTTTAGTTGGGCCCCAGATTGCCTATAGCTTCAGTTGGGCCCCAGACTGCCTATAGCTTCAGTTGGGCCCCAGACTGCCTATAGCTTCAGTTGGGCCCCACACTGCCTATAGCATCAGTTGGGCCCCGTCAATTGGGACCAAAACTGCTGATAGCTTCAGTTGGGCCCCAGACTGCCTATAGCTTCAGTTGGGCCCCAGACTGCCTATAGCTTCAGTTGGGCCCCGTCAATTGGGACCCAAACTGCTAATAGATTCAGTTGGTTCCCAGTCTGATTGCAGTTTCAGCTGGGCCCCAGACTGCCTATAGCTTCAGTTGGGCCCCAGACTGTCTATAGCTTCAGTTGGGCCGCAGACTGCCTATAGCATCAGTTGGGCCCCAGACTGCCTACAGCTTCAGTTGGACCCCAGACTGCCTAAAGCTTCAGTTGGGCCCCAGACTGCCTATAGCTTCAGTTGGGGCCCAGACTGCCTATAGCTTCAGTTGGGCCCCAGACTGCCTATGGCTTCAGTTGGGCCCCAGACTGCCTATAGCTTCAGTTGGGCCCCAGACTGCCTATAGCATCAGTTGGGCCCCAGACTGCCTGTAGCTTCAGTTGGGCCCCAGACTGCCTATAGCATCAGTTGGGTCCCAGTCTGCCTATAGCTTCAGTTGGGCCCCAGACTGCCTATATCATCAGTTTGGCCCCAGACTGCCGTTAGCTTCAGTTGGGCCCCAGACTGCCTATGGCTTCAGTTGGGCCCCAGACTGCCTATAGATTCAGTTGGGCCCCAGACTGCCTATAGCATCAGTTGGGCCCCAGACTGCCTATAGCTTCAGTTGGGCCTCAGACTGCCTATATCATCATTTGGGCCCCAGACTGCCTTTATCTATAGTTGGGCCCCAGACTGCCTATAGCTTCAGTTGGGCGCCAGACTGCCTATAGCTTCAGTTGGGCCCCAGACTGCCTATAGAATCAGTTAGGCCCCAGACTGCCTATAGCTTCAGTTGGGCCCCAGACTGCCTATGGCTTCAGTTGGGCCCCAGACTGCCTATAGCTTCAGTTGGGCCCCAGACTGCCTATAGCATCAGTTGGGCCCCAGACTGCCTGTAGCTTCAGTTGGGCCCCAGACTGCCTATAGCATCAGTTGGGTCCCAGACTGCCTATAGCTTCAGTTGGGCCCCAGACTGCCTATATCATCAGTTTGGCCCCAGACTGCCTTTAGCTTCAGTTGGGCCCCAGACTGCCTATGGCTTCAGTTGGGCCCCAGACTGCCTATAGATTCAGTTGGGCCCCAGACTGCCTATAGCTTCAGTTGGGCCTCAGACTGCCTATATCATCAGTTGGGCCCCAGACTGCGTTTAGCTTCAGTTGGGCCCCAGACTGCCTATGGCTTCAGTTGGGCCCCAGACTGCCTATAGCTTCAGTTGGGCCCCAGACTGCCTATAGCATCAGTTGGGCCCCAGACTGCCTATATCTTCAGTAGGGCCCCAGACTGCCCATACCATCAGTTGGGCCCCAGACTGCCTATAGCTTCAGTTGGGCCTCAGACTGCCTATATCATCATTTGGGCCCCAGACTGCCTTTATCTATAGTTGGGCCCCAGACTGCCTATAGCTTCAGTTGGGCTCCAGACTGCCTATAGCTTTAGTTGGGCCCCAGATTGCCTATAGCTTCAGTTGGGCCCCAGACTGCCTATAGCTTCAGTTGGGCCCCAGACTGCCTATAGCTTCAGTTGGGCCCCACACTGCCTATAGCATCAGTTGGGCCCCGTCAATTGGGACCAAAACTGCAGATAGCTTCAGTTGGGCCCCAGACTGCCTATAGCTTCAGTTGGGCCCCAGACTGCCTATAGCTTCAGTTGGGCCCCATCAATTGGGACCCAAACTGCTAATAGATTCAGTTGGTTCCTAGTCTGATTGCAGTTTCAGCTGGGCCCCAGACTGCCTATAGCTTCAGTTGGGCCCCAGACTGTCTATAGCTTCAGTTGGGCCCCAGACTGCCTATAGCATCAGTTGGGCCCCAGACTGCCTACAGCTTCAGTTGGACCCCAGACTGCCTAAAGCTTCAGTTGGGCCCCAGACTGCCTATATCTTCAGTAGGGCCCCAGACTGCCCATACCATCAGTTGGGCCCCAGACTGCCTATAGCTTCAGTTGGGCCCTAGACTGCCTATGGCTTCAGTTGGGCCCCAGACTGCCTATAGCTTCAGTTGGGCCCCAGACTGCCTATAGCATGTTATAGATACACACATGTACAGCATCAGTTGGGCCCCAGACTGCCTATATCTTCAGTAGGGCCCCAGACTGCCCATACCATCAGTTGGGCCCCAGACTGCCTATAGCTTCAGTTGGGCCTCAGACTGCCTATATCATCATTTGGGCCCCAGACTGCCTTTATCTATAGTTGGGCCCCAGACTGCCTATAGCTTCAGTTGGGCTCCAGACTGCCTATAGCTTTAGTTGGGCCCCAGATTGCCTATAGCTTCAGTTGGGCCCCAGACTGCCTATAGCTTCAGTTGGGCCCCAGACTGCCTATAGCTTCAGTTGGGCCCCACACTGCCTATAGCATCAGTTGGGACCCGTCAATTGGGACCAAAACTGCTGATAGCTTCAGTTGGGCCCCAGACTGCCTATAGCTTCAGTTGGGCCCCAGACTGCCTATAGCTTCAGTTGGGCCCCGTCAATTGGGACCCAAACTGCTAATAGATTCAGTTGGTTCCCAGTCTGATTGCAGTTTCAGCTGGGCCCCAGACTGCCTATAGCTTCAGTTGGGCCCCAGACTGTCTATAGCTTCAGTTGGGCTGCAGACTGCCTATAGCATCAGTTGGGCCCCAGACTGCCTACAGCTTCAGTTGGACCCCAGACTGCCTAAAGCTTCAGTTGGGCCCCAGACTGCCTATAGCTTCAGTTGGGGCCCAGACTGCCTATAGCTTCAGTTGGGCCCCAGACTGCCTATAGAATCAGTTAGGCCCCAGACTGCCTATAGCTTCAGTTGGGCCCCAGACTGCCTATGGCTTCAGTTGGGCCCCAGACTGCCTATAGCTTCAGTTGGGCCCCAGACTGCCTATAGCATCAGTTGGGCCCCAGACTGCCTGTAGCTTCAGTTGGGCCCCAGACTGCCTATAGCATCAGTTGGGTCCCAGACTGCCTATAGCTTCAGTTGGGCCCCAGACTGCCTATATCATCAGTTTGGCCCCAGACTGCCTTTAGCTTCAGTTGGGCCCCAGACTGCCTATGGCTTCAGTTGGGCCCCAGACTGCCTATAGATTCAGTTGGGCCCCAGACTGCCTATAGCATCAGTTGGGCCCCAGACTGCCTATAGCTTCAGTTGGGCCTCAGACTGCCTATATCATCATTTGGGCCCCAGACTGCCTTTATCTATAGTTGGGCCCCAGACTGCCTATAGCTTCAGTTGGGCGCCAGACTGCCTATAGCTTCAGTTGGGCCCCAGACTGCCTATAGAATCAGTTAGGCCCCAGACTGCCTATAGCTTCAGTTGGGCCCCAGACTGCCTATGGCTTCAGTTGGGCCCCAGACTGCCTATAGCTTCAGTTGGGCCCCAGACTGCCTATAGCATCAGTTGGGCCCCAGACTGCCTGTAGCTTCAGTTGGGCCCCAGACTGCCTATAGCATCAGTTGGGTCCCAGACTGCCTATAGCTTCAGTTGGGCCCCAGACTGCCTATATCATCAGTTTGGCCCCAGACTGCCTTTAGCTTCAGTTGGGCCCCAGACTGCCTATGGCTTCAGTTGGGCCCCAGACTGCCTATAGATTCAGTTGGGCCCCAGACTGCCTATAGCATCAGTTGGGCCCCAGACTGCCTATAGCTTCAGTTGGGCCTCAGACTGCCTATATCATCATTTGGGCCCCAGACTGCCTTTATCTATAGTTGGGCCCCAGACTGCCTATAGCTTCAGTTGGGCGCCAGACTGCCTATAGCTTCAGTTGGGCCCCAGACTGCCTATAGCATCAGTTGGGCCCCAGACTGCCTATATCTTCAGTAGGGCCCCAGACTGCCTATAGCTTCAGTTGGGCCCCAAACTGCCTATAGCTTCAGTTGGGCCTCAGACTGCCTATATCATCATTTGGGCCCCAGACCGCCTTTATCTATAGTTGGGCCCCAGACTGCCTATAGCTTCAGTTGGGCTCCAGACTGCCTATAGCTTTAGTTAGGCCCCAGACTGCCTATAGCTTCAGTTGGGCCCCAGACTGCCTATAGCTTCAGTTGGGCCCCAGACTACCTATAGCTTCAGTTGGGCCCCACACTGCCTATAGCATCAGTTGGGCCCCGTCAATTGGGACCCAAACTGCTGATAGCTTCAGTTGGGCCCCAGACTGCCTATAGCTTCAGTTGGGCCCCGTCAATTGGGACCCAAACTGCTAATAGATTCAGTTGGTTCCCACACTGATTGCAGTTTCAGCTGGGCCCCAGACTGCCTATAGCTTCAGTTGGGCCCCAGACTGCCTATAGCTTCAGTTGGGCCCCAGACTGCCTATAGCATCAGTTGGGCCCCAGACTGCCTACAGCTTCAGTTGGACCCCAGACTGCCTATAGCTTCAGTTGGGCCCCAGACTGCCTATAGCTTCAGTTGGGCCCTAGACTGCCTATAGCTTCAGTTGGGCCCCAGACTGCCTATAGCTTCAGTTGGGCCTCAGACTGCCTATATCATCATTTGGGCCCCAGACTGCCTTTATCTATAGTTGGGCCCCAGACTGCCTATAGCTTCAGTTGGGCTCCAGACTGCCTATAGCTTTAGTTGGGCCCCAGATTGCCTATAGCTTCAGTTGGGCCCCAGACTGCCTATAGCTTCAGTTGGGCCCCAGACTGCCTATAGCTTCAGTTGGGCCCCACACTGCCTATAGCATCAGTTGGGCCCCGTCAATTGGGACCAAAACTGCAGATAGCTTCAGTTGGGCCCCAGACTGCCTATAGCTTCAGTTGGGCCCCAGACTGCCTATAGCTTCAGTTGGGCCCCGTCAATTGGGACCCAAACTGCTAATAGATTCAGTTGGTTCCTAGTCTGATTGCAGTTTCAGCTGGGCCCCAGACTGCCTATAGCTTCAGTTGGGCCCCAGACTGTCTATAGCTTCAGTTGGGCCCCAGACTGCCTATAGCATCAGTTGGGCCCCAGACTGCCTACAGCTTCAGTTGGACCCCAGACTGCCTAAAGCTTCAGTTGGGCCCCAGACTGCCTATATCTTCAGTAGGGCCCCAGACTGCCCATACCATCAGTTGGGCCCCAGACTGCCTATAGCTTCAGTTGGGCCCTAGACTGCCTATGGCTTCAGTTGGGCCCCAGACTGCCTATAGCTTCAGTTGGGCCCCAGACTGCCTATAGCATGTTATAGATACACACATGTACAGCATCAGTTGGGCCCCAGACTGCCTATATCTTCAGTAGGGCCCCAGACTGCCCATACCATCAGTTGGGCCCCAGACTGCCTATAGCTTCAGTTGGGCCTCAGACTGCCTATATCATCATTTGGGCCCCAGACTGCCTTTATCTATAGTTGGGCCCCAGACTGCCTATAGCTTCAGTTGGGCTCCAGACTGCCTATAGCTTTAGTTGGGCCCCAGATTGCCTATAGCTTCAGTTGGGCCCCAGACTGCCTATAGCTTCAGTTGGGCCCCAGACTGCCTATAGCTTCAGTTGGGCCCCACACTGCCTATAGCATCAGTTGGGACCCGTCAATTGGGACCAAAACTGCTGATAGCTTCAGTTGGGCCCCAGACTGCCTATAGCTTCAGTTGGGCCCCAGACTGCCTATAGCTTCAGTTGGGCCCCGTCAATTGGGACCCAAACTGCTAATAGATTCAGTTGGTTCCCAGTCTGATTGCAGTTTCAGCTGGGCCCCAGACTGCCTATAGCTTCAGTTGGGCCCCAGACTGTCTATAGCTTCAGTTGGGCTGCAGACTGCCTATAGCATCAGTTGGGCCCCAGACTGCCTACAGCTTCAGTTGGACCCCAGACTGCCTAAAGCTTCAGTTGGGCCCCAGACTGCCTATAGCTTCAGTTGGGGCCCAGACTGCCTATAGCTTCAGTTGGGCCCCAGACTGCCTATAGAATCAGTTAGGCCCCAGACTGCCTATAGCTTCAGTTGGGCCCCAGACTGCCTATGGCTTCAGTTGGGCCCCAGACTGCCTATAGCTTCAGTTGGGCCCCAGACTGCCTATAGCATCAGTTGGGCCCCAGACTGCCTGTAGCTTCAGTTGGGCCCCAGACTGCCTATAGCATCAGTTGGGTCCCAGACTGCCTATAGCTTCAGTTGGGCCCCAGACTGCCTATATCATCAGTTTGGCCCCAGACTGCCTTTAGCTTCAGTTGGGCCCCAGACTGCCTATGGCTTCAGTTGGGCCCCAGACTGCCTATAGATTCAGTTGGGCCCCAGACTGCCTATAGCATCAGTTGGGCCCCAGACTGCCTATAGCTTCAGTTGGGCCTCAGACTGCCTATATCATCATTTGGGCCCCAGACTGCCTTTATCTATAGTTGGGCCCCAGACTGCCTATAGCTTCAGTTGGGCGCCAGACTGCCTATAGCTTCAGTTGGGCCCCAGACTGCCTATAGAATCAGTTAGGCCCCAGACTGCCTATAGCTTCAGTTGGGCCCCAGACTGCCTATGGCTTCAGTTGGGCCCCAGACTGCCTATAGCTTCAGTTGGGCCCCAGACTGCCTATAGCATCAGTTGGGCCCCAGACTGCCTGTAGCTTCAGTTGGGCCCCAGACTGCCTATAGCATCAGTTGGGTCCCAGACTGCCTATAGCTTCAGTTGGGCCCCAGACTGCCTATATCATCAGTTTGGCCCCAGACTGCCTTTAGCTTCAGTTGGGCCCCAGACTGCCTATGGCTTCAGTTGGGCCCCAGACTGCCTATAGATTCAGTTGGGCCCCAGACTGCCTATAGCATCAGTTGGGCCCCAGACTGCCTATAGCTTCAGTTGGGCCTCAGACTGCCTATATCATCATTTGGGCCCCAGACTGCCTTTATCTATAGTTGGGCCCCAGACTGCCTATAGCTTCAGTTGGGCGCCAGACTGCCTATAGCTTCAGTTGGGCCCCAGACTGCCTATAGCATCAGTTGGGCCCCAGACTGCCTATATCTTCAGTAGGGCCCCAGACTGCCTATAGCTTCAGTTGGGCCCCAAACTGCCTATAGCTTCAGTTGGGCCTCAGACTGCCTATATCATCATTTGGGCCCCAGACCGCCTTTATCTATAGTTGGGCCCCAGACTGCCTATAGCTTCAGTTGGGCTCCAGACTGCCTATAGCTTTAGTTAGGCCCCAGACTGCCTATAGCTTCAGTTGGGCCCCAGACTGCCTATAGCTTCAGTTGGGCCCCAGACTACCTATAGCTTCAGTTGGGCCCCACACTGCCTATAGCATCAGTTGGGCCCCGTCAATTGGGACCCAAACTGCTGATAGCTTCAGTTGGGCCCCAGACTGCCTATAGCTTCAGTTGGGCCCCGTCAATTGGGACCCAAACTGCTAATAGATTCAGTTGGTTCCCACACTGATTGCAGTTTCAGCTGGGCCCCAGACTGCCTATAGCTTCAGTTGGGCCCCAGACTGCCTATAGCTTCAGTTGGGCCCCAGACTGCCTATAGCATCAGTTGGGCCCCAGACTGCCTACAGCTTCAGTTGGACCCCAGACTGCCTATAGCTTCAGTTGGGCCCCAGACTGCCTATAGCTTCAGTTGGGCCCTAGACTGCCTATAGCTTCAGTTGGGCCCCAGACTGAATATAGCATCAGTTAGGCCCCAGACTGCCTATAGCTTCAGTTGGGCCCCAGACTGCCTATGGCTTCAGTTGGGCCCCAGACTGCCTATGGCTTCAGTTGGGCCCCAGACTGCCTATAGCTTCAGTTGGGCCCCAGACTGCCTATGGCTTCAGTTGGGCCCCAGACTGCCTATAGCTCCAGTTGGGCCCCAGACTGCCTATAGCATCAGTTGGGCCCCAGACTGCCTTTAGCTTCAGTTGGGCCCCAGACTGCCTATGGCTTCAGTTGGGCCCCAGACTGCCTATTGATTCAGTTGGGCCCCAGACTGTCTATAGCATCAGTTGGGCCCCAGACTGCCTATAGCTTCAGTTGGGCCTCAGACTGCCTATATCATCATTTGGGCCCCAGACTGCCTTTATCTATAGTTGGGCCCCAGACTGCCTATAGCTTCAGTTGGGCTCCAGACTGCCTATAGCTTTAGTTGGGCCCCAGACTGGCTATAGCTTCAGTTGGGCCCCAGACTGCCTATAGCTTCAGTTGGGCCCCAGACTGCCTATAGCTTCAGTTGGGCCCCACACTGCCTATAGCATCAGTTGGGCCCCGTTAATTGGGACCCAAACTGCTGATAGCTTCAGTTGGGCCCCAGACTGCCTATAGCTTCAGTTAGGCCCCGTCAATTGGGACCCAAACTGCTAATAGATTCAGTTGGTTCCCAGACTGATTGCAGTTTCAGCGGGGCCCCAGACTGCCTATAGCTTCAGTTGGGCCCCAGACTGCCTGTAGCTTCAGTTGGGTGCCAGACTGCCTATAGCTTCAGTTGGGTGCCAGACTGCCTATAGCTTCTGTTGGGCCCCAGACTGCCTATAGCTTCAGTTGGGCCCCAGACTGCCTACAGCTTCAGTTGGACCCCAGACTGCCTATAGCTTCAGTTGGGCCCCAGACTGCCTATAGCTTCAGTTGGGCCCCAGACTGCCTATAGCTTCAGTTGGGCCCTAGACTGCCTATAGCTTCAGATGGGCCCCAGACTGCCTATATCATCAGTTGGGCCCCAGACTGCCTACAGCTTCAGTTGGGCCCCAGACTGCCTATAGCATCAGTTTGGCCCCAGACTGCCCATAGCATCAGTTGGGCCCCAGACTGCCTACAGCTTCAGTTGGGCCCCAGACTGCCTATAGCATCAGTTGGGCCCCAGACTGCCCATAGCATCAGTTGGGCCCCAGACTGCCTATAGCATCAGTTGGGCCCCAGACTGCCTATAGCTTCTGTTGGGCCCCAGACTGCCTATAGCATCAGTTGGGCCCCAGACTGCCTATAGCTTCAGTTGGGCCCCAGACTACCTATAGCTTCAGTTGGGCCCCACACTGCCTATAGCATCAGTTGGGCCCCGTCAATTGGGACCCAAACTGCTGATAGCTTCAGTTGGGCCCCAGACTGCCTATAGCTTCAGTTGGGCCCCGTCAATTGGGACCCAAACTGCTAATAGATTCAGTTGGTTCCCACACTGATTGCAGTTTCAGCTGGGCCCCAGACTGCCTATAGCTTCAGTTGGGCCCCAGACTGCCTATAGCTTCAGTTGGGCCCCAGACTGCCTATAGCATCAGTTGGGCCCCAGACTGCCTACAGCTTCAGTTGGACCCCAGACTGCCTATAGCTTCAGTTGGGCCCCAGACTGCCTATAGCTTCAGTTGGGCCCTAGACTGCCTATAGCTTCAGTTGGGCCCCAGACTGAATATAGCATCCGTTAGGCCCCAGACTGCCTATAGCTTCAGTTGGGCCCCAGACTGCCTATGGCTTCAGTTGGGCCCCAGACTGCCTATGGCTTCAGTTGGGCCCCAGACTGCCTATAGCTTCAGTTGGGCCCCAGACTGCCTATGGCTTCAGTTGGGCCCCAGACTGCCTATAGCTCCAGTTGGGCCCCAGACTGCCTATAGCATCAGTTGGGCCCCAGACTGCCTTTAGCTTCAGTTGGGCCCCAGACTGCCTATGGCTTCAGTTGGGCCCCAGACTGCCTATTGATTCAGTTGGGCCCCAGACTGTCTATAGCATCAGTTGGGCCCCAGACTGCCTATAGCTTCAGTTGGGCCTCAGACTGCCTATATCATCATTTGGGCCCCAGACTGCCTTTATCTATAGTTGGGCCCCAGACTGCCTATAGCTTCAGTTGGGCTCCAGACTGCCTATAGCTTTAGTTGGGCCCCAGACTGGCTATAGCTTCAGTTGGGCCCCAGACTGCCTATAGCTTCAGTTGGGCCCCAGACTGCCTATAGCTTCAGTTGGGCCCCACACTGCCTATAGCATCAGTTGGGCCCCGTTAATTGGGACCCAAACTGCTGATAGCTTCAGTTGGGCCCCAGACTGCCTATAGCTTCAGTTAGGCCCCGTCAATTGGGACCCAAACTGCTAATAGATTCAGTTGGTTCCCAGACTGATTGCAGTTTCAGCGGGGCCCCAGACTGCCTATAGCTTCAGTTGGGCCCCAGACTGCCTGTAGCTTCAGTTGGGTGCCAGACTGCCTATAGCTTCAGTTGGGTGCCAGACTGCCTATAGCTTCTGTTGGGCCCCAGACTGCCTATAGCTTCAGTTGGGCCCCAGACTGCCTACAGCTTCAGTTGGACCCCAGACTGCCTATAGCTTCAGTTGGGCCCCAGACTGCCTATAGCTTCAGTTGGGCCCCAGACTGCCTATAGCTTCAGTTGGGCCCTAGACTGCCTATAGCTTCAGATGGGCCCCAGACTGCCTATATCATCAGTTGGGCCCCAGACTGCCTACAGCTTCAGTTGGGCCCCAGACTGCCTATAGCATCAGTTTGGCCCCAGACTGCCCATAGCATCAGTTGGGCCCCAGACTGCCTACAGCTTCAGTTGGGCCCCAGACTGCCTATAGCATCAGTTGGGCCCCAGACTGCCCATAGCATCAGTTGGGCCCCAGACTGCCTATAGCATCAGTTGGGCCCCAGACTGCCTATAGCTTCTGTTGGGCCCCAGACTGCCTATAGCATCAGTTGGGCCCCAGACTGCCTATAGCATCAGTTGGGTCCCAGACTGCCTATAGCTTCAGTTGGGCCCCAGACTGCCCATAGCATCATTTGGTCCCCGTCAATATGGACCCAAACTGCTGATAGCTTCAGTTGGGCCCCAGACTGCCTATAGCTTCAGTTGGGCCCCGTCAATTGGGACCCAAACTGCTAATAGATTCAGTTGGTTCCCAGACTGATTGCAGTTTCAGCGGGGCCCCAGACTGACTATAGCTTCAGTTGGGCCCCAGACTGCCTGTAGCTTCAGTTGGGTGCCAGACTGCCTATAGCTTCAGTTGGGTGCCAGACTGCCTATAGCTTCTGTTGGGCCCCAGACTGCCTATAGCTTCAGTTGGGCCCCAGACTGCATACAGCTTCAGTTGGACCCCAGACTGCCTATAGCTTCAGTTGGGCTCCAGACTGTCTATAGCTTCAGTTGGGCCCCAGACTGCCTATAGCTTCAGTTGGGCCCTAGACTGCCTATAGCTTCAGATGGGCCCCAGACTGCCTATAGCATCATTTGGGCCCCAGACTGCCTACAGCTTCAGTTGGGCACCAGACTGCCTATAGCATCAGTTTGGCCCCAGACTGCCCATAGCATCAGTTGGGCCCCAGACTGCCTATGGCTTCAGTTGGGCCCCAGACTGCCTATAGCATCAGTTGGGCCCCAGACTGCCCATAGCATCAGTTGGGCCCCAGACTGCCTATAGCATCAGTTGGGCCCCAGACTGCCTATAGCTTCTGTTGGGCCCCAGACTGCCCATAGCATTATTTGGTCCCCAGACTGCCTATAGCATCAGTTGGGCCCCAGACTGCTTATAGTTTCTGTTGGGCCCCAGACTGCCTATAGCTTCAGTTGGGCCCCAGACTGCCTATAGCTTCTGGTGGGCCCCAGACTGCCCATAGCATCAGTTGGGCCCCAGACTGCCTATAGCATCAGTTGGGCCCCAGACTGCCTATAGTTTCTGTTGGGCCCCAGACTGCCTATAGCATCAGTTGGACCCCAGACTGCATATAGCATCAGTTGGACCCCAGTCTGCCTATAGCATAGGTTGGGCCCCAGACTGCCTATAGCTTCAGGTGGGCCCCAGACTGCCTATAGCTTCAGTTGGGCCTCAGACTGCCTATATCATCAGTTGGGCCCCAGACTGCCTTTAGCTTCAGTTGGGCCCCAGACTGCCTATGGCTTCAGTTGGGCCCCAGACTGCCTATAGCTTCAGTTGAGCCCCAGACTGCCTATAGCATCAGTTGGGCCCCAGACTGCCTATATCTTCAGTAGAGCCCCAGACTGCCTATACCATCAGTTGGGCCCCAAACTGCCTATAGCTTCAGTTGGGCCCCAGACCGCGTATAGCTTCTGTTGGGCCCCAGACTGCCTATAGCATCAGTTGAGCCCCAGACTGCCTACAGCATCAGTTGGGCCCCAGAACGCCTATAGCATCAGTTGGGGCCCAGACTGCATACAGAATCAGTTGGGCCCCAGACTGCCTATAGCATCAGTTGGGCCCCAGACTGCCTATAGCTTCTGTTGGGCCCCAGACTGCCTATAGCTTCAGTTGGGCCTCAGACTGCCTATATCATCAGTTGGGCCCCAGACTGCCTTTAGCTTCAGTTGGGCCCCAGACTGCCTATGGCTTCAGTTGGGCCCCAGACTGCCTATAGCTTCAGTTGGGCCCCAGACTGCCTATAGCATCAGTTGGGCCCCAGACTGCCTATATCTTCAGTAGGGCCCCAGACTGCCTATACCATCAGTTGGGCCCCAAACTGCCTATAGCTTCAGTTGGGCCCCAGACTGCCTATAGCTTCAGTTAGGCCCCGTCAATTGGGACCCAAACTGCTAATAGATTCAGTTGGTTCCCAGACTGATTGCAGTTTCAGCGGGGCCCCAGACTGCCTATAGCTTCAGTTGGGCCCCAGACTGCCTGTAGCTTCAGTTGGGTGCCAGACTGCCTATAGCTTCAGTTGGGTGCCAGACTGCCTATAGCTTCTGTTGGGCCCCAGACTGCCTATAGCTTCAGTTGGGCCCCAGACTGCCTACAGCTTCAGTTGGACCCCAGACTGCCTATAGCTTCAGTTGGGCCCCAGACTGCCTATAGCTTCAGTTGGGCCCCAGACTGCCTATAGCTTCAGTTGGGCCCTAGACTGCCTATAGCTTCAGATGGGCCCCAGACTGCCTATATCATCAGTTGGGCCCCAGACTGCCTACAGCTTCAGTTGGGCCCCAGACTGCCTATAGCATCAGTTTGGCCCCAGACTGCCCATAGCATCAGTTGGGCCCCAGACTGCCTACAGCTTCAGTTGGGCCCCAGACTGCCTATAGCATCAGTTGGGCCCCAGACTGCCCATAGCATCAGTTGGGCCCCAGACTGCCTATAGCATCAGTTGGGCCCCAGACTGCCTATAGCTTCTGTTGGGCCCCAGACTGCCTATAGCATCAGTTGGGCCCCAGACTGCCTATAGCATCAGTTGGGTCCCAGACTGCCTATAGCTTCAGTTGGGCCCCAGACTGCCCATAGCATCATTTGGTCCCCGTCAATATGGACCCAAACTGCTGATAGCTTCAGTTGGGCCCCAGACTGCCTATAGCTTCAGTTGGGCCCCGTCAATTGGGACCCAAACTGCTAATAGATTCAGTTGGTTCCCAGACTGATTGCAGTTTCAGCGGGGCCCCAGACTGACTATAGCTTCAGTTGGGCCCCAGACTGCCTGTAGCTTCAGTTGGGTGCCAGACTGCCTATAGCTTCAGTTGGGTGCCAGACTGCCTATAGCTTCTGTTGGGCCCCAGACTGCCTATAGCTTCAGTTGGGCCCCAGACTGCATACAGCTTCAGTTGGACCCCAGACTGCCTATAGCTTCAGTTGGGCTCCAGACTGTCTATAGCTTCAGTTGGGCCCCAGACTGCCTATAGCTTCAGTTGGGCCCTAGACTGCCTATAGCTTCAGATGGGCCCCAGACTGCCTATAGCATCATTTGGGCCCCAGACTGCCTACAGCTTCAGTTGGGCACCAGACTGCCTATAGCATCAGTTTGGCCCCAGACTGCCCATAGCATCAGTTGGGCCCCAGACTGCCTATGGCTTCAGTTGGGCCCCAGACTGCCTATAGCATCAGTTGGGCCCCAGACTGCCCATAGCATCAGTTGGGCCCCAGACTGCCTATAGCATCAGTTGGGCCCCAGACTGCCTATAGCTTCTGTTGGGCCCCAGACTGCCCATAGCATTATTTGGTCCCCAGACTGCCTATAGCATCAGTTGGGCCCCAGACTGCTTATAGTTTCTGTTGGGCCCCAGACTGCCTATAGCTTCAGTTGGGCCCCAGACTGCCTATAGCTTCTGGTGGGCCCCAGACTGCCCATAGCATCAGTTGGGCCCCAGACTGCCTATAGCATCAGTTGGGCCCCAGACTGCCTATAGTTTCTGTTGGGCCCCAGACTGCCTATAGCATCAGTTGGACCCCAGACTGCATATAGCATCAGTTGGACCCCAGTCTGCCTATAGCATAGGTTGGGCCCCAGACTGCCTATAGCTTCAGGTGGGCCCCAGACTGCCTATAGCTTCAGTTGGGCCTCAGACTGCCTATATCATCAGTTGGGCCCCAGACTGCCTTTAGCTTCAGTTGGGCCCCAGACTGCCTATGGCTTCAGTTGGGCCCCAGACTGCCTATAGCTTCAGTTGAGCCCCAGACTGCCTATAGCATCAGTTGGGCCCCAGACTGCCTATATCTTCAGTAGAGCCCCAGACTGCCTATACCATCAGTTGGGCCCCAAACTGCCTATAGCTTCAGTTGGGCCCCAGACCGCGTATAGCTTCTGTTGGGCCCCAGACTGCCTATAGCATCAGTTGAGCCCCAGACTGCCTACAGCATCAGTTGGGCCCCAGAACGCCTATAGCATCAGTTGGGGCCCAGACTGCATACAGAATCAGTTGGGCCCCAGACTGCCTATAGCATCAGTTGGGCCCCAGACTGCCTATAGCTTCTGTTGGGCCCCAGACTGCCTATAGCTTCAGTTGGGCCTCAGGCTGCCTATATCATCAGTTGGGCCCCAGACTGCCTTTAGCTTCAGTTGGGCCCCAGACTGCCTATGGCTTCAGTTGGGCCCCAGACTGCCTATAGCTTCAGTTGGGCCCCAGACTGCCTATAGCATCAGTTGGGCCCCAGACTGCCTATATCTTCAGTAGGGCCCCAGACTGCCTATACCATCAGTTGGGCCCCAAACTGCCTATAGCTTCAGTTGGGCCTCAGACTGCCTATATCATCATTTGGGCCCCAGACTGCCTTTATCTATAGTTGGGCCCCAGACTGCCTATAGCTTCAGTTGGGCTCCAGACTGCCTATAGCTTTAGTTGGGCCCCAGACTGCCTATAGCTTCAGTTGGGCCCCAGACTGCCTATAGCTTCAGTTGGGCCCCAGACTACCTATAGCTTCAGTTGGGCCCCACACTGCCTATAGCATCAGTTGGACCCCGTCAATTGGGACCTAAACTGCTGATAGCTTCAGTTGGGCCCCAGACTGCCTATAGCTTCAGTTGGGCCCCGTCAATTGGGACCCAAACTGCTAATAGATTCAGTTGGTTCCCAGACTGATTGCAGTTTCAGCTGGGCCCCAGACTGCCTATAGCTTCAGTTGAGCCCCAGACTGCCTATAGCTTCAGTTGGGCCCCAGACTGCCTATAGCATCAGTTGGGCCCCAGACTGCCTACAGCTTCAGTTGGACCCCAGACTGCCTATAGCTTCAGTTGGGCCCCAGACTGCCTATAGCTTCAGTTGGGCCCTAGACTGCCTATAGCTTCAGTTGGGCCCCAGACTGAATATAGAATCAGTTAGGCCCCAGACTGCCTATAGCTTCAGTTGGGCCCCAGACTGCCTATGGCTTCAGTTGGGCCCCAGACTGCCTATGGCTTCAGTTGGGCCCCAGACTGCCTATAGCTTCAGTTGGGCCCCAGACTGCCTATGGCTTCAGTTGGGCCCCAGACTGCCTATAGCTCCAGTTGGGCCCCAGACTGCCTATAGCATCAGTTGGGCCCCAGACTGCCTTTAGCTTCAGTTGGGCCCCAGACTGCCTATGGCTTCAGTTGGGCCCCAGACTGCCTATAGATTCAGTTGGGCCCCAGACTGTCTATAGCATCAGTTGGGCCCCAGACTGCCTATAGCTTCAGTTGGCCCTCAGACTGCCTATATCATCATTTGGGCCCCAGACTGCCTTTATCTATAGTTGGGCCCCAGACTGCCTATAGCTTCAGTTGGGCTCCAGACTGCCTATAGCTTTAGTTGGGCCCCAGACTGCCTATAGCTTCAGTTGGGCCCCAGACTGCCTATAGCTTCAGTTGGGCCCCAGACTGCCTATAGCTTCAGTTGGGCCCCACACAGCCTATAGCATCAGTTGGGCCCCGTCAATTGGGACCCAAACTGCTGATAGCTTCAGTTGGGCCCCAGACTGCCTATAGCTTCAGTTGGGCCCCGTCAATTGGGACCCAAACTGCTAATAGATTCAGTTGGTTCCCAGACTGATTGCAGTTTCAGCGGGGCCCAGACTGCCTATAGCTTCAGTTGGGCCCCAGACTGCCTGTAGCTTCAGTTGGGTGCCAGACTGCCTATAGCTTCAGTTGGGTGCCAGACTGCCTATAGCTTCTGTTGGGCCCCAGACTGCCTATAGCTTCAGTTGGGCCCCAGACTGCCTACAGCTTCAGTTGGACCCCAGACTGCCTATAGCTTCAGTTGGGCCCCAGACTGCCTATAGCTTCAGTTGGGCCCCAGACTGCCTATAGCTTCAGTTGGGCCCCAGACTGCCTATAGCTTCAGTTGGGCCCTAGACTGCCTATAGCTTCAGATGGGCCCCAGACTGCCTATAGCATCAGTTGGGCCCCAGACAGCCTACAGCTTCAGTTGGGCCCCAGACTGCCTATAGCATCAGTTTGGCCCCAGACTGCCCATAGCATCAGTTGGGCCCCAGACTGCCTACAGCTTCAGTTGGGCCCCAGACTGCCTATAGCATCAGTTGGGCCCCAGACTGCCCATAGCATCAGTTGGGCCCCAGACTGCCTATAGCATCAGTTGGGCCCCAGACTGCCTATAGCTTCTGTTGGGCCCCAGACTGCCTATAGCATCAGTTGGGCCCCAGACTGCCTATAGCATCAGTTGGGTCCCAGACTGCCTATAGCTTCAGTTGGGCCCCAGACTGCCTATAGCATCAGTTGGGCAGCAGACTGCCTATAGCTTCAGTTGGGCCCCAGACTGCCTATGGCTTCTGTTGGGCCCCAGACTGCCTATAGCTTCAGTTGGGCCTCAGACTGCCTATATCATCAGTTGGGCCCCAGACTGCCTATAGCATCAGTTGGGCCCCAGACTGCCTATGGCTTCAGTTGGGCCCCAGACTGCCTATAGCATCAGTTGGGCCCCAGACTGCCTATAGCTTCAGTTGGGCCCCAGACTGCCTATAGCTTCAGTTGGCCCCCAGACTGTCTAACGCTTCTGTTGGGCCCCAGACTGCCTATAGCTTCAGTTGGGCCCCAGACTGCCTATAGCTTCAGTTGGTCCCCAGACTGCCTATAGCTTCAGTTGGGCCCCAGACTGCCTATAGCATCAGTTAGGCCCCAGCCTGCCTATAGTTTCAGTTGGGCCCCAGACTGCCTATAGCTTCAGTTGGGCCCCAGATTGCCTACAGCTTCAGTTGGCATCAGTTGGGCCCCAGACTGCCCATAGCATCAGTTGGGCCCCAGACTGCCTATAGCATCAGTTGGGCCCCAGACTGCCTATAGCTTCTGTTGGGCCCCAGACTGCCCATAGCATCAGTTGGTCCCCAGACTGCCTATAGCATCAGTTGGGCCCCAGACTGCCTATAGTTTCTGTTGGGCCCCAGACTGCCTATAGCATCAGTTGGACCCCAGACTGCCTATAGATTCAGTTGGGCCCCAGACTGCCTATAGCATCAGTTGGGCCCCAGACTGCCTATAGCTTCAGTTGGGCCTCAGACTGCCTATATCATCATTTGGGCCCCAGACTGCCTTTATCTATAGTTGGGCCCCAGACTGCCTATAGCTTCAGTTGGGCGCCAGACTGCCTATAGTTTCAGTTGGGCCCCAGACTGCCTATAGAATCAGTTAGGCCCCAGACTGCCTATAGCCTCAGTTGGGCCCCAGACTGCCTATGGCTTCAGTTGGGCCCCAGACTGCCTATAGCTTCAGTTGGGTCCCAGACTGCCTATAGCATCAGTTGGGCCCCAGACTGCCTGTAGCTTCAGTTGGGCCCCAGACTGCCTATAGCATCAGTTGGGTCCCAGACTGCCTATAGCTTCAGTTGGGCCCGAGACTGCCTATATCATCAGTTTGGCCCCAGACTGCCTTTAGCTTCAGTTGGGCCCCAGACTGCCTATGGCTTCAGTTGGGCCCCAGACTGCCTATAGATTCAGTTGGGCCCCAGACTGCCTATAGCATCAGTTGGGCCCCAGACTGCCTATAGCTTCAGTTGGGCCTCAGACTGCCTATATCATCATTTGGGCCCCAGACTGCCTTTATCTATAGTTGGGCCCCAGACTGCCTATAGCTTCAGTTGGGCGCCAGACTGCCTATAGCTTCAGTTGGGCCCCAGACTGCCTATAGCATCAGTTGGGCCCCAGACTGCCTATATCTTCAGTAGGGCCCCAGACTGCCTATAGCTTCAGTTGGGCCCCAAACTGCCTATAGCTTCAGTTGGGCCTCAGACTGCCTATATCATCATTTGGGCCCCAGACCGCCTTTATCTATAGTTGGGCCCCAGACTGCCTATAGCTTCAGTTGGGCTCCAGACTGCCTATAGCTTTAGTTAGGCCCCAGACTGCCTATAGCTTCAGTTGGGCCCCAGACTGCCTATAGCTTCAGTTGGGCCCCAGACTACCTATAGCTTCAGTTGGGCCCCACACTGCCTATAGCATCAGTTGGGCCCCGTCAATTGGGACCCAAACTGCTGATAGCTTCAGTTGGGCCCCAGACTGCCTATAGCTTCAGTTGGGCCCCGTCAATTGGGACCCAAACTGCTAATAGATTCAGTTGGTTCCCAGACTGATTGCAGTTTCAGCTGGGCCCCAGACTGCCTATAGCTTCAGTTGGGCCCCAGACTGCCTATAGCTTCAGTTGGGCCCCAGACTGCCTATAGCATCAGTTGGGCCCCAGACTGCCTACAGCTTCAGTTGGACCCCAGACTGCCTATAGCTTCAGTTGGGCCCCAGACTGCCTATAGCTTCAGTTGGGCCCTAGACTGCCTATAGCTTCAGTTGGGCCCCAGACTGAATATAGCATCAGTTAGGCCCCAGACTGCCTATAGCTTCAGTTGGGCCCCAGACTGCCTATGGCTTCAGTTGGGCCCCAGACTGCCTATGGCTTCAGTTGGGCCCCAGACTGCCTATAGCTTCAGTTGGGCCCCAGACTGCCTATGGCTTCAGTTGGGCCCCAGACTGCCTATAGCTCCAGTTGGGCCCCAGACTGCCTATAGCATCAGTTGGGCCCCAGACTGCCTTTAGCTTCAGTTGGGCCCCAGACTGCCTATGGCTTCAGTTGGGCCCCAGACTGCCTATAGATTCAGTTGGGCCCCAGACTGTCTATAGCATCATTTGGGCCCCAGACTGCCTTTATCTATAGTTGGGCCCCAGACTGCCTATAGCTTCAGTTGGGCTCCAGACTGCCTATAGCTTTAGTTGGGCCCCAGACTGCCTATAGCTTCAGTTGGGCCCCAGACTGCCTATAGCTTCAGTTGGGCCCCAGACTGCCTATAGCTTCAGTTGGGCCCCACACTGCCTATAGCATCAGTTGGGCCCCGTTAATTGGGACCCAAACTGCTGATAGCTTCAGTTGGGCCCCAGACTGCCTATAGCTTCAGTTAGGCCCCGTCAATTGGGACCCAAACTGCTAATAGATTCAGTTGGTTCCCAGACTGATTGCAGTTTCAGCGGGGCCCCAGACTGCCTATGGCTTCAGTTGGGCCCCAGACTGCCTGTAGCTTCAGTTGGGTGCCAGACTGCCTATAGCTTCAGTTGGGTGCCAGACTGCCTATAGCTTCTGTTGGGCCCCAGACTGCCTATAGCTTCAGTTGGGCCCCAGACTGCCTACAGCTTCAGTTGGACCCCAGACTGCCTATAGCTTCAGTTGGGCCCCAGACTGCCTATAGCTTCAGTTGGGCCCCAGACTGCCTATAGCTTCAGTTGGGCCCTAGACTGCCTATAGCTTCAGATGGGCCCCAGACTGCCTATATCATCAGTTGGGCCCCAGACTGCCTACAGCTTCAGTTGGGCCCCAGACTGCCTATAGCATCAGTTAGGCCCCAGACTGCCCATAGCATCAGTTGGGCCCCAGACTGCCTACAGCTTCAGTTGGGCCCCAGACTGCCTATAGCATCAGTTGGGCCCCAGACTGCCCATAGCATCAGTTGGGCCCCAGACTGCCTATAGCATCAGTTGGGCCCCAGACTGCCTATAGCTTCTGTTGGGCCCCAGACTGCCTATAGCATCAGTTGGGCCCCAGACTGCCTATAGCATCAGTTGGGTCCCAGACTGCCTATAGCTTCAGTTGGGCCCCAGACTGCCTATAGCTTCAGTTGGGCCCTAGACTGCCTATAGCTTCAGATGGGCCCCAGACTGCCTATATCATCAGTTGGGCCCCAGACTGCCTACAGCTTCAGTTGGGCCCCAGACTGCCTATAGCATCAGTTAGGCCCCAGACTGCCCATAGCATCAGTTGGGCCCCAGACTGCCTACAGCTTCAGTTGGGCCCCAGACTGCCTATAGCATCAGTTGGGCCCCAGACTGCCCATAGCATCAGTTGGGCCCCAGACTGCCTATAGCATCAGTTGGGCCCCAGACTGCCTATAGCTTCTGTTGGGCCCCAGACTGCCTATAGCATCAGTTGGGCCCCAGACTGCCTATAGCATCAGTTGGGTCCCAGACTGCCTATAGCTTCAGTTGGGCCCCAGACTGCCCATAGCATCATTTGGTCCCCGTCAATATGGACCCAAACTGCTGATAGCTTCAGTTGGGCCCCAGACTGCCTATAGCTTCAGTTGGGCCCCGTCAATTGGGACCCAAACTGCTAATAGATTCAGTTGGTTCCCAGACTGATTGCAGTTTCAGCGGGGCCCCAGACTGACTATAGCTTCAGTTGGGCCCCAGACTGCCTGTAGCTTCAGTTGGGTGCCAGACTGCCTATAGCTTCAGTTGGGTGCCAGACTGCCTATAGCTTCTGTTGGGCCCCAGACTGCCTATAGCTTCAGTTGGGCCCCAGACTGCATACAGCTTCAGTTGGACCCCAGACTGCCTATAGCTTCAGTTGGGCCCCAGACTGTCTATAGCTTCAGTTGGGCCCCAGACTGCCTATAGCTTCAGTTGGGCCCTAGACTGCCTATAGCTTCAGATGGGCCCCAGACTGCCTATAGCATCATTTGGGCCCCAGACTGCCTACAGCTTCAGTTGGGCACCAGACTGCCTATAGCATCAGTTTGGCCCCAGACTGCCCATAGCATCAGTTGGGCCCCAGACTGCCTATGGCTTCAGTTGGGCCCCAGACTGCCTATATCATCAGTTGGGCCCCAGACTGCCCATAGCATCAGTTGGGCCCCAGACTGCCTATAGCATCAGTTGGGCCCCAGACTGCCTATAGCTTCTGTTGGGCCCCAGACTGCCCATAGCATCATTTGGTCCCCAGACTGCCTATAGCATCAGTTGGGCCCCAGACGGCCTATAGTTTCTGTTGGGCCCCAGACTGCCTATAGCTTCAGTTGGGCCCCAGACTGCCTATAGCTTCTGTTGGGCCCCAGACTGCCCATAGCATCAGTTGGGCCCCAGACTGCCTATAGCATCAGTTGGGCCCCAGACTGCCTATAGTTTCTGTTGGGCCCCAGACTGCCTATAGCATCAGTTGGACCCCAGACTGCATATAGCATCAGTTGGACCCCAGACTGCCTATAGCATCAGTTGGGCCCCAGACTGCCCATAGCTTCAGGTGGGCCCCAGACTGCCTATAGCTTCAGTTGGGCCTCAGACTGCCTATATCATCAGTTGGGCCCCAGACTGCCTTTAGCTTCAGTTGGGCCCCAGACTGCCTATGGCTTCAGTTGGGCCCCAGACTGCCTATAGCTTCAGTTGGGCCCCAGACTGCCTATAGCATCAGTTGGGCCCCAGACTGCCTATATCTTCAGTAGAGCCCCAGACTGCCTATACCATCAGTTGGGCCCCAAACTGCCTATAGCTTCAGTTGGGCCCCAGACCGCGTATAGCTTCTGTTGGGCCCCAGACTGCCTATAGCATCAGTTGAGCCCCAGACTGCCTTCAGCATCAGTTGGGCCCCAGAACGCCTATAGCATCAGTTGGGGCCCAGACTGCATACAGAATCAGTTGGGCCCCAGACTGCCTATAGCATCAGTTGGGCCCCAGACTGCCTATAGCTTCTGTTGGGCCCCAGACTGCCTATAGCTTCAGTTGGGCCTCAGACTGCCTATATCATCAGTTGGGCCCCAGACTGCCTTTAGCTTCAGTTGGGCCCCAGACTGCCTATGGCTTCAGTTGGGCCCCAGACTGCCTATAGCTTCAGTTGGGCCCCAGACTACCTATAGCTTCAGTTGGGCCCCAGACTGCCTATGGCTTCAGTTGGGCCCCAGACTGCCTATAGCTTCAGTTGGGCCCCAGACTGCCTATAGCATCAGTTGGGCCCCAGACTGCCTATATCTTCAGTAGGGCCCCAGACTGCCTATACCATCAGTTGGGCCCCAAACTGCCTATAGCTTCAGTTGGGCCTCAGACTGCCTATATCATCATTTGGGCCCCAGACTGCCTTTATCTATAGTTGGGCCCCAGACTGCCTATAGCTTCAGTTGGGCTCCAGACTGCCTATAGCTTTAGTTGGGCCCCAGACTGCCTATAGCTTCAGTTGGGCCCCCAGACTGCCTATAGCTTCAGTTGGGCCCCAGACTACCTATAGCTTCAGTTGGGCCCCACACTGCCTATAGCATCAGTTGGACCCCGTCAATTGGGACCTAAACTGCTGATAGCTTCAGTTGGGCCCCAGACTGCCTATAGCTTCAGTTGGGCCCCGTCAATTGGGACCCAAACTGCTAATAGATTCAGTTGGTTCCCAGACTGATTGCAGTTTCAGCTGGGCCCCAGACTGCCTATAGCTTCAGTTGAGCCCCAGACTGCCTATAGCTTCAGTTGGGCCCCAGACTGCCTATAGCATCAGTTGGGCCCCAGACTGCCTACAGCTTCAGTTGGACCCCAGACTGCCTATAGCTTCAGTTGGGCCCCAGACTGCCTATAGCTTCAGTTGGGCCCTAGACTGCCTATAGCTTCAGTTGGGCCCCAGACTGAATATAGAATCAGTTAGGCCCCAGACTGCCTATAGCTTCAGTTGGGCCCCAGACTGCCTATGGCTTCAGTTGGGCCCAAGACTGCCTATGGCTTCAGTTGGGCCCCAGACTGCCTATAGCTTCAGTTGGGCCCCAGACTGCCTATGGCTTCAGTTGGGCCCCAGACTGCCTATAGCTCCAGTTGGGCCCCAGACTGCCTATAGCATCAGTTGGGCCCCAGACTGCCTTTAGCTTCAGTTGGGCCCCAGACTGCCTATGGCTTCAGTTGGGCCCCAGACTGCCTATAGATTCAGTTGGGCCCCAGACTGTCTATAGCATCAGTTGGGCCCCAGACTGCCTATAGCTTCAGTTGGCCCTCAGACTGCCTATATCATCATTTGGGCCCCAGACTGCCTTTATCTATAGTTGGGCCCCAGACTGCCTATAGCTTCAGTTGGGCTCCAGACTGCCTATAGCTTTAGTTGGGCCCCAGACTGCCTATAGCTTCAGTTGGGCCCCAGACTGCCTATAGCTTCAGTTGGGCCCCAGACTGCCTATAGCTTCAGTTGGGCCCCACACAGCCTATAGCATCAGTTGGGCCCCGTCAATTGGGACCCAAACTGCTGATAGCTTCAGTTGGGCCCCAGACTGCCTATAGCTTCAGTTGGGCCCCACACAGCCTATAGCATCAGTTGGGCCCCGTCAATTGGGACCCAAACTGCTGATAGCTTCAGTTGGGCCCCAGACTGCCTATAGCATCAGTTGGGCCCCGTCAATTGGGACCCAAACTGCTAATAGATTCAGTTGGTTCCCAGACTGATTGCAGTTTCAGCGGGGCCCAGACTGCCTATAGCTTCAGTTGGGCCCCAGACTGCCTGTAGCTTCAGTTGGGTGCCAGACTGCCTATAGCTTCAGTTGGGCCCCAGACTGCCTATAGATTCAGTTGGGCCCCAGACTGTCTATAGCATCAGTTGGGCCCCAGACTGCCTATAGCTTCAGTTGGCCCTCAGACTGCCTATATCATCATTTGGGCCCCAGACTGCCTTTATCTATAGTTGGGCCCCAGACTGCCTATAGCTTCAGTTGGGCTCCAGACTGCCTATAGCTTTAGTTGGGCCCCAGACTGCCTATAGCTTCAGTTGGGCCCCAGACTGCCTATAGCTTCAGTTGGGCCCCAGACTGCCTATAGCTTCAGTTGGGCCCCACACAGCCTATAGCATCAGTTGGGCCCCGTCAATTGGGACCCAAACTGCTGATAGCTTCAGTTGGGCCCCAGACTGCCTATAGCTTCAGTTGGGCCCCACACAGCCTATAGCATCAGTTGGGCCCCGTCAATTGGGACCCAAACTGCTGATAGCTTCAGTTGGGCCCCACACAGCCTATAGCATCAGTTGGGCCCCGTCAATTGGGACCCAAACTGCTAATAGATTCAGTTGGTTCCCAGACTGTTGGACAGGCCACATGAAGGGCCGCTCTCCCCCGGCCCAACCAGGCCCGAACCAGCCACGCAAGTACCACACACCACCATTGCCCGTCCACCGTCCCCGCAGGGACCCCTACACTCGAACCTGTTGATCGCGTAGGCCGACCCACTACCGGCCTGCGCGCCCATCCTGGGCGCCATCTTGGACACTCCACCACGAGGCCGCCTGGCCCCCGATCGACCTCAACCCTGGGCCTGGCCAGGCCTCAGACATTCCGGCACCAACATCCACCCAGGAGGTGAGCGGGCTACTTGGTCAGTCAATGGGAGCAGGAGGTGTCGATGGCTCTCCCCCGCCAAGTGCCGCTCGCCCATCGCCTCCCCGGGCGCTGGCTCCACCCCCCTGCTGGGTGTCTGAACCCCCTCATCCCGGACCTCCCGACCTCCAAGTGCGAGGGTCCGGACATCAAAGCACACCAGCCCTATAACTGGGGCAGCTCCGGAGCAGGACGGGAGTTGTATCTTGGAGTCGAGAGACGCAAAGAAGAACTCATCCTTGACGGACTACTGGCGCTGCCGTAGCTCTGTCTTGTGCACCTTCGTCTTGCCTGCTGGCGCTGCCGCGGCTTTGGGAACCACCCTATCCTTCATCATCGTCGGGACCTGCTGGCGTGGCCGCGGACCGTTTGTAACCACCACCTTCATCGGGACCTGCTGGCTCTGCCGCGGACCGTCGTCTTCCTTCATCCACCTCGGGACCTGCTGGCTCCGCCGCGGCCCGTTCATCTACACCACCGAGCTCGAGGATTGAGAGCTATTTTCCATCTTTTTGGTAACAAGACTGTCCCGCTACCCTTTTCCCAACCAGAGACCAGAATAGAGGGGACCCCTGAGTCCAGACCTCCTTGTACCATTCTACCGTACTTGAAGAATTGTCTATAAAGTATCGTTGAACTTTATCATTGTGTGGTGTCCGTCTGTGGGGGGGAAGTTACTTGTCTGTACGATTCACTGGAGACGGCTCTCCCCGGAGACCTCTCCCCGTATCCTCGGCCGACCCTCCCGGTCCGTCTAACATTGGTGGCCAGCGACGGGATCCGAATCACCGCATAAACCGTACAGAGAGTAGCTCACCCCACGGCGAATCACGATGTCAACTAAAGACAGCGGATCAACGGAGAAATTCCAGATGGAGAAATTGGGCGAGTACAGCCATCGTGAACTTAAACAGTTCTGTATCGAATTAGGTATCGCTACCACCGGACTAAATACCAAAGATGACTTTAAGCAGGCCCTGGAATCTTGGGCAGAAACCGGGGCTGCCGGAACCCCCGATCAAGACATCGCAGCACAAACCCCCATGGCCCCTGAAGAACGAAGAACGGGTCTCTCGCCAGACGAGATCCAGGAACGAGAAAGAACCCGACTACACGAGCTGGAAATGGCCCGGCTCAAAATGGACGTTGAACTAAAGTTGGCCGAACA
Organism: Lissotriton helveticus; assembly: GCF_964261635.1. Classification (NCBI taxonomy): domain Eukaryota; kingdom Metazoa; phylum Chordata; class Amphibia; order Caudata; family Salamandridae; genus Lissotriton; species Lissotriton helveticus. The sequence goes on along the minus strand of NC_136071.1, from coordinate 1,199,736,175 downwards.
GAAAATCAACTTAGAGCACCTGCGTCTCCGAGAAGAAAGAGAGGAGAAACAGAGACAAAGGGAGCTCGAGGAAAAGAAACTGGCATATGAACATGAGCGGAAATTAGCTGAAATCGACCTACGCAAACAGAATAAAGAAACAGGGGTGCCCGAGCAACCCCACACTCCAGGGGCAACAGAGAAGAAGGTACACATCCCCAAGGATGTCGTTCGAGAATACTTCCGAGAGGACGACATCCAGCAATGGTTTAAGGCCTATGAAATCGCTATGACTGCACACCGGATCGATAGAAGCGATTGGGGGGCCGGTCTGTGGGGGAGATTCCTCAATGAGGGCCGCGACGCCCTGCTGCAACTCCCGGACCAGCAGATGACCTCCTATGACCATATGAAAGCTGCACTCCTCACCCGCTATGGCCTCACACCCGAGATGTACCGTCAGAGGTTCCGAGACTGCACCCGCATCCCAGGTACAACTTGGGTGGACTATGTCAATTACTTTAGCCGAGCCTTCGAGGGCTGGATCAAAGGAAGCAAGGTCACAACCTACGAACAACTGTTCAATCTTATGGTATGGGAGCATCTGTCGAACAATTGCTTCATTGAACTTCGCCAGCACCTCCTCGACAGCAAGTTAACGGATCCCCGGCAGCTCGCAGCCGAAGCAGACCGGTGGGAGATCACCAGAGTGAGTCGAAATGGGTCCTCCGAACAGAACCGGAACAACAATGGTCAGCACCGTCCCCGAGGAGGTGGAGGCCAAGGACGCGGAAGAAGCAACGCTCCGGTCACCCCCACTACCAGCCCCACCCCCCCGGCCAACCGGGGCAGCACCCCAGCGCGACCGGGACATCGAGCCAATGTTACCTGCCATCGATGTCAACGAGTCGGACACTATGCAAACGACCCAAACTGCCCCCAGTACCAGAGCCCAAGACCCCGCCAAGTAGCCGCTGCTGCTCTGGGGGAGGAACAGATCTCAGAGGAACAAGAAGAATATGAACAGGAACACCAAGAATGGGAGCCAGCCGCCATGGCTCTCGCCTGCCTAGGGGGGAGAGACATGGTCCCGCGGGTCCCCCTACCCGCTAATACCCAGAAGTACAGCCAATGGGTGGGCATCAATGGACGCCGGGCTGAAGCCCTTCGTGACACTGGGGCCAGTGTAACAGCCGTCCGCTGTCACCTGGTGACCCCCGATCAATACTTACCAAACATTCTCTGCCCTGTACGTTCAGCCGATAACTCAGAAAGTCTGTGTCGGATGGCCTGCGTCCCCTTCGAATGGGGAGGGGTCTCCGGCATGTTGAAGGTGACGGTCCGAGATGATGCCCCCGTAGACTGCCTCCTGGGTAATGACCTGGAAAGCTCTCCATGGGCAGCAGTCGAACGAAAAGAGCACCTGGGGATGCTGGGCGTCCCGGACTGGGCGTGCGTCACCACCCGGTCCATGACCGCCCGTGCCAACACCCGCCCAGAGGAACTCGAATGGCCGGCGCCACCGCCTCCGGTCGCCCCCGCCGAAACCACCGACCGTGACGTCCCCCCCGAACCAGCTCAACCTCCAGACCTCGCTAACCTCGACCAGTGGCCTCAAGAGGGGGGGCCCACGCAAGAACAATTTCGCCAAGAACAAAAGACCTGTCCCTCCCTCGAGGGACTCCGCCAGCAAGCGCTAGCCCAAAGCGCAGGGGATACCTCCGGAACTCACTGGGTCTACTGGGACAATGATCTGCTGTACAGTGAGCAAAGAATCGCGGAGCTGGGGGCCAGCCGAGTCCTAGTGGTACCCCTCCGTTTTAGAGACTTCCTGCTAAACCTGGCCCACGATGTCCCCCTGGCAGGACACTTGGGTCAAGACAAAACCTATAGCCGCCTGGTGACCCACTTCTTCTGGCCCAAAATGAGGGACAATGTACACCAGCATTGCCGATCTTGCCCCACGTGCCAAGCCAGTGGGAAGAGCGGCCGCAAACTGAAAGCCCCCCTGCAACCGTTTCCCGTGGTCACCACCCCGTTCGAGAGGGTCGGAATCGATATCGTAGGGCCCCTGGACCCGCGCACAAAACAAGGCCATCGATTCATCCTGGTGCTAGTGGACCACGCCACCCGCTACCCGGAGGCTGTTCCCCTGCGGACATGACAGCCCCGGTAGTCGGCCGGGCTCTGATGGGGATCTTCTCCCGGGTGGGCTTCCCCCGGGAGGTCGTCAGTGACAGAGGCACGAACTTTATTTCGAAATATATGAAATCTCTCTGGCAACAGTGCGGGGTTACCTACCGGTTCACGACCCCCTATCACCCTCAAGGAAACGGACTCGTTGAGCGGTTCAACCGCACGCTCAAAGGGATGATCGGGGGGTTGGAAGAGCCCCTCCGTCGCCAGTGGGATGTACTGTTGCCGTGCCTTCTCTTCGCATATCGAGAGGTTCCCCAGAAGTCCTTGGGCTTCAGCCCATTTGAACTGCTATATGGACACCCCGTGCGAGGGCCGCTCAGCCTAGTTAAGGAAGGCTGGGAGATGCCCCCTCTAAAGAACCCACCAGATGTTTTCCGCTACCTCCTAACACTCCGCAACCAGACCCGGCGATTCCGAGAACTAGCAAAAGCCAACCTAGAGGCCAGTCAGGAGGACATGAAAAGGTGGTATGACCGGAATGCCTCCTCCATCGAATTTGAACCTGGGCAACAGGTATGGGTGATGTCCCCCACCGAACCCTGCGCCCTACAAGACAAGTGGACAGGGCCCTTCAAAGTGGTCGAGCGCAAGGGTCCGGCTACCTATCTCATCGACTTGGAATCTTCCCGGAACCCCCTCCGGGTCCTCCACGCTAACAGACTGAAACCGCACTTTGTACGGACAGAACTCAGCCTCCTGATGGCCACAGACAATGGGGCTGAAGAGGACTCCGAGCCCCTCCCGGACCTCCTACGAACGCGGGAGGAAGACGGTTCCGTAGATGGGGTCCGACTCTCAGAGGCCCTCACCCGAGAGCAACACCAAGAGTGCCAAGTTCTCCTGTCACAATTCGCCAGCCTGTTCTCCCTCACCCCAGGTGTCACTTCCTGGTGTACGCACGATGTGGACACGGGGGACAGCCCCCCTATCCGCCACCGGGCCTACCGCGTGCCAGATCGGGTACGGGCCTGCATCCAGGAGGAAGTAGCCAAAATGCTCACGCTCGGGGTCATCGAGCCCTCGGACAGCCCCTGGGCCAGCCCTGTAGTCCTGGTCCCCAAAGCAGCTGCCCCCGGCACCACACCAGAACTCCAGTTCTGCGTCGACTACCGGGGCTTGAATGCGGTCACCAGGACAGACGCACATCCCATCCCCCGGGCAGATGAACTAATCGACCGCATGGGAGCTGCCCGCTACCTCAGTATCTTCGACCTGACGGCGGGCTACTGGCAAATCGGCCTCACACCCCGGGCACAAGAACGTTCTGCCTTTTCCACTCCCGATGGCCATTACCATTTCACAGTCATGCCCTTCGGCATGAAGAATGCCCCAGCAACGTTCCAACGGCTCGTCAATCAGGTCCTAGCGGGGCTCGAAGGATTCAGCGCCGCCTACTTAGACGACATCGCTGTATACAGCAACCAGTGGTCCGAGCACCTCCACCACCTCCGAGCAGTACTGCACGCCCTTCAGCAAGCTGGCCTCACGATCAAGGCCAGCAAATGTCAAATTGGGCAAGGGTCTGTAACCTACCTCGGGCACCAGGTGGGAAGCGGCCTGGTGGCCCCTCTGCAGCTAAAAATCGCCGCCATCCAGTCCTGGCAGCCCCCCACTACCCAGACCGAGGTACGAGCCTTCCTGGGCCTCACGGGCTATTACCGAAGGTTCGTGAAAGACTATGGTACTATCGTGAGGCCCCTCACAGAGCTCACGTCAAAAAATCAGCCCCAGAAAGTCAACTGGACCCCAGAGTGTCAAGCTGCATTTGAACAATTGAAAGCCGCCATGTGCTCCGCCCCTGTGCTCCAGGCCCCCGACTACAGCCGGGAGTTCATCGTCCAGACGGATGCCTCCGACCATGGCATTGGGGCAGTCCTGTCCCAAGTGAACACCGAAGGCCATGACCAGCCGGTGGCCTTCATCAGCCGGCGACTCCTACCACGGGAACAACGCTGGAGCACCATAGAGAGGGAGGCCTTCGCGGTGGTATGGGCCCTCAAGAAGCTCCGGCCCTACCTTTTTGGCACACCCTTTCGGGTACAGACCGACCACCGACCCCTGCAGTGGCTGATGCAGATGCGGGGGGAAAACCCGAAGTTACTACGCTGGTCCATCTCCCTACAAGGGATGGACTTCACAGTTGAACATCGGCCTGGGCCCGATCACACCAACGCAGATGGCCTGTCCCGGTTCTTCCGCCTCGACGAGAAGAGTCCCCAAGAGAATGGGTAACTCTCCCCGCCTTCAGCTGGGGGGGACGCATGTTGGACAGGCCACATGAAGGGCCGCTCTCCCCCGGCCCAACCAGGCCCGAACCAGCCACGCAAGTACCACACACCACCATTGCCCGTCCACCGTCCCCGCAGGGACCCCTACACTCGAACCTGTTGATCGCGTAGGCCGACCCACTACCGGCCTGCGCGCCCATCCTGGGCGCCATCTTGGACACTCCACCACGAGGCCGCCTGGCCCCCGATCGACCTCAACCCTGGGCCTGGCCAGGCCTCAGACATTCCGGCACCAACATCCACCCAGGAGGTGAGCGGGCTACTTGGTCAGTCAATGGGAGCAGGAGGTGTCGATGGCTCTCCCCCGCCAAGTGCCGCTCGCCCATCGCCTCCCCGGGCGCTGGCTCCACCCCCCTGCTGGGTGTCTGAACCCCCTCATCCCGGACCTCCCGACCTCCAAGTGCGAGGGTCCGGACATCAAAGCACACCAGCCCTATAACTGGGGCAGCTCCGGAGCAGGACGGGAGTTGTATCTTGGAGTCGAGAGACGCAAAGAAGAACTCATCCTTGACGGACTACTGGCGCTGCCGTAGCTCTGTCTTGTGCACCTTCGTCTTGCCTGCTGGCGCTGCCGCGGCTTTGGGAACCACCCTATCCTTCATCATCGTCGGGACCTGCTGGCGTGGCCGCGGACCGTTTGTAACCACCACCTTCATCGGGACCTGCTGGCTCTGCCGCGGACCGTCGTCTTCCTTCATCCACCTCGGGACCTGCTGGCTCCGCCGCGGCCCGTTCATCTACACCACCGAGCTCGAGGATTGAGAGCTATTTTCCATCTTTTTGGTAACAAGACTGTCCCGCTACCCTTTTCCCAACCAGAGACCAGAATAGAGGGGACCCCTGAGTCCAGACCTCCTTGTACCATTCTACCGTACTTGAAGAATTGTCTATAAAGTATCGTTGAACTTTATCATTGTGTGGTGTCCGTCTGTGGGGGGGAAGTTACTTGTCTGTACGATTCACTGGAGACGGCTCTCCCCGGAGACCTCTCCCCGTATCCTCGGCCGACCCTCCCGGTCCGTCTAACACAGACTGATTGCAGTTTCAGCGGGGCCCAGACTGCCTATAGCTTCAGTTGGGCCCCAGACTGCCTGTAGCTTCAGTTGGGTGCCAGACTGCCTATAGCTTCAGTTGGGTGCCAGACTGCCTATAGCTTCTGTTGGGCCCCAGACTGCCTATAGCTTCAGTTGGGCCCCAGACTGCCTACAGCTTCAGTTGGACCCCAGACTGCCTATAGCTTCAGTTGGGCCCCAGACTGCCTATAGCTTCAGTTGGGCCCCAGACTGCCTATAGCTTCAGTTGGGCCCTAGACTGCCTATAGCTTCAGATGGGCCCCAGACTGCCTATAGCATCAGTTGGGCCCCAGACAGCCTACAGCTTCAGTTGGGCCCCAGACTGCCTATAGCATCAGTTTGGCCCCAGACTGCCCATAGCATCAGTTGGGCCCCAGACTGCCTACAGCTTCAGTTGGGCCCCAGACTGCCTATAGCATCAGTTGGGCCCCAGACTGCCCATAGCATCAGTTGGGCCCCAGACTGCCTATAGCATCAGTTGGGCCCCAGACTGCCTATAGCATCAGTTGGGCCCCAGACTGCCTATAGCTTTAGTTGGGCCCCTGACTGCCTATAGCTTCAGTTGGGCCCCAGACTGCCTATGGCTTCAGTTGGGCCCCAGACTGCCTATAGCATCAGTTTGGCCCCAGACTGCCTGTAGCTTCAGTTGGGCCCCAGACTGCCTACAGCATCAGTTGGGCCCCAGACTGCCCATAGCATCAGTTGGGCCCCAGACTGCCTATAGCTTCAGTTGGGCCCCAGACTGCCTATAGCATCTGTTGGGCCCCAGACTGCCTATGGCTTCAGTTGGGCCCCAGACTGCCTATAGCATCAGTTGGGCCCCAGACTGCCTATAGCTTCAGTTGGGCCCCAGACTGCCTATAGCTTCAGTTGGGCCCCAGACTGCCTAAAGCTTCTGTTGGGCCCCAGACTGCCTATAGCTTCAGTTGGGCCCCAGACTGCCTATAGCTTCAGTTGGGCCCCAGACTGCCTATAGCTTCAGTTGGGCCCCAGACTGCCTATAGCATCAGTTAGGCCCCAGACTGCCTATAGTTTCAGTTGGGCCCCAGACTGCCTATAGCTTCAGTTGGGCCCCAGATTGCCTACAGCTTCAGTTGGCATCAGTTGGGCCCCAGACTGCCCATAGCATCAGTTGGGCCCCAGACTGCCTATAGCATCAGTTGGGCCCCAGACTGCCTATAGCTTCTGTTGGGCCCCAGACTGCCCATAGCATCAGTTGGTCCCCAGACTGCCTATAGCATCAGTTGGGCCCCAGACTGCCTATAGTTTCTGTTGGGCCCCAGACTGCCTATAGCATCAGTTGGACCCCAGACTGCCTATAGCATCAGTTGGACCCCAGACTGCCTATAGCATCAGTTGGGCCCCAGACTGCCTATAGCTTCAGGTGGGCCCCAGACTGCCTATAGCTTCAATTGGGCCCCAGACTGCCTATAGCTTCAGTTGGGCCCCAGAATGCCTATAGCATCAGTTGGGCCCCAGACTGCCTGTAGCTTCAGTTGGGCCCCAGACTGCCTATAGATTCAGTTGGGCCCCAGAATGACTATAGCTTCAGTTGGGCCCCAGACTGCCTATAGCTTCAGTTGGGCCCCAGACTGCCTATAGCATCAGTTGGACCCCAGACTGCCTATAGATTCAGTTGGGCCCCAGACTGTCTATAGCATCAGTTGGGCCCCAGACTGCCTATAGCTTCAGTTGGCCCTCAGACTGCCTATATCATCATTTGGGCCCCAGACTGCCTTTATCTATAGTTGGGCCCCAGACTGCCTATAGCTTCAGTTGGGCTCCAGACTGCCTATAGCTTTAGTTGGGCCCCAGACTGCCTATAGCTTCAGTTGGGCCCCAGACTGCCTATAGCTTCAGTTGGGCCCCAGACTGCCTATAGCTTCAGTTGGGCCCCACACAGCCTATAGCATCAGTTGGGCCCCGTCAATTGGGACCCAAACTGCTGATAGCTTCAGTTGGGCCCCAGACTGCCTATAGCTTCAGTTGGGCCCCGTCAATTGGGACCCAAACTGCTAATAGATTCAGTTGGTTCCCAGACTGATTGCAGTTTCAGCGGGGCCCAGACTGCCTATAGCTTCAGTTGGGCCCCAGACTGCCTGTAGCTTCAGTTGGGTGCCAGACTGCCTATAGCTTCAGTTGGGTGCCAGACTGCCTATAGCTTCTGTTGGGCCCCAGACTGCCTATAGCTTCAGTTGGGCCCCAGACTGCCTACAGCTTCAGTTGGACCCCAGACTGCCTATAGCTTCAGTTGGGCCCCAGACTGCCTATAGCTTCAGTTGGGCCCCAGACTGCCTATAGCTTCAGTTGGGCCCTAGACTGCCTATAGCTTCAGATGGGCCCCAGACTGCCTATAGCATCAGTTGGGCCCCAGACAGCCTACAGCTTCAGTTGGGCCCCAGACTGCCTATAGCATCAGTTTGGCCCCAGACTGCCCATAGCATCAGTTGGGCCCCAGACTGCCTACAGCTTCAGTTGGGCCCCAGACTGCCTATAGCATCAGTTGGGCCCCAGACTGCCCATAGCATCAGTTGGGCCCCAGACTGCCTATAGCATCAGTTGGGCCCCAGACTGCCTATAGCATCAGTTGGGCCCCAGACTGCCTATAGCTTCAGTTGGGCCCCTGACTGCCTATAGCTTCAGTTGGGCCCCAGACTGCCTATGGCTTCAGTTGGGCCCCAGACTGCCTATAGCATCAGTTTGGCCCCAGACTGCCTGTAGCTTCAGTTGGGCCCCAGACTGCCTACAGCATCAGTTGGGCCCCAGACTGCCCATAGCATCAGTTGGGCCCCAGACTGCCTATAGCTTGAGTTGGGCCCCAGACTGCCTATAGCATCTGTCGGGCCCCAGACTGCCTATGGCTTCAGTTGGGCCCCAGACTGCCTATAGCATCAGTTGGGCCCCAGACTGCCTATAGCTTCAGTTGGGCCCCAGACTGCCTATAGCTTCAGTTGGGCCCCAGACTGCCTAAAGCTTCTGTTGGGCCCCAGACTGCCTATAGCTTCAGTTGGGCCCCAGACTGCCTATAGCTTCAGTTGGGCCCCAGACTGCCTATAGCTTCAGTTGGGCCCCAGACTGCCTATAGCATCAGTTAGGCCCCAGACTGCCTATAGTTTCAGTTGGGCCCCAGACTGCCTATAGCTTCAGTTGGGCCCCAGATTGCCTACAGCTTCAGTTGGCATCAGTTGGGCCCCAGACTGCCCATAGCATCAGTTGGGCCCCAGACTGCCTATAGCATCAGTTGGGCCCCAGACTGCCTATAGCTTCTGTTGGGCCCCAGACTGCCCATAGCATCAGTTGGTCCCCAGACTGCCTATAGCATCAGTTGGGCCCCAGACTGCCTATAGTTTCTGTTGGGCCCCAGACTGCCTATAGCATCAGTTGGACCCCAGACTGCCTATAGCATCAGTTGGACCCCAGACTGCCTATAGCATCAGTTGGGCCCCAGACTGCCTATAGCTTCAGGTGGGCCCCAGACTGCCCATATCATCCGTTGGGCCCCAGACTGCCTATAGCTTCAATTGGGCCCCAGACTGCCTATAGCTTCAGTTGGGCCCCAGAATGCCTATAGCATCAGTTGGGCCCCAGACTGCCTGTAGCTTCAGTTGGGCCCCAGACTGCCTATAGATTCAGTTGGGCCCCAGAATGCCTATAGCTTCAGTTGGGCCCCAGACTGCCTATAGCTTCAGTTGGGCCCCAGACTGCCTATAGCATCAGTTGGACCCCAGACTGCCTATAGCATCAGTTGGACCCCAGACTGCCTATAGCATCAGTTGGGCCCCAGACTGCCTATAGCTTCAGTTGGGCCCCAGGCGGCCTTTAGCATCAGTTGGGCCCCAGACTGCCTATAGCATCAGTTGGGCCCCAAACTGCCTATAGCTTCAGTTGGGCCCCAGACTTCCCATAGCATCAGTTGGGCCCCAAACTGCCTACAGCATCAGTTGGGCCCCAGACTGCCCATAGCATCAGTTGGGTCCCAGACTGCTTATAGCTTCAGTTGGGCCCCAGACTGCCTATAGCTTCAGTTGGGCCCCAGACTGCCTATAGCTTCTGTTGGGCCCCAGACTGCCCATAGCATCAGTTGGGCCCCAGACTGCCCATAGCATCAGTTGGGCCCCAGACTGCCTATAGCTTCTGTTGGGCCCCAGACTGCCCATATCATCCGTTGGGCCCCAGACTGCCTATAGCATCAGTTGGGCCCCAGACTGCCTATAGTTTCTGTTGGGCTCCAGACTGCCTATAGCATCAGTTGGACCCCAGACTGCATATAGCATCAGTTGGACCCCAGACTGCCTATAGCATCAGTAGGGCCCCAGACTGCCTATAGCTTCAGGTGGGCCCCAGACTGCCTATAGCTTAAATTGGGCCCCAGACTGCCTATAGCTTCAGTTGGGCCCCAGACTGCCTTTAGCATCAGTTGGGCCCCAGACTGCCTACAGCATCAGTTGGGCCCCAGTCTGCCTACAGCATCAGTTGGGCCCCAGACTGCCTGTAGCATCAGTTGGGCCCCAGACTGATTTCAGTTCCAGCTGGCCCCCCAGTCGCCCTGGGTTGCATTTGCACCCCCCCTTCCACCACCACCAGCTCCCCTGGCCTCCTTCAGGTCAAGCAGAGTGCCCCCCCTCTTGAGTTCCACCCTCTCACTTGGCCCCCAGCCCCCACGCTGTCATAGCGCCTCGGATCCCCAGCAGCGCAGCGCTCGAGCAGAGGGGTCTGCCGGGGGCGGTGGGGGTCTCTGGACGCGCCATATGCCCCGCCCCCCCCCCCCTTGTACTCCAATTGATTTCTGCGGTGGACAGAGTGTGACATTTTACCAGGCAGGAAACAGATGCCCCCGGCCTGGGGGGGAGAGAGTGGACATGGAGGGGGTGTTAAACGACGGGGGGCCCAGTGCAGGCGGTGGGACCCCCATAAACCAGGCTTAGACGCGGCGGGAGCGCAGTTCGATGCGGCCACTAATGGGACACGGAGCCCGGCCCCCGCCCCGGCACTGACAGCCCCCCCCCCCTCCTAGGGCCGGGGCAATACAGACAGACGGTGTCCAATGCACCCTGGCTGCTGGAGCCCCAGTCCTTCCCCGGTGGGGGGAGGGGGCCAGCGTCAGGGCCAGGGATGGTGGTCAGGGCAAATAGGTGTGTGTGTGTGTGGGGGGGGGGGGGTAACTTCCGCCTTCCTTGGCCATTGCAGACCCCCAGCCCGCACCACGAGGGGGCGTCACAACCGAGACCCAAAAACATGGAGAGCTCGAGCCGCAGCTTATCATAAAGAGAGGGATAGGTCTGCTGTCTGAAACCCCAGCTCTGGCCACTCATCACAGGCACAGAGGGTAGTTCTGCTGTATAAGACCTGAGTCCAGTGTAACTCATCACAGGCACAGAGGGGTGGTTCTGCTGTATAAGACCTGAGTCCAGTGTAACTCATCACAGGCACAGAGGGTAGTTCTGCTGTATAAGACCTGAGTCCAGTGTAACTCATCACAGGCACAGAGGGGTGGTTCTGCTGTATAAGACCTGAGTCCAGTGTAACTTATCACAGGCACAGAGGGGTAGTTCTGCTGTATAAGACCTGAGTCCAGTGTAACTTATCACAGGCACAGAGGGGTAGTTCTGCTGTATAAGACCTGAGTCCAGTGTAACTCATCACAGGCACAGAGGGGTAGTTCTGCTGTATAAGACCTGAGTCCAGTGTAACTCATCACAGGCACAGAGGGGTAGTTCTGCTGTATAAGACCTGAGTCCAGTGTAACTCATCACAGGCACAGAGGGGTAGTTCTGCTGTATAAGAGCTGAGTCCCGTGTAACTCATCACAGGCACAGAGGGGTAGTTCTGCTACATAGGACCTGAGCCCAGTGTAACTCATCACATGCACAGAGGGGTAGTTCTGCTACATAGGACCTGAGCCCAGTGTAACTCATCACAGGCACAGAGGGGTAATTCTGCTGTATAAGAGCCGAGTCCAGTGTAACTCATCACGTGCACAGAGGGGTAGTTCTGCTGTATAAGACCTGAGTCCAGTGTAACTCATCACAGGCACAGAGGGGTAGTTCTGCTGTATAAGAGCCGAGTCCAGTGTAACTCATCACGTGCACAGAGGGGTAGTTCTGCTGTATAAGACCTGAGTCCAGTGTAACTCATCACAGGCACAGAGGGGTAATTCTGCTGTATAAGACCTGAGTCCAGTGTAACTCACCCCCTGCACAGAGGGGTAGTTCTGCTGTATAAGACCCGAGCCCAGTGTAACTCATCACGTGCACAGAGGGGCAGTTCTGCTGTATAAGACGTGAGTGTAGTGTAACTCATCACATGCACAGAGGGGTAATTCTGCTGTATAAGACCTGAGTCCAGTGTAACTCACCCCCTGCACAGAGGGGTAGTTCTGCTGTATAAGACCTGAGCCCAGTGTAACTCATCACAGGCACAGAGGGGTAGTTCTGCTGTATAAGACCTGAGCCCAGTGTAACTCACCCCCTGCACAGAGGGGTAGTTCTGCTGTATAAGACCTGAGCCCAGTGTAACTCACCCCCTGCACAGAGGGGTAGTTCTGCTGTATAAGACCCGAGCCCAGTGTAACTCATCACGTGCACAGAGGGGTAGTTCTGCTGTATAAGACCTGAGCCCAGTGTAACTCATCACAGGCACAGAGGGGTAGTTCTGCTGTATAAGACCCGAGCCCAGTGTAACTCATCACAGGCACAGAGGGGTAGTTCTGTTGTATAAGACCTGAGTCCAGTGTAACTCATCACGTGCACAGAGGGGTAGTTCTGCTGTATAAGACCTGAGCCCAGTGTAACTCATCACAGGCACAGAGGGGTAGTTCTGCTGTATAAGACCTGAGCCCAGTGTAACTCACCCCCTGCACAGAGGGGTAGTTCTGCTGTATAAGACCTGAGCCCAGTGTAACTCATCACATGCACAGAGGGGTTGTTCTGCTGTATAAGACCTGAGTCCAGTGTAACTCATCACAGGCACAGAGGGGTAGTTCTGCTGTATAAGACCTGAGTCTAGTGTAACTCATCACGTGCACAGAGGGGTAGTTCTGCTGTATAAGACCTGAGTCTAGTGTAACTCATCACAGGCACAGAGGGGTAGTTCTGCTGTATAAGACCTGAGTCCAGTGTAACTCATCACGTGCATCGGAGGGGCAGTTCTGCTGTATAAGACGTGAGTGTAGTGTAACTCATCACAGGCACAGAGGGGTAATTCTGCTGTATAAGAGCCGAGTCCAGTGTAACTCATCACGTGCACAGAGGGGTAGTTCTGCTGTATAAGACCTGAGTCTAGTGTAACTCATCACGTGCACAGAGGGGTAGTTCTGCTGTATAAGACCTGAGTCCAGTGTAACTCATCACGTGCACAGAGGGGTAGTTCTGCTGTATAAGACCTGAGTCCAGTGTAACTCATCACAGGCACAGAGGGGTAGTTCTGCTGTATAAGAGCTGAGTCCAGTGTAACTCATCACATACACAGAGGGGTAGTTCTGCTGTATAAGACCTGAGTCCAGTGTAACTCATCACAGGCACAGAGGGTAGTTCTGCTGTATAAGACCTGAGTCCAGTGTAACTCATCACGTGCACAGAGGGGTAGTTCTGCTGTATAAGAGCTGAGTCCAGTGTAACTCATCACGTGCACAGAGGGGTATTTCTGCTGTGTAGGACCTGAGTCCAGTGTAACTCACCACTTGCACAGAGGGGTAGTTCTGCTGCATAAGAGCTGAGTCCCGTGTAACTCATCACATGCACAGAGGGGTAGTTCTGCTGCATAAGACCTGAGTCCAGTGTAACTCACCACTTGCACAGAGGGGTAGTTCTGCTGCATAAGAGCTGAGCTCAGTGTAACTCATCACAGGCACAGAGGGGTAGTTCTGCTGTATAAGACCTGAGTCCAGTGTAACTCATCACAGGCACAGAGGGGTGGTTCTGCTGCATAAGACCTGAGTCCAGTGTAACTCATCCCGTGAACAGAGGGGTAGTTCTGCTGTATAAGACCTGAGTCCAGTGTAACTCATCAAGTGCACAGAGGGGCAGTTCTGCTGTATAAGACCTGAGTCTAGTGTAACTCATCACAGGCACAGAGGGGTAGTTCTGCTCTATAAGACCTGAGTCTAGTGTAACTCATCACAGGCACAGAGGGGTAGTTCTGCTGTATAAGACCTGAGTCCAGTGTAACTCATCACAGGCACAGAGGGGTAGTTCTGCTGTATAAGACCTGAGTCTAGTGTAACTCATCACATGCACAGAGGGGTAGTTCTGCTGCATAAGAGCTGAGTCCCGTGTAACTCATCACATGCACAGAGAGGTAGTTCTGCTGCATAAGACCTGAGCTCAGTGTAACTCATCACAGGCACAGAGGGGTAGTTCTGCTGTATAAGACCTGAGCCCAGTGTAACTCATCACGTGCACAGAGGGGTGGTTCTGCTGCATAAGACCTGAGTCCAGTGTAACTCATCACTGGCACAGAGGGGTAGTTCTGCTGCATAAGACCTGAGTCCAGTGTAACTCATCACAGGCACAGAGGGGTAGTTCTGCTGCATAAGACTTGAGTCCAGTGTAACTCATCACAGGCACAGAGGAGTAGTTCTGCTGTATAAGACCTGAGTCCAGTGTAACTCATCACAGGCACAGAGGGGTAGTTCTGCTGTATAAGACCTGAGCCCAGTGTAACTCATCACGTGCACAGAGGGGTGGTTCTGCTGCATAAGTTCTGAGTCCAGTGTAACTCATCACAGGCACAGAGGGGTTGTTCTGCTGTATAAGACCTGAGTCCACTGTAACTCATCACAGGCACAGAGGGGTAGTTCTGCTGTATAAGAGCTGAGTCCACTGTAACTCATCACATGCACAGAGGGGTCGTTCTGCTGTATAAGACCTGAGTCCCGTGTAACTCATCACATACACAGAGGGATAGTTCTGCTGCATAAGAGCTGAGTTCAGTGTAACTCATCACGTGCACAGAGGGGTAGTTCTGCTGAATAAGACCTGAGTCCAGTGTAACTCATCACGTGCACAGAGGGGTGGTTCTGCTGCATAAGACCTGAGTCCAGTGTAACTCATCACGTGCTCAGAGGGGTGGTTCTGCTGCATAAGACCTGAGTCCAGTGTAACTCATCACATACACAGAGGGATAGTTCTGCTGCATAAGAGCTGAGTTCAGTGTAACTCATCACGTGCACAGAGGGGTAGTTCTGCTGAATAAGACCTGAGTCCAGTGTAACTCATCACATACACAGAGGGATAGTTCTGCTGCATAAGAGCTGAGTTCAGTGTAACTCATCACGTGCACAGAGGGGTAGTTCTGCTGCATAAGAGCTGAGTTCAGTGTAACTCATCACGTGCACAGAGGGGTAGTTCTGCTGAATAAGACCTGAGTCCAGTGTAACTCATCACGTGCAGAGAGGGATAGTTCTGCTGTATAAGACCTGAGTCCAGTGTAACTCATCACGTGCACAGAGGGGTAGTTCTGCTGTATAAGACCTGAGCCCAGTGTAACTCATCACGTGCACAGAGGGGTAGTTCTGCTGTATAAGACCTGAGTCCAGTGTAACTCATCACGTGCACAGAGGGGCAGTTCTGCTGTATAAGACCTGAGTCTAGTGTAACTCATCACAGGCACAGAGGGGTAGTTCTGCTGTATAAGAGCTGAGTCCACTGTAACTCATCACATACACAGAGGGTAGTTCTGCTGTATAAGACCTGAGTCTAGTGTAACTCATCACGTGCACAGAGGGGTAGTTCTGCTGTATAAGACCTGAGTCTAGTGTAACTCATCACAGGCACAGAGGGGTAGTTCTGCTCTATAAGACCTGAGTCCAGTGTAACTCACCACATGCACAGAGGGGCAGTTCTGCTGTATAAGAGCTGAGTCCACTGTAACTCATCACGTGCACAGAGGGGCAATTCTGCTGTATAAGACCTGAGTCTAGTGTAACTCATCACAGGCACAGAGGGGTAGTTATACTGTATAAGACCCGAGTCTAGTGTAACTCATCACGTGCACAGAGGGGTAATTCTGCTGTATAAGACCTGAGTCCAGTGTAACTCATCACAGACACAGAGGGGTAATTCTGCTGTATAAGACCCGAGCCCAGTGTAACTCATCACGTGCACAGAGGGGTAGTTCTGCTGTATAAGACCTGAGTCCAGTGTAACTCACCCCCTGCACAGAGGGGTAGTTCTGCTGTATAAGACCTGAGTCCAGTGTAACTCATCACAGGCACAGAGGGGTAGTTCTGCTGTATAAGACCTGAGTCCACTGTAACTCATCACAGGCATAGAGGGGTAGTTCTGCTGTATAAGAGCTGAGTCCACTGTAACTCATCACATGCACAGAGGGGTAGTTCTGCTGTATAAGACCTGAGTCCAGTGTAACTCATCACAGGCACAGAGGGGTAGTTCTGCTGTATAAGACCTGAGTCCAGTGTAACTCATCACAGGCACAGAGGGGTAGTTCTGCTGTATAAGACCTGAGTCTAGTGTAACTCATCACGTGCACAGAGGGGCAGTTCTGCTGTATAAGACCTGAGTCTAGTGTAACTCATCACAGGCACAGAGGGGTAGTTCTGCTGTATAAGACCTGAGCCCAGTGTAACTCATCACGTGCACAGAGGGGTAGTTCTGCTGTATAAGACCTGAGTCCAGTGTAACTCAGCACGTGAACAGAGGGGCAGTTCTGCTGTATAAGACCTGAGTCTAGTGTAACTCATCACAGGCACAGAGGGGTAGTTCTGCTGCATAAGACCTGAGTCCAGTGTAACTCACCACGTGCACAGAGGGGTAGTTCTGCTGTATAAGACCTGAGTCCAGTGTAACTCAGCACGTGAACAGAGGGGTAGTTCTGCTGTATAAGACCCGAGTCCATTGTAACTCATCACGTGCACAGAGGGGTAGTTCTGCTGTATAAGAGCAGAGTCCAGTGTAACTCATCACGTGCACAGAGGGGTAGTTCTGCTGTATAAGACCTGAGTCCAGTGTAACTCATCACGTGCACAGAGGGGTAGTTCTGCTGTATAAGACCTGAGTCCAGTGTAACTCATCACGTGCACAGAGGGGTAGTTCTGCTGTATAAGAGCTGAGTCCACTGTAATTCATCACATGCACAGAGGGGTAGTTCTACTGTATAAGACCTGAGTCCAGTGTAACTCATCACGTGCACAGAGGGGTAGTTCTGCTGTATAAGACCTGAGCCCAGTGTAACTCATCACATACACAGAGGGGTAGTTCTGCTGTATAAGACCTGAGCCCAGTGTAACTCATCACAGACACAGAGGGGTAGTTCTGCTGTATAAGACCTGAGCCCAGTGTAACTCATCACAGACACAGAGGGGTAGTTCTGCTGTATAAGACCTGAGTCCAGTGTAACTCATCACGTGCACAGAGGGGTAGTTCTGCTGTATAAGAGCTGAGTCCACTGTAATTCATCACATGCACAGAGGGGTAGTTCTACTGTATAAGACCTGAGTCCAGTGTAACTCATCACGTGCACAGAGGGGTAGTTCTGCTGTATAAGACCTGAGCCCAGTGTAACTCATCACATACACAGAGGGGTAGTTCTGCTGTATAAGACCTGAGCCCAGTGTAACTCATCACAGACACAGAGGGATAGTTCTGCTGCATAAGAGCTGAGTTCAGTGTAACTCATCACGTGCACAGAGGGGTAGTTCTGCTGAATAAGACCTGAGTCCAGTGTAACTCATCACGTGCACAGAGGGGTAGTTCTGCTGTATAAGACCTGAGTCCAGTGTAACTCATCACGTGCACAGAGGGGTAGTTCTGCTGTATAAGACCTGAGCCCAGTGTAACTCATCACGTGCTCAGAGGGGTAGTTCTGCTGTATAAGACCTGAGTCCAGTGTAACTCATCACGTGCACAGAGGGGTGGTTCTGCTGCATAAGACCTGAGTCCAGTGTAACTCATCACGTGCACAGAGGGGTAGTTCTGCTGTATAAGACCTGAGCCCAGTGTAACTCATCACAGACACAGAGGGGTAGTTCTGCTGTATAAGACCTGAGTCCAGTGTAACTCATCACGTGCACAGAGGGGCAGTTCTGCTGTATAAGACCTGAGTCTAGTGTAACTCATCACGTGCACAGAGGGGCAGTTCTGCTGTATAAGACGTGAGTGTAGTGTAACTCATCACAGGCACAGAGGGGTAATTCTGCTGTTTAAGACCTGAGTCCAGTGTAACTCATCACGTGCACAGAGGGGTAGTTCTGCTGTATAAGACCTGAGTCTAGTGTAACTCACCCCGTGCACAGAGGGGTAGTTCTGCTGTATAAGACCTGAGTCCAGTGTAACTCATCACGTGCACAGAGGGGCAGTTCTGCTGTATAAGACCTGAGTCTAGTGTAACTCATCACAGGCACAGAGGGGTAGTTCTGCTGTATAAGACCTGAGTCTAGTGTAACTCATCACGTGCACAGAGGGGCAGTTCTGCTGTATAAGACCTGAGTCTAGTGTAACTCATCACAGGCACAGAGGGGTAGTTATGCTGTATAAGACCCGAGTCCAGTGTAACTCATCACGTGCACAGAGGGGCAGTTCTGCTGTATAAGACGTGAGTGTAGTGTAACTCATCACAGGCACAGAGGGGTAATTCTGCTGTTTAAGACCTGAGTCCAGTGTAACTCACCCCGTGCACAGAGGGGTAGTTCTGCTGTATAAGACCCGAGTCCAGTGTAACTCATCACGTGCATCAGAGGGGCAGTTCTGCTGTATAAGACGTGAGTGTAGTGTAACTCATCACAGGCACAGAGGGGTAATTCTGCTGTATAAGACCTGAGTCCAGTGTAACTCACCCCGTGCACAGAGGGGTAGTTCTGCTGGTATAAGACCTGAGTCCAGTGTAACTCATCACGTGCACAGAGGGGTAGTTCTGCTGTATAAGACCTGAGTCCAGTGTAACTCATCACATACATAGAGGGTAGTTCTGCTGTATAAGACCTGAGTCCAGTGTAACTCATCACGTGCACAGAGGAGTAGTTCTGCTGTATAAGAGCTGAGTCCACTGTAACTCATCACATGCACAGAGGGGTAGTTCTGCTGCATAAGAGCTGAGTCCCGTGTAACTCATCACATGCACAGAGGGGTAGTTCTGCTGCATAAGAGCTGAGCTCAGTGTAACTCATCACAGGCACAGAGGGGTAGTTCTGCTGTATAAGACCTGAGTCCAGTGTAACTCATCACAGGCACAGAGGGGTGGTTCTGCTGCATAAGACCTGAGTCCAGTGTAACTCAGCACGTGAACAGAGGGGTAGTTCTGCTGTATAAGACCTGAGTCCAGTGTAACTCATCACGTGCACAGAGGGGCAGTTCTGCTGTATAAGACCTGAGTCTAGTGTAACTCATCACAGGCACAGAGGGGTAGTTCTGCTGTATAAGACCTGAGTCTAGTGTAACTCATCACAGGCACAGAGGGGTAGTTCTGCTGTATAAGACCTGAGTCCAGTGTAACTCATCACAGGCACAGAGGGGTAGTTCTGCTGTATAAGACCTGAGTCTAGTGTAACTCATCACATGCACAGAGGGGTAGTTCTGCTGCATAAGAGCTGAGTCCCGTGTAACTCATCACATGCACAGAGAGGTAGTTCTGCTGCATAAGACCTGAGCTCAGTGTAACTCATCACAGGCACAGAGGGGTAGTTCTGCTGTATAAGACCTGAGTCCAGTGTAACTCATCACGTGCATAGAGGGGTAGTTCTGCTGTTATAAGACCTGAGTCCAGTGTAACTCATCACGTGCACAGAGGGGTAGTTCTGCTGTAAAAGACCTGAGTCCAGTGTAACTCATCACAGGCACAGAAGGGTGGTTCTGCTGCATAAGACCTGAGTCCAGTGTAACTCATCCCGTGAACAGAGGGGTAGTTCTGCTGTAAAAGACCTGAGTCTAGTGTAACTCATCACAGGCACAGAGGGGTAGTTCTGCTGCATAAGACCTGAGTCCAGTGTAACTCATCACAGTCACGGAGGGGTAGTTCTGCTGCATAAGACTTGAGTCCAGTGTAACTCATCACAGGCACAGAGGAGTAGTTCTGCTGTATAAGACCTGAGTCCAGTGTAACTCATCACAGGCACAGAGGGGTAGTTCTGCTGTATAAGACCTGAGCCCAGTGTAACTCATCACGTGCACAGAGGGGTGGTTCTGCTGCATAAGTTCTGAGTCCAGTGTAACTCATCACAGGCACAGAGGGGTAGTTCTGCTGTATAAGACCTGAGTCCACTGTAACTCATCACATGCACAGAGGGGTCGTTCTGCTGTATAAGACCTGAGTCCAGTGTAACTCATCACAGGCACAGAGGGGTAGTTCTGCTGTATAAGACCTGAGTCCCGTGTAACTCATCACATACACAGAGGGATAGTTCTGCTGCATAAGAGCTGAGTTCAGTGTAACTCATCACGTGCACAGAGGGGTAGTTCTGCTGAAAAAGACCTGAGTCCAGTGTAACTCATCACGTGCACAGAGGGGTAGTTCTGCTGCATAAGACCTGAGCCCTGTGTAACTCATCACGTGCTCAGAGGGGTGGTTCTGCTGCATAAGACCTGAGTCCAGTGTAACTCATCACATACACAGAGGGATAGTTCTGCTGCATAAGAGCTGAGTTCAGTGTAACTCATCACGTGCACAGAGGGGTAGTTCTGCTGTATAAGACCTGAGTCGAGTGTAACTCATCACGTGCACAGAGGGGTAGTTCTGCTGAATAAGACCTGAGTCCAGTGTAACTCATCACGTGCAGAGAGGGATAGTTCTGCTGTATAAGACCTGAGTCCAGTGTAACTCATCACGTGCACAGAGGGGTAGTTCTGCTGTATAAGACCTGAGTCCAGTGTAACTCATCACGTGCACAGAGGGGCAATTCTGCTGTATAAGACCTGAGTCCAGTGTAACTCATCACGTGCACAGAGGGGTAGTTCTGCTGTATAAGAGCTGAGTCCACTGTAACTCATCACATACACAGAGGGGTAGTTCTGCTGTATAAGACCTGAGCCCAGTGTAACTCATCACAGACACAGAGGGGTAGTTCTGCTGTATAAGACCTGAGTCCAGTGTAACTCATCACGTGCACAGAGGGGCAATTCTGCTGTATAAGACCTGAGTCTAGTGTAACTCATCACAGGCACAGAGGGGTAGTTATACTGTATAAGACCCGAGTCTAGTGTAACTCATCACGTGCACAGAGGGGCAGTTCTGCTGTATAAGACGTGAGTGTAGTGTAACTCATCACAGGCACAGAGGGGTAATTCTGCTGTATAAGACCTGAGTCCAGTGTAACTCATCACGTGCACAGAGGGGTAGTTCTGCTGTATAAGACCTGAGTCCAGTGTAACTCATCACGTGCACAGAGGGGTAGTTCTGCTGTATAAGACCCGAGCCCAGTGTAACTCATCACGTGCACAGAGGGGTAGTTCTGCTGTATAAGACCTGAGTCCAGTGTAACTCACCCCCTGCACAGAGGGGTAGTTCTGCTGTATAAGACCTGAGTCCAGTGTAACTCATCACAGGCACAGAGGGGTAGTTCTGCTGTATAAGACCTGAGTCCACTGTAACTCATCACAGGCATAGAGGGGTAGTTCTGCTGTATAAGAGCTGAGTCCACTGTAACTCATCACATGCACAGAGGGGTAATTCTGCTGTATAAGACCTGAGTCCAGTGTAACTCACCCCGTGCACAGAGGGGTAGTTCTGCTGTATAAGACCCGAGTCCAGTGTAACTCAGCACGTGCACAGAGGTGTAGTTCTGCTGTATAAGACCTGAGTCCAGTGTAACTCATCACGTGCACAGAGGGGTAGTTCTGCTGTATAAGACCTGAGCCCAGTGTAACTCATCACATGCACAGAGAGGTAGTTCTGCTGCATAAGAGCTGAGCTCAGTGTAACTCATCACAGGCACAGAGGGGTAGTTCTGCTGTATAAGACCTGAGTCCAGTGTAACTCATCACAGGCACAGAGGGGTGGTTCTGCTGCATAAGACCTGAGTCCAGTGTAACTCAGCACGTGAACAGAGGGGTAGTTCTGCTGTATAAGACCTGAGTCCAGTGTAACTCATCACGTGCACAGAGGGGCAGTTCTGCTGTATAAGACCTGAGTCTAGTGTAACTCATCACAGGCACAGAGGGGTAGTTCTGCTGTATAAGACCTGAGTCTAGTGTAACTCATCACAGGCACAGAGGGGTAGTTCTGCTGTATAAGACCTGAGTCCAGTGTAACTCATCACAGGCACAGAGGGGTAGTTCTGCTGTATAAGACCTGAGTCTAGTGTAACTCATCACATGCACAGAGGGGTAGTTCTGCTGCATAAGAGCTGAGTCCCGTGTAACTCATCACATGCACAGAGAGGTAGTTCTGCTGCATAAGACCTGAGCTCAGTGTAACTCATCACAGGCACAGAGGGGTAGTTCTGCTGTATAAGACCTGAGTCCAGTGTAACTCATCACGTGCATAGAGGGGTAGTTCTGCTGTTATAAGACCTGAGTCCAGTGTAACTCATCACGTGCACAGAGGGGTAGTTCTGCTGTAAAAGACCTGAGTCCAGTGTAACTCATCACAGGCACAGAAGGGTGGTTCTGCTGCATAAGACCTGAGTCCAGTGTAACTCATCACGTGCACAGAGGGGTGGTTCTGCTGCATAAGACCTGAGTCCAGTGTAACTCATCACAGGCACAGAGGGGTAGTTCTGCTGCATAAGACCTGAGTCCAGTGTAACTCATCACAGTCATGGAGGGGTAGTTCTGCTGCATAAGACTTGAGTCCAGTGTAACTCATCACAGGCACAGAGGAGTAGTTCTGCTGTATAAGACCTGAGTCCAGTGTAACTCATCACAGGCACAGAGGGGTGGTTCTGCTGCATAAGACCTGAGTCCAGTGTAACTCATCACAGGCACAGAGGGGTAGTTCTGCTGCATAAGACCTGAGTCCAGTGTAACTCATCACGTGCACAGAGGGGTGGTTCTGCTGCATAAGACCTGAGTCCAGTGTAACTCATCACAGGCACAGAGGGGTAGTTCTGCTGCATAAGACCTGAGTCCAGTGTAACTCATCACAGTCATGGAGGGGTAGTTCTGCTGCATAAGACTTGAGTCCAGTGTAACTCATCACAGGCACAGAGGAGTAGTTCTGCTGTATAAGACCTGAGTCCAGTGTAACTCATCACAGGCACAGAGGGGTAGTTCTGCTGCATAAGACCTGAGTCCAGTGTAACTCATCACGTGCACAGAGGGGTGGTTCTGCTGCATAAGACCTGAGTCCAGTGTAACTCATCACAGGCACAGAGGGGTAGTTCTGCTGCATAAGACCTGAGTCCAGTGTAACTCATCACAGTCATGGAGGGGTAGTTCTGCTGCATAAGACTTGAGTCCAGTGTAACTCATCACAGGCACAGAGGAGTAGTTCTGCTGCATAAGACTTGAGTCCAGTGTAACTCATCACAGGCACAGAGGGGTAGTTCTGCTGTATAAGACCTGAGCCCAGTGTAACTCATCAAGTGCACAGAGGGGCAGTTCTGCTGTATAAGACCTGAGTCTAGTGTAACTCATCACAGGCACAGAGGGGTAGTTCTGCTCTATAAGACCTGAGTCTAGTGTAACTCATCACAGGCACAGAGGGGTCGTTCTGCTGTATAAGACCTGAGTC
The DNA here is from genome assembly GCF_964261635.1 of Lissotriton helveticus. NCBI lineage: Eukaryota > Metazoa > Chordata > Amphibia > Caudata > Salamandridae > Lissotriton > Lissotriton helveticus. The sequence goes on along the minus strand of NC_136071.1, from coordinate 1,199,713,017 downwards.
CAGTGTAACTCATCACAGGCACAGAGGGGTAGTTCTGCTGTATAAGACCTGAGTCTAGTGTAACTCATCACATGCACAGAGGGGTAGTTCTGCTGCATAAGAGCTGAGTCCCGTGTAACTCATCACATGCACAGAGAGGTAGTTCTGCTGCATAAGACCTGAGCTCAGTGTAACTCATCACAGGCACAGAGGGGTAGTTCTGCTGTATAAGACCTGAGCCCAGTGTAACTCATCACGTGCACAGAGGGGTGGTTCTGCTGCATAAGACCTGAGTCCAGTGTAACTCATCACAGGCACAGAGGGGTAGTTCTGCTGCATAAGACCTGAGTCCAGTGTAACTCATCACAGTCATGGAGGGGTAGTTCTGCTGCATAAGACTTGAGTCCAGTGTAACTCATCACAGGCACAGAGGAGTAGTTCTGCTGTATAAGACCTGAGTCCAGTGTAACTCATCACAGGCACAGAGGGGTAGTTCTGCTGTATAAGACCTGAGCCCAGTGTAACTCATCACGTGCACAGAGGGGTGGTTCTGCTGCATAAGTTCTGAGTCCAGTGTAACTCATCACAGGCACAGAGGGGTAGTTCTGCTGTATAAGACCTGAGTCCACTGTAACTCATCACATGCACAGAGGGGTCGTTCTGCTGTATAAGACCTGAGTCCAGTGTAACTCATCACAGGCACAGAGGGGTAGTTCTGCTGTATAAGACCTGAGTCCCGTGTAACTCATCACATACACAGAGGGATAGTTCTGCTGCATAAGAGCTGAGTTCAGTGTAACTCATCACGTGCACAGAGGGGTAGTTCTGCTGAAAAAGACCTGAGTCCAGTGTAACTCATCACATGCACAGAGGGGTAGTTCTGCTGCATAAGACCTGAGCCCTGTGTAACTCATCACGTGCTCAGAGGGGTGGTTCTGCTGCATAAGACCTGAGTCCAGTGTAACTCATCACATACACAGAGGGATAGTTCTGCTGCATAAGAGCTGAGTTCAGTGTAACTCATCACGTGCACAGAGGGGTAGTTCTGCTGTATAAGACCTGAGTCCAGTGTAACTCATCACGTGCACAGAGGGGTAGTTCTGCTGTATAAGACCTGAGTCCAGTGTAACTCATCACGTGCACAGAGGGGTAGTTCTGCTGTATAAGAGCTGAGTCCACTGTAACTCATCACATACACAGAGGGGTAGTTCTGCTGTATAAGACCTGAGTCCAGTGTAACTCATCACGTGCACAGAGGGGTAGTTCTGCTGTATAAGACCTGAGTCCAGTGTAACTCATCACAGGCACAGAGGGGTAGTTCTGCTGTATAAGACCTGAGTCCAGTGTAACTCATCACGTGCACAGAGGGGTAGTTCTGCTGTATAAGACCTGAGTCCAGTGTAACTCATCACGTGCACAGAGGGGTAGTTCTGCTGTATAAGACCTGAGCCCAGTGTAACTCATCACAGACACAGAGGGGTAGTTCTGCTGTATAAGACCTGAGTCCAGTGTAACTCATCACGTGCACAGAGGGGCAATTCTGCTGTATAAGACCTGAGTCTAGTGTAACTCATCACAGGCACAGAGGGGTAGTTATACTGTATAAGACCCGAGTCTAGTGTAACTCATCACGTGCACAGAGGGGCAGTTCTGCTGTATAAGACGTGAGTGTAGTGTAACTCATCACAGGCACAGAGGGGTAATTCTGCTGTATAAGACCTGAGTCCAGTGTAACTCATCACAGACACAGAGGGGTAATTCTGCTGTATAAGACCTGAGTCCAGTGTAACTCATCACGTGCACAGAGGGGTAGTTCTGCTGTATAAGACCTGAGTCCAGTGTAACTCATCACGTGCACAGAGGGGTAGTTCTGCTGTATAAGACCCGAGCCCAGTGTAACTCATCACGTGCACAGAGGGGTAGTTCTGCTGTATAAGACCTGAGTCCAGTGTAACTCACCCCCTGCACAGAGGGGTAGTTCTGCTGTATAAGACCTGAGTCCAGTGTAACTCATCACAGGCACAGAGGGGTAGTTCTGCTGTATAAGACCTGAGTCCACTGTAACTCATCACAGGCATAGAGGGGTAGTTCTGCTGTATAAGAGCTGAGTCCACTGTAACTCATCACATGCACAGAGGGGTAGTTCTGCTGTATAAGACCTGAGTCCAGTGTAACTCATCACAGGCACAGAGGGGTAGTTCTGCTGTATAAGACCTGAGTCTAGTGTAACTCATCACAGGCACAGAGGGGTAGTTCTGCTGTATAAGACCTGAGTCCAGTGTAACTCATCACAGGCACAGAGGGGTAGTTCTGCTGCATAAGACCTGAGTCCAGTGTAACTCATCACAGGCACAGAGGGGTAGTTCTGCTGTATAAGACCTGAGTCTAGTGTAACTCATCACAGGCACAGAGGGGTAGTTCTGCTGTATAAGACCTGAGTCCAGTGTAACTCATCACAGGCACAGAGGGGTAGTTCTGCTGTATAAGACCTGAGTCTAGTGTAACTCATCACGTGCACAGAGGGGCAGTTCTGTTGTATAAGACCTGAGTCTAGTGTAACTCATCACAGGCACAGAGGGGTAGTTCTGCTGTATAAGACCCGAGTCCAGTGTAACTCATCACAGGCACAGAGGGGTAGTTCTGCTGTATAAGAGCAGAGTCCAGTGTAACTCATCACGTGCACAGAGGGGTAGTTCTGCTGTATAAGACCTGAGTCCAGTGTAACTCATCACGTGCACAGAGGGGTAGTTCTGCTGTATAAGAGCTGAGTCCACTGTAATTCATCACATGCACAGAGGGGTAGTTCTGCTGTATAAGACCTGAGTCTAGTGTAACTCATCACGTGCACAGAGGGGCAGTTCTGCTGTATAAGACCTGAGTCTAGTGTAACTCATCACAGGCACAGAGGGGTAGTTATGCTGTATAAGACCCGAGTCCAGTGTAACTCATCACGTGCACAGAGGGGTAGTTCTGCTGTATAAGACGTGAGTGTAGTGTAACTCATCACAGGCACAGAGGGGTAATTCTGCTGTATAAGACCTGAGTCCAGTGTAACTCACCCCGTGCACAGAGGGGTAGTTCTGCTGTATAATACCCGAGTCCAGTGTAACTCATCACGTGCACAGAGGGGTAGTTCTGCTGTATAAGACCTGAGTCCAGTGTAACTCATCACGTGCACAGAGGTGTAGTTCTGCTGTATAAGACCTGAGTCCAGTGTAACTCATCACGTGCACAGAGGGGTAGTTCTGCTGTATAAGACCTGAGTCCAGTGTAACTCATCACATACACAGAGGGTAGTTCTGCTGTATAAGACCTGAGTCCAGTGTAACTCATCACGTGCACAGAGGAGTAGTTCTGCTGTATAAGACCTGAGTCCAGTGTAACTCATCACGTGCACAGAGGGGCAGTTCTGCTGCATAAGAGCTGAGTCCCGTGTAACTCATCACATGCACAGAGGGGTAGTTCTGCTGCATAAGAGCTGAGTCCCGTGTAACTCATCACATGCACAGAGGGGTAGTTCTGCTGCATAAGAGCTGAGCTCAGTGTAACTCATCACAGGCACAGAGGGGTAGTTCTGCTGTATAAGACCTGAGTCCAGTGTAACTCATCACAGGCACAGAGGGGTGGTTCTGCTGCATAAGACCTGAGTCCAGTGTAACTCAGCACGTGAACAGAGGGGTAGTTCTGCTGTATAAGACCTGAGTCCAGTGTAACTCATCACGTGCACAGAGGGGCAGTTCTGCTGTATAAGACCTGAGTCTAGTGTAACTCATCACAGGCACAGAGGGGTAGTTCTGCTGTATACGACCTGAGTCTAGTGTAACTCATCACAGGCACAGAGGGGTAGTTCTGCTGTATAAGACCTGAGTCCAGTGTAACTCATCACAGGCACAGAGGGGTAGTTCTGCTGTATAAGACCTGAGTCCAGTGTAACTCATCACAGGCACAGATGGGTAGTTCTGCTGTATAAGACCTGAGTCCAGTGTAACTCATCACGTGCACAGAGGGGTAGTTCTGCTGTATAAGACCTGAGTCTAGTGTAACTCATCACATGCACAGAGGGGTAGTTCTGCTGCATAAGAGCTGAGTCCCGTGTAACTCATCACATGCACAGAGAGGTAGTTCTGCTGCATAAGACCTGAGCTCAGTGTAACTCATCACAGGCACAGAGGGGTAGTTCTGCTGTATAAGACCTGAGTCCAGTGTAACTCATCACGTGCATAGAGGGGTAGTTCTGCTGTAAAAGACCTGAGTCCAGTGTAACTCATCACGTGCACAGAGGGGTAGTTCTGCTGTAAAAGACCTGAGTCCAGTGTAACTCATCACGTGCATAGAGGGGTAGTTCTGCTGTAAAAGACCTGAGTCCAGTGTAACTCATCACGTGCACAGAGGGGTAGTTCTGCTGTAAAAGACCTGAGTCCAGTGTAACTCATCACAGGCACAGAGGGGTAGTTCTGCTGTATAAGACCTGAGTCCAGTGTAACTCATCACGTGCACAGAGGGGTAGTTCTGCTGTATAAGACCTCAGTCCAGTGTAACTCATCACGTGCACAGAGGGGTAGTTCTGCTGTATAAGAGCTGAGTCCACTGTAACTCATCACATGCACAGAGGGGTAGTTCTGCTGTATAAGACCTGAGTCCAGTGTAACTCATCACGTGCACAGAGGGGTAGTTCTGCTGTATAAGAGCTGAGTCCACTGTAACTCATCACATGCACAGAGGGGTAGTTCTGCTGTATAAGACCTGAGTCCAGTGTAACTCACCCCGTGCACAGAGGGGTAGTTCTGCTGTATAAGACCTGAGCCCAGTGTAACTCACCACTTGCACAGAGGGGTAGTTCTGCTGTTATAAGACCTGAGTCCAGTGTAACTCAGCACGTGCACAGAGGGGTAGTTCTGCTGTATAAGACCTGAGTCCAGTGTAACTCATCACGTGCACAGAGGGGTAGTTCTGCTGTTATTAGACCTGAGTCCAGTGTAACTCATCACGTGCACAGAGGGGTAGTTCTGCTGTTATAAGACCTGAGTCCAGTGTAACTCACCACTTGCACAGAGGGGTAGTTCTGCTGTTATAAGACCTGAGTCCAGTGTAACTCAGCACGTGCACAGAGGGGTAGTTCTGCTGTATAAGACCTGAGCCCAGTGTAACTCACCACTTGCACAGAGGGGTAGTTCTGCTGTTATAAGACCTGAGTCCAGTGTAACTCAGCACGTGCACAGAGGGGTAGTTCTGCTGTATAAGACCTGAGTCCAGTGTAACTCATCACGTGCACAGAGGGGTAGTTCTGCTGTTATTAGACCTGAGTCCAGTGTAACTCATCACGTGCACAGAGGGGTAGTTCTGCTGTTATAAGACCTGAGTCCAGTGTAACTCATCACAGGCACAGAGGGGTAGTTCTGCTGTATAAGACCTGAGTCTAGTGTAACTTATCACAGGCACAGAGGGGTAGTTCTGCTGTATAAGACCCGAGTCCAGTGTAACTCATCACGTGCACAGAGGGGTAGTTCTGCTGTATAAGACCTGAGTCCAGTGTAACTCATCACAGGCACAGAGGGGTGGTTCTGCTGTATAAGACCTGAGTCCAGTGTAACTCATCACGTGCACAGAGGGGTAGTTCTGCTGCATAAGAGCTGAGTCCCGTGTAACTCATCACATGCACAGAGGGGTAGTTCTGCTGCATAAGACCTGAGCTCAGTGTAACTCATCACAGGCACAGAGGGGTAGTTCTGCTGTATAAGACCTGAGTCCAGTGTAACTCATCACGTGCACAGAGGGGTAGTTCTGCTGTTATAAGACCTGAGTCCAGTGTAACTCATCACGTGCACAGAGGGGTAGTTCTGCTGCATAAGAGCTGAGTCCCGTGTAACTCATCACAGGCACAGAGGGGTAGTTCTGCTGCATAAGAGCTGAGTCCCGTGTAACTCATCACAGGCACAGAGGGGTAGTTCTGCTGTTATAAGACCTGAGTCCAGTGTAACTCATCACGTGCACAGAGGGGTAGTTCTGCTGCATAAGAGCTGAGTCCCGTGTAACTCATCACATGCACAGAGGGGTAGTTCTGCTGTATAAGACCTGAGTCTAGTGTAACTCATCACGTGCACAGAGGGGTAGTTCTGCTGTATAAGACCTGAGTCCAGTGTAACTCACCACTTGCACAGAGGGGTAGTTCTGCTGTATAAGACCTGAGTCTAGTGTAACTCATCACGTGCACAGAGGGGTAGTTCTGCTGTATAAGACCTGAGTCTAGTGTAACTCATCACTTGCTCAGAGGGGTAGTTCTGCTGTATAAGACCTGAGTCCAGTGTAACTCATCACGTGCACAGAGGGGCAGTTCTGCTGTATAAGACCTGAGTCCAGTGTAACTCAGCACGTGCACAGAGGGGCAGTTCTGCTGTATAAGACCTGAGTCCAGTGTAACTCAGCACGTGCACAGAGGGGCAGTTCTGCTGTATAAGACCTGAGTCCAGTGTAACTCCCTCTGGTGCCCTCTGTCTGTCTCCCTCTGGTGCCCTCTGTCTGTCTCCCTCTGGTGCCCTCTGTCTGTCTCCCTCTGGTGCCCTCTGCCTCTCCCTCTGGTGCCCTCTGTCTGTCTCCCTCTGGTGCCCTCTGTCTCTCTGCCCTCTGGTGCCTCCTCCTTGCCCTGCCTCTTGTGCCCCCTCCATGCCCTGCCCCATGCCTCGTGCCAGTGCCCTCTCCCTGAAGCTGTGGGGCTGGGCCAGGCTGGTAATCCCGGAGTCCGTCTCCCGAGCCTGCCTGGCAGCTGGCACCGGGCGGGGCCCTCCTCCTGCTCTGCGCGCGCCCTGCGCCCCTCGTCTGCCGGTGCCCGGGGCAGGGGGCGCGGCCGCTCTGCTGGGGCAGAGAAGAGCTCAGCGCCCGCAGCGCCTGGAGGACCGGCCTTTCATCTGCGCCGCCAGCAGCACCGGCTGCCAGTGCCAGGCTGCTGAGGGGAGATGTACCCCCGGGCCCCACACACCCGGCCCCATCCACACCCCCGGGCCCCACACTCACACCCTGCTGCTGCCAGGCTGCTGAGGAGAGATGTACACAGCAATTACAACAGCAGCGCCCCGGGGCCCCCACACTCCGGCCTGCAAGATGGTGGGCGTGCAGGGGCCCGGCCCAGGAGCAGAGGGGAGGGGGGAGGGGGGGGGGCACAGAGAGCGCCCAGAAGACTCTGCAGCTCAGTGGATCAGGGCACTCACACGTCAGGGCTCCCTCAGGACCGGGCAGGGGACGCTCTGAGTTGTTTGGGCACTCTGCGGAAATCCGCGTAGTGAAACTCCGCAAGCCCCGCCCACCCTTATATTTGTCTGTAATGACAGTACACTACCACCCCATGCGACCTTCACTTTACCCCACTCCACTCCACGCTGCGCCACTCCACACCCCTGCAGTCTGCTCTACACCACTCCACACTGTCTCACTACGCAGGATCTGCTTTCTCCCACTGCACTCTGTGCCAATCTACTCTGCACCACTGCACTGTACACCACTATGCTTAACTCTGCAACACACTACTCTATGCCACTGCCCTCTACACCATTCTACTCTACACCGTTGCACTCAACGTCACTTTACTCTGCACCGCTCTGCGCCACTCCACTCTACACCAATTCACTCTACGCCACTCTACTCTACATCAAAGCACTCTACAACACTCTACTCTCCGACACTACACTCTCTACCATTGAACTCTATGCCACTCTACCCTGCACCACTGTTCTATGTGCCACTGCACTCTACATCAAAACACTCTACAACACTCTACTCTGCACCACTACACCCAGTGCTACTGCACTCTATGACACTACTCTATGCATCTCACCTTACCCTGCACCACTCAACTCAACCCTGCACCACTCAACTCTACCCTGCATCACTCCACACTACCCTGCACCACTTTACTCTATGCCACAGCTCTCTACTCTGAAACAATCTACTTTACACCAATGCACTCTTTGCCACTGCACTCCACTCTACACCACCCCGTTCAACGGCATTCTACACTACTCTGCACCACTCCACTCAGTGCTACTGCACTCTATGGCACTACTCTATGCCTCTCACCTTACCCTGCACCACTCAACTCAACCCTGCACCACTCAACTCTACCCTGCACCACTCAACCCTACCCTGCATCACTACACACTACCCTGCACCACTTTACTCTATGCCACAGCTCTCTACTCTGAAACAATCTACTTTACACCAATGCACTCTTTGCCACTGCACTCCACTCTACACCACCCCATTCAACGGCATTCTACACTACTCTGCACCACTCCACTCAGTGCTACTGCACTTTATGGCACTACTCTATGCCTCTCACCTTACCCTGCACCACTCAACTCAACCCTGCACCACTCAACTCTACCCTGCATCACTCCACACTACCCTGCACCACTTTACTCTATGCCACAGCTCTCTACTCTGAAACAATCTACTTTACACCAATGCACTCTTTGCCACTGCACTCCACTCTACACCACCCCATTCAACAGCATTCTACACTACTCTGCACCACTCCACTCAGTGCTACTGCACTCTATGGCACTACTCTATGCCTCTCACCTTACCCTGCACCACTCAACTCAACCCTGCACCACTCAACTCTACCCTGCATCACTCCACACTACCCTGCACCACTTTACTCTATGCCACAGCTCTCTACTCTGAAACAATCTACTTTACACCAATGCACTCTTTGCCACTGCACTCCACTCTACACCACCCCCTTCAACGGCATTCTACACTACTCTGCACCACTCCACCCAGTGCTACTGCACTCTATGGCACTACTCTATGCCTCTCACCTTACCCTGCACCACTCAACTCAACCCTGCACCACTCAACTCTACCCTGCATCACTCCACACTACCCTGCACCACTTTACTCTATGCCACAGCTCTCTACTCTGAAACAATCTACTTTACACCAATGCACTCTTTGCCACTGCACTCCACTCTACACCACCCCATTCAACAGCATTCTACACTACTCTGCACCACTCCACCCAGTGCTACTGCACTCTATGGCACTACTCTATGCCTCTCACCTTACCCTGCACCACTCAACTCAACCCTGCACCACTCAACTCTACCCTGCATCACTCCACACTACCCTGCACCACTTTACTCTATGCCACAGCTCTCTACTCTGAAACAATCTACTTTACACCAATGCACTCTTTGCCACTGCACTCCACTCTACACCACCCCATTCAACGGCATTCTACACTACTCTGCACCACTCCACCCAGTGCTACTGCACTCTATGGCACTACTCTATGCCTCTCACCTTACCCTGCACCACTCAACTCAACCCTGCACCACTCAACTCTACCCTGCATCACTCCACACTACCCTGCACCACTTTACTCTATGCCACAGCTCTCTACTCTGAAACAATCTACTTTACACCAAAGCACTCTTTGCCACTGCACTCCACTCTACACCACCCCATTCAACGGCATTCTACACTACTCTGCACCACTCCACTCAGTGCTACTGCACTCTATGGCACTACTCTATGCCTCTCACCTTACCCTGCACCACTCAACTCAACCCTGCACCACTCAACTCAACCCTGCACCACTCAACTCTACCCTGCACCACTCCACACTACCCTGTACCACTTTACTCTATGCCACAGCTCTCTACTCTGAAACAATCTACTTTACACCAATGCACTCTTTGCCACTGCACTCCACTCTACACCACCCCATTCAACGACATTCTACACTACTCTGCACCACTCCACCCAGTGCTACTGCACTTTATGGCACTACTCTATGCCTCTCACCTTACCCTGCACCACTCAACTCAACCCTGCACCACTCAACTCTACCCTGCATCACTCCACACTACCCTGCACCACTTTACTCTATGCCACAGCTCTCTACTCTGAAACAATCTACTGTACACCAATGCACTCTTTGCCACTGCACTCCACTCTACACCACCCCATTCAACGACATTCTACACTACTCTGCACCACTCCACTCAGTGCTACTGCACTCTATGGCACTACTCAATGCCTCTCACCTTACCCTGCACCACTCAACTCAACCCTGCACCACTCAACTCTACCCTGCATCACTCCACACTACCCTGCAGCACTTTACTCTATGCCACAGCTCTCTACTCTGAAACAATCTACTTTACACCAATGCACTCTTTGCCACTGCACTCCACTCTACACCACCCCATTCAACAGCATTCTACACTACTCTGCACCACTCCACTCAGTGCTACTGCACTCTATGGCACTACTATATGCCTCTCACCTTACCCTGCACCACTCAACTCAACCCTGCACCACTCAACTCTACCCTGCATCACTCCACACTACCCTGCACCACTTTACTCTATGCCACAGCTCTCTACTCTGAAACAATCTACTTTACACCAATGCACTCTTTGCCACTGCACTCCACTCTACACCACCCCCTTCAACGGCATTCTACACTACTCTGCACCACTCCACCGCGTGCTACTGCACTCTATGGCACTACTCTATGCCTCTCACCTTACCCTGCACCACTCAACTCAACCCTGCACCACTCAACTCTACCCTGCATCACTCCACACTACCCTGCACCACTTTACTCTATGCCACAGCTCTCTACTCTGAAACAATCTACTTTACACCAATGCACTCTTTGCCACTGCACTCCACTCTACACCACCCCATTCAACAGCATTCTACACTACTCTGCACCACTCCACTCAGTGCTACTGCACTCTATGGCACTACTCTATGTCTCTCACCTTACCCTGCACCACTCAACTCAACCCTGCACCACTCAACTCTACCCTGCATCACTCCACACTGCCCTGCACCACTTTACTCTATGCCACAGCTCTCTACTCTGAAACAATCTACTTTACACCAATGCACTCTTTGCCACTGCACTCCACTCTACACCACCCCATTCAACGGCATTCTACACTACTCTGCACCACTCCACTCAGTGCTACTGCACTCTATGGCACTACTCTATGTCTCTCACCTTACCCTGCACCACTCAACTCAACCCTGCACCACTCAACTCTACCCTGCACCACTCCACACTACCCTGCACCACTTTACTCTATGCCACAGCTCTCTACTCTGAAACAATCTACTTTACACCAATGCACTCTTTGCCACTGCACTCCACTCTACACCACCCCATTCAACGGCATTCTACTCTACTCTGCACCACTCCACTCAGTGCTACTGCACTCTATGGCACTACTCTATGCCTCTCACCTTACCCTGCACCACTCAACTCAACCCTGCACCACTCAACTCTACCCTGCACCACTCCACACGACCCTGCACCACTTTACTCTATGCCACAGCTCTCTACTCTGAAACAATCTACTTTACACCAATGCACTCTTTGCCACTGCACTCCACTCTACACCACCCCATTCAACGGCATTCTACTCTACTCTGCACCACTCCACTCAGTTCTTCTGCACTCTATGGCACTACTCTATGCCTCTCACCTTACCCTGCACCACTCAACTCAACCCTGCACCACTCAACTCTACCCTGCATCACTCCACACTACCCTGCACCACTTTACTCTATGCCACAGCTCTCTACTCTGAAACAATCTACTTTACACCAATGCACTCTTTGCCACTGCACTCCACTCTACACCACCCCATTCAACAGCATTCTACACTACTCTGCACCACTCCACTCAGTGCTACTGCACTCTATGGCACTACTCTATGCCTCTCACCTTACCCTGCACCACTCAACTCAACCCTGCACCACTCAACTCTACCCTGCATCACTCCACACTACCCTGCACCACTTTACTCTATGCCACAGCTCTCTACTCTGAAACAATCTACTTTACACCAATGCACTCTTTGCCACTGCACTCCACTCTACACCACCCCCTTCAACGGCATTCTACACTACTCTGCACCACTCCACCCAGTGCTACTGCACTCTATGGCACTACTCTATGTCTCTCACCTTACCCTGCACCACTCAACTCAACCCTGCACCACTCAACTCTACCCTGCATCACTCCACACTACCCTGCACCACTTTACTCTATGCCACAGCTCTCTACTCTGAAACAATCTACTTTACACCAATGCACTCTTTGCCACTGCACTCCACTCTACACCACCCCATTCAACAGCATTCTACACTACTCTGCACCACTCCACTCAGTGCTACTGCACTCTATGGCACTACTCTATGCCTCTCACCTTACCCTGCACCACTCAACTCAACCCTGCACCACTCAACTCTACCCTGCATCACTCCACACTACCCTGCACCACTTTACTCTATGCCACAGCTCTCTACTCTGAAACAATCTACTTTACACCAATGCACTCTTTGCCACTGCACTCCACTCTACACCACCCCCTTCAACGGCATTCTACACTACTCTGCACCACTCCACCCAGTGCTACTGCACTCTATGGCACTACTTAATGTCTCTCACCTTACCCTGCACCACTCAACTCAACCCTGCACCACTCAACTCTACCCTGCATCACTCCACACTACCCTGCACCACTTTACTCTATGCCACAGCTCTCTACTCTGAAACAATCTACTTTACACCAATGCACTCTTTGCCACTGCACTCCACTCTACACCACCCCATTCAACGGCATTCTACACTACTCTGCACCACTCCACTCAGTGCTACTGCACTCTATGGCACTACTCTATGCCTCTCACCTTACCCTGCACCACTCAACTCAACCCTGCACCACTCAACTCTACCCTGCATCACTCCACACTACCCTGCACCACTTTACTCTATGCCACAGCTCTCTACTCTGAAACAATCTACTTTACACCAATGCACTCTTTGCCACTGCACTCCACTCTACACCACCCCATTCAACGACATTCTACACTACTCTGCACCACTCCACCCAGTGCTACTGCACTCTATGGCACTACTCTATGCCTCTCACCTTACCCTGCACCACTCAACTCAACCCTGCACCACTCAACTCTACCCTGCATCACTCCACACTACCCTGCACCACTTTACTCTATGCCACAGCTCTCTACTCTGAAACAATCTACTTTACACCAATGCACTCTTTGCCACTGCACTCCACTCTACACCACCCCATTCAACGGCATTCTACACTACTCTGCACCACTCCACCCAGTGCTACTGCACTCTATGACACTACTCTATGCATCTCACCTTACCCTGCACCACTCAACTCAACCCTGCACCACTCAACTCTACCCTGCATCACTCCACACTACCCTGCAGCACTTTACTCTATGCCACAGCTCTCTACTCTGAAACAATCTACTTTACACCAATGCACTCTTTGCCACTGCACTCCACTCTACACCACCCCATTCAACGGCATTCTACACTACTCTCCACCACTCCACCCAGTGCTACTGCACTCTATGGCACTACTCTATGCCTCTCACCTTACCCTGCACCACTCAACTCAACCCTGCACCACTCAACTCTACCCTGCACCACTCCACACTACCCTGCACCACTTTACTCTATGCCACAGCTCTCTACTCTGAAACAATCTACTTTACACCAATGCACTCTTTGCCACTGCACTCCACTCTACACCACCCCCTTCAACGGCATTCTACACTACTCTGCACCACTCCACCCAGTGCTACTGCACTCTATGGCACTACTCTATGCCTCTCACCTTACCCTGCACCACTCAACTCAACCCTGCACCACTCAACTCTACCCTGCATCACTCCACACTACCCTGCACCACTTTACTCTATGCCACAGCTCTCTACTCTGAAACAATCTACTTTACACCAATGCACTCTTTGCCACTGCACTCCACTCTACACCACCCCATTCAACAGCATTCTACACTACTCTGCACCACTCCACTCAGTGCTACTGCACTCTATGGCACTACTCTATGCCTCTCACCTTACCCTGCACCACTCAACTCAACCCTGCACCACTCAACTCTACCCTGCATCACTCCACACTACCCTGCACCACTTTACTCTATGCCACAGCTCTCTACTCTGAAACAATCTACTTTACACCAATGCACTCTTTGCCACTGCACTCCACTCTACACCACCCCATTCAACGGCATTCTACACTACTCTGCACCACTCCACCCAGTGCTACTGCACTCTATGGCACTACTCTATGCCTCTCACCTTACCCTGCACCACTCAACTCAACCCTGCACCACTCAACTCTACCCTGCATCACTCCACACTACCCTGCAGCACTTTACTCTATGCCACAGCTCTCTACTCTGAAACAATCTACTTTACACCAATGCACTCTTTGCCACTGCACTCCACTCTACACCACCCCATTCAACTGCATTCTCCTCTACTCTGCACCACTCCACTCAGTGCTACTGCACTTTATGGCACTACTCTATGCCTCTCACCTTACCCTGCACCACTCAACTCAACCCTGCACCACTCAACTCTACCCTGCATCACTCCACACTACCCTGCACCACTTTACTCTATGCCACAGCTCTCTACTCTGAAACAATCTACTTTACACCAATGCACTCTTTGCCACTGCACTCCACTCTACACCACCCCCTTCAACGGCATTCTACACTACACTGCACCACTCCACCCAGTGCTACTGCACTCTATGACACTACTCTATGCATCTCACCTTACCCTGCACCACTCAACTCAACCCTGCACCACTCAACTCTACCCTGCATCACTCCACACTACCCTGCACCACTTTACTCTATGCCACAGCTCTCTACTCTGAAACAATCTACTTTACACCAATGCACTCTTTGCCACTGCACTCCACTCTACACCACCCCATTCAACGGCATTCTACACTACTCTGCACCACTCCACTCAGTGCTACTGCACTCTATGGCACTACTCTATGCCTCTCACCTTACCCTGCACCACTCAACTCAACCCTGCACCACTCAACTCTACCCTGCATCACTCCACACTACCCTGCACCACTTTACTCTATGCCACAGCTCTCTACTCTGAAACAATCTACTTTACACCAATGCACTCTTTGCCACTGCACTCCACTCTACACCACCCCATTCAACGGCATTCTACACTACTCTGCACCACTCCACCCAGTGCTACTGCACTCTATGGCACTACTCTATGCCTCTCACCTTACCCTGCACCACTCAACTCAACCCTGCACCACTCAACTCTACCCTGCATCACTCCACACTACCCTGCAGCACTTTACTCTATGCCACAGCTCTCTACTCTGAAACAATCTACTTTACACCAATGCACTCTTTGCCACTGCACTCCACTCTACACCACCCCATTCAACTGCATTCTCCTCTACTCTGCACCACTCCACCCAGTGCTACTGCACTCTATGGCACTACTCTATGTCTCTCACCTTACCCTGCACCACTCAACTCAACCCTGCACCACTCAACTCTACCCTGCATCACTCCACACTACCCTGCACCACTTTACTCTATGCCACAGCTCTCTACTCTGAAACAATCTACTTTACACCAATGCACTCTTTGCCACTGCACTCCACTCTACACCACCCCATTCAACGGCATTCTCCTCTACTCTGCACCACTCCACTCAGTGCTACTGCACTTTATGGCACTACTCTATGCCTCTCACCTTACCCTGCACCACTCAACTCAACCCTGCACCACTCAACTCTACCCTGCATCACTCCACACTACCCTGCACCACTTTACTCTATGCCACAGCTCTCTACTCTGAAACAATCTACTTTACACCAATGCACTCTTTGCCACTGCACTCCACTCTACACCACCCCATTCAACGGCATTCTACACTACTCTGCACCACTCCACCCAGTGCTACTGCACTCTATGACACTACTCTATGCATCTCACCTTACCCTGCACCACTCAACTCAACCCTGCACCACTCAACTCTACCCTGCATCACTCCACACTACCCTGCAGCACTTTACTCTATGCCACAGCTCTCTACTCTGAAACAATCTACTTTACACCAATGCACTCTTTGCCACTGCACTCCACTCTACACCACCCCATTCAACGGCATTCTACACTACTCTCCACCACTCCACCCAGTGCTACTGCACTCTATGGCACTACTCTATGCCTCTCACCTTACCCTGCACCACTCAACTCAACCCTGCACCACTCAACTCTACCCTGCACCACTCCACACTACCCTGCACCACTTTACTCTATGCCACAGCTCTCTACTCTGAAACAATCTACTTTACACCAATGCACTCTTTGCCACTGCACTCCACTCTACACCACCCCCTTCAACGGCATTCTACACTACTCTGCACCACTCCACCCAGTGCTACTGCACTCTATGGCACTACTCTATGCCTCTCACCTTACCCTGCACCACTCAACTCAACCCTGCACCACTCAACTCTACCCTGCATCACTCCACACTACCCTGCACCACTTTACTCTATGCCACAGCTCTCTACTCTGAAACAATCTACTTTACACCAATGCACTCTTTGCCACTGCACTCCACTCTACACCACCCCATTCAA
Organism: Lissotriton helveticus; assembly: GCF_964261635.1. Taxonomy (NCBI): domain Eukaryota; kingdom Metazoa; phylum Chordata; class Amphibia; order Caudata; family Salamandridae; genus Lissotriton; species Lissotriton helveticus. Next base: position 1,199,696,534 of record NC_136071.1, on the reverse strand, counting down.
CAGCATTCTACACTACTCTGCACCACTCCACTCAGTGCTACTGCACTCTATGGCACTACTCTATGCCTCTCACCTTACCCTGCACCACTCAACTCAACCCTGCACCACTCAACTCTACCCTGCATCACTCCACACTACCCTGCACCACTTTACTCTATGCCACAGCTCTCTACTCTGAAACAATCTACTTTACACCAATGCACTCTTTGCCACTGCACTCCACTCTACACCACCCCATTCAACGGCATTCTACACTACTCTGCACCACTCCACCCAGTGCTACTGCACTCTATGGCACTACTCTATGCCTCTCACCTTACCCTGCACCACTCAACTCAACCCTGCACCACTCAACTCTACCCTGCATCACTCCACACTACCCTGCAGCACTTTACTCTATGCCACAGCTCTCTACTCTGAAACAATCTACTTTACACCAATGCACTCTTTGCCACTGCACTCCACTCTACACCACCCCATTCAACTGCATTCTCCTCTACTCTGCACCACTCCACTCAGTGCTACTGCACTTTATGGCACTACTCTATGCCTCTCACCTTACCCTGCACCACTCAACTCAACCCTGCACCACTCAACTCTACCCTGCATCACTCCACACTACCCTGCACCACTTTACTCTATGCCACAGCTCTCTACTCTGAAACAATCTACTTTACACCAATGCACTCTTTGCCACTGCACTCCACTCTACACCACCCCCTTCAACGGCATTCTACACTACACTGCACCACTCCACCCAGTGCTACTGCACTCTATGACACTACTCTATGCATCTCACCTTACCCTGCACCACTCAACTCAACCCTGCACCACTCAACTCTACCCTGCATCACTCCACACTACCCTGCACCACTTTACTCTATGCCACAGCTCTCTACTCTGAAACAATCTACTTTACACCAATGCACTCTTTGCCACTGCACTCCACTCTACACCACCCCATTCAACGGCATTCTACACTACTCTGCACCACTCCACTCAGTGCTACTGCACTCTATGGCACTACTCTATGCCTCTCACCTTACCCTGCACCACTCAACTCAACCCTGCACCACTCAACTCTACCCTGCATCACTCCACACTACCCTGCACCACTTTACTCTATGCCACAGCTCTCTACTCTGAAACAATCTACTTTACACCAATGCACTCTTTGCCACTGCACTCCACTCTACACCACCCCATTCAACGGCATTCTACACTACTCTGCACCACTCCACCCAGTGCTACTGCACTCTATGGCACTACTCTATGCCTCTCACCTTACCCTGCACCACTCAACTCAACCCTGCACCACTCAACTCTACCCTGCATCACTCCACACTACCCTGCAGCACTTTACTCTATGCCACAGCTCTCTACTCTGAAACAATCTACTTTACACCAATGCACTCTTTGCCACTGCACTCCACTCTACACCACCCCATTCAACTGCATTCTCCTCTACTCTGCACCACTCCACCCAGTGCTACTGCACTCTATGGCACTACTCTATGTCTCTCACCTTACCCTGCACCACTCAACTCAACCCTGCACCACTCAACTCTACCCTGCATCACTCCACACTACCCTGCACCACTTTACTCTATGCCACAGCTCTCTACTCTGAAACAATCTACTTTACACCAATGCACTCTTTGCCACTGCACTCCACTCTACACCACCCCATTCAACGGCATTCTCCTCTACTCTGCACCACTCCACTCAGTGCTACTGCACTTTATGGCACTACTCTATGCCTCTCACCTTACCCTGCACCACTCAACTCAACCCTGCACCACTCAACTCTACCCTGCATCACTCCACACTACCCTGCACCACTTTACTCTATGCCACAGCTCTCTACTCTGAAACAATCTACTTTACACCAATGCACTCTTTGCCACTGCACTCCACTCAACGGCATTCTACACTACTCTCCACCACTCCACCCAGTGCTACTGCACTCTATGGCACTACTCTATGCCTCTCACCTTACCCTGCACCACTCAACTCAACCCTGCACCACTCAACTCTACCCTGCACCACTCCACACTACCCTGCACCACTTTACTCTATGCCACAGCTCTCTACTCTGAAACAATCTACTTTACACCAATGCACTCTTTGCCACTGCACTCCACTCTACACCACCCCATTCAACGACATTCTACACTACTCTGCACCACTCCACCCAGTGCTACTGCACTCTATGGCACTACTCTATGCCTCTCACCTTACCCTGCACCACTCAACTCAACCCTGCACCACTCAACTCTACCCTGCATCACTCCACACTACCCTGCAGCACTTTACTCTATGCCACAGCTCTCTACTCTGAAACAATCTACTTTACACCAATGCACTCTTTGCCACTGCACTCCACTCTACACCACCCCATTCAACTGCATTCTCCTCTACTCTGCACCACTCCACCCAGTGCTACTGCACTCTATGGCACTACTCTATGCCTCTCACCTTACCCTGCACCACTCAACTCAACCCTGCACCACTCAACTCTACCCTGCATCACTCCACACTACCCTGCACCACTTTACTCTATGCCACAGCTCTCTACTCTGAAACAATCTACTTTACACCAATGCACTCTTTGCCACTGCACTCCACTCTACACCACCCCATTCAACGGCATTCTACACTACTCTGCACCACTCCACTCAGTGCTACTGCACTCTATGGCACTACTCTATGCCTCTCACCTTACCCTGCACCACTCAACTCAACCCTGCACCACTCAACTCTACCCTGCACCACTCCACACTACCCTGCAGCACTTTACTCTATGCCACAGCTCTCTACTCTGAAACAATCTACTTTACACCAATGCACTCTTTGCCACTGCACTCCACTCTACACCACCCCATTCAACGGCATTCTACACTACTCTGCACCACTCCACTCAGTGCTACTGCACTCTATGGCACTACTCTATGCCTCTCACCTTACCCTGCACCACTCAACTCAACCCTGCACCACTCAACTCTACCCTGCACCACTCCACACTACCCTGCACCACTTTACTCTATGCCACAGCTCTCTACTCTGAAACAATCTACTTTACACCAATGCACTCTTTGCCACTGCACTCCACTCTACACCACCCCCTTCAACGGCATTCTACACTACTCTGCACCACTCCACCCAGTGCTACTGCACTCTATGGCACTACTCTATGCCTCTCACCTTACCCTGCACCACTCAACTCAACCCTGCACCACTCAACTCTACCCTGCATCACTCCACACTACCCTGCACCACTTTACTCTATGCCACAGCTCTCTACTCTGAAACAATCTACTTTACACCAATGCACTCTTTGCCACTGCACTCCACTCTACACCACCCCATTCAACAGCATTCTACACTACTCTGCACCACTCCACTCAGTGCTACTGCACTCTATGGCACTACTCTATGCCTCTCACCTTACCCTGCACCACTCAACTCAACCCTGCACCACTCAACTCTACCCTGCATCACTCCACACTACCCTGCACCACTTTACTCTATGCCACAGCTCTCTACTCTGAAACAATCTACTTTACACCAATGCACTCTTTGCCACTGCACTCCACTCTACACCACCCCATTCAACGGCATTCTACACTACTCTGCACCACTCCACCCAGTGCTACTGCACTCTATGGCACTACTCTATGCCTCTCACCTTACCCTGCACCACTCAACTCAACCCTGCACCACTCAACTCTACCCTGCATCACTCCACACTACCCTGCAGCACTTTACTCTATGCCACAGCTCTCTACTCTGAAACAATCTACTTTACACCAATGCACTCTTTGCCACTGCACTCCACTCTACACCACCCCATTCAACGGCATTCTACACTACTCTGCACCACTCCACCCAGTGCTACTGCACTCTATGGCACTACTCTATGCCTCTCACCTTACCCTGCACCACTCAACTCAACCCTGCACCACTCAACTCTACCCTGCATCACTCCACACTACTCTGCACCACTTTACTCTATGCCACAGCTCTCTACTCTGAAACAATCTACTTTACACCAATGCACTCTTTGCCACTGCACTCCACTCTACACCACCCCATTCAACGACATTCTACACTACTCTGCACCACTCCACCCAGTGCTACTGCACTCTATGGCACTACTCTATGCCTCTCACCTTACCCTGCACCACTCAACTCAACCCTGCACCACTCAACTCTACCCTGCATCACTCCACACTACCCTGCAGCACTTTACTCTATGCCACAGCTCTCTACTCTGAAACAATCTACTTTACACCAATGCACTCTTTGCCACTGCACTCCACTCTACACCACCCCATTCAACTGCATTCTCCTCTACTCTGCACCACTCCACCCAGTGCTACTGCACTCTATGGCACTACTCTATGCCTCTCACCTTACCCTGCACCACTCAACTCAACCCTGCACCACTCAACTCTACCCTGCATCACTCCACACTACCCTGCACCACTTTACTCTATGCCACAGCTCTCTACTCTGAAACAATCTACTTTACACCAATGCACTCTTTGCCACTGCACTCCACTCTACACCACCCCATTCAAAGGCATTCTACACTACTCTGCACCACTCCACTCAGTGCTACTGCACTCTATGGCACTACTCTATGCCTCTCACCTTACCCTGCACCACTCAACTCAACCCTGCACCACTCAACTCTACCCTGCACCACTCCACACTACCCTGCAGCACTTTACTCTATGCCACAGCTCTCTACTCTGAAACAATCTACTTTACACCAATGCACTCTTTGCCACTGCACTCCACTCTACACCACCCCATTCAACGGCATTCTACACTACTCTGCACCACTCCACTCAGTGCTACTGCACTCTATGGCACTACTCTATGCCTCTCACCTTACCCTGCACCACTCAACTCAACCCTGCACCACTCAACTCTACCCTGCACCACTCCACACTACCCTGCACCACTTTACTCTATGCCACAGCTCTCTACTCTGAAACAATCTACTTTACACCAATGCACTCTTTGCCACTGCACTCCACTCTACACCACCCCCTTCAACGGCATTCTACACTACTCTGCACCACTCCACCCAGTGCTACTGCACTCTATGGCACTACTCTATGCCTCTCACCTTACCCTGCACCACTCAACTCAACCCTGCACCACTCAACTCTACCCTGCATCACTCCACACTACCCTGCACCACTTTACTCTATGCCACAGCTCTCTACTCTGAAACAATCTACTTTACACCAATGCACTCTTTGCCACTGCACTCCACTCTACACCACCCCATTCAACAGCATTCTACACTACTCTGCACCACTCCACTCAGTGCTACTGCACTCTATGGCACTACTCTATGCCTCTCACCTTACCCTGCACCACTCAACTCAACCCTGCACCACTCAACTCTACCCTGCATCACTCCACACTACCCTGCACCACTTTACTCTATGCCACAGCTCTCTACTCTGAAACAATCTACTTTACACCAATGCACTCTTTGCCACTGCACTCCACTCTACACCACCCCATTCAACGGCATTCTACACTACTCTGCACCACTCCACCCAGTGCTACTGCACTCTATGGCACTACTCTATGCCTCTCACCTTACCCTGCACCACTCAACTCAACCCTGCACCACTCAACTCTACCCTGCATCACTCCACACTACCCTGCAGCACTTTACTCTATGCCACTGCTCTCTACTCTGAAACAATCTACTTTACACCAATGCACTCTTTGCCACTGCACTCCACTCTACACCACCCCATTCAACGGCATTCTACACTACTCTGCACCACTCCACCCAGTGCTACTGCACTCTATGGCACTACTCTGTGCCTCTCACCTTACCCTGCACCACTCAACTCAACCCTGCACCACTCAACTCTACCCTGCATCACTCCACACTACCCTGCACCACTTTACTCTATGCCACAGCTCTCTACTCTGAAACAATCTACTTTACACCAATGCACTCTTTGCCACTGCACTCCACTCTACACCACCCCATTCAACTGCATTCTCCTCTACTCTGCACCACTCCACCCAGTGCTACTGCACTCTATGGCACTACTCTATGTCTCTCACCTTACCCTGCACCACTCAACTCAACCCTGCACCACTCAACTCTACCCTGCATCACGCCACACTACCCTGCACCACTTTACTCTATGCCACAGCTCTCTACTCTGAAACAATCTACTTTACACCAATGCACTCTTTGCCACTGCACTCCACTCTACACCACCCCATTCAACGGCATTCTCCTCTACTCTGCACCACTCCACTCAGTGCTACTGCACTTTATGGCACTACTCTATGCCTCTCACCTTACCCTGCACCACTCAACTCAACCCTGCACCACTCAACTCTACCCTGCATCACTCCACACTACCCTGCACCACTTTACTCTATGCCACAGCTCTCTACTCTGAAACAATCTACTTTACACCAATGCACTCTTTGCCACTGCACTCCACTCAACGGCATTCTACACTACTCTCCACCACTCCACCCAGTGCTACTGCACTCTATGGCACTACTCTATGCCTCTCACCTTACCCTGCACCACTCAACTCAACCCTGCACCACTCAACTCTACCCTGCACCACTCCACACTACCCTGCACCACTTTACTCTATGCCACAGCTCTCTACTCTGAAACAAGCTACTTTACACCAATGCACTCTTTGCCACTGCACTCCACTCTACACCACCCCATTCAACGACATTCTACACTACTCTGCACCACTCCACCCAGTGCTACTGCACTCTATGGCACTACTCTATGCCTCTCACCTTACCCTGCACCACTCAACTCAACCCTGCACCACTCAACTCTACCCTGCATCACTCCACACTACCCTGCAGCACTTTACTCTATGCCACAGCTCTCTACTCTGAAACAATCTACTTTACACCAATGCACTCTTTGCCACTGCACTCCACTCTACACCACCCCATTCAACTGCATTCTCCTCTACTCTGCACCACTCCACCCAGTGCTACTGCACTCTATGGCACTACTCTATGCCTCTCACCTTACCCTGCACCACTCAACTCAACCCTGCACCACTCAACTCTACCCTGCATCACTCCACACTACCCTGCACCACTTTACTCTATGCCACAGCTCTCTACTCTGAAACAATCTACTTTACACCAATGCACTCTTTGCCACTGCACTCCACTCTACACCACCCCATTCAACGGCATTCTACACTACTCTGCACCACTCCACTCAGTGCTACTGCACTCTATGGCACTACTCTATGCCTCTCACCTTACCCTGCACCACTCAACTCAACCCTGCACCACTCAACTCTACCCTGCACCACTCCACACTACCCTGCAGCACTTTACTCTATGCCACAGCTCTCTACTCTGAAACAATCTACTTTACACCAATGCACTCTTTGCCACTGCACTCCACTCTACACCACCCCATTCAACGGCATTCTACACTACTCTGCACCACTCCACTCAGTGCTACTGCACTCTATGGCACTACTCTATGCCTCTCACCTTACCCTGCACCACTCAACTCAACCCTGCACCACTCAACTCTACCCTGCATCACTCCACACTACCCTGCACCACTTTACTCTATGCCACAGCTCTCTACTCTGAAACAATCTACTTTACACCAATGCACTCTTTGCCACTGCACTCCACTCTACACCACCCCCTTCAACGGCATTCTACACTACTCTGCACCACTCCACTCAGTGCTACTGCACTTTATGGCACTACTCTATGCCTCTCACCTTACCCTGCACCACTCAACTCAACCCTGCACCACTCAACTCTACCCTGCATCACTCCACACTACCCTGCACCACTTTACTCTATGCCACAGCTCTCTACTCTGAAACAATCTACTTTACACCAATGCACTCTTTGCCACTGCACTCCACTCTACACCACCCCATTCAACGGCATTCTACACTACTCTGCACCACTCCACCCAGTGCTACTGCACTCTATGACACTACTCTATGCATCTCACCTTACCCTGCACCACTCAACTCAACCCTGCACCACTCAACTCTACCCTGCATCACTCCACACTACCCTGCACCACTTTACTCTATGCCACAGCTCTCTACTCTGAAACAATCTACTTTACACCAATGCACTCTTTGCCACTGCACTCCACTCTACACCACCCCATTCAACGGCATTCTACACTACTCTGCACCACTCCACCCAGTGCTACTGCACTCTATGGCACTACTCTATGCCTCTCACCTTACCCTGCACCACTCAACTCAACCCTGCACCACTCAACTCTACCCTGCATCACTCCACACTACCCTGCACCACTTTACTCTATGCCACAGCTCTCTACTCTGAAACAATCTACTTTACACCAATGCACTCTTTGCCACTGCACTCCACTCTACACCACCCCATTCAACGGCATTCTACACTACTCTGCACCACTCCACCCAGTGCTACTGCACTCTATGGCACTACTCTATGCCTCTCACCTTACCCTGCACCACTCAACTCAACCCTGCACCACTCAACTCTACCCTGCATCACTCCACACTACCCTGCACCACTTTACTCTATGCCACAGCTCTCTACTCTGAAACAATCTACTTTACACCAATGCACTCTTTGCCACTGCACTCCACTCTACACCACCCCATTCAACGGCATTCTACACTACTCTGCACCATTCCACTCAGTGCTACTGCACTTTATGGCACTACTCTATGCCTCTCACCTTACCCTGCACCACTCAACTCAACCCTGCACCACTCAACTCTACCCTGCATCACTCCACACTACCCTGCACCACTTTACTCTATGCCACAGCTCTCTACTCTGAAACAATCTACTTTACACCAATGCACTCTTTGCCACTGCACTCCACTCTACACCACCCCATTCAACGGCATTCTACACTACTCTGCACCACTCCACTCAGTGCTACTGCACTCTATGGCACTACTCTATGCCTCTCACCTTACCCTGCACCACTCAACTCAACCCTGCACCACTCAACTCTACCCTGCATCACTCCACACTACCCTGCAGCACTTTACTCTATGCCACAGCTCTCTACTCTGAAACAATCTACTTTACACCAATGCACTCTTTGCCACTGCACTCCACTCTACACCACCCCATTCAACGGCATTCTACACTACTCTGCACCACTCCACTCAGTGCTACTGCACTTTATGGCACTACTCAATGCCTCTCACCTTACCCTGCACCACTCAACTCAACCCTGCACCACTCAACTCTACCCTGCATCACTCCACACTACCCTGCACCACTTTACTCTATGCCACAGCTCTCTACTCTGAAACAATCTACTTTACAGCAATGCACTCTTTGCCACTGCACTCCACTCTACACCACCCCATTCAACGGCATTCTACACTACTCTGCACCACTCCACTCAGTGCTACTGCACTCTATGACACTACTCTATGCATCTCACCTTACCCTGCACCACTCAACTCAACCCTGCACCACTCAACTCTACCCTGCATCACTCCACACTACCCTGCACCACTTTACTCTATGCCACAGCTCTCTACTCTGAAACAATCTACTTTACAGCAATGCACTCTTTGCCACTGCACTCCACTCTACACCACCCCATTCAACGGCATTCTACACTACTCTGCACCACTCCACTCAGTGCTACTGCACTCTATGGCACTACTCTATGCCTCTCACCTTACCCTGCACCACTCAACTCAACCCTGCACCACTCAACTCTACCCTGCATCACTCCACACTACCCTGCACCACTTTACTCTATGCCACTGCTCTCTACTCTGAAACAATCTACTTTACACCAATGCACTCTTTGCCACTGCACTCCACTCTACACCACCCCATTCAACGGCATTCTACACTACTCTGCACCACTCCACCCAGTGCTACTGCACTCTATGGCACTACTCTATGCCTCTCACCTTACCCTGCACCACTCAACTCAACCCTGCACCACTCAACTCTACCCTGCATCACTCCACACTACCCTGCACCACTTTACTCTATGCCACAGCTCTCTACTCTGAAACAATCTACTTTACACCAATGCACTCTTTGCCACTGCACTCCACTCTACACCACCCCATTCAACTGCATTCTCCTCTACTCTGCACCACTCCACCCAGTGCTACTGCACTCTATGGCACTACTCTATGTCTCTCACCTTACCCTGCACCACTCAACTCAACCCTGCACCACTCAACTCTACCCTGCATCACTCCACACTACCCTGCACCACTTTACTCTATGCCACAGCTCTCTACTCTGAAACAATCTACTTTACACCAATGCACTCTTTGCCACTGCACTCCACTCTACACCACCCCATTCAACGGCATTCTCCTCTACTCTGCACCACTCCACTCAGTGCTACTGCACTTTATGGCACTACTCTATGCCTCTCACCTTACCCTGCACCACTCAACTCAACCCTGCACCACTCAACTCTACCCTGCATCACTCCACACTACCCTGCACCACTTTACTCTATGCCACAGCTCTCTACTCTGAAACAATCTACTTTACACCAATGCACTCTTTGCCACTGCACTCCACTCAACGGCATTCTACACTACTCTCCACCACTCCACCCAGTGCTACTGCACTCTATGGCACTACTCTATGCCTCTCACCTTACCCTGCACCACTCAACTCAACCCTGCACCACTCAACTCTACCCTGCACCACTCCACACTACCCTGCACCACTTTACTCTATGCCACAGCTCTCTACTCTGAAACAATCTACTTTACACCAATGCACTCTTTGCCACTGCACTCCACTCTACACCACCCCATTCAACGACATTCTACACTACTCTGCACCACTCCACCCAGTGCTACTGCACTCTATGGCACTACTCTATGCCTCTCACCTTACCCTGCACCACTCAACTCAACCCTGCACCACTCAACTCTACCCTGCATCACTCCACACTACCCTGCAGCACTTTACTCTATGCCACAGCTCTCTACTCTGAAACAATCTACTTTACACCAATGCACTCTTTGCCACTGCACTCCACTCTACACCACCCCATTCAACTGCATTCTCCTCTACTCTGCACCACTCCACCCAGTGCTACTGCACTCTATGGCACTACTCTATGCCTCTCACCTTACCCTGCACCACTCAACTCAACCCTGCACCACTCAACTCTACCCTGCATCACTCCACACTACCCTGCACCACTTTACTCTATGCCACAGCTCTCTACTCTGAAACAATCTACTTTACACCAATGCACTCTTTGCCACTGCACTCCACTCTACACCACCCCATTCAACGGCATTCTACACTACTCTGCACCACTCCACTCAGTGCTACTGCACTCTATGGCACTACTCTATGCCTCTCACCTTACCCTGCACCACTCAACTCAACCCTGCACCACTCAACTCTACCCTGCACCACTCCACACTACCCTGCAGCACTTTACTCTATGCCACAGCTCTCTACTCTGAAACAATCTACTTTACACCAATGCACTCTTTGCCACTGCACTCCACTCTACACCACCCCATTCAACGGCATTCTACACTACTCTGCACCACTCCACTCAGTGCTACTGCACTCTATGGCACTACTCTATGCCTCTCACCTTACCCTGCACCACTCAACTCAACCCTGCACCACTCAACTCTACCCTGCATCACTCCACACTACCCTGCACCACTTTACTCTATGCCACAGCTCTCTACTCTGAAACAATCTACTTTACACCAATGCACTCTTTGCCACTGCACTCCACTCTACACCACCCCCTTCAACGGCATTCTACACTACTCTGCACCACTCCACTCAGTGCTACTGCACTTTATGGCACTACTCTATGCCTCTCACCTTACCCTGCACCACTCAACTCAACCCTGCACCACTCAACTCTACCCTGCATCACTCCACACTACCCTGCACCACTTTACTCTATGCCACAGCTCTCTACTCTGAAACAATCTACTTTACACCAATGCACTCTTTGCCACTGCACTCCACTCTACACCACCCCATTCAACGGCATTCTACACTACTCTGCACCACTCCACCCAGTGCTACTGCACTCTATGACACTACTCTATGCATCTCACCTTACCCTGCACCACTCAACTCAACCCTGCACCACTCAACTCTACCCTGCATCACTCCACACTACCCTGCACCACTTTACTCTATGCCACAGCTCTCTACTCTGAAACAATCTACTTTACACCAATGCACTCTTTGCCACTGCACTCCACTCTACACCACCCCATTCAACGGCATTCTACACTACTCTGCACCACTCCACCCAGTGCTACTGCACTCTATGGCACTACTCTATGCCTCTCACCTTACCCTGCACCACTCAACTCAACCCTGCACCACTCAACTCTACCCTGCATCACTCCACACTACCCTGCACCACTTTACTCTATGCCACAGCTCTCTACTCTGAAACAATCTACTTTACACCAATGCACTCTTTGCCACTGCACTCCACTCTACACCACCCCATTCAACGGCATTCTACACTACTCTGCACCACTCCACCCAGTGCTACTGCACTCTATGGCACTACTCTATGCCTCTCACCTTACCCTGCACCACTCAACTCAACCCTGCACCACTCAACTCTACCCTGCATCACTCCACACTACCCTGCACCACTTTACTCTATGCCACAGCTCTCTACTCTGAAACAATCTACTTTACACCAATGCACTCTTTGCCACTGCACTCCACTCTACACCACCCCATTCAACGGCATTCTACACTACTCTGCACCATTCCACTCAGTGCTACTGCACTTTATGGCACTACTCTATGCCTCTCACCTTACCCTGCACCACTCAACTCAACCCTGCACCACTCAACTCTACCCTGCATCACTCCACACTACCCTGCACCACTTTACTCTATGCCACAGCTCTCTACTCTGAAACAATCTACTTTACACCAATGCACTCTTTGCCACTGCACTCCACTCTACACCACCCCATTCAACGGCATTCTACACTACTCTGCACCACTCCACTCAGTGCTACTGCACTCTATGGCACTACTCTATGCCTCTCACCTTACCCTGCACCACTCAACTCAACCCTGCACCACTCAACTCTACCCTGCATCACTCCACACTACCCTGCAGCACTTTACTCTATGCCACAGCTCTCTACTCTGAAACAATCTACTTTACACCAATGCACTCTTTGCCACTGCACTCCACTCTACACCACCCCATTCAACGGCATTCTACACTACTCTGCACCACTCCACTCAGTGCTACTGCACTTTATGGCACTACTCAATGCCTCTCACCTTACCCTGCACCACTCAACTCAACCCTGCACCACTCAACTCTACCCTGCATCACTCCACACTACCCTGCACCACTTTACTCTATGCCACAGCTCTCTACTCTGAAACAATCTACTTTACAGCAATGCACTCTTTGCCACTGCACTCCACTCTACACCACCCCATTCAACGGCATTCTACACTACTCTGCACCACTCCACTCAGTGCTACTGCACTCTATGACACTACTCTATGCATCTCACCTTACCCTGCACCTCTCAACTCAACCCTGCACCACTCAACTCTACCCTGCATCACTCCACACTACCCTGCACCACTTTACTCTATGCCACAGCTCTCTACTCTGAAACAATCTACTTTACAGCAATGCACTCTTTGCCACTGCACTCCACTCTACACCACCCCATTCAACGGCATTCTACACTACTCTGCACCACTCCACTCAGTGCTACTGCACTCTATGACACTACTCTATGCATCTCACCTTACCCTGCACCACTCAACTCAACCCTGCACCACTCAACTCTACCCTGCACCACTCCACACTACCCTGCACCACTTTACTCTATGCCACAGCTCTCTACTCTGAAACAATCTACTTTACACCAATGCACTCTTTGCCACTGCACTCCACTCTACACCACCCCATTCAACGGCATTCTACACTACTCTGCACCACTCCACTCAGTGCTACTGCACTTTATGGCACTACTCTATGCCTCTCACCTTACCCTGCACCACTCAACTCAACCCTGCACCACTCAACTCTACCCTGCATCACTCCACACTACCCTGCACCACTTTACTCTATGCCACAGCTCTCTACTCTGAAACAATCTACTTTACACCAATGCACTCTTTACCACTGCACTCCACTCTACACCACCCCATTCAACGGCATTCTACACTACTCTGCACCACTCCACCCAGTGCTACTGCACTCTATGGCACTACTCTATGCCTCTCACCTTACCCTGCACCACTCAACTCAACCCTGCACCACTCAACTCTACCCTGCAACACTCCACACTACCCTGCACCACTTTACTCTATGCCACAGCTCTCTACTCTGAAACAATCTACTTTACACCAATGCACTCTTTGCCACTGCACTCCACTCTACACCACCCCATTCAACGACATTCTACACTACTCTGCACCACTCCACCCAGTGCTACTGCACTCTATGGCACTACTCTATGTCTCTCACCTTACCCTGCACCACTCAACTCAACCCTGCACCACTCAACTCTACCCTGCATCTCTCCACACAACCCTGCACCACTTTACTCTATGCCACAGCTCTCTACTCTGAAACAATCTACTTTACACCAATGCACTCTTTGCCACTGCACTCCACTCTACACCACCCCATTCAACGGCATTCTCCTCTACTCTGCACCACTCCACTCAGTGCTACTGCACTTTATGGCACTACTCTATGCCTCTCACCTTACCCTGCACCACTCAACTCAACCCTGCACCACTCAACTCTACCCTGCATCACTCCACACTACCCTGCACCACTTTACTCTATGCCACAGCTCTCTACTCTGAAACAATCTACTTTACACCAATGCACTCTTTGCCACTGCACTCCACTCTACACCACCCCATTCAACGGCATTCTCTTCTACTCTGCACCACTCCACTCAGTGCTACTGCACTCTATGGCACTACTCTGTGCCTCTCACCTTACCCTGCACCACTCAACTCAACCCTGCACCACTCAACTCTACCCTGCATCACTCCACACTACCCTGCACCACTTTACTCTATGCCACAGCTCTCTACTCTGAAACAATCTACTTTACACCAATGCACTCTTTGCCACTGCACTCCACTCTACACCACCCCATTCAACGGCATTCTACACTACTCTGCACCACTCCACCCAGTGCTACTGCACTCTATGGCACTACTCTATGCCTCTCACCTTACCCTGCACCACTCAACTCAACCCTGCACCACTCAACTCTACCCTGCACCACTCCACACTACCCTGCACCACTTTACTCTATGCCACAGCTCTCTACTCTGAAACAATCTACTTTACACCAATGCACTCTTTGCCACTGCACTCCACTCTACACCACCCCATTCAACGGCATTCTACACTACTCTGCACCACTCCACTCAGTGCTACTGCACTTTATGGCACTACTCTATGCCTCTCACCTTACCCTGCACCACTCAACTCAACCCTGCACCACTCAACTCTACCCTGCATCACTCCACACTACCCTGCACCACTTTACTCTATGCCACAGCTCTCTACTCTGAAACAATCTACTTTACACCAATGCACTCTTTGCCACTGCACTCCACTCTACACCACCCCATTCAACGGCATTCTACACTACTCTGCACCACTCCACCCAGTGCTACTGCACTCTATGGCACTACTCTATGCCTCTCACCTTACCCTGCACCACTCAACTCAACCCTGCACCACTCAACTCTACCCTGCATCACTCCACACTACCCTGCACCACTTTACTCTATGCCACAGCTCTCTACTCTGAAACAATCTACTTTACACCAATGCACTCTTTGCCACTGCACTCCACTCTACACCACCCCATTCAACGGCATTCTACACTACTCTGCACCACTCCACCCAGTGCTACTGCACTCTATGGCACTACTCTATGCCTCTCACCTTACCCTGCACCACTCAACTCAACCCTGCACCACTCAACTCTACCCTGCATCACTCCACACTACCCTGCACCACTTTACTCTATGCCACAGCTCTCTACTCTGAAACAATATACTTTACACCAATGCACTCTTTGCCACTGCACTCCACTCTACACCACCCCATTCAACGGCATTCTACACTACTCTGCACCACTCCACCCAGTGCTACTGCACTCTATGGCACTACTCTATGCCTCTCACCTTACCCTGCACCACTCAACTCAACCCTGCACCACTCAACTCTACC
Source organism: Lissotriton helveticus (assembly GCF_964261635.1). Classification (NCBI taxonomy): domain Eukaryota; kingdom Metazoa; phylum Chordata; class Amphibia; order Caudata; family Salamandridae; genus Lissotriton; species Lissotriton helveticus. The sequence continues at coordinate 1,199,680,246 of NC_136071.1, read as the reverse complement.
CTGCACCACTCCACACTACCCTGCAGCACTTTACTCTATGCCACAGCTCTCTACTCTGAAACAATCTACTTTACACCAATGCACTCTTTGCCACTGCACTCCACTCTACACCACCCCATTCAACGGCATTCTACACTACTCTGCACCACTCCACTCAGTGCTACTGCACTCTATGGCACTACTCTATGCCTCTCACCTTACCCTGCACCACTCAACTCAACCCTGCACCACTCAACTCTACCCTGCATCACTCCACACTACCCTGCACCACTTTACTCTATGCCACAGCTCTCTACTCTGAAACAATCTACTTTACACCAATGCACTCTTTGCCACTGCACTCCACTCTACACCACCCCATTCAACGGCATTCTACACTACTCTGCACCATTCCACTCAGTGCTACTGCACTTTATGGCACTACTCTATGCCTCTCACCTTACCCTGCACCACTCAACTCAACCCTGCACCACTCAACTCTACCCTGCATCACTCCACACTACCCTGCACCACTTTACTCTATGCCACAGCTCTCTACTCTGAAACAATCTACTTTACACCAATGCACTCTTGCCACTGCACTCCACTCTACACCACCCCATTCAACGGCATTCTACACTACTCTGCACCACTCCACTCAGTGCTACTGCACTCTATGGCACTACTCTATGCCTCTCACCTTACCCTGCACCACTCAACTCAACCCTGCACCACTCAACTCTACCCTGCACCACTCCACACTACCCTGCACCACTTTACTCTATGCCACAGCTCTCTACTCTGAAACAATCTACTTTACACCAATGCACTCTTTGCCACTGCACTCCACTCTACACCACCCCATTCAACGGCATTCTACACTACTCTGCACCACTCCACTCAGTGCTACTGCACTCTATGGCACTACTCTATGCCTCTCACCTTACCCTGCACCACTCAACTCAACCCTGCACCACTCAACTCTACCCTGCATCACTCCACACTACCCTGCACCACTTTACTCTATGCCACAGCTCTCTACTCTGAAACAATCTACTTTACACCAATGCACTCTTGCCACTGCACTCCACTCTACACCACCCCATTCAACTGCATTCTCCTCTACTCTGCACCACTCCACTCAGTGCTACTGCACTTTATGGCACTACTCTATGCCTCTCACCTTACCCTGCACCACTCAACTCAACCCTGCACCACTCAACTCTACCCTGCATCACTCCACACTACCCTGCAGCACTTTACTCTATGCCACAGCTCTCTACTCTGAAACAATCTACTTTACACCAATGCACTCTTTGCCACTGCACTCCACTCTACACCACCCCATTCAACAGCATTCTACACTACTCTGCACCACTCCACTCAGTGCTACTGCACTCTATGGCACTACTCTATGCCTCTCACCTTACCCTGCACCACTCAACTCAACCCTGCACCACTCAACTCTACCCTGCATCACTCCACACTACCCTGCACCACTTTACTCTATGCCACAGCTCTCTACTCTGAAACAATCTACTTTACACCAATGCACTCTTTGCCACTGCACTCCACTCTACACCACCCCATTCAACGGCATTCTACACTACTCTGCACCATTCCACTCAGTGCTACTGCACTCTATGGCACTACTCTATGCCTCTCACCTTACCCTGCACCACTCAACTCAACCCTGCACCACTCAACTCTACCCTGCATCACTCCACACTACCCTGCACCACTTTACTCTATGCCACAGCTCTCTACTCTGAAACAATCTACTTTACACCAATGCACTCTTTGCCACTGCACTCCACTCTACACCACCCCATTCAACGGCATTCTACACTACTCTGCACCACTCCACTCAGTGCTACTGCACTCTATGGCACTACTCTATGCCTCTCACCTTACCCTGCACCACTCAACTCAACCCTGCACCACTCAACTCTACCCTGCATCACTCCACACTACCCTGCACCACTTTACTCTATGCCACAGCTCTCTACTCTGAAACAATCTACTTTACACCAATGCACTCTTTGCCACTGCACTCCACTCTACACCACCCCATTCAACGGCATTCTCTTCTACTCTGCACCACTCCACTCAGTGCTACTGCACTTTATGGCACTACTCTATGTCTCTCACCTTACCCTGCACCACTCAACTCAACCCTGCACCACTCAACTCTACCCTGCATCACTCCACACTACCCTGCACCACTTTACTCTATGCCACAGCTCTCTACTCTGAAACAATCTACTTTACACCAATGCACTCTTTGCCACTGCACTCCACTCAACGGCATTCTACACTTCTCTCCACCACTCCACCCAGTGCTACTGCACTCTATGGCACTACTCTATGCCTCTCACCTTACCCTGCACCACTCAACTCAACCCTGCACCACTCAACTCTACCCTGCATCACTCCACACTACCCTGCACCACTTTACTCTATGCCACAGCTCTCTACTCTGAAACAATCTACTTTACACCAATGCACTCTTTGCCACTGCACTCCACTCTACACCACCCCATTCAACGGCATTCTACACTACTCTGCACCACTCCACCCAGTGCTACTGCACTCTATGGCACTACTCTATGCCTCTCACCTTACCCTGCACCACTCAACTCAACCCTGCACCACTCAACTCTACCCTGCACCACTCCACACTACCCTGCACCACTTTACTCTATGCCACAGCTCTCTACTCTGAAACAATCTACTTTACACCAATGCACTCTTTGCCACTGCACTCCACTCTACACCACCCCGTTCAACGGCATTCTACACTACTCTGCACCACTCCACCCAGTGCTACTGCACTCTATGGCACTACTCTATGCCTCTCACCTTACCCTGCACCACTCAACTCAACCCTGCACCACTCAACTCAACCCTGCACCACTCAACCCTACCCTGCATCACTACACACTACCCTGCACCACTTTACTCTATGCCACAGCTCTCTACTCTGAAACAATCTACTTTACACCAATGCACTCTTTGCCACTGCACTCCACTCTACACCACCCCATTCAACGACATTCTACACTACCCTGCACTACTCCACTCAGTGCTACTGCACTTTATGGCACTACTCTATGCCTCTCACCTTACCCTGCACCACTCAACTCAACCCTGCACCACTCAACTCTACCCTGCATCACTCCACACTACCCTGCACCACTTTACTCTATGCTACAGCTCTCTACTCTGAAACAATCTACTTTACACCAATGCACTCTTTGCCACTGCACTCCACTCTACACCACCCCATTCAACGGCATTCTACACTACTCTGCACCACTCCACCCAGTGCTACTGCACTCTATGGCACTACTCTATGCCTCTCACCTTACCCTGCACCACTCAACTCAACCCTGCACCACTCAACTCTACCCTGCATCACTCCACACTACCCTGCACCACTTTACTCTATGCCACAGCTCTCTACTCTGAAACAATCTACTTTACACCAATGCACTCTTTGCCACTGCACTCCACTCTACACCACCCCATTCAACGACATTCTACACTACTCTGCACTACTCCACTCAGTGCTACTGCACTTTATGGCACTACTCTATGCCTCTCACCTTACCCTGCTCCACTCAACTCAACCCTGCACCACTCAACTCTACCCTGCACCACTCCACACTACCCTGCACCACTTTACTCTATGCCACAGCTCTCTACTCTGAAACAATCTACTTTACACCAATGCACTCTTTGCCACTGCACTCCACTCTACACCACCCCATTCAACGGCATTCTACACTACTCTGCACCACTCCACTCAGTGCTACTGCACTCTATGGCACTACTCTATGCCTCTCACCTTACCCTGCACCACTCAACTCAACCCTGCACCACTCAACTCTACCCTGCATCACTCCACACTACCCTGCACCACTTTACTCTATGCCACAGCTCTCTACTCTGAAACAATCTACTTTACACCAATGCACTCTTTGCCACTGCACTCCACTCTACACCACCCCATTCAACGACATTCTACACTACTCTGCACTACTCCACTCAGTGCTACTGCACTTTATGGCACTACTCTATGTCTCTCACCTTACCCTGCACCACTCAACTCAACCCTGCACCACTCAACTCTACCCTGCATCACTCCACACTACCCTGCACCACTTTACTCTATGCCACAGCTCTCTACTCTGAAACAATCTACTTTACACCAATGCACTCTTTGCCACTGCACTCCACTCTACACCACCCCATTCAACGGCATTCTACACTACTCTGCACCACTCCACTCAGTGCTACTGCACTCTATGGCACTACTCTATGCCTCTCACCTTACCCTGCACCACTCAACTCAACCCTGCACCACTCAACTCTACCCTGCATCACTCCACACTACCCTGCAGCACTTTACTCTATGCCACAGCTCTCTACTCTGAAACAATCTACTTTACACCAATGCACTCTTTGCCACTGCACTCCACTCTACACCACCCCATTCAACGGCATTCTACACTACTCTGCACCACTCCACTCAGTGCTACTGCACTTTATGGCACTACTCAATGCCTCTCACCTTACCCTGCACCACTCAACTCAACCCTGCACCACTCAACTCTACCCTGCATCACTCCACACTACCCTGCACCACTTTACTCTATGCCACAGCTCTCTACTCTGAAACAATCTACTTTACAGCAATGCACTCTTTGCCACTGCACTCCACTCTACACCACCCCATTCAACGGCATTCTACACTACTCTGCACCACTCCACTCAGTGCTACTGCACTCTATGACACTACTCTATGCATCTCACCTTACCCTGCACCACTCAACTCAACCCTGCACCACTCAACTCTACCCTGCATCACTCCACACTACCCTGCACCACTTTACTCTATGCCACAGCTCTCTACTCTGAAACAATCTACTTTACAGCAATGCACTCTTTGCCACTGCACTCCACTCTACACCACCCCATTCAACGGCATTCTACACTACTCTGCACCACTCCACTCAGTGCTACTGCACTCTATGACACTACTCTATGCATCTCACCTTACCCTGCACCACTCAACTCAACCCTGCACCACTCAACTCTACCCTGCATCACTCCACACTACCCTGCACCACTTTACTCTATGCCACAGCTCTCTACTCTGAAACAATCTACTTTACACCAATGCACTCTTTGCCACTGCACTCCACTCTACACCACCCCATTCAACGGCATTCTACACTACTCTGCACCACTCCACTCAGTGCTACTGCACTTTATGGCACTACTCTATGCCTCTCACCTTACCCTGCACCACTCAACTCAACCCTGCACCACTCAACTCTACCCTGCATCACTCCACACTACCCTGCACCACTTTACTCTATGCCACAGCTCTCTACTCTGAAACAATCTACTTTACACCAATGCACTCTTTACCACTGCACTCCACTCTACACCACCCCATTCAACGGCATTCTACACTACTCTGCACCACTCCACCCAGTGCTACTGCACTCTATGGCACTACTCTATGCCTCTCACCTTACCCTGCACCACTCAACTCAACCCTGCACCACTCAACTCTACCCTGCACCACTCCACACTACCCTGCACCACTTTACTCTATGCCACAGCTCTCTACTCTGAAACAATCTACTTTACACCAATGCACTCTTTGCCACTGCACTCCACTCTACACCACCCCATTCAACGACATTCTACACTACTCTGCACCACTCCACCCAGTGCTACTGCACTCTATGGCACTACTCTATGTCTCTCACCTTACCCTGCACCACTCAACTCAACCCTGCACCACTCAACTCTACCCTGCATCTCTCCACACAACCCTGCACCACTTTACTCTATGCCAAAGCTCTCTACTCTGAAACAATCTACTTTACACCAATGCACTCTTTGCCACTGCACTCCACTCTACACCACCCCATTCAACGGCATTCTCCTCTACTCTGCACCACTCCACTCAGTGCTACTGCACTTTATGGCACTACTCTATCCCTCTCACCTTACCCTGCACCACTCAACTCAACCCTGCACCACTCAACTCTACCCTGCATCACTCCACACTACCCTGCACCACTTTACTCTATGCCACAGCTCTCTACTCTGAAACAATCTACTTTACACCAATGCACTCTTTGCCACTGCACTCCACTCTACACCACCCCATTCAACGGCATTCTCTTCTACTCTGCACCACTCCACTCAGTGCTACTGCACTCTATGGCACTACTCTGTGCCTCTCACCTTACCCTGCACCACTCAACTCAACCCTGCACCACTCAACTCTACCCTGCATCACTCCACACTACCCTGCACCACTTTACTCTATGCCACAGCTCTCTACTCTGAAACAATCTACTTTACACCAATGCACTCTTTGCCACTGCACTCCACTCTACACCACCCCATTCAACGGCATTCTACACTACTCTGCACCACTCCACCCAGTGCTACTGCACTCTATGGCACTACTCTATGCCTCTCACCTTACCCTGCACCACTCAACTCAACCCTGCACCACTCAACTCTACCCTGCACCACTCCACACTACCCTGCACCACTTTACTCTATGCCACAGCTCTCTACTCTGAAACAATCTACTTTACACCAATGCACTCTTTGCCACTGCACTCCACTCTACACCACCCCATTCAACGGCATTCTACACTACTCTGCACCACTCCACTCAGTGCTACTGCACTTTCTGGCACTACTCTATGCCTCTCACCTTACCCTGCACCACTCAACTCAACCCTGCACCACTCAACTCTACCCTGCATCACTCCACACTACCCTGCACCACTTTACTCTATGCCACAGCTCTCTACTCTGAAACAATCTACTTTACACCAATGCACTCTTTGCCACTGCACTCCACTCTACACCACCCCATTCAACGGCATTCTACACTACTCTGCACCACTCCACCCAGTGCTACTGCACTCTATGGCACTACTCTATGCCTCTCACCTTACCCTGCACCACTCAACTCAACCCTGCACCACTCAACTCTACCCTGCATCACTCCACACTACCCTGCACCACTTTACTCTATGCCACAGCTCTCTACTCTGAAACAATCTACTTTACACCAATGCACTCTTTGCCACTGCACTCCACTCTACACCACCCCATTCAACGGCATTCTACACTACTCTGCACCACTCCACCCAGTGCTACTGCACTCTATGGCACTACTCTATGCCTCTCACCTTACCCTGCACCACTCAACTCAACCCTGCACCACTCAACTCTACCCTGCATCACTCCACACTACCCTGCACCACTTTACTCTATGCCACAGCTCTCTACTCTGAAACAATATACTTTACACCAATGCACTCTTTGCCACTGCACTCCACTCTACACCACCCCATTCAACGGCATTCTACACTACTCTGCACCACTCCACCCAGTGCTACTGCACTCTATGGCACTACTCTATGCCTCTCACCTTACCCTGCACCACTCAACTCAACCCTGCACCACTCAACTCTACCCTGCACCACTCCACACTACCCTGCAGCACTTTACTCTATGCCACAGCTCTCTACTCTGAAACAATCTACTTTACACCAATGCACTCTTTGCCACTGCACTCCACTCTACACCACCCCATTCAACGGCATTCTACACTACTCTGCACCACTCCACTCAGTGCTACTGCACTCTATGGCACTACTCTATGCCTCTCACCTTACCCTGCACCACTCAACTCAACCCTGCACCACTCAACTCTACCCTGCATCACTCCACACTACCCTGCACCACTTTACTCTATGCCACAGCTCTCTACTCTGAAACAATCTACTTTACACCAATGCACTCTTTGCCACTGCACTCCACTCTACACCACCCCATTCAACGGCATTCTACACTACTCTGCACCATTCCACTCAGTGCTACTGCACTTTATGGCACTACTCTATGCCTCTCACCTTACCCTGCACCACTCAACTCAACCCTGCACCACTCAACTCTACCCTGCATCACTCCACACTACCCTGCACCACTTTACTCTATGCCACAGCTCTCTACTCTGAAACAATCTACTTTACACCAATGCACTCTTGCCACTGCACTCCACTCTACACCACCCCATTCAACGGCATTCTACACTACTCTGCACCACTCCACTCAGTGCTACTGCACTCTATGGCACTACTCTATGCCTCTCACCTTACCCTGCACCACTCAACTCAACCCTGCACCACTCAACTCTACCCTGCACCACTCCACACTACCCTGCACCACTTTACTCTATGCCACAGCTCTCTACTCTGAAACAATCTACTTTACACCAATGCACTCTTTGCCACTGCACTCCACTCTACACCACCCCATTCAACGGCATTCTACACTACTCTGCACCACTCCACTCAGTGCTACTGCACTCTATGGCACTACTCTATGCCTCTCACCTTACCCTGCACCACTCAACTCAACCCTGCACCACTCAACTCTACCCTGCATCACTCCACACTACCCTGCACCACTTTACTCTATGCCACAGCTCTCTACTCTGAAACAATCTACTTTACACCAATGCACTCTTGCCACTGCACTCCACTCTACACCACCCCATTCAACGGCATTCTCCTCTACTCTGCACCACTCCACTCAGTGCTACTGCACTCTATGGCACTACTCTATGCCTCTCACCTTACCCTGCACCACTCAACTCAACCCTGCACCACTCAACTCTACCCTGCATCACTCCACACTACCCTGCACCACTTTACTCTATGCCACAGCTCTCTACTCTGAAACAATCTACTTTACACCAATGCACTCTTTGCCACTGCACTCCACTCTACACCACCCCATTCAACTGCATTCTCCTCTACTCTGCACCACTCCACTCAGTGCTACTGCACTTTATGGCACTACTCTATGCCTCTCACCTTACCCTGCACCACTCAACTCAACCCTGCACCACTCAACTCTACCCTGCATCACTCCACACTTCCCTGCAGCACTTTACTCTATGCCACAGCTCTCTACTCTGAAACAATCTACTTTACACCAATGCACTCTTTGCCACTGCACTCCACTCTACACCACCCCATTCAACAGCATTCTACACTACTCTGCACCACTCCACTCAGTGCTACTGCACTCTATGGCACTACTCTATGCCTCTCACCTTACCCTGCACCACTCAACTCAACCCTGCACCACTCAACTCTACCCTGCATCACTCCACACTACCCTGCACCACTTTACTCTATGCCACAGCTCTCTACTCTGAAACAATCTACTTTACACCAATGCACTCTTTGCCACTGCACTCCACTCTACACCACCCCATTCAACGGCATTCTACACTACTCTGCACCATTCCACTCAGTGCTACTGCACTCTATGGCACTACTCTATGCCTCTCACCTTACCCTGCACCACTCAACTCAACCCTGCACCACTCAACTCTACCCTGCATCACTCCACACTACCCTGCACCACTTTACTCTATGCCACAGCTCTCTACTCTGAAACAATCTACTTTACACCAATGCACTCTTTGCCACTGCACTCCACTCTACACCACCCCATTCAACGGCATTCTACACTACTCTGCACCACTCCACTCAGTGCTACTGCACTCTATGGCACTACTCTATGCCTCTCACCTTACCCTGCACCACTCAACTCAACCCTGCACCACTCAACTCTACCCTGCATCACTCCACACTACCCTGCACCACTTTACTCTATGCCACAGCTCTCTACTCTGAAACAATCTACTTTACACCAATGCACTCTTTGCCACTGCACTCCACTCTACACCACCCCATTCAACGGCATTCTCTTCTACTCTGCACCACTCCACTCAGTGCTACTGCACTTTATGGCACTACTCTATGTCTCTCACCTTACCCTGCACCACTCAACTCAACCCTGCACCACTCAACTCTACCCTGCATCACTCCACACTACCCTGCACCACTTTACTCTATGCCACAGCTCTCTACTCTGAAACAATCTACTTTACACCAATGCACTCTTTGCCACTGCACTCCACTCAACGGCATTCTACACTTCTCTCCACCACTCCACCCAGTGCTACTGCACTCTATGGCACTACTCTATGCCTCTCACCTTACCCTGCACCACTCAACTCAACCCTGCACCACTCAACTCTACCCTGCATCACTCCACACTACCCTGCACCACTTTACTCTATGCCACAGCTCTCTACTCTGAAACAATCTACTTTACACCAATGCACTCTTTGCCACTGCACTCCACTCTACACCACCCCATTCAACGGCATTCTACACTACTCTGCACCACTCCACCCAGTGCTACTGCACTCTATGGCACTACTCTATGCCTCTCACCTTACCCTGCACCACTCAACTCAACCCTGCACCACTCAACTCTACCCTGCACCACTCCACACTACCCTGCACCACTTTACTCTATGCCACAGCTCTCTACTCTGAAACAATCTACTTTACACCAATGCACTCTTTGCCACTGCACTCCACTCTACACCACCCCGTTCAACGGCATTCTACACTACTCTGCACCACTCCACCCAGTGCTACTGCACTCTATGGCACTACTCTATGCCTCTCACCTTACCCTGCACCACTCAACTCAACCCTGCACCACTCAACTCAACCCTGCACCACTCAACCCTACCCTGCATCACTACACACTACCCTGCACCACTTTACTCTATGCCACAGCTCTCTACTCTGAAACAATCTACTTTACACCAATGCACTCTTTGCCACTGCACTCCACTCTACACCACCCCATTCAACGACATTCTACACTACCCTGCACTACTCCACTCAGTGCTACTGCACTTTATGGCACTACTCTATGCCTCTCACCTTACCCTGCACCACTCAACTCAACCCTGCACCACTCAACTCTACCCTGCATCACTCCACACTACCCTGCACCACTTTACTCTATGCTACAGCTCTCTACTCTGAAACAATCTACTTTACACCAATGCACTCTTTGCCACTGCACTCCACTCTACACCACCCCATTCAACGGCATTCTACACTACTCTGCACCACTCCACCCAGTGCTACTGCACTCTATGGCACTACTCTATGCCTCTCACCTTACCCTGCACCACTCAACTCAACCCTGCACCACTCAACTCTACCCTGCATCACTCCACACTACCCTGCACCACTTTACTCTATGCCACAGCTCTCTACTCTGAAACAATCTACTTTACACCAATGCACTCTTTGCCACTGCACTCCACTCTACACCACCCTATTCAACGACATTCTACACTACTCTGCACTACTCCACTCAGTGCTACTGCACTTTATGGCACTACTCTATGCCTCTCACCTTACCCTGCTCCACTCAACTCAACCCTGCACCTCTCAACTCTACCCTGCACCACTCCACACTACCCTGCACCACTTTACTCTATGCCACAGCTCTCTACTCTGAAACAATCTACTTTACACCAATGCACTCTTTGCCACTGCACTCCACTCTACACCACCCCATTCAACGGCATTCTACACTACTCTGCACCACTCCACTCAGTGCTACTGCACTCTATGGCACTACTCTATGCCTCTCACCTTACCCTGCACCACTCAACTCAACCCTGCACCACTCAACTCTACCCTGCATCACTCCACACTACCCTGCACCACTTTACTCTATGCCACAGCTCTCTACTCTGAAACAATCTACTTTACACCAATGCACTCTTTGCCACTGCACTCCACTCTACACCACCCCATTCAACGACATTCTACACTACTCTGCACTACTCCACTCAGTGCTACTGCACTTTATGGCACTACTCTATGTCTCTCACCTTACCCTGCACCACTCAACTCAACCCTGCACCACTCAACTCTACCCTGCATCACTCCACACTACCCTGCACCACTTTACTCTATGCCACAGCTCTCTACTCTGAAACAATCTACTTTACACCAATGCACTCTTTGCCACTGCACTCCACTCTACACCACCCCCTTCAACTGCATTCTCCTCTACTCTGCACCACTCCACTCAGTGCTACTGCACTCTATGGCACTACTCTATGCCTCTCACCTTACCCTGCACCACTCAACTCAACCCTGCACCACTCAACTCTACCCTGCACCACTCCACACTACCCTGCACCACTTTACTCTATGCCACAGCTCTCTACTCTGAAACAATCTACTTTACACCAATGCACTCTTTGCCACTGCACTCCACTCTACACCACCCCATTCAACGGCATTCTACACTACTCTGCACCACTCCACTCAGTGCTACTGCACTCTATGGCACTACTCTATGCCTCTCACCTTACCCTGCACCACTCAACTCAACCCTGCACCACTCAACTCTACCCTGCATCACTCCACACTACCCTGCACCACTTTACTCTATGCCACAGCTCTCTACTCTGAAACAATCTACTTTACACCAATGCACTCTTGCCACTGCACTCCACTCTACACCACCCCATTCAACGGCATTCTCCTCTACTCTGCACCACTCCACTCAGTGCTACTGCACTCTATGGCACTACTCTATGCCTCTCACCTTACCCTGCACCACTCAACTCAACCCTGCACCACTCAACTCTACCCTGCATCACTCCACACTACCCTGCACCACTTTACTCTATGCCACAGCTCTCTACTCTGAAACAATCTACTTTACACCAATGCACTCTTTGCCACTGCACTCCACTCTACACCACCCCATTCAACTGCATTCTCCTCTACTCTGCACCACTCCACTCAGTGCTACTGCACTTTATGGCACTACTCTATGCCTCTCACCTTACCCTGCACCACTCAACTCAACCCTGCACCACTCAACTCTACCCTGCATCACTCCACACTACCCTGCAGCACTTTACTCTATGCCACAGCTCTCTACTCTGAAACAATCTACTTTACACCAATGCACTCTTTGCCACTGCACTCCACTCTACACCACCCCATTCAACAGCATTCTACACTACTCTGCACCACTCCACTCAGTGCTACTGCACTCTATGGCACTACTCTATGCCTCTCACCTTACCCTGCACCACTCAACTCAACCCTGCACCACTCAACTCTACCCTGCATCACTCCACACTACCCTGCACCACTTTACTCTATGCCACAGCTCTCTACTCTGAAACAATCTACTTTACACCAATGCACTCTTTGCCACTGCACTCCACTCTACACCACCCCATTCAACGGCATTCTACACTACTCTGCACCATTCCACTCAGTGCTACTGCACTCTATGGCACTACTCTATGCCTCTCACCTTACCCTGCACCACTCAACTCAACCCTGCACCACTCAACTCTACCCTGCATCACTCCACACTACCCTGCACCACTTTACTCTATGCCACAGCTCTCTACTCTGAAACAATCTACTTTACACCAATGCACTCTTTGCCACTGCACTCCACTCTACACCACCCCATTCAATGGCATTCTACACTACTCTGCACAACTCCACTCAGTGCTACTGCACTCTATGGCACTACTCTATGCCTCTCACCTTACCCTGCACCACTCAACTCAACCCTGCACCACTCAACTCTACCCTGCATCACTCCACACTACCCTGCACCACTTTACTCTATGCCACAGCTCTCTACTCTGAAACAATCTACTTTACACCAATGCACTCTTTGCCACTGCACTCCACTCTACACCACCCCATTCAACGGCATTCTACACTACTCTGCACCACTCCACTCAGTGCTACTGCACTCTATGGCACTACTCTATGCCTCTCACCTTACCCTGCACCACTCAACTCAACCCTGCACCACTCAACTCTACCCTGCATCACTCCACACTACCCTGCACCACTTTACTCTATGCCACAGCTCTCTACTCTGAAACAATCTACTTTACACCAATGCACTCTTTGCCACTGCACTCCACTCTACACCACCCCATTCAACGACATTCTACACTACTCTGCACCACTCCACTCAGTGCTACTGCACTCTATGGCACTACTCTATGCCTCTCACCTTACCCTGCACCACTCAACTCAACCCTGCACCACTCAACTCTACCCTGCATCACTCCACACTACCCTGCACCACTTTACTCTATGCCACAGCTCTCTACTCTGAAACAATCTACTTTACACCAATGCACTCTTTGCCACTGCACTCCACTCTACACCACCCCATTCAACGGCATTCTACACTATTCTGCACCACTCCACTCAGTGCTACTGCACTCTATGGCACTACTCTATGCCTCTCACCTTACCCTGCACCACTCAACTCAACCCTGCACCACTCAACTCTACCCTGCATCACTCCACACTACCCTGCACCACTTTACTCTATGCCACAGCTCTCTACTCTGAAACAATCTACTTTACACCAATGCACTCTTTGCCACTGCACTCCACTCTACACCACCCCATTCAACAGCATTCTACACTACTCTGCACCACTCCACTCAGTGCTACTGCACTCTATGGCACTACTCTACGCCTCTCACCTTACCCTGCACCACTCAACTCAACCCTGCACCACTCAACTCTACCCTGCATCACTCCACACTACCCTGCACCACTTTACTCTATGCCACAGCTCTCTACTCTGAAACAATGTACTTTACACCAATGCACTCTTTGCCACTGCACTCCACTCTACACCACCCCATTCAACAGCATTCTACACTACTCTGCACCACTCCACTCAGTGCTACTGCACTCTATGGCACTACTCTATGCCTCTCACCTTACCCTGCACCACTCAACTCAACCCTGCACCACTCAACTCTACCCTGCATCACTCCACACTACCCTGCACCACTTTACTCTATGCCACAGCTCTCTACTCTGAAACAATCTACTTTACACCAATGCACTCTTTGCCACTGCACTCCACTCTACACCACCCCATTCAACGGCATTCTACACTACTCTGCACCACTCCACCCAGTGCTACTGCACTCTATGGCACTACTCTATGTCTCTCACCTTACCCTGCACCACTCAACTCAACCCTGCACCACTCAACTCTACCCTGCATCACTCCACACTACCCTGCACCACTTTACTCTATGCCACAGCTCTCTACTCTGAAACAATATACTTTACACCAATGCACTCTTTGCCACTGCACTCCACTCTACACCACCCCATTCAACGGCATTCTCTTCTACTCTGCACCACTCCACTCAGTGCTACTGCACTTTATGGCACTACTCTATGTCTCTCACCTTACCCTGCACCACTCAACTCAACCCTGCACCACTCAACTCTACCCTGCACCACTCCACACTACCCTGCACCACTTTACTCTATGCCACAGCTCTCTACTCTGAAACAATCTACTTTACACCAATGCACTCTTTGCCACTGCACTCCACTCAACGGCATTCTACACTACTCTCCACCACTCCACCCAGTGCTACTGCACTCTATGGCACTACTCTATGCCTCTCACCTTACCCTGCACCACTCAACTCAACCCTGCACCACTCAACTCTACCCTGCATCACTCCACACTACCCTGCACCACTTTACTCTATGCCACAGCTCTCTACTCTGAAACAATCTACTTTACACCAATGCACTCTTTGCCACTGCACTCCACTCTACACCACCCCATTCAACGGCATTCTACACTACTCTGCACCACTCCACCCAGTGCTACTGCACTCTATGGCACTACTCTATGCCTCTCACCTTACCCTGCACCACTCAACTCAACCCTGCACCACTCAACTCTACCCTGCACCACTCCACACTACCCTGCACCACTTTACTCTATGCCACAGCTCTCTACTCTGAAACAATCTACTTTACACCAATGCACTCTTTGCCACTGCACTCCACTCTACACCACCCCGTTCAACGGCATTCTACACTACTCTGCACCACTCCACCCAGTGCTACTGCACTCTATGGCACTACTCTATGCCTCTCACCTTACCCTGCACCACTCAACTCAACCCTGCACCACTCAACTCAACCCTGCACCACTCAACCCTACCCTGCATCACTACACACTACCCTGCACCACTTTACTCTATGCCACAGCTCTCTACTCTGAAACAATCTACTTTACACCAATGCACTCTTTGCCACTGCACTCCACTCTACACCACCCCATTCAACGGCATTCTACACTACTCTGCACCACTCCACCCAGTGCTACTGCACTCTATGGCACTACTCTATGCCTCTCACCTTACCCTGCACCACTCAACTCAACCCTGCACCACTCAACTCTACCCTGCATCACTCCACACTACCCTGCACCACTTTACTCTATGCCACAGCTCTCTACTCTGAAACAATCTACTTTACACCAATGCACTCTTTGCCACTGCACTCCACTCTACACCACCCCATTCAACTGCATTCTCCTCTACTCTACACCACTCCACTCAGTGCTACTGCACTTTATGGCACTACTCTATGCCTCTCACCTTACCCTGCACCACTCAACTCAACCCTGCACCACTCAACTCTACCCTGCATCACTCCACACTACCCTGCACCACTTTACTCTATGCCACAGCTCTCTACTCTGAAACAATCTACTTTACACCAATGCACTCTTTGCCACTGCACTCCACTCTACACCACCCCATTCAACAGCATTCTACACTACTCTGCACCACTCCACTCAGTGCTACTGCACTCTATGGCACTACTCTATGCCTCTCACCTTACCCTGCACCACTCAACTCAACCCTGCACCACTCAACTCTACCCTGCATCACTCCACACTACCCTGCACCACTTTACTCTATGCCACAGCTCTCTACTCTGAAACAATCTACTTTACACCAATGCACTCTTGCCACTGCACTCCACTCTACACCACCCCATTCAACGGCATTCTACACTACTCTGCACCACTCCACTCAGTGCTACTGCACTCTATGGCACTACTCTATGCCTCTCACCTTACCCTGCACCACTCAACTCAACCCTGCACCACTCAACTCTACCCTGCATCACTCCACACTACCCTGCACCACTTTACTCTATGCCACAGCTCTCTACTCTGAAACAATCTACTTTACACCAATGCACTCTTTGCCACTGCACTCCACTCTACACCACCCCATTCAACAGCATTCTACACTACTCTGCACCACTCCACTCAGTGCTACTGCACTCTATGGCACTACTCTATGCCTCTCACCTTACCCTGCACCACTCAACTCAACCCTGCACCACTCAACTCTACCCTGCATCACTCCACACTACCCTGCACCACTTTACTCTATGCCACAGCTCTCTACTCTGAAACAATCTACTTTACACCAATGCACTCTTTGCCACTGCACTCCACTCTACACCACCCCATTCAACAGCATTCTACACTACTCTGCACCACTCCACTCAGTGCTACTGCACTCTATGGCACTACTCTATGCCTCTCACCTTACCCTGCACCACTCAACTCAACCCTGCACCACTCAACTCTACCCTGCATCACTCCACACTACCCTGCACCACTTTACTCTATGCCACAGCTCTCTACTCTGAAACAATCTACTTTACACCAATGCACTCTTTGCCACTGCACTCCACTCTACACCACCCCATTCAACGGCATTCTACACTACTCTGCACCACTCCACTCAGTGCTACTGCACTCTATGGCACTACTCTATGCCTCTCACCTTACCCTGCACCACTCAACTCAACCCTGCACCACTGAACTCTACCCTGCATCACTCCACACTACCCTGCACCACTTTACTCTATGCCACAGCTCTCTACTCTGAAACAATCTAATTTACACCAATGCACTCTTTGCCACTGCACTCCACTCTACACCACCCCATTCAACGGCATTCTACACTACTCTGCACCACTCCACTCAGTGCTACTGCACTCTATGGCACTACTCTATGCCTCTCACCTTACCCTGCACCACTCAACTCAACCCTGCACCACTCAACTCTACCCTGCATCACTCCACACTACCCTGCACCACTTTACTCTATGCCACAGCTCTCTACTCTGAAACAATCTACTTTACACCAATGCACTCTTTGCCACTGCACTCCACTCTACACCACCCCATTCAACGGCATTCTCTTCTACTCTGCACCACTCCACTCAGTGCTACTGCACTCTATGGCACTACTCTATGCCTCTCACCTTACCCTGCACCACTCAACTCAACCCTGCACCACTCAACTCTACCCTGCATCACTCCACACTACCCTGCACCACTTTACTCTATGCCACAGCTCTCTACTCTGAAACAATCTACTTTACACCAATGCACTCTTTGCCACTGCACTCCACTCTACACCACCCCATTCAACGGCATTCTACACTACTCTGCACCACTCCACTCAGTGCTACTGCACTCTATGGCACTACTCTATGCCTCTCACCTTACCCTGCACCACTCAACTCAACCCTGCACCACTCAACTCTACCCTGCATCACTCCACACTACCCTGCACCACTTTACTCTATGCCACAGCTCTCTACTCTGAAACAATCTACTTTACACCAATGCACTCTTTGCCACTGCACTCCACTCTACACCACCCCATTCAACGGCATTCTACACTACTCTGCACCACTCCACCCAGTGCTACTGCACTCTATGGCACTACTCTATGTCTCTCACCTTACCCTGCACCACTCAACTCAACCCTGCACCACTCAACTCTACCCTGCATCACTCCACACTACCCTGCACCACTTTACTCTATGCCACAGCTCTCTACTCTGAAACAATATACTTTACACCAATGCACTCTTTGCCACTGCACTCCACTCTACACCACCCCATTCAACGGCATTCTCTTCTACTCTGCACCACTCCACTCAGTGCTACTGCACTTTATGGCACTACTCTATGTCTCTCACCTTACCCTGCACCACTCAACTCAACCCTGCACCACTCAACTCTACCCTGCACCACTCCACACTACCCTGCACCACTTTACTCTATGCCACAGCTCTCTACTCTGAAACAATCTACTTTACACCAATGCACTCTTTGCCACTGCACTCCACTCAACGGCATTCTACACTACTCTCCACCACTCCACCCAGTGCTACTGCACTCTATGGCACTACTCTATGCCTCTCACCTTAGCCTGCACCACTCAACTCAACCCTGCACCACTCAACTCTACCCTGCATCACTCCACACTACCCTGCACCACTTTACTCTATGCCACAGCTCTCTACTCTGAAACAATCTACTTTACACCAATGCACTCTTTGCCACTGCACTCCACTCTACACCACCCCATTCAACGGCATTCTACACTACTCTGCACCACTCCACCCAGTGCTACTGCACTCTATGGCACTACTCTATGCCTCTCACCTTACCCTGCACCACTCAACTCAACCCTGCACCACTCAACTCTACCCTGCACCACTCCACACTACCCTGCACCACTTTACTCTATGCCACAGCTCTCTACTCTGAAACAATCTACTTTACACCAATGCACTCTTTGCCACTGCACTCCACTCTACACCACCCCGTTCAACGGCATTCTACACTACTCTGCACCACTCCACCCAGTGCTACTGCACTCTATGGCACTACTCTATGCCTCTCACCTTACCCTGCACCACTCAACTCAACCCTGCACCACTCAACTCAACCCTGCACCACTCAACCCTACCCTGCATCACTACACACTACCCTGCACCACTTTACTCTATGCCACAGCTCTCTACTCTGAAACAATCTACTTTACACCAATGCACTCTTTGCCACTGCACTCCACTCTACACCACCCCATTCAACGGCATTCTACACTACTCTGCACCACTCCACCCAGTGCTACTGCACTCTATGGCACTACTCTATGCCTCTCACCTTACCCTGCACCACTCAACTCAACCCTGCACCACTCAACTCTACCCTGCATCACTCCACACTACCCTGCACCACTTTACTCTATGCCACAGCTCTCTACTCAGAAACAATCTACTTTACACCAATGCACTCTTTGCCACTGCACTCCACTCTACACCACCCCATTCAACTGCATTCTCCTCTACTCTGCACCACTCCACTCAGTGCTACTGCACTTTATGGCACTACTCTATGCCTCTCACCTTACCCTGCACCACTCAACTCAACCCTGCACCACTCAACTCTACCCTGCATCACTCCACACTACCCTGCACCACTTTACTCTATGCCACAGCTCTCTACTCTGAAACAATCTACTTTACACCAATGCACTCTTTGCCACTGCACTCCACTCTACACCACCCCATTCAACAGCATTCTACACTACTCTGCACCACTCCACTCAGTGCTACTGCACTCTATGGCACTACTCTATGCCTCTCACCTTACCCTGCACCACTCAACTCAACCCTGCACCACTCAACTCTACCCTGCATCACTCCACACTACCCTGCACCACTTTACTCTATGCCACAGCTCTCTACTCTGAAACAATCTACTTTACACCAATGCACTCTTGCCACTGCACTCCACTCTACACCACCCCATTCAACGGCATTCTACACTACTCTGCACCACTCCACTCAGTGCTACTGCACTCTATGGCACTACTCTATGCCTCTCACCTTACCCTGCACCACTCAACTCAACCCTGCACCACTCAACTCTACCCTGCATCACTCCACACTACCCTGCACCACTTTACTCTATGCCACAGCTCTCTACTCTGAAACAATCTACTTTACACCAATGCACTCTTTGCCACTGCACTCCACTCTACACCACCCCATTCAACAGCATTCTACACTACTCTGCACCACTCCACTCAGTGCTACTGCACTCTATGGCACTACTCTATGCCTCTCACCTTACCCTGCACCACTCAACTCAACCCTGCACCACTAAACTCTACCCTGCATCACTCCACACTACCCTGCACCACTTTACTCTATGCCACAGCTCTCTACTCTGAAACAATCTACTTTACACCAATGCACTCTTTGCCACTGCACTCCACTCTACACCACCCCATTCAACAGCATTCTACACTACTCTGCACCACTCCACTCAGTGCTACTGCACTCTATGGCACTACTCTATGCCTCTCACCTTACCCTGCACCACTCAACTCAACCCTGCACCACTCAACTCTACCCTGCATCACTCCACACTACCCTGCACCACTTTACTCTATGCCACAGCTCTCTACTCTGAAACAATCTACTTTACACCAATGCACTCTTTGCCACTGCACTCCACTCTACACCACCCCATTCAACGGCATTCTACACTACTCTCCACCACTCCACTCAGTGCTACTGCACTCTATGGCACTACTCTATGCCTCTCACCTTACCCTGCACCACTCATCTCAACCCTGCACCACTGAACTCTACCCTGCATCACTCCACACTACCCTGCACCACTTTACTCTATGCTACAGATCTCTACTCTGAAACAATCTACTTTACACCAATGCACTCTTTGCCACTGCACTCCACTCTACACCACCCCATTCAACGGCATTCTACACTACTCTGCACCACTCCACTCAGTGCTACTGCACTCTATGGCACTACTCTATGCCTCTCACCTTACCCTGCACCACTCAACTCAACCCTGCACCACTCAACTCTACCCTGCATCACTCCACACTACCCTGCACCACTTTACTCTATGCCACAGCTCTCTACTCTGAAACAATCTACTTTACACCAATGCACTCTTTGCCACTGCACTCCACTCTACACCACCCCATTCAACGGCATTCCCTTCTACTCTGCACCACTCCACTCAGTGGTACTGCACTCTATGGCACTACTCTATGCCTCTCACCTTACCCTGCACCACTCAACTCAACCCTGCACCACTCAACTCTACCCTGCATCACTCCACACTACCCTGCACCACTTTACTCTATGCCACAGCTCTCTACTCTGAAACAATCTACTTTACACCAATGCACTCTTTGCCACTGCACTCCACTCTACACCACCCCATTCAACGGCATTCTACACTACTCTGCACCACTCCACTCAGTGCTACTGCACTCTATGGCACTACTCTATGCCTCTCACCTTACCCTGCACCACTCAACTCAACCCTGCACCACTCAACTCTACCCTGCATCTCTCCACACTACCCTGCACCACTTTACTCTATGCCACAGCTCTCTACTCTGAAACAATCTACTTTACACCAAAGCACTCTTTGCCACTGCACTCCACTCTACACCACCCCATTCAACGGCATTCTACACTACTCTGCACCACTCCACTCAGTGCTACTGCACTCTATGGCACTACTCTATGCCTCTCACCTTACCCTGCACCACTCAACTCAACCCTGCACCACTCAACTCTACCCTGCATCCCTCCACACTGCCCTGCACCACTTTACTCTATGCCACAGCTCTCTACTCTGAAACAATCTACTTTACACCAATGCACTCTTTGCCACTGCACTCCACTCTACACCACCCCATTCAACGGCATTCTACACTACTCTGCACCACTCCACCCAGTGCTACTGCACTCTATGGCACTACTCTATGCCTCTCACCTTACCCTGCACCACTCAACTCAACCCTGCACCACTCAACTCTACCCTGCATCACTCCACACTACCCTGCAGCACTTTACTCTATGCCACAGCTCTCTACTCTGAAACAATCTACTTTACACCAATGCACTCTTTGCCACTGCACTCCACTCTACACCACCCCATTCAACGGCATTCTCCTCTACTCTGCACCACTCCACTCTTTGCTACTGCACTTTATGGCACTACTCTATGCCTCTCACCTTACCCTGCACCACTCAACTCAACCCTGCACCACTCAACTCTACCCTGCATCACTCCACACTACCCTGCACCACTTTACTCTATGCCACAGCTCTCTACTCTGAAACAATCTACTTTACACCAATGCACTCTTTGCCACTGCACTCCACTCTACACCACCCCATTCAACGGCATTCTACTCTACTCTGCACCACTCCACTCAGTGCTACTGCACTTTATGGCACTACTCTGTGCCTCTCACCTTACCCTGCACCACTCAACTCAACCCTGCACCACTCAACTCTACCCTGCATCACTCCACACTACCCTGCACCACTTTACTCTATGCCACATCTCTCTACTCTGAAACAATCTACTTTACACCAATGCACTCTTGCCACTGCACTCCACTCTACACCACCCCATTCAACGGCATTCTACACTACTCTGCACTACTCCACTCAGTGCTACTGCACTCTATGGCACTACTCTATGCCTCTCACCTTACCCTGCACCACTCAACTCAACCCTGCACCACTCAACTCTACCCTGCACCACTCCACACTACCCTGCACCACTTTACTCTATGCCACAGCTCTCTACTCTGAAACAATCTACTTTACACCAATGCACTCTTTGCCACTGCACTCCACTCTACACCACCCCATTCAACGGCATTCTACACTACTCTGCACCACTCCACTCAGTGCTACTGCACTCTATGGCACTACTCCATGCCTCTCACCTTACCCTGCACCACTCAACTCAACCCTGCACCACTCAACTCTACCCTGCATCACTCCACACTACCCTGCACCACTTTACTCTATGCCACAGCTCTCTACTCTGAAACAATCTACTTTACACCAATGCACTCTTGCCACTGCACTCCACTCTACACCACCCCATTCAACGGCATTCTACACTACTCTGCACCACTCCACTCAGTGCTACTGCACTCTATGGCACTACTCTATGCCTCTCACCTTACCCTGCACCACTCAACTCAACCCTGCACCACTCAACTCTACCCTGCATCACTCCACACTACCCTGCACCACTTTACTCTATGCCACAGCTCTCTACTCTGAAACAATCTACTTTACACCAATGCACTCTTTGCCACTGCACTCCACTCTACACCACCCCATTCAACGGCATTCTACACTACTCTGCACCATTCCACTCAGTGCTACTGCACTCTATGGCACTACTCTATGCCTCTCACCTTACCCTGCACCACTCAACTCAACCCTGCACCACTCAACTCTACCCTGCATCACTCCACACTACCCTGCACCACTTTACTCTATGCCACAGCTCTCTACTCTGAAACAATCTACTTTACACCAATGCACTCTTTGCCACTGCACTCCACTCTACACCACCCCATTCAACGGCATTCTACACTACTCTGCACCACTCCACTCAGTGCTACTGCACTCTATGGCACTACTCTATGCCTCTCACCTTACCCTGCACCACTCAACTCAACCCTGCACCACTCAACTCTACCCTGCATCACTCAACACTACCCTGCACCACTTTACTCTATGCCACAGCTCTCTACTCTGAAACAATCTACTTTACACCAATGCACTCTTTGCCACTGCACTCCACTCTACACCACCCCATTCAACGGCATTCTACACTACTCTGCACCACTCCACTCAGTGCTACTGCACTCTATGGCACTACTCAATGCCTCTCACCTTACCCTGCACCACTCAACTCAACCCTGCACCACTCAACTCTACCCTGCATCACTCCACACTACCCTGCACCACTTTACTCTATGCCACAGCTCTCTACTCTGAAACAATCTACTTTACACCAATGCACTCTTTGCCACTGCACTCCACTCTACACCACCCCATTCAACTGCATTCTCCTCTACTCTGCACCACTCCACTCAGTGCTACTGCACTTTATGGCACTACTCTATGCCTCTCACCTTACCCTGCACCACTCAACTCAACCCTGCACCACTCAACTCTACCCTGCACCACTCCACACTACCCTGCACCACTTTACTCTATGCCACAGCTCTCTACTCTGAAACAATCTACTTTACACCAATGCACTCTTTGCCACTGCACTCCACTCTACACCACCCCATTCAACGGCATTCTACACTACTCTGCACCACTCCACTCAGTGCTACTGCACTCTATGGCACTACTCTATGCCTCTCACCTTACCCTGCACCACTCAACTCAACCCTGCACCACTGAACTCTACCCTGCATCACTCCACACTACCCTGCACCACTTTACTCTATGCTACAGCTCTCTACTCTGAAACAATCTACTTTACACCAATGCACTCTTTGCCACTGCACTCCACTCTACACCACCCCATTCAACGGCATTCTACACTACTCTGCACCACTCCACTCAGTGCTACTGCACTCTATGGCACTACTCTATGCCTCTCACCTTACCCTGCACCACTCAACTCAACCCTGCACCACTCAACTCTACCCTGCATCACTCCACACTACCCTGCATCACTTTACTCTATGCCACAGCTCTCTACTCTGAAACAATCTACTTTACACCAATGCACTCTTTGCCACTGCACTCCACTCTACACCACCCCATTCAACGGCATTCCCTTCTACTCTGCACCACTCCACTCAGTGGTACTGCACTCTATGGCACTACTCTATGCCTCTCACCTTACCCTGCACCACTCAACTCAACCCTGCACCACTCAACTCTACCCTGCATCACTCCACACTACCCTGCACCACTTTACTCTATGCCACAGCTCTCTACTCTGAAACAATCTACTTTACACCAATGCACTCTTTGCCACTGCACTCCACTCTACACCACCCCATTCAACGGCATTCTACACTACTCTGCACCACTCCACTCAGTGCTACTGCACTCTATGGCACTACTCTATGCCTCTCACCTTACCCTGCACCACTCAACTCAACCCTGCACCACTCAACTCTACCCTGCATCTCTCCACACTACCCTGCACCACTTTACTCTATGCCACAGCTCTCTACTCTGAAACAATCTACTTTACACCAAAGCACTCTTTGCCACTGCACTCCACTCTACACCACCCCATTCAACGGCATTCTACACTACTCTGCACCACTCCACTCAGTGCTACTGCACTCTATGGCACTACTTTATGCCTCTCACCTTACCCTGCACCACTCAACTCAACCCTGCACCACTCAACTCTACCCTGCATCCCTCCACACTGCCCTGCACCACTTTACTCTATGCCACAGCTCTCTACTCTGAAACAATCTACTTTACACCAATGCACTCTTTGCCACTGCACTCCACTCTACACCACCCCATTCAACGGCATTCTACACTACTCTGCACCACTCCACCCAGTGCTACTGCACTCTATGGCACTACTCTATGCCTCTCACCTTACCCTGCACCACTCAACTCAACCCTGCACCACTCAACTCTACCCTGCATCACTCCACACTACCCTGCAGCACTTTACTCTATGCCACAGCTCTCTACTCTGAAACAATCTACTTTACACCAATGCACTCTTTGCCACTGCACTCCACTCTACACCACCCCATTCAACGGCATTCTCCTCTACTCTGCACCACTCCACTCTTTGCTACTGCACTTTATGGCACTACTCTATGCCTCTCACCTTACCCTGCACCACTCAACTCAACCCTGCACCACTCAACTCTACCCTGCATCACTCCACACTACCCTGCACCACTTTACTCTATGCCACAGCTCTCTACTCTGAAACAATCTACTTTACACCAATGCACTCTTTGCCACTGCACTCCACTCTACACCACCCCATTCAACGGCATTCTACTCTACTCTGCACCACTCCACTCAGTGCTACTGCACTTTATGGCACTACTCTGTGCCTCTCACCTTACCCTGCACCACTCAACTCAACCCTGCACCACTCAACTCTACCCTGCATCACTCCACACTACCCTGCACCACTTTACTCTATGCCACAGCTCTCTACTCTGAAACAATCTACTTTACACCAATGCACTCTTGCCACTGCACTCCACTCTACACCACCCCATTCAACGGCATTCTACACTACTCTGCACTACTCCACTCAGTGCTACTGCACTCTATGGCACTACTCTATGCCTCTCACCTTACCCTGCACCACTCAACTCAACCCTGCACCACTCAACTCTACCCTGCACCACTCCACACTACCCTGCACCACTTTACTCTATGCCACAGCTCTCTACTCTGAAACAATCTACTTTACACCAATGCACTCTTTGCCACTGCACTCCACTCTACACCACCCCATTCAACGGCATTCTACACTACTCTGCACCACTCCACTCAGTGCTACTGCACTCTATGGCACTACTCTATGCCTCTCACCTTACCCTGCACCACTCAACTCAACCCTGCACCACTCAACTCTACCCTGCATCACTCCACACTACCCTGCACCACTTTACTCTATGCCACAGCTCTCTACTCTGAAACAATCTACTTTACACCAATGCACTCTTGCCACTGCACTCCACTCTACACCACCCCATTCAACGGCATTCTACACTACTCTGCACCACTCCACTCAGTGCTACTGCACTCTATGGCACTACTCTATGCCTCTCACCTTACCCTGCACCACTCAACTCAACCCTGCACCACTCAACTCTACCCTGCATCACTCCACACTACCCTGCACCACTTTACTCTATGCCACAGCTCTCTACTCTGAAACAATCTACTTTACACCAATGCACTCTTTGCCACTGCACTCCACTCTACACCACCCCATTCAACGACATTCTACACTACTCTGCACCACTCCACCCAGTGCTACTGCACTCTATGACACTACTCTATGCATCTCACCTTACCCTGCACCACTCAACTCAACCCTGCACCACTCAACTCTACCCTGCACCACTCCACACTACCCTGCACCACTTTACTCTATGCCACAGCTCTCTACTCTGAAACAATCTACTTTACACCAATGCACTCTTTGCCACTGCACTCCACTCAACGGCATTCTACACTACTCTCCACCACTCCACCCAGTGCTACTGCACTCTATGGCACTACTCTATGCCTCTCACCTTACCCTGCACCACTCAACTCAACCCTGCACCACTCAACTCTACCCTGCATCACTCCACACTACCCTGCACCACTTTACTCTATGCCACAGCTCTCTACTCTGAAACAATCTACTTTACACCAATGCACTCTTTGCCACTGCACTCCACTCTACACCACCCCATTCAACGGCATTCTACACTACTCTGCACCACTCCACCCAGTGCTACTGCACTCTATGGCACTACTCTATGCCTCTCACCTTACCCTGCACCACTCAACTCAACCCTGCACCACTCAACTCTACCCTGCATCACTCCACACTACCCTGCACCACTTTACTCTATGCCACAGCTCTCTACTCTGAAACAATCTACTTTACACCAATGCACTCTTTGCCACTGCACTCCACTCTACACCACCCCATTCAACGGCATTCTACTCTACTCTGCACCACTCCACTCAGTGCTACTGCACTTTATGGCACTACTCTGTGCCTCTCACCTTACCCTGCACCACTCAACTCAACCCTGCACCACTCAACTCTACCCTGCATCACTCCACACTACCCTGCACCACTTTACTCTATGCCACAGCTCTCTACTCTGAAACAATCTACTTTACACCAATGCACTCTTTGCCACTGCACTCCACTCTACACCACCCCATTCAACGGCATTCTACACTACTCTGCACCACTCCACTCAGTGCTACTGCACTCTATGGCACTACTCTATGCCTCTCACCTTACCCTGCACCACTCAACTCAACCCTGCACCACTCAACTCTACCCTGCATCACTCCACACTACCCTGCACCACTTTACTCTATGCCACAGCTCTCTACTCTGAAACAATCTACTTTACACCAATGCACTCTTTGCCACTGCACTCCACTCTACACCACCCCATTCAACGGCATTCTACACTACTCTGCACCACTCCACCCAGTGCTACTGCACTCTATGACACTACTCTATGCCTCTCACCTTACCCTGCACCACTCAACTCAACCCTGCACCACTCAACTCTACCCTGCATCACTCCACACTACCCTGCAGCACTTTACTCTATGCCACAGCTCTCTACTCTGAAACAATCTACTTTACACCAATGCACTCTTTGCCACTGCACTCCACTCTACACCACCCCATTCAACGACATTCTACACTACTCTGCACCACTCCACCCAGTGCTACTGCACTCTATGACACTACTCTATGCATCTCACCTTACCCTGCACCACTCAACTCAACCCTGCACCACTCAACTCTACCCTGCACCACTCCACACTACCCTGCACCACTTTACTCTATGCCACAGCTCTCTACTCTGAAACAATCTACTTTACACCAATGCACTCTTTGCCACTGCACTCCACTCAACGGCATTCTACACTACTCTCCACCACTCCACCCAGTGCTACTGCACTCTATGGCACTACTCTATGCCTCTCACCTTACCCTGCACCACTCAACTCAACCCTGCACCACTCAACTCTACCCTGCATCACTCCACACTACCCTGCACCACTTTACTCTATGCCACAGCTCTCTACTCTGAAACAATCTACTTTACACCAATGCACTCTTTGCCACTGCACTCCACTCTACACCACCCCATTCAACGGCATTCTACACTACTCTGCACCACTCCACCCAGTGCTACTGCACTCTATGGCACTACTCTATGCCTCTCACCTTACCCTGCACCACTCAACTCAACCCTGCACCACTCAACTCTACCCTGCATCACTCCACACTACCCTGCACCACTTTACTCTATGCCACAGCTCTCTACTCTGAAACAATCTACTTTACACCAATGCACTCTTTGCCACTGCACTCCACTCTACACCACCCCATTCAACGGCATTCTACTCTACTCTGCACCACTCCACTCAGTGCTACTGCACTTTATGGCACTACTCTGTGCCTCTCACCTTACCCTGCACCACTCAACTCAACCCTGCACCACTCAACTCTACCCTGCATCACTCCACACTACCCTGCACCACTTTACTCTATGCCACAGCTCTCTACTCTGAAACAATCTACTTTACACCAATGCACTCTTTGCCACTGCACTCCACTCTACACCACCCCATTCAACGGCATTCTACACTACTCTGCACCACTCCACTCAGTGCTACTGCACTCTATGGCACTACTCTATGCCTCTCACCTTACCCTGCACCACTCAACTCAACCCTGCACCACTCAACTCTACCCTGCATCACTCCACACTACCCTGCACCACTTTACTCTATGCCACAGCTCTCTACTCTGAAACAATCTACTTTACACCAATGCACTCTTTGCCACTGCACTCCACTCTACACCACCCCATTCAACGGCATTCTACACTACTCTGCACCACTCCACTCAGTGCTACTGCACTTTATGGCACTACTCTATGCCTCTCACCTTACCCTGCACCACTCAACTCAACCCTGCACCACTCAACTCTACCCTGCATCACTCCACACTACCCTGCACCACTTTACTCTATGCCACAGCTCTCTACTCTGAAACAATCTACTTTACACCAATGCACTCTTTGCCACTGCACTCCACTCTACACCACCCCATTCAACGGCATTCTACTCTACTCTGCACCACTCCACTCAGTGCTACTGCACTTTATGGCACTACTCTGTGCCTCTCACCTTACCCTGCACCACTCAACTCAACCCTGCACCACTCAACTCTACCCTGCATCACTCCACACTACCCTGCACCACTTTACTCTATGCCACAGCTCTCTACTCTGAAACAATCTACTTTACACCAATGCACTCTTTGCCACTGCACTCCACTCTACACCACCCCATTCAACGGCATTCTACACTACTCTGCACCACTCCACTCAGTGCTACTGCACTCTATGGCACTACTCTATGCCTCTCACCTTACCCTGCACCACTCAACTCAACCCTGCACCACTCAACTCTACCCTGCATCACTCCACACTACCCTGCACCACTTCACTCTATGCCACAGCTCTCTACTCTGAAACAATCTACTTTACACCAATGCACTCTTTGCCACTGCACTCCACTCTACACCACCCCATTCAACGGCATTCTACACTACTCTGCACTACTCCACTCAGTGCTACTGCACTCTATGGCACTACTCTATGCCTCTCACCTTACCCTGCACCACTCAACTGAACCCTGCACCACTCAACTCTACCCTGCATCACTCCACACTACCCTGCACCACTTTACTCTATGCCACAGCTCTCTACTCTGAAACAATCTACTTTACACCAATGCACTCTTTGCCACTGCACTCCACTCTACACCACCCCATTCAACAGCATTCTACACTACTCTGCACCACTCCACTCAGTGCTACTGCACTCTATGGCACTACTCTATGCCTCTCACCTTACCCTGCACCACTCAACTCAACCCTGCACCACTCAACTCTACCCTGCATCACTCCACACTACCCTGCACCACTTTACTCTATGCCACAGCTCTCTACTCTGAAACAATCTACTTTACACCAATGCACTCTTTGCCACTGCACTCCACTCTACACCACCCCATTCAACGACATTCTACACTACTCTGCACCACTCCACTCAGTGCTACTGCACTCTATGGCACTACTCTATGCCTCTCACCTTACCCTGCACCACTCAACTCAACCCTGCACCACTCAACTCTACCCTGCATCACTCCACACTACCCTGCAGCACTTTACTCTATGCCACAGCTCTCTACTCTGAAACAATCTACTTTACACCAATGCACTCTTGCCACTGCACTCCACTCTACACCACCCCATTCAACGGCATTCTACACTACTCTGCACCACTCCACCCAGTGCTACTGCACTCTATGGCACTACTCTATGCCTCTCACCTTACCCTGCACCACTCAACTCAACCCTGCACCACTCAACTCTACCCTGCATCACTCCACACTACCCTGCACCACTTTACTCTATGCCACAGCTCTCTACTCTGAAACAATCTACTTTACACCAATGCACTCTTTGCCACTGCACTCCACTCTACACCACCCCATTCAACGGCATTCTACACTACTCTGCACCACTCCACTCAGTGCTACTGCACTCTATGGCACTACTCTATGCCTCTCACCTTACCCTGCACCACTCAACTCAACCCTGCACCACTCAACTCTACCCTGCATCACTCCACACTACCCTGCACCACTTTACTCTATGCCACAGCTCTCTACTCTGAAACAATCTACTTTACACCAATGCACTCTTTGCCACTGCACTCCACTCTACACCACCCCATTCAACGGCATTCTACACTACTCTGCACCACTCCACTCAGTGCTACTGCACTCTATGGCACTACTCTATGTCTCTCACCTTACCCTGCACCACTCAACTCAACCCTGCACCACTCAACTCTACCCTGCATCACTCCAAACTACCCTGCACCACTTTACTCTATGCCACAGCTCTCTACTCTGAAACAATCTACTTTACACCAATGCACTCTTTGCCACTGCACTCCACTCTACACCACCCCATTCAACGGCATTCTACACTACTCTGCACCACTCCACTCAGTTCTACTGCACTCTATGGCACTACTCTATGCCTCTCACCTTACCCTGCACCACTCAACTCAACCCTGCACCACTCAACTCTACCCTGCATCACTCCACACTACCCTGCACCACTTTACTCTATGCCACAGCTCTCTACTCTGAAACAATCTACTTTACACCAATGCACTCTTTGCCACTGCACTCCACTCTACACCACCCCATTCAACGACATTCTACACTACTCTGCACCACTCCACTCAGTGCTACTGCACTCTATGGCACTACTCTATGCCTCTCACCTTACCCTGCACCACTCAACTCAACCCTGCACCACTCAACTCTACCCTGCATCACTCCACACTACCCTGCACCACTTTACTCTATGCCACAGCTCTCTACTCTGAAACAATATACTTTACACCAATGCACTCTTTGCCACTGCACTCCACTCTACACCACCCCATTCAACGGCATTCTCTTCTACTCTGCACCACTCCACTCAGTGCTACTGCCCTCTATGGCACTACTCTATGCCTCTCACCTTACCCTGCACCACTCAACTCAACCCTGCACCACTCAACTCTACCCTGCACCACTCCACACTACCCTGCACCACTTTACTCTATGCCACAGCTCTCTACTCTGAAACAATCTACTTTACACCAATGCACTCTTTGCCACTGCACTCCACTCTACACCACCCCATTCAACAGCATTCTACACTACTCTGCACCACTCCACTCAGTGCTACTGCACTCTATGGCACTACTCTATGCCTCTCACCTTACCCTGCACCACTCAACTCAACCCTGCACCACTCAACTCTACCCTGCACCACTCCACACTGCCCTGCACCACTTTACTCTATGCCACAGCTCTCTACTCTGAAACAATCTACTTTACACCAATGCACTCTTTGCCACTGCACTCCACTCTACACCACCCCCTTCAACGGCATTCTACACTACTCTGCACCACTCCACCCAGTGCTACTGCACTCTATGGCACTACTCTATGCCTCTCACCTTACCCTGCACCACTCAACTCAACCCTGCACCACTCAACTCTACCCTGCATCACTCCACACTACCCTGCAGCACTTTACTCTATGCCACAGCTCTCTACTCTGAAACAATCTACTTTACACCAATGCACTCTTTGCCACTGCACTCCACTCTACACCACCCCATTCAACTGCATTCTCCTCTACTCTGCACCACTCCACTCAGTGCTACTGCACTTTATGGCACTACTCTATGCCTCTCACCTTACCCTGCACCACTCAACTCAACCCTGCACCACTCAACTCTACCCTGCACCACTCCACACTACCCTGCACCACTTTACTCTATGCCACAGCTCTCTACTCTGAAACAATCTACTTTACACCAATGCACTCTTTGCCACTGCACTCCACTCTACACCACCCCATTCAACGGCATTCTACACTACTCTGCACCACTCCACTCAGTGCTACTGCACTCTATGGCACTACTCTATGCCTCTCACCTTACCCTGCACCACTCAACTCAACCCTGCACCACTCAACTCTACCCTGCATCACTCCACACTACCCTGCACCACTTTACTCTATGCCACAGCTCTCTACTCTGAAACAATCTACTTTACAACAATACACTCTTTGCCACTGCACTCCACTCTACACCACCCCATTCAACGGCATTCTACACTACTCTGCACCACTCCACCCAGTGCTACTGCACTCTATGACACTACTCTATGCCTCTCACCTTACCCTGCACCACTCAACTCAACCCTGCACCACTCAACTCTACCCTGCATCACTCCACACTACCCTGCACCACTTTACTCTATGCCACAGCTCTCTACTCTGAAACAATCTACTTTACAACAATACACTCTTTGCCACTGCACTCCACTCTACACCACCCCATTCAACGGCATTCTACACTACTCTGCACCACTCCACCCAGTGCTACTGCACTCTATGACACTACTCTATGCCTCTCACCTTACCCTGCACCACTCCACATGTCACTTCATGCGACTCTGAAATAATCTACTCTACACCACGGTACTCTATGTCACGCTACTCCACTATGGGTCACTTTACTCTCTTCCAGTAACCTCTATGCCACTGTATATGCCATTGCACTCTACGCTCTGCCACTCTATGCAATTCTACTCTACACTATTCTACACTACGTCACTGAGCTCTATGCCACTCTAATCCACTGCACCCCGCACCAATGCAATCAACACCACTTCACTCAAAACCAATGCACTCTATGCAACTGCATTCTATTCCATCTACTCTGCATCACTGCAGTCTATGCCGCCATACTCTACTCTGGAACACTCTGTGCCACTGCACGATACACCACTGCACACTACTCCACTATACTCCTTTACACTATATGTCACTGCTCTCTACACCACACTTTTCTACTCTGCACTACTGTACTCTACGCCACTCCTCTCGGCAAAACTCTATTCTGCACCAGTCTACTCTGTGCCACTGCACTCTATGCCACTGCACTCTACTCTGCACCACTGCACTCTACTCTGCACCACTGCACTCTGCTCTGCACCACTGCACTCTACTCTGCACCACTGCACTTTACTCTGCACCACTGCACTCTACTCTGCACCACTGCACTCTACTCTGCACCAGTCTACTCTGCGACACTGCACTCTATGCCACTGCACTCTACGTCTGCACCACTGCACTCTACTCTGCACCACTGCACTCTGCTCTGCACCACTGCACTCTACTCTGCACCACTGCACTCTACTCTGCACCAGTCTACTCTGCGACACTGCACTCTATGCCACTGCACTCTACTCTGCACCTCTGCACTCTACTCTGCATCACTGCACTCCACTCTGCACCACTGCACTGTATGCCAATGTCATCTACTCTGTACCACCCTACTCTATGCCACTGCACTCTATGTCAATGCACTCAACGCCACTTTAGTCATAACCAATGCACTGTATGCTAATCTAGTCTGCACAACTGTACCTTACGCAGGACATACTTACCTTTGCCGCCACCGCCGAGAGTCAGTCGGAATCAGCTGCAGGGAGCACCTGGAAGCTCCAATAGCCATCGCCGCCACCGCCAAGAGTCCCAAGGCACCGGACTCCGCGCCGCCGCTCCGGGAGACCACAAATCCCGGCAGGCAACGCGGCGGCGCGTGCAGAGTGACGCGCCTCGCGCCCAGAGAGCGCCAACGTGGGCTTAAAGACCGGCAAACCCGGCAGAGCGGGGGGACATACTTACCTTTGCCGCCACCGCCGAGAGTCAGTCGGAATCAGCTGCAGGGAGCACCTGGAAGCTCCAATAGCCATCGCCACCACCGCCAAGAGTCCCAAGGCATCGGACTCCGCGCCGCCGCTCCGGGAGACCACAAATCCCGGCAGGCAACGCGGCGGCGCGTGCAGAGTGACGCGCCTCGCGCCCAGAGAGCGCCAACGTGGGCTTAAAGACCGGCAAACCCGGCAGAGCGGGGGGACATACTTACCTTTGCCGCCACCGCCGAGAGTCAGTCGGAATCAGCTGCAGGGAGCACCTGGAAGCTCCAATAGCCATCGCCGCCACCGCCAAGAGTCCCAAGGCACCGGACTCCGCGCCGCCGCTCCGGGAGACCACAAATCCCGGCAGGCAACGCGGCGGCGCGTGCAGAGTGACGCGCCTCGCGCCCAGAGAGCGCCAACGTGGGCTTAAAGACCGGCAAACCCGGCAGAGCGGGGGGACATACTTACCTTTGCCGCCACCGCCGAGAGTCAGTCGGAATCAGCTGCAGGGAGCACCTGGAAGCTCCAATAGCCATCGCCGCCACCGCCAAGAGTCCCAAGGCACCGGACTCCGCGCCGCCGCTCCGGGAGACCACAAATCCCGGCAGGCAACGCGGCGGCGCGTGCAGAGTGACGCGCCTCGCGCCCAGAGAGCGCCAACGTGGGCTTAAAGACCGGCAAACCCCGCGTCGCGGGACGCGAGCGGGACGCCCGGGGCTAAGCCCGGGCAAAGGGCGGGCCCTCTGAGGCCCTCAGAGGTCAACAGTGGTCGGGCGGGCCACCCCACCAACACTTCTGAAAAAGGTTAGTCCCTAAATAGGTCTCCAATAATGGCTGATTGTACCGCTACATGCATAAATGTTGACATCCTTACTCAAGATGCAGAGTCCCCTGTAACATTGTTAACGTCGTTTGAGGCATTGATAGACACTGCATTCAACGAGATTGTTGAGACTGAAAGGAGATTTTCTATGGGTCCATTGAGCATAAATCAACCACATGCCGTGAGCAGTCTCAATGGCAATACCCACACCCATATAAATCCTGAAATAATCGTCGTAAAATCCTCACATCCTATTGTTGAAGTACCAATTGTCTTAGACGATGAGGACACCGTCACGTATATAGCACCAGAAGTGACTCTTGGCCATGCCCCAGAAATAACATCTATTGAGGCTGCTAACAAGGTACCTGGTAAAGTTGCAGCAAAGAGAAAGAGGGGCCCTGCTAAAATAACCTATAATAAACGGAAGCAGTCACTAAGGACTGTCAACCAACCAACTCCACAAAGCATGTGGAATAAGGGGAAGAGACAGAAGTTGGTCCAACACATAGCACCTATACAGGATCAACCGTATCTGGGTGATATGGTCGTTATAAATAACGAGGGGTCAAATCATATATCTATCTCCACCCAGACTGAGCCTCCCCACGGAACTGACAAACTTAGTCATTATGCTAAATCAGAGGGGAACCTTATCGAGACTATTGCAGAGACAATTTTTAAAAATTTGGAAGGTCAAATGATCAAACAATTTAATAATATTTTTAAAAGACTTGATAAATTGGAGAATTTAATCAAAAACGAGGATGCAAAGAGAAAAGGCATAGCGAACTTGGACAAAATGAGAGTAGAACGTCTGTTAAAAGACCTTGAATCCACTACTCGTGTCACCACCACTGGTGACCACGGTAATATCAGGACAGTGGAACAACAAGCCATTTCTAATCCCACACAGTCTGTTACACCTAAGGCGACTAATAATAAGGGTACAACTGGCAGTAATCTGCCTGATCGTCAAACCAACATTCCCTTATTACCATGTAACCCTATACATGGGAACGTCACTTCATCCAAACCTTCTGTCTCCACTAATGATACAAGCGGAGTATTTATTAATTCCATAAAAAAGGGTATTACAGTGAAGCAGACCACACTAGTACAGAAGGGTCCTGTTAACTCCAGCCAGCACGATAAAAAGATCATGCATGAGGACAATAGACCTAATAAACATCAAGGCCCGGCCCTACATCTCCCACCTGAGGCCTGTCCTTATGTCCTAGTTCTGGCTGGTATCCCACCGCTTAAGGAAGATCAAGGAGAATCATGGGTTCAACTCCACAATAAGTGTATAGACTGGTTAACGAAGCACAAGGGAGTGGGGTATGATATCTCAAAAGAAATCATAACCACACGGCGTGTAACCTGGATCGGTCCCCTTTACAAAAATATCAATGGGGACTGTATTGTAATCAATTTTAGAAACCCGGGCACTGCAAAATTCCTGTTGAACTATAATCCTGGTCGACACGGCCCATCCACTGTGGTGACACCACTACCATTAAAATATTTCTACCGTCCTCCACACAAGATGATGCAACCCCCTCCAGTTTTCCCATTGCAGAATAGGTTTGGAATCTTCCAGGACCTGGACACATTGGACTGACTGCCCACTAAAAAGACCAAACTACTTCCCGTGTGCCCTGAGGCAGTCCAGTTAAAGGAACCATCTCGAGAGGCGGAACCGTCAACACAGGAGATTTCTCCATCTAGTCCATTATGTGTTCAACAGGGACATGTTACATCTAAATCCGCCTCAAGTACTTACCAGGGTCCCAGTCCGAGGAACAATAAAGATAATAACCTAAATATCCTCAGTTGGAACATTGCGGGCCTGAAGTCCAAGTTGGGAATTCTTTCATGGAGGGACTGTGTCAATTGTTATGATATATTGATGTTCCAAGAAACTTGGTGTGTGGAGGATCTATTGTTTGAGGGGTATAGCTGTCATAACAGGACTGTCCCGGTCCCTTTGGTTGGTCGTCCTAGTGGTGGATTGTCCATTTGGATAAAAATATGTGCTGGAACTAAAATCGACGCGCTACAGACAAATTGTCCTAGTTTTATGGCACTCTCGTATACCGAGCGGATAAAACTGTGTTTAATCAATTTCTATAATAATGATTTTTTGTCTCAACCTAACCGAAATTTTATTCTCTTATTTGATTTTATTAATGAAATCATGGATGGACAGGTATATGGGAAATTTGATGGCATTTGTTTAGGGGGGGATTTTAATGCACATGTACATCTAAGGAATCCCCCATGTAAAAGAGGAAAAGAACTGTTAGATCTTCTTGCTACTAGTGAACTTGTCAATTGCATGGAACATGTAGGTATGGAAGACTATGCATCCCCATTCCCTACTTTTATTGGACATGGGGGTGGTACAACAATTGATTATGTTTTCGTTTCACATGCCATTGCAAATTCATTAATAAGGGCAGAGGTAGTGTGTGAAATTCACAGTGACCACTATCCAATTGGCATCCATTTATCATTGCCGAAGGGTAAATGTCCAAGACGTGAAATAGGCGCAATGGGTTTGGAAGCTTCGACAGATAAGTTAAGGGTAATCTGGAAGGGAGTGGACAATAAGGGAATCCTGGCAGGAGTATGTAAAAAACATCCAAGTTTGATCAAAGATTGTCTAAGCACAGAGGACCATGGGACCAACGTGGTTAAAGCGTTCTCTGAACTCTGCACCACAATTAAAGGCGAAATTTCCAGACCAGCCTCTAGTAAGGCTGCGGAATCACCTAGATGGTTTGATGCCCCATGCTCAAAAGCAAATAGGATGCTTAGAGCTGCCTTAAAAGCTGAACCGAGGGATATACCACGGGTAAGGTTGCTCAGAGCAGAGTACAAGCGTGCTTTACGTACTAGATCAAATGATCTACTGAAAACCCACTGGGATTCCCTGGCACGATCTGCTGACCTAAAAGATACCACTGGGTTCTGGAAGGAGGTAAAGGAAATAAGATCTATCGGTTCGACCCTGACCGAAATCAATTGCAATATTACTGGTCCCATCTGGGTTGCACATTTTGGTAAAATCTATGCAACACCAGACAATCCTCCTTTACTGTTACCCCCCCCACACCCAATGTCTATTTCCATATCTGAGGTATTTGATGCCATTTTAGAAAGCGCCGGGAATAAAGCGCCTGGATCTGATGGGCTCTCTATAGACCAGTTAAAATGTGAGCCAGATTTTTGGGCCCCATTGCTGTGCAATGTTTTTAACAATTTAACTGAAGGGGAGATCCCGGAAACATGGTCACGTAGTATTATTGTTCCTATTTTTAAAAAGGGCGACAGGCTGGACCCTGGGTGTTACCGCCCAATTTCTTTAATAGATAATACTTTAAAAGTATTGGGGCGGATCTTATTTAAAAGGATAAGAACATGGACCGATGAGAATAACATCCTACATCCGAGCCAGTTCGGGTTCCGTAGCAGCGTCGGAACGGTGGAGCAATGCCTGAACCTGAACCTGATCATGGCAAAATACAATATCGCAAAGAAATCCCCTTTATATTTTGGTTTTATGGATCTGAGCTCGGCTTTTGCTTTTGTTAACCGTTCCCGGCTTTGGTCTACCCTTCTTGAATATGGTTTAGATGACCATCTGGTACATTTTTTAGCTTTTTTACATCGTGATCTTAAAGCTTGTGTACGTGTGAATCAAATGGGTGAAGTTTCTGATGATATTAGCATTGGTAGGGGGGTCAGACAAGGGTGTGTGCTGGCCCCTCTCCTGTTTATTTTGTATATCAATAAGCTAAGCAGCACTTTGAGCACCTTAACTAGTGATGTGCCTTACATTAATGGAGTCCCTATACCCACACTTCTTTATGCGGATGATGCGGTCCTGATGGGCCGCACTCCCAAGGCACTCCGTATTTTAATTTCAGGTTTTGTCCTTTTTATGGCCGATTTAGGCCTAACAACTAATTTTAAAAAATCATTAATCATGAGCTGTGGTCCAAAAAATCACAAAATCCCCCAGATCATTTCAGGGTCAAATGTTTTAAAAAGCACCAGCACTTTTCCCTATTTAGGGCTGCTATTCTCAAATAGTGGTACGTGGCATGCACATGTTTCTTATGCCAGGAACAAGTTGGGCAAGTCTATTAATTGTGTAACCTCTTTGAGACAGCCCAACCAAGCTGATGTAATAACTTCCCTGGTCAAGATATACCAAACCCAATGTATGCCAACCGGCACTTACGGCGCTGAGGTTTGGGGTTATACCAACTGCTCCCCTATTCAAATAGAAGAGAATAGATTTTGTCGTAAGGTATTGGGGGGGGTTATCTGTTCTTCAACCTATGTATGCCACAATGAATTAAATATCCCTTACATTGAGGATTTTGTGAAGTCCAGACCAGCACTATTCTGGATAAAGATCTGGAACAAC
Organism: Lissotriton helveticus; assembly: GCF_964261635.1. Lineage (NCBI taxonomy): Eukaryota > Metazoa > Chordata > Amphibia > Caudata > Salamandridae > Lissotriton > Lissotriton helveticus. The sequence goes on along the minus strand of NC_136071.1, from coordinate 1,199,639,397 downwards.
ACGGCTGCTACATTAACCCGTGAAATTATTTTGGATTGTTTAAAGTGTGATAGGGGACACCATATACCATGGCTGAAAGCAGTAAAAGAGTGCCTTGTAAGTGTGGGTTTGGCTTCTCTGTTCACATCACCAAACCTAATAAACCGCTCCCATAAAACCATCATTTCAAGGGCATTGTATGACTTATATAGAGAAGAGCGTGATAGAAAGAACCTGACTAAATGCACGGTTGTAAAATATTTGGCCTATTCTGAACCACACGTCAAAAAACTTGGCCCACCGTATAGATACTTGCGTTTGCATCTTGGTAGATGGGTAAGGGGTTTATTGTTTCGCTTCCGAGACGGGAGTATAGTCAACCTATTGACCTTCCCGATGGGATATAATAAACATCTCGAAACCTTAAATTGCCCCTGTAACCCTGACCTGAAGCAAAGTCTTATGCATTTCTTGTTCTTTTGTGGTTTCTATAAAAAATTCACTGCACATTTTCTTATGCCCTACTGTAAGAAAAATGGATTAACTAATTTTAAATTGGCACTCCGGTCCTTTTTGGTATTGGGATCAGATGAAGTCATTTTTAGGATGAGTTGTTTTCTCAAAGCTGCTGTTAGATCGAGAATCACCCTTAATATTGATGTTTAACTATTGCACACTGCACTTTCTATTTTGATACCCTTTTTTATAATGGTTTAATAATGGTTTTAATAATTTTAATAGTGTTTTTAAACAGCGTTTTTAAATAATATTGTAAGATATTCTCTTCTTTTATAAAAAATTAAATGATTTACTATCACGAAGGGACATATGTTGTATAGCTGGGACATTGTAAATGGATTCTGATTTTGCTCGTTTGTTCTCGGATAATTCTCCAATTGCAACTATTGATGAATGTTTTTAAAAATGTATTGTGTTTTTTCTGTTTGTACTTTTATGGATGTTTTTTTACTCCGAATAAAGATCTTTTGACTTGACTTGACTTGGCCACTTCCCCCTAGGCCATTTTACAACACTCCAGTATGCAACACTACACAATATGATTCTCCACTCTATGACGCAGTACTCCAGTTAACTCTACTCCACTCTAAGCCACTCTACACCACTGCTCCACTCAATGATGATCGACGCAACTCCCCCTATGCCACTCCATATCACTCACTCCACTCTATTCTATGACACACTACTCCCACTGGTCAGGAGAGGGTGGTAGACTCCGCTACTGTGGCAGAGTTTAGGCAGCTCCGTACTCAGAATAGAGCGAAGAGTTTGGGAAAAACTCCACCAACTGCTGTGTGGGGGAGTTTTTCCTCATGGATGACTCGCCAATGTTAAGTTGGCGAGTCACACGCGAGCAAAAACTACATCAGGCTTAGGAGTTTAAGTTGGCGAGTGAGAAAATTGAGCACATTATTGCCTACTGATGACATTTCTCAGCGCGGGCAGTCACCACCGGTTGCTACTGCTGGCGTTAAGAAAGCTGCTGCTCGCGTTAAGAAAGCTGCTGCTGGCGTTGAGAAAGCTGCTGCTCGTGTTGAGAAAGCTGCTGCTCGTGTTGAGAAAGCTGCTGCTCGCGTTAAGAAAGCTGCTGCTGGCGTTAAGAAAGCTGCTGCTCGTGTTGAGAAAGCTGCTGCTGGCGTTGAGAAAGCTGCTGCTCATGTTGAGAAAGCTGCTGCTCGTGTTGAGAAAGCTGCTGCTCGCGTTAAGAAAGCTGCTGCTGGCGTTAAGAAAGCTGCTGCTCGTGTTGAGAAAGCTGCTGCTGGCGTTGAGAAAGCTGCTGCTGGCGTTGAGAAAGCTGCTGCTCGTGTTGAGAAAGCTGCTGCTCGTGTTGAGAAAGCTGCTGCTCGTGTTGAGAAAGCTGCTGCTCGTGTTGAGAAAGCTGCTGCTGGCGTTGAGAAAGCTGCTGCTCGTGTTGAGAAAGCTGCTGCTCGTGTTGAGAAAGCTGTTGCTGGCGTTGAGAAAGCTGCTGCTCGTGTTGAGAAAGCTGCTGCTCGTGTTGAGAAAGCTGCTGCTCGCGTTAAGAAAGCTGCTGCTGGCGTTAAGAAAGCTGCTGCTCGTGTTGAGAAAGCTGCTGCTGGCGTTGAGAAAGCTGCTGCTGGCGTTGAGAAAGCTGGTGCTTGAGTAGAAAATAAATTCAAGCAGCTGAAGGAAAGAGAGCCCTCTGGTGCACCGCGTGGTGCCTTACGTGCTGTAAAATTGTCAAGCTCCCGACGCCAAAAATCAGCACTTGCAGCGCAATGTACAGAGCTATGCCACTCGCAGAACACAGCAGCATCTCGCAGTGTTTTAGGTACCTCTGCGAAATTCTCTGGAGTGAAACTCCATAAGTTCTGAATATCCCCACCGATTGTATCTTGCTAAAAATTTTAACACAGTGCTCTCTAAGATAAAAAAAACATTTATGTGAAGTGGTGGAAGGTTCAATTTCTAGGCCTGGGTGGAGTTTGAGGAGTTCCAGCATGCGAAACTCCACGAAGTGACCAAAAACTCTGCCAAGCTATGCGGAGTTCTGAAAGTGGCAGAGTGCATTTAGTTGTGCAGTTCATGCTGATTTTTAGCACCAGATGTTTGTGCGGCACTGGAAAATCTGCGTAAACGGCATCATGCACAGTGCAAGAGGGAGCTGCTTCTTTCTGGTGCTCGAGTAGATGTGCTACTCAAGTGTCGGCTTACTCAACGCGAACAGAAGGTTTCTCACACGAGCGGTTGCGACCATCAGCAATGGCCCACTGTGCACGTGGCCCTGCCTACACAACTACTTGCCGGTTATCATGGTGATCTACGCAATCATGCCATTTTGAAGCATATTTACCGGGACCGCATAGATAATAGGCCCCCTGACCGGACTGTGGTGACTGGAACTTGCCCATATTTCCAATACAGAATTTGGGACACTTGATACCCTGCAGCTCTTGAGCGCTAGATTTCGAGAATACACACTACCACTGTGGCCATACTCACCCCTGAGGCCCCTACTCACCATACATACTTCTTACAATTATCAACCAGCTGGATATTTAAGAGCCCTGAGGAAGTTCCCTCTGGCAAAATTGGGAACGAAACGCGTTGGCTGTGTGCCAGTTTTTAAGATTGACTGAATAAAAGAAGTAATTTTGGAACTGATCTCTGCTTGTTTGATTGGCTGCACAACGAGTGCACCTTCCATCTTTTTCGAACACTCACAGGAATAACAAGCATTTGCAATGTAATAGGTCTAATATTTGTGAGAGTTTAAGCTGTTGGCATTGTAAATGACAATGCCTTTTATTTATCTGTTTTGATAATTAACACACAAATAAAAGCCATTGTCATGTACAATGCCAATAGCTCAAACTCTTGTAAATGCAAGAACTATTCAAAGAAGCTTAGAAAGTGAAAGTGAGCATTGCGCGCTCAATGTTGCAGGAAAGCATGGCGTGCCTCCAGTAGGAGAAACTATTTAACGAAAATACTGCTTACACACTAAATAAGACATACTGTGTAACAACTGAAGTAAAAGGGGCAGCCCTCATGGGAGGTTACGAATGAAGACAAGGCGGTACTAAGGAGGGACTAACAAGGGTATTAACGAATCAGAAGCCAGCATTTAAGAAGGACAAAGACACAAGCCAATGACAAATATGGGTGGAGAGTGGGCGGGGCTTCGAGTGCATACTCCAGTACAGAATGCCTCGCCGAGCAGCGCACGCGCGCCCAGGCCCGACCTAAAAATGTTTAAATGAAAATTATTGTTACATTCTGGTCTGCATGGGGCCCATCTGCTTGTGGGCTCCGGGAAACTGCCCAGCGTGCCCATGCTTTAAGACAACACTGGGTTTCTCCATCACAGGTTCTCACAGAAAGAGGGGGTGTCAGTGAAAGAGGGGGTGTCAGTGAAAGAGGGGGTGTCAGTGAAAGAGGGGGTGTCAGTGTTGACCCCTCCTCTTAGTGCACATTACTAATTTACACATTCAGTTCTGCTTTGTAGTACCGTCCCACTGACTTCCAATGAGCGAGCCGAGCCTGCCCAGAGCTAACCTTCTTCAGGGGTGGTCGAAATGCATATACTTTGCTCTATTGTAATTGTGCACCATTTAAGGAAAATTGCCTGAAAGCACGCCTATCACCTGAAATGCAAATCTGATATTTAGAGAGATATTTTACAACAAAATGCGTCTTGCCTCAGCCCCCCATAGCACCCCGTGTAGGCAGATCCGTATGAAAGTCTTCCCTCCTGTGAAGGCCAGCACCCAATGTAGTCTGCCCCCCCTCTGTAGGCTAGCCCCAATGAAGGCCAGCCCCCCTCGGTAGCCCATCCCCCTAAGGCCAGTTCACCCACACATAAAAGACAACGCCATCTGAAGTCCAGCCCCCCAATGAAGTCCAGCCCCCCAATGTACACCAGCCCCTGCTGGGAAGGCCAGCCCCTAATAAAGTCCTTCTCCCTATGGAGGCCAGTTTCCCTTTGTAGGCAGCCCCCTATGAAGGCCAGCCCCTCCCCAAAGTCCAGTCCTCCTCCGAATGCCACCCCCCCCCCCCCCCCCAGAGACTTTACTGTCACCAAACTAGCAGAGCCTGCTGTGGTCCGGGTAGGGGCTGGCAGGGAGAGGATGTGGTCCGTCGGCTTAAACTGCCGACTTTGGTGCTGGAAACCAGGGTTCGAGCCTCGAGGTCGCGTCCACATCCTGTGGTTCTGGGTTCGTGCCTGAATGTGTCTTGTAAATACGGTGCTCATGTAAAGTGCTCAAATACCTTCGGGTCGAGTTGGCGCTATATAAAAATATGCAAAAAAAAAGAAAAGCTCAGGGTTACCCCCTTCGCATGGATCAGTACACTCGCATCCCCCCACCCCACCCTCCGGGAGGTGCAGTCGTCTCCGGTGCTCCGCCAGCTTCCTCCCGAGCGCCTCGTGCTCAGATCACATTACAGCGGCTTAACATGCCGGGTCATGGATTATTCATATGAAACGACATTTTATATGGCAAGGCCTTGGGTAACGCGTCCGTCATGGGCTGGGGACCTGCCGCCCAACCGCAGAAGGCCGCGGCTACACCTGCTTAATTTGTGGCGGTGCTAGCTGTGGGTTCACAACACTCCCCTTTCTGGGGATCGGAAATTATTTTTCATCATCAGACTCTTACCCTGAGAGAGTCAGACAGAGGGAGAAAACAGGAGCAAAATCTGAGTGAGCCAAAGATGGAGGAAGTGGAGGGTGGAGGAAGACATGGGCCAGATGTGAACGGAAGGATGACAAAGATGGAAAAGAACCTGCAAGCATGAGACAAAGAGGCAGGAAGTGGAGGGTGGTGGAAGAAAGAGGCTTGAGGTGGACTCAAGAAGGGCAGCCTTGGTATTCATGAGATAAAGAGACAGGAAGTGGAGGGTGGTGGAAGAAAGGGGCCAGAGGTGGACTCAAGCTAGGCAGCCTTGTTACTCATGAGATAAAGAGACAGGAAGTGGAGGGTGCTGGAAGAGAGAGTCCAGAGGTGGACTCAAGGTGAGCAGCCTCAGTATTTATGAGATAAAGAGACAGGAAGTGGAGGGTGGTGGAAGAAAGAGGCTTGAGGTGGACTCAAGAAGGGCAGCCTTGGTATTCATGAGATAAAGAGACAGGAAGTGGAGGGTGGTGGAAGAAAGGGGCCAGAGGTGGACTCAAGCTAGGCAGCCTTGTTACTCATGAGATAAAGAGACAGGAAGTGGAGGGTGCTGGAAGAGAGAGTCCAGAGGTGGACTCAAGGTGAGCAGCCTCAGTATTTATGAGATAAAGAGACAGGAAGTGGAGGGTGGTGGAAGAAAGAGGCCAGAGGTGAACGGAAGGATGACAAAGATGGAAAAGAACCTGCGAGCATGAGACAAAGGCACAGGAAGTGGAGTGTGGTGGAAGAAAGAGGCCAGAGGTGGACTCAAGGCGGGAAGCCTCATATTCAAGAGATAAAGAGACAGGAAGTGGAGGGTGGTGGTGGGTGGTAGAAGAAAGTGGCCACAGGTGGACCCAAGGTGGGCAGCCTTGTATTCATGAGATAAAGAGACAGGAAGTGGAGGGTGGTGGAGGGTGGTGGAAGAAAGAGGCCAGAGGTGGACCCAAGGTGAGAAGGATATAAAAGAACCTACAAGCGTGAGATAAAGAGGGAGGAAGTGAATGGGGGGGTGGAACAGAGAGCTCAGAGGTGGACTCAAGGTGGGCAGCCTCAGTATTCATGAGATAAAGAGACAGGAAGTGGAGGGCGGTGGAACAGAGAGCTCAGAGGTGGACTCAAGGCGGACAGCCTCGGTATTTGGCAACCCTTACACCCAGCAGCACTTGTGAAGTTCTGTTATTTAGCAAATGAGCCCTTTGATTGCCTTGATTGACATACGCTCCCTGCATAAGTGCGCCTTGGACATGTACAACAAGCCAGAGGAGAGCAGTCGGAGGCTCTATTGATGCTTGAAACTTGGATGAGCGAGGACTCCTGTCCGGACTTGCACCTTATCACACACAGAGAAGGAAGGACATGTGGATAGCTTTTTAATGACATAATTAAGTGCAAAGAGTAGCAAAGTGCAATGCTTTGTAAAAACTGCCCTCACCCACAACAAGTTGTGGCATGCTTCCTCATAGGGCTGCGGCGACACCTCTGCGCTGACCAATGCTAGGGGCGGAGCAATAGGGTGGGGAAGACAACACAAACACAAAGAAACGGAAAGGATCCAAAGAAAAATAAGTGCAGATAATAAGTTTAAAACTAACTAAGGGATATCCTAATTACTATTTTATTCCTGGATTCCCCTGTTAGGGCTAAAAGGTATCTCCCTACCAAAGGATGGTGGTGAAGTGAGTGATTTAAGCACCAATCACCCCTTCGTTCTGTAAAGAAGTCGACATGTTTCTGCCCGATTTCGTGTCTCTCCCGGCTTTCATCAGGACTGTTAGATCCCTAGTCTTACTCCCCTTCTAGTATACTTTAGTTTGTTCATCTGATTACTTCACCTGTTCGTTGTGAGTTTAAGTAGGTCTTGTAATCATACTCCAAATTGGATTTGTAATTGAAGAAATAAAATGTACAAGTGAAAAGAATACTGGTATTCATGACAGATGTGAATACCTTGTGTGTTTTATGTGATAAAGACATTGCTACCTTTGTCCTTTCTCAACCCCTTAGGCGTGATGCAGCCTGTTTATCAATTATTTCAAATGACCGCTCGTGGGGGACAGTGCCCTTAGTAAACCGTGAATTTCACGTTTTTAGATATTAAAAACTTCAACTGTTTTAAAATAGTATGAACCTACCTCTCAATGTCACATTAGAAATCATGCGTGTGAAAGTTGCATGCGTACACCCTTGCTTGCAAGGCTCGGGTAATGAGTCATCAAACCTAGTATTTCTTACTGAGTTTCACTTAGGATACTTCTAGAATTGGCACGCGGAATGAGGGTGACCCCCTGTAGTCACACACTAGTTAGGAGTATAGGGGTGATGCATGCAAAGTAAGATTGTGAAACTTTCCAAGTTACTGATCGTACAGCTTTCAGTTCCACACGTAACCTGCAACAAACTTAGATGAAAATGGTAATGTCGTATATTCGCTATAAGCGTGACCATACTGAGATAGTTCACATTCAAGTTTGTAATGGATTCGATCCCCCCATTCTTCATCACGTATGATTATATTTATAGGATTCATAGAGCACGTGGCCACCCAAAGGCCTCCCAGCGCTGAGCATGAACACAGAGAACAGGAGGTTGGTTAGTCGCTCTCATTTAACAACCTGGTTTTTAGTTTTCTCCTGAAGGTGGATTCTGCTGCTCTGAATCTTATCTCCCTAGGAAGGGAGTTCAATAGTTTGGGTGCAAGGTGGGAAAAAGCTCTTCCCCCATCTGGCCCTTTTTATTATGGTAGTTTTTAACAATCAGTAAGAGCCTGACCTCAGGCTTCTCTTGGGGAGGTACAGGCCGACTAGATTTCTGATCTTGCTGGGCCCTGTGTTGTGTATGGCTCTATGAGTGAGGCAAAGTGCTTTAAACTTCTTTCTTGCTTCAATCGGGAGCCACTGTAGCTGTCTGCGATACTTCTTCACTGATTCCTACATTGGGATCTGACACAGAAGTCTAGCCGCTGCGTTCTGGACTAGCTGTAACTTATTGATAACATACTGAGGAGCGCATTACCATAGTCCAGGCGGGATGTAACCAGGGAGTGTATGACCGTTTTCCTTAGCTGTAAGGGAACTAGGTGGAGGATTTTCCGGAGCATTCTTAACAGCCCAAAGCAAGTACCTGCCACCTTCCTTGCCTGGATATTCATGGTGAGCTCCTTATCCATCCAGAAGCGTAGATTCCCGTAGTGGAACGGGTGAAGCTCAAATCGCTGATCCTAGCCCATCGTGCCTTGATGGTTTTGGTTCATCCTATCTGCAAAAGCGGTTTACCTTCTATATGCCTTCGAGACAGTTGCGATCGGCATCTCACCGACTCGCACTGGCTCCCCGATTTAAGTACCAGAGATTGGGTGGCAGGTCTTTGACCCGGAGGGCTGCGGCAGCGCGGAACGCACTTCCCCGGGCATTAAGCAATATGGAAGACCTGACAGCATTCAAGAAAAATTTGAAAACGCATCTTTTCGGTTGCTAGTCCCCTTGCTCCCCTTAAGACATTGCGCCGGGACACCCATGAGTAGCCGTGTGCGTTAAAAATCCAAATTCCATAACATAATATAGATTTTTAATAGCAATACTTGGGACTAGAGCACTCCCTAGGCAGCGTGCCCAGTTAACAAGAGGACTAGGTACCCCTGCGTTGCAGAGGACGATCAGTTTGGTTTTGTCCCCGTTTACTTTCAGACAGCTCCCTGTCATCCATTTGACCACCCGTCAAAGACAGGGCTTCAGCGGGTTTGACTGGGCATTTATCCTGGAGTCAAGACACACCACCAACTGGGGGTCCTCAGCGTAAGAAATCACTGGGATCCCATATCCGTGGACTTTGTCCGCCAGTGGGTGCATATAGATATTAAACAACGTGATGAGCCCTGTGGCACCCCACACGTGAGTGGCTTAATAACCGAGGAGACGCTGCCTTCCATAACCTGGAAGGACCTCCCCTCCGAGAAGGACCGCAGCCAGTTCAGGGCATTGCCTTGAATACTGATATCCCGGAGTGTGTTAGCCAGCAAGCCGTAGTTGACAGTGTCGAAGGCTGCGCTTAGGTCTAGGAGCAGTGTTGCGGCTGCGCCACCTTGATCAAGGGTCATTTTAAGTTCTTCAAACACCACTACCAGGGCGGATTCCGTGCTATGCTGGGGGCGGAGCCCCATCTGTGTAGGGTGTAACTGAAGACGATCTTCTAGGAATTGTGACAGTATTCTGTTAACACGTATCATGGAGCATTAACTCTCTCACTAAATATTAGCTCCCTTCAAACACACCCGTCCTACAGACCGCCAAGCCCCCTCCTTACTTCATCGAAGGGTGGTGCGCCTCTGGAATATTGTCCCTCCCGGTGCCGTGTAGGTACCAGGAGGCAGTTGTTACCGAGGGGGCGTGTCACGTCACACCCCCGGAGCGTCACCCGGCGTAAGAAAGCTAGCATACTGACTCACTCAGCCTCCCTCTGCTCTTTACACCTATGGGTTCAGCACTTCCCCTTGAAGCCATCACCTTTGAACGAGCAGTAGTACATGAGGTGGAAGAACTGGCCAGAACATCCCTTCAGAAATCTAACTAGGGATGAGAAAGAGGCATTGAACCAATTGAAGGATAACCAGGACGTGGTTATAAAACCTGCAGATAAGGGAGGGGCTAAAGTCCTTGAAACGAAAGTAGCCTGTGACAAAGAATGCACCAGATTACTATCTGATGCAAGGAACTACAAAGTCCTCCCAAGGGACCCAGCTCCTGAGCTCAGAATAGAGATAATCACAGTGATAGAGGAGGCCATTAGCAATGATTTGATCTCAGAACAAGAAGGGAACTTCCTGTCACAAAAAGACCCTGTGGTACGTACTTTTACACCCTCCCCAAGGTGCATAAAACTAGTAGACATAAAGCTAGTTTCCTGGCAGATCTATTGTAGCAGGTATTGGATCCATGTTGGAACCGCCATCGCAATTCTGCGACTTTTTCCTGAAACTCCTGGTACAGAGTAGTGAGTCGTATTTGAAGGACTCCACATATGTCCTCAACTTGCTCAAAGAAATGGATTTTGACCCAGCAGAAGAGTTTTTGGTGGGATTGGATATTGAGTCCGTCTACACTAACATTCCCCAAAAGGAGACACTTAGAGTGGTTGAGGAGATTTCATATGCCCAGGAATGGCAATATTGTACTCCAAGGTCATTCATAATCCATTTGGCTGAAATAGCATTGACAAACAACTTCTTTGAGTTGAAGGGTACATACTATCTACAAACCCATGGGACCTCAATGGGTAGTGCCTTTGCGCCTAGCCTAGCAAACCTCTATGTGTCCTCTTTTGAACCAAAGTTCAACTTCACACCTGATAGCCCTTTGACTTCCAACGTCAGGATGTGGAGACGTTTCATTGACAAAGACATCCTTATTTGGAAGAGCAATGAATGATCGGGAAACATCCTTAACAACGCGGTCAGTACACAAGGTGCCCCTTCCTGCACATAAACAATCTTAAAAAAAAGAATTGTAACTTCCATGTATGCTGCATTAAGCAGCACACATATAAGTGACAAAATGGCATTTAAAGATTGTTTATGTGCAGGAAGGGGGACCTTCCTACACATAAACAACCTTCCCCTGCACGCAGACACCCTTGCACCCTGCGTTTGCCTCACAGTGCTTGTACGAGTCAGGGTACAAGATGGGCTCTGTCTGTGCTCAAGGGACCTGGGGCTCAAGAATGTTAAAGAGAGGGACAGGATAGTCCTGTCCCCCTTCTTTTGGGGAGCTTATCTCATCCATACAGTCTTCGTCACTTTCTGACTTCCTGTCACCACACAGGAAGTGGTGTCTGTTGTCCAGTCGGCATCCCCATGGTCCCAGTGACCCCTCCGCGTGACATTCCTCCTCTTAGTGAAAATCAGTGCCCTCCGATATAACATCTTCTTGAAGTATGATGACACAAACCCCTCCCCCGACACACACTTAAGGAAAGAACTCCTCTATATCTTGTAGAGGTGTGCAACATTTTAGTAATTTGCAGTTACATAATAATGTGAATTTTTGTGAAAATTATGCGTATCTTCACAAAACTAGCATTTGGCGCTATATTTGAGTGTAAAAACTCTCCATTTCGGACTCAAAGGACACATTTTGTGGCAAAACATAGTGCAAAAAAAAAGTGTGACACAAATGGCACACAGTTGTGTTCTGGTCATTCGTTTTGTTCGTGTCAAATTTGTACTGAGAACAGCACACAATTACACAACGTGTCATAATAGCATAATTTCAATAATTTTTCATAACAAGACCAGCATAAAATTACTCGAAATTACAAAAATTATGTGAGATTACACCTGCGTAATATACATTTCACCCATGGAATCTTTGATTCCTGTGCATCTGGTCCTGCGAGCTTGGAGTTGGTTGAGTTATGTTATGCAGAGTTGTAGAGCGAGCTATAACCCGAAGGTAATCCTGGCGCTGAGCAGATGAGAGTCTAACCAAACCCAGGGCCTAGTGGGACACCTGAAAACCCAGGTCTTCAGCTTCTTGCGTAATTCAAGAAGTGTGTAGGAGGCTGTGTAGTGCAGGATGTTCCACACTTTAGGAGCGATGCAGGAGAAGGCTTGATCACCACATCTGGTTATCCGTATTCATGGGATGTTTGCTAGTAAGAGGCTGGGTGAGCGGAAGCATCTGGAAGGTTTGTGAAAGCAGATGCGAGTTTTGGGGAATACTGGGGCAGTGTTAAATAGCGCCTTGAAAGTGTGGATGAGGGTATGGGAGCCAGTGGAGTTCTGAATAGTCCAAAGCCTTCTAGTTATTTTTTTGTTGATCCCGTCATAGAGGGTGAGCACATAGTCCAGCTTGCTTGTGACCTCGGGGTGCGTGAATGGGAACCATTTGAAACTCTTCCCCAGCATCTACTTGCGGTGGCTGCTCGCAGGGGGAATGCTGCTGGGCAGTATGGGGGGGAGGGGTAGGTTGGTGAGGTACTTGTCTTGGACATACGACGGGCAGGAGTAAAGTAAGTAAATAAATAAATACAACTTTTTACCTTGTGCTCGCTGCATCGCTGAGTTGGCGATGCAGCGAGCGCAAAGTAAATTGTTTTATTAATTTATTTAACTTACTTTACTCCAGCCTGTCGTATGTCCAAGACCACTACCCTGCCGCCCTGCTCCTCCCCCGACCCGCAACACCTTCCTCTGCCAGCCGCCACTGTCTTCAGGGTATGGAAGCATGAGGCAGTGACAGTGTTGACTTGGTTGGTCATGTCTACTTTGCTGTCAATGACGACCTGGTTCTTTAGACGTGAGTGCTGGGGGTCAGAGTCGGTCCTCCCTTGGCTACCAGCTGGAGTCTCACAATGAGGTGCTTTTTCTGAGGATCGAGATTCCAGTCTTGTCAGTGTTCAGCTTTAGACAGTTGGTCTTCATCCAATGGGCAATTTCGGCCATGCAGGTATTGAACTTGATCCAGGTACTGGGCGTCTTGTGCGTGAGGCAGAGAATGAGTTGCGTGTCGGCATAGGAAAGGTTGTCGATGTTTTGAGAGAGGCTGCTGATGGCTAGAGGGATCATGTATGCATTGAAGACAGTCAAGCTCCGGAAGAATTCTTGCGCAACTCTCCAGATGAGGTTGTGGGCCTCTGAGGTGTACGGTGCCAGGCTGACTGACTGGGGCCTTGCAGTCAGGAAGGAGCAGATGCATGAGAGTGCCTGTCCTCGAACGAGGATGAACGAACATTGGATGACATTGAATTACTGAGTGCTTCCCCGTTGAGGAATTGTCCATGTGTGTCCTTGCATATCTGTAGGCGTTAAATGAGAATGTAGTGCGAGATTGAGTCAAATGCTACAAAGAGGTCAGGAAGATAAGTCCTCTGTCCAGAGTCATGAGTATGTCATCCATTGAGAAGTTTCCATGCTGTGTTTGGGTCTCAAACTAGACTGATTGGTGTTGAGAGCTGGAGGTCGTTGAGGTATTCGGTGAGACGTCTGTTGATGATTTTCTTTAAGTCCTTTATAGCCGGGAGATCAGCCTGTAGTTGGCGAGCGCTGAAGGGTCCATGAATGGTTTCTTCAGCAATGAGAGGATAGTTGCTTGTTTCCAAGTGTCTGGGAAGGACATGGAAAAGGTGGAGGCTCTCAGAATGAGTGTGCGCATGGCACTGATGGGTTCCAGTCCTACTGGGTTGGCGTGGTGGAGGAAGGGGTCAGATGAGGCCCCTGAGTGGATGGACTTCATGGTGGTGGCGGTTTCTTCTGGGGTGATGACAGGCCATGCGGTTAGCATTGGTTCTTTGGATATGATTGGGAGATGTTTGGTGAGTCAATCAAGCTGTGCCTGTGATTGTGGTTGATGCAATGTTCATGTTCTTGAGTGGCTCTTGTAAGTGTGATGTGTTTGATTGGGTGAGTGTTGGTTGTGTTCATTCATCAGACACAGAGTACTACTTTTGGATTGAGAGAAGTGCTTTGACTCAGGTGTGTATTTTGGTGGGTTTCATTGGGTTGTTTTCTTGGAAGTGGTTTGACTGGTGATACACTTGATCTATTGGAATGTGTGGGCTCTGCTTCTGAAGTGTCCTACTGTGTTTTTCTTAGGAGAATGGTTTCTTGTCTGCTGTGTGACTGGTGATTCTGTCCAACTGAGGGACTGTGCTGAGGTGGTCCTCGAGGCTCGAGGGGGTTTTCTAGCCATCTCCTTTTGGCTGTTCACTGGTGCTCTTCCTCCTGGGACGCTGCTTGGAGGTAGGGCATCTTGCAAGGCTCAGATATACTCAGGTTCCGCCTCATCATGGTCTGACAACTGATGTGGACACAGAAAAGCAGTTTCCTGCTTTGTCTACCCCCCCCTGGTGGGATTGTGTAGGAAGGTAGATCCCTGACTATGGTTGCCCCCAACTTTTTGCCTGGTGTTTTGCTGGTTTTCTGACTTAGTTGACCTGGGGCCCTGCTATTCAGGACCCCAGGCCTACTGCTCTCTCTGTAAAATGGATTCCATGTACCCTAGGTACATATCTAATTGGATACTGAGTCACCTTATCAGTCCCTGTACGGTGTACCTTAGGTACCCAGGGCATAGGTGTACCCAGGGCCTACCAGGGGCTGCAGCATGTATTATGCCACCCCTGGCTGGCCATCCAAATCTTACACAACTGGCTGCACGACAGCTGGGGCAAGGTGGTGTAATCACCCCTTGCTTTAGATATAGTATTCCTATATCTAACCCTAAAATGGGCACACAGATCTCCTATCAGTCACTCCTATGGCAGGCCTTGACAATCCTGAAGGCAGAGTGCTTGGAATCGTGTGAGATAGTGCTCTGGCATGAGCTGAGCCTGTCTGCGGCTTTCGGGATCCATCCCTTAGCCGTTTCCATGATATCGCATACCATATACTCTTAAGTGCATTATAATCCTCGCGGTTATATGCCAACTCTGGTATCGCTTTATCAAAACATGTCGAGTAAGGTGTCATACGAATTGGAATACTAACCCCTCGCCAATTCTGGCGACGGGGTTAGCATTCCACCCTTCTAGAGGGACACGACATGTATGTAACCTATAACCCCGGTTAAAGTCAGACAGAGCCTTAGCATCCACAAAATGGATGCTGCCACCGAGACACAAGTCTGCCCTCCTGCTGCTGGGAGTCCTCCCAGAGCAGGAGGCAAGGACAAAGGGTTTCCTGCCAGGGGCGGTGCCAGCACCGTCCCAGACAGGGTTTTGTGTATTCCAGGTAGGCAGGGCTTTAGAGGAAGGTGACTGCAAGTGGCACCCCGGTGCTCACTGTGCATAGGCCGGCTGAAACCAGTTCCAGGGGCACTCCAGCCCCTGGCCTGGGGAAAGCCCGCCAAAGGAGAGGGGTGTAACCACCCCCCTCCTGGTCCCACCCATAGGGCAGGACTTAGTCGCGTGCCAGCCCCCTTTTCCAAGATAAAGGTAAGAGCAGGCCCCCTTCCAAATTAGATCATCTTTGGAATCAAGACACGACTTTCTACGAAAGGACTTCAAGATTTCTTCTTCAAGATTCTCCCTTGTGGCTAAGGAGTAGTCACCCTGCATCCGCAGGCACCATCTTAAGAACACTGCGGTCTGCTGCAAGTCCTTCCTCCGGAATCCGACTGCCCAGCTCGACGAGAACCGGCTTCCCTGGCACCTCTGACCTCTACCCATCTCTACAGCCCAGCTGAGAACCATGGGTGCGACGAGACCTCGAGGGACCGGCCATCTTCAAGACTGCACGACTTCTTTCCAGCACGACCGCCGAGGAATCCTCTGGTGAGTGCTTTGGGGTCCGAGAAGCCCCAACCCTGAGCAGCCCCAGCACCGAAGTTCAGCCTCCCAGCATCTCCACGATCTGCGTGGGGCCCTTCTGCTTTTTGCTGCTCACCGCGTTGTTTGGCTACTAGCCCGCTGGCTTGTGGCCTTCTTAACGACGCCCGACGACATCACTGCTGCTGGTCTGGTTGCTCCAGACTGGCCCTTGCTTCCCTCCATCGGAGAAGTACCCTGGACCCTCCTGGTCCACTCAAGACGCCATTTTAGGTCCACCGCGTGGGCCTTGCATTTGCCAAGACTTGTTGCCCCAATCCTGGGTCCAGCGACGTCGACAGCAAGAACCTTCGTGGGACAGCTCGCACCTCCATCCTGGTCGCCGACAACGCCTCCTGGTCCGAGAGACTGCAGAGCCCAGCAGCGCCCACTCACCTGACTGCGGTGACTTCGCCCGGTGCCATCCTGGTGCCCACTTAATCACGGGCTAGTGATTCAAGAACTTGGTCCCCTCTGCTTTCAGGTTTTCTTCTTCCCTGATCCAGGCTTGGATCTCTTCGAACTTTTCTCCACTGGCCGCCTGCCAGCAACTTCTTCTTCAGGCTCCTGGTTCGTCAACGAGGAATCCCGACGTCTTTTCAGACCTATGCAGCCGCAGCCCCTGGGCTAGGTAACTTCGGCATTTCGGTGCCCCAGCATAGCCTCACTATCCAAGGGTCCAGATCCCCTGTCGTTTTCGACCTACCTAGTCGGGTTCGCCCGAGAACAGTAACTTTGTGAGTTCTAGCTTCCATAGGCTTTTTCCCGCCTTACGTGTGAGAGTTCCCACTCTGCACGTGGCTCCCCTAGGCCTCCTGCTCCTAACCTGAGTGTTCAGTATTGTAGGCCTAGCGTTTCTAAAGCCTCTGAGAATCGTTACTTACTTGCTAGTAATTCGCATTCCACTTTTAGAGTATATGGTTTTTCGTGCCCCTCGGGCATTTGTGTAAATTGTGCGACTTAAAGTATTTTTATAAGAGTTTTGTTGTGTGCTTAGCTCCCTGTCTCATAAAGAGCCAGGGTAGTCTTGTTATAAATAAATACACTGTTTATTTTCATAACAACTTGTGTGGTGTCCTTTCACTTGGTGTTCAAGGGGTAATGTGATGGTAAAACAGCTGGCTTAACACGCCCTCTAGAGTCTTAGCCTTAGACTGCTCGTATCCATGCTACTAGGATAGCTGGTCTATAAGGTTGACTTACAACCAATCATCAATAAGGGTTGTTTGGACTGATATATAGTGATCACTAGAATAGTGAACACTGCACATCAGGCCAACTTCTCACAGATTGGCTGTCACCTCTCAGTTATCTCTCCCTCCCTTTGGTGTTGTCTTTCTCAGAGAGATTTGTGGTCGAGTGGCCCAGATGTGGGGGCACAGCTTCCTGGGCCTTGTCCTCTTCTCACCTCAGTTTTACAGTTGCCAGTGTCACTTTCACAGGAAATATCATTGTTGGACACTTTGCCAGAGGTGTCTGTGAGGCTTAGCCACTCTTGTGTGTGCAAATGCTTTGTTTTTCTGTGTGTGGATTAACTTGATCTCTGGACCTTCATTAATGCAACAAATTATATCTTTTTCATCAGTGTGTGTATTGACAGTGTAGCTATGGCCTTCTTTCTGTGTGCATTTTTTGTAAGGACATTGGAATAATTCAGTGGACGGCTGTGCCCAAGAGGCTCTAAGGGAAGTGGTGCTGAGCACAGGGCCTCTCCTGAGGGCAGGCAGTATGTTCTGAGTCTGTTGAGCATCATCAAAATGAGCTATAAGTGAGCTGTAGGGCATAGGGAGCTGGGTCAAAGGTCAGGCCCTGCACACAGAGCATGCTTCATATGGCCTGTGTCCGTTGTGGTGAGGTTAATGACAGAAGGGCTGGACTGGCCAAGCCTTGAATCAGAGGATGACGGAAATGATTGAAGTCCATGGTCAGCAGAGTGTGTGGGCAGAGAGTGCAGACCCATCCAAAAGCGTAGACAAGCACGGTGCATGCTGGGAAACAACCATTAAAACACAGTCATTACAACGCTCTACCTTTACAACACAGTCATTACAACTCAACATCCTTTACATTGCATGCCATTACAACGCAGCCATTACAACACATGTCACTACAACGCATGCCATTACAACGCATGCCACTACAACGCATGGCATTACAACGCATTATAAGGTAAGTAATGGGAAATAGTAATTTTTACCCATACAGTATCCAACACTTACCCTACTGTTGCACTCACTGGAGTAAGAATAGTAATTTTTACCCCTACACTATCCAACACTTACACTTATGTTGCCCTAAAAGTATTTTGCGTTCTAATGGTATGCGTTGTGTTGGTATGCGCTGTAATGGAATGCGTTGTAAGTGTCATTTCTAAAAATGCATTCTGATGGCATGCATTGTAAATTCATGTGTTGTAATGGATGTTGCAATGTAAAAACTGTGTTGTAAAGGCATGCGTTGCAAAAGTTTGCGTTGCAACGTGTCCTATTCATGCATGCTGGGCAGAGCTGAAGGCGGTGTCTTAGAGACTGAGAGGAATGTGATGCTGAGCATTGTGCAAGGCTGAGGAACAGCCCTTCACCATGAACTTCCTGTGCAGGGCTTGCTGGGAGGAACCTGGAGGACATAGTGGAAGGCCATGTCTAGCAGGCTGAGAGAAGGGTGGCATGAATCAATGTTCTGCTGAGGGCCAGAGTGGGTGCCCCATCTGCTTGGGCTGAACCTGCAGGGAACAGCTGAGGCCGCTGCCAACAAACTCTTAGGGGTGTCTTGTTGAGCACAGTTCATGGCGAAACACAAGGCCGTGTGCTCTGAGTTTGTAGTGATCACTTAACTTGACGTCAGTGGTTCCTTGGTGCAGGCTCACTGAATAGCTTCAGACTGGTGATCTCACCAGTGAACAGTTAAAAAAAATGAACTCTGTATATCAGAACGTAATAGTAAAACTCACACAAACCTGCTGGTCCTTACAGATTCATGTCCACAACATCACATACTGCTGATAATCTGAGTCCTCCCAGAAGCCTACTAGTTCACACAAAGCTACTCGCCTGCCACACCTCTGAGAGGCAAAAATCTATAACCTCTCAAATGGATGTTTCCATACAAAACCTCACACAAACATAATGCACCCCCACAGATCACAAGTCAAAATGTGTCCTTTTCATTCAGAATCTTGTACCATCAAATAAGGGGTACCCCAGGGGTCATCCCTCTCCCCTTGCAGTATGCGTTTACACCCCAAGCATGGCCCTTCCGGAATCTCATTGAAGTCATTTTCAGACACAGAGATTCATTAGACTCCATCAGGGCAAGAAACCTGGTGCTGATCATCAACGGGCTCTGAGGACCATTGAGGACTGAATGAGGTAAGAAACCTGGTGCTGATGATCAACAGCTTCTGATGATAATTGAGGATTGGAAGAGGGAAGAAACCTGGTGCTGATCATCAACAGCTTCTGAGGACCATCAAGGATTGGAAGAGGCAAGGAACCTGGTGCTGATCATCAGCAGCTTCTGAGGACCATCGAGGATTGGAAGAGGGAAGAAACCTGGTGCTGATCATCACCAGCTTCTGAGGACCATTGAGGATTGAATGAGACAAGAAACCTGGTGCTGATCATCACCAGCTTCTGAGGACTATTGAGGATTGAAGGAGACAAGAAACCTGGTGCTGATCATCAACAGCTTCTGAGGACCATTGAGGATTGAAGGAGGCAAGAAACCTGGTGCTGATCATCACCAGCTTCCGAGGACCATCGAGGATTGAAGGAGGCAAGAACCCTGGTGCTAATCATCACCAGCTTCTGAGGACCATTGAGGAATGAATAAAGCAAGAAACCTGCTGCTGATCATCAACAGCTTCTGAGGACCATTGAGGATTGAAGGAGGCAAGAAACCTGGTGCTGATCATCATCAGCTTCCGAGGACCATTGAGGATTGAAGGAGGCAAGAAACCTGGTGCTGATCATCAACAGCTTCTGAGGACTATTGAGGATTGAAGGAGGCAAGAAACCTGGTGCTGATAATCAACAGCTTCTGAGGACCATTGAGGATGGAAGGAGGCAAGAAACCTGGTGCTGATCATCAACAGCTTCTGAGGACCATTGAGGAATGAAGGAGGCAAGAAACCTGATGCTGATCATCAACAGCTTCTGAGGACCATAGAGGGTTGAATGAGACAAGAAACTTGGTGCTGACCATCACCAGCTTCTGAGGACCTCTGAGGACCATTGAGGACTGAATGAGGCAAGAAACCTGGTGCTGGTCATCAACAGCTTCTGAGGACCATTGAGGATTGAATGAGACAAGGAACCTGGTGCTGATCATCAAAAGCTTCTGAGGACCATCGAGGATTGAAGGAGACAAGAAACCTGGTGCTGATCATCAACAGCTTCTGAGGACCATTGAGGATTGAAGGGGGCAAGAAACCTGGTGCTGATCATCAACAACTTCTGAGGAACATCTAGGATTGAATGAGGCAAGATACCTGGTGCTGATCATCAACAGCTTCCTTAAGCATTGTGATCTGGGCTTCACTTCCCAGCTTCAGACTAATACTCAAGGGACCTATTTGATTAAGCAGATATTTAGGCGAGCACCAAGAGGCTCCCTCGAGTGGCGGGTACTTTATAAATGTTGTTATCAATCAATTAATCCAATACAGCTATTCTTTGCAATACTAGGCCTGGGTGGAATTTAAATTCTGCAAGCAGAATTGGAAAATTTGGTGACTCCGTGCTACTCTTGTAAGATGAAGTTCCTGCCAAATTCCACCAATCGCTACGTGGAGGAATTCATTTCCCATTCACACAACGCAATGAGAACGGGAATAATGTGAGGTTTCAAAATATGAGCTGGCAACAGCGAGTGAGGTTTGGCGTCCCCTAGCTTGATTTTCAGTCACTAGGAGGGCTTCCTGCAAAATTTTATGAACAGGGCGGTCGTGGTCAGAGGGCTACTTCTCAAGTCTATTTTCTACTCAAGTGGCAGCAAAATCAACTCAAAAAGAGTGTGGTGTTGTTTGCATTGACTATTCAGTGTGGAACGTGGTACCAGAACTAAAATAGGAGCGAGAGCAGCACTGCGTTTATTTTCTGACCATTGGAGGCTCCCTGCGTATTTTGCCTTGTTTTTATTTACCTCCACGTAATTGAAATTCCACAAGTTCGGCTCAGGCCTACTCAATACCTCACATACGCGAGAGCATGATCTGACCCGATTGGAGTCTGTAGATCAAGCTCCCTCAATAAACCTAGAAAAGAAAAGAGAGCTAAAAGACAAACTAGAAACTTTGTTGCAGGACAGACTGAATAACCGATGGCAGGCCAGTAAACTCTCTCACTTTGAATACGGCGAATCGGCAGGGAAGTTGCTTGCCTGGAAAATTAAAGCTGCCCAGGCCAGAAACCATACAAAAGAAGTGAGAGTAGTTGGAGAAACGGACAATAGGAAGACTGATCTCGAAATTGGTGAAGCTTTCAGGGCTTTTTTCCAATATATACACTGATGAGATCAGTGTCAACACTGAGGAAAGAACTGAATGGTTGGATAAGGTGAATCTTCCTAAGCTAAACGGGCTTCAGAGCGATAATTTGGATAAAGAGATAACTGAGGCGGAAGTTGAAAATGCCATTAAACAACTAAAGCAGGGAAAGGCTACAGGCCCAGATGGCCTTCCGGGAGAACTATATTGAGTACTTAACTCTACTCTCACTCCTGTTCTAACGAATTTATTCAACAACATACTAATAAGAGGTGAGACACCACCTAGCTCCTGGGGAGAAGCAAATATAGCTCTAATATTAAAAGCAGGTAAAGACCCAGTAGATTGTGGATCATATCGTCCAATCTCGCTTCTTAACAATGACTATAAGATCTTTTCGTCAATTTTGGCTGCACGTTTGGGAAGCGAGATTGGAACAATTATTCATCAAGATCAAAAGGGATTTATTAGAGGCCGACAACTGGCTGACTTAACGTACGATCTAGTCGGAGCCATCGATATTGCCTCAACTTTTTCTTTACCCCTCGCAATCATGACACTTGATGCAAGAAAAGCTTTTGATAGGGTAAACTGGTCATATCTAAATGCAACTATGGAAAAATTTCAATTAGGCCCTACATTTTGTAGAGTGGTAGGCTTGCTATATAAAAACCCAAGAGCTAGTCTGTTAATCAATGGTACACGCACAAATCCCTTTGAAATTAGCAGAGGGACAAGACAGGGGTGTCCTCTTTCCCCCCTCTTATTTAATATATATGTGGAACCATTTGCTCAGTCTATAAGAGAGGATACCAATATTCCGCATTTTTCTTTTTCTGGATGGGAGAAGAAAGTCGGACTATATGCCGACGACATTCTCATTTACACAACAGACCCGGCCCAGGCATTTCCAACGGTCATCAAAAGGGCGGAGGAATTTGGGAAATACTCAGGTTACGAAATAAATGCAGGAAAAACAGAAATAATGACCTGGAATATTACAAATCTTTAGCTTCCGGTGAAATCTTCAATAAGATACCTAGGGATAACAATCACTAAGGACCAAGGGCCAGATGTAGGTAATTCATATTTACCGACTCTTAAATACAGAATTTTACTGATTCAGTATTTAAGAGTCGGTAAATATGAAGGGGGGAGATGTAGGTATTTCCAGATGTGGAAATACCGAATCGTTAAAATTCGGTATTTACCGATTCGGTAAATACCGAATCGGTATTTCCTATTGATTCCTATGGGCTCTGAAGCCCATAGGAATCAATGGGAAATACCGATTCGGTAATTACCGCATCGGTAAATACCGAATTCTGCAAGGGTGCAGGGGGTGTCACTTTGACACCCTCTGGCACCCCACAAATAGGCATGTGCGCCATGTGGCACACAGACATGCCCTAAGGGCATGTCTGTCTGTCACATGGCTAGGTGTGCATGCACACATGTGCATGCACACCTGAATTCGGTATTTTAACACCCATTTGGATTGGGTGGTAAAATACCGAATTTGTAGGGCCTTTGGGACTCAGAAGAGTCCCACCTACATCTGAGATTTACCGAATCGGTAAAAATACCGATTCGGTATTTTACAGAATCGGTAAATTTACCGAATCGGTAAATTTACCGATTCTGTAAAAAGGATGCCCCTACATCCCAAATCTTAAATACCGGTCGGTAACGGACGAAATCGGCCGTTACCGACCGGTATTTCGGCTCCTACATCTGGCCCCTAAACCTCTTGAACCAAAACAACCTAGATCGGATCTCTCGCGAAACCAAAACATTGATGAAATCCTGGTCTTTTCTCCCGCTTACCATCTATGGGAGAACCAGCCTAGTAAAAATGACCATCCTTCCCAAATATACATTTATTTTCAACACCATTCCACTAATCTTCGACACCAAGCAACTCTCAAAATGTCAACAAAATATCAACTCATTTATTTGGTGCTATAAGTCAAGCAGGCTGGCATGGAAGAAGTTGAGAAGGCGAAGGGAAAAGGGAGGGCTCGCCTTGCCAGACCTGGAATACTACGCTTGGGCCTTTCATCTGACCCACTCCAGGATGCTATTTAAGACCCCGCTTGACAATGCAAATGGCCATATGTTCAAAGCAATGCTACTGGGTTCTGACCTTCCATTAAACGGTTTTCTATTTAAGTTCGGACACCAGAGATTTTTCAAAAAAGTTAGGCTAAAGGCACTATATGGTCCCATAAAAGAATGAACTCAAATTAAATCTAAGGTGGGGATAGCATATTTCTCTAACTATGCACCGATTTGGGATTTACCAGGGTTCTCTCCACAACATGCTGAGACAGTCATAATGGTCCTACTGGAAGCAGGAATAACACGATGGGGAGAGCTAGTAGTAGGAGGAACCCTTATGGAATGGGAAACATTCTCAGATAGAGTAACCTCACCCCTATCCTGGCTCGTCTATATACAACTGTCTAGTTGGTTGCGAACTCAAACTAAGAAAAGAGTTAAAATGGGAGGATATAGCTCTTTAGAAAACAACCTAGTTGAGAAACCCGCTAGAGGCAAGGAGGTTGCGCTTTACTACTGGAACATCTTGGAAGATGGGGAGGGCGACTCTAACCTTCCGCTAAAACTGTGGGGAGGAGAGGGTGAACCCCTGGCAGAAGACAAATGGGCAGAATCATTTACCCTTCTTTATAAAATCATAAAACCAGCGTGGCTGAGGCGCAATCAACTTCTCACATTACACCAAGCGTATTATTCCCCAAAAAAACTCTTGAAGTTCCAACCAGGGAAATGTTGTAGTAAATGCTCCCTCCCAGCAGCCTCAGACCTACATATGTTTTGGGAATGTCCGAACCTCACCACCTATTGGCAAGAAATCAAGACATCACTTGAATCAATTCTCAGAATCCCAATTCCACTATCATGGTCTCTAATTATCTTTGGGCTAAATAATAACATCAAGGGCTTAGAAAGATAATTTTTATACTACGCTATTCTCCTAGCAAGAAGACAAATCTTCAAAAATTGGGTCAATATTAACTCTCCGACTCATGCAGAATGGTTGTCTTCATTATATGCGACATCAAAAGTAGATCTGGCCAGAATGTGTAGCCCTCGTTCCGTGATATTATGGAATTTCTTGATTGAGTGGAGACGGGACAGTTAACGTACCCGGGTTTTTTTTGTGGTTTTTTTCCCCCCGGGTCCGATGATTAAGCCTAAGTTTCCATGTCCAATGGGAGGCATCCCGCGCCATATTGATATTGGACTATCAGCCAACAAAAGGCTCGTATGGAGATTGCTCGTGTGGGGCTCTTATTAGCTGGGACATCAGGCCTGCCTTTCTGGCTATTATGAGACCATTTTCTGGCTTCCTGATGGCGCAGGGGCGGCTGAGTTTTGCGGTTGGAGCACCCCCGGATCGACTAAGAGGCTAATGAGGACAGAAAAAAAAAATACCTCACATACGCGAGTATCTACAACACCTCATGTAACCCTGCTGCACCTCAGTCATAGTACCTCACTTGGCGGAAAAACTTAAACTTCACAGAGCTGAAAACGATCAATGTCCCACACAAGCCAGTGTTACTTTACGATAATCCATGACACCTCCTATAGCTGCTCACCCACAGCACCGCACACTTCTCTCACACAAGCAATGATACCTCACACACACACCACAGCTCCCACAGCTGCTTGTCCACAGCAATCCACACTTCTCTCGAGTTTCCATTCTTGAGAAAGCTGACACCCTCCTTCTTGGAATCTGAACTGGTGACACCAGAGTCCAGGCCGCTCCCTGGCGGCGGCAGACGTTGAGCTGGTGCCGGGTTTCCACAAAGTGCACGCTCGAGGAATGAGCCTTTCCCTTCCACTGATGCTGATGCAAAGGCCAGGCTTGGCTAATACCTGTGTGGTTCTCAACTCCCTTGTCCCCAGCCCACCTGACTGTCAGCCAAGGTGTGCAAAAGAGGGCCTTCTTCTGTATGGATATTAGACATGGGCTGCATCCGACTGACTATTGGGGACCCTTGACCTGTCCCTTTCTGAATCTTGGGGCCAATTGCTTTGGCCATAATACCCCTAACTGACTCTTTGGCTTCCCAAGTCTTGCCTTTTCAACCACTAACTGACTCGTGATGTCCCTGCCTTTACCCCTGGAACCCCTAACTGATTTTTTTGTGAACCTGGCTTGATCCCTGAAACCCCAGACTCACTTTTTGGTGTCCCTGGGTCATCCCGTGCTACCCCTAACCAACTCTGGTGTCCATTGCTCATCCCGTGCTACCCCTAACCGACTCTGTTGTCCATTGCTCGGCCCTTGCTACCCCTACTGACTCTGGTGTCCATTGCTCAACTCTTTATACCCCTAACAGACAGAGGTGTCCATTGCTCGACCCTTGCTACCCCTAACCGACTCTGGTGTCCATTGCTCAACTCTTTATACCCCTAACCGACAGAGGTGTCCATTGCTCGACCCTTGCTACCCCTAACCGACTCTGGTGTCAATTGCTCGATACCTTGCTACCTCTAACCGACTCTGGTGTCCATTGCTCGACTCTTTCTACCCCAGACTCATTTGTGTCCCCCGCTTGGCCCTTGCTACCCCAAATCCGTTCTTTGGTGACGCTGTCTCTGGCCTCGCTTCTCCTGACTCTATGGGGCATATTCTCAAGGATGTATCACAGAGTTATTGGCACTTTATTGCAGCAAAAGTGGTGATAAATGTATTGCCCCATTCACAAGCTGATGCTATTAGCCATAGCACCAGTTTACCTGCAATAGCAGCTGCAAAAAACATCGCCACAGATTACCCTGGCAACTATTGCTAATGAGATGCAGAGTAGGCATTCCTGTGCAAAAAGGACCAGCCAGATCGGCGATAAGAACCCAAAACAGGCGATAAGGCGCGTTAGCAGCAGGAATTTAACACCTGCTCTGACCTGGTGAAAAGTTAGATGACAACCTGCCCCACAAAAGGGAGCGCAGCCTGGAGCCACACCTGAAGCTCAACAGATGCCTTGGAGCTACTGATCATGTAGCTCGGAGCCCCAACAGGGCCACGACACCCACCGCCACCACCCCCAGGACCCCCCGAACCCCCCAGACACCAACCACCGCCCCCCCGGACAACCACAAAGACAGCGCAGACAAAGACAACGACCTTCAGAAAACACACCAACCTCACAGACCCAACACCAGAGAATATCATTGCCCACTACAGGCGCAAAAGGACAACCATCCTACGCATCCTGAACATAATTGCCCACAGACTGACGGTACCAACACAGCGGACAAGCAACATCCCTCCGCAGACAAAGCTGCTGGCCGTCCTGCGCTTGTTGGCCTTTGGTACCGTTCAACCCACAACCGCCAGAGTCGGAGGAGTCTCACAGCCAGTCCTATCAAAGTTCCTCACAACGGTCTTGAATGACATCATCAGCTTGGTACCCTATTACCTATACTTCTCCCACACCACGTAGGAACATCTGGAGACCAAGAAAGGCGTCAACACCATAGCTGGCTTCCCGCACGTGTCAGGGGGCAATTGACTCCCCACAGGTCCTAATTGTGCCCTCTGGCAACACTGCACACAATACCCACAACAGAAAACACACGCATTCCATCAATGCGCAGGTAATAGTGGACCGTCATGGAATCTCCATCAAGGCCAACTACCCAGGCAGTGTGCATGATTCCCATATCTACCGACTTCCATCATCAACCTGTGCTACCATCCATCAGCATAACATTGCTATTGTTAAGCCCTCAAATCCGTTTTTTATCCCAATGCCATTGTTGTTACGGTTGTTGTGTATAGATTGCCTTTTTTAACACTTCTACGCCACTGAAGTCCGCTAATCCAATTTGGAAGTTTTTATGTACCCACTGTTTTTATGTTTTGCTATTTTATAATAATTTGTATTGTTGTTGGTATCCTCTGACCTGCACGTTTATTGATATTTTATATCCAAATAAAGCTAAAGTTATCACCTGTGCTACCAGGATGGCACCTAAGGAAATGCACTGCTCGTTGGCAAGTACCAAAGGAATACACTACACAGCTAAACTCCACAATCATGCAACGCACACCACTGGGAATGCACACGTAACCAACTCACATACATACAACATGCCAAACAACATACCCACCCACCAGACACGACAGCACAACTCACTGTGGGAACCTGGTCCTGCCATGCACAGAAGCCATCAACGGCATGGCACCTAAGCCACACAATAGCAGATTGTGGGAAGAGGAGGGAACCGGGCTTGTGCGAAGGAGGCAAGTGGCCGATGAATGAGAATGTACGCAATGCCAAGTGTGGCGTGGATGTGATGGCCAGGCTGCAGTATCCATGTCGACATATACCGCTGCTGTTTGGAGTGCACTGGACAGTGGACGCAACCATGTCACCCCAGCCAGTGGGAGAATCGCAGAACTGTAGCCTGTTATGTGCCCCCGTAGGCGTGTGTGGAGAAGGCTGGCCCGGCGTACGCCAGGTCAGCGTAGGGGTGAGAATAAAAGGCATGTGACTCTGGGCGTGGTCCTCTTCTGGAATGCCCAATGTGTCTGTCAGGGCGGTGCCTCTCACCCTGCCACATCGCCGACGCCGTCATCGTGAGGCGTGTTGCCTGCGATCCTGTGTGCCTGCTGCACCCCGGGACACTGGTCCTCGAACCAGTCTTGCCCGCCCCTTCACACCAAGGCCTCAATGCCGACCTGCCAACAATGGTGTGTGTCGAAGAGGGCCCACCACGTGCCGGTGCATGCTCTGAGCCCGAGACCGGCGACCCTGGCAACCCGCTATGACCATCATGGCCTCCGCGAGCAAGGCCCACAGTATTCCTTTCTCGTTTTCATACTCTACCGGCTGACATAGCGGACTAGTAAGCCACACATTTGGAGTCTTGATTACACTATGGCAGAGGACGATGTTTATGGCTGACTTGAAGTCACTATACTCCATTCGATGTGGTGCCACCAAGTCTGTGCATATCATTCCAACAACACGTGTCTGTGGCCACTGCTGACCGCTGCCTCCGGCCTACACTGCGATCAAGTAGCGCACACATTTGGGACTGAGTCTTGATTTAGCAATGGCGGAGTTCATATCATTGTACCGGCATCATCGCAGACTGCATCCCCTCTCAGCCATGGTGCCACTAGTCTGTTCCCCGACATTCATGAACACTCTCTGGTTGAACTTTGGTGGTGTCTGAGTCAATGGACTGGGGGTTGTCTTCATCCTCATGTAGCTGATACCGAAATGTTGGTGTAAATGAGGCTGCAGCACTCCACTCCTTTATTTGCTGCTTCTGAACAGCTTATGCCCTCTGATTCATGCCCTGGGGGACACCTTCCACTGTCCCAGGCAACCCTACACCACATTTACCTCGGACAGCGATGAGGACCCGCTCAGTCTGCGTGACTCTGCCGTGGCGGGGTGCCTTTGCCGGCTGCTATGCATCCAGGGCCACTAACTCTGTGTTGGTCAAGTCAGGGACCCTTTCTTCTGAGATATGGGATGGCCTCTGAGACGATGGCATTGGGGTCATCAACACCATGTGTATGTGGCCCTGCACTGTCCACTGCCTCCGCCCTCAACTGCAGCCCATGAGGGCTCACACATCAAATTGAGTTCAGACCAGCACAGACATTGCATCACATCAGGAGGCACATGCCATCACTGCCAGGTCCGCCTCCAAACACCAAATGCCAGTGTCAAAACGGTCGTACTGGCAGACTAATGGAGTTGCTCACACCTGTTGTGGATGCCATCATCTGCCTGATACCCTGCTCAACACCTCAGGTGCCACTAACTCAGCGCACCACGAGTTATCGTCCATTACTGTTTTGGTTATGTGCTGTGGCGAGTTCACGCAGCAATGTCTCCTCAGGCAGTGCGGTAGACCTGGGACTATGATGGGTAAGACAATGCAGGTGTGACACTCCCCACTGCAGCTGCATAAGGTATAGCCCGGAAGGGACCCAATCCTAGACATTTTGTTCACATGAGCACACTCAGCTCTAGTGCCCCAACCTCAGTGCACTGCAACTCACGGACACTTCTGTTTGCTCATTGGGTGGCCTCTGTATTTACTCCGGCTACCACCATAATGCACCCCTGTTGTCTCTGCAATGCTGGTGTATACTGTTTCCATCTTCATAGTGTTCACTGTTCAAGTTGTTGCTAGCACTAACCACTCCGTGAGGGCTGGTTACACTCACCCCACACACATCCAGCACAGGCGTCACTGTACATGTGACCTTGCCAATAAAGGGGCCGGGTGCACGTGCCCGTAGCCAGTTCCACGAACTATCTGCGTGTGTCCGTATGGTCAAGATGTGTGCATGGGGGCCCCGGGCCCTACAACATTACATTGTGATGTGTACAGCATACGCAACCATGTCCTTGCAGGCAGCGTGTTAGTGCTTGGACTTGTAGCTTTGTCATCAGCCACTCATTACGTAAGGGGAGTGTACTGGGCCGTCGTACGGAGGTCCAGCGTGGGTGTGTGAATGGTAATTATGCGGCTCTGGCGTGCTTCAGTACAGGAAATGTCCAAATACATGTGTCTCTGTCGCAGTGTGGGACTCCTTTGTGGAGTGCATGTTTGCCCTGATGGGACTTGGAGACCCAGTATGTAATGTTATTCGGCTTCTATGAGCCCTGACCCCACCCGCACCTGTGCAGCCAACTCCCTCCGGCATTCTGACACCTGGCATTTGACTGCGTTGTGTGCCTTGGTGGTGTGTTGGGTGCAAGTTGTGCTTGCAGGTGCTTCCTGCTGTGTGGTCTGTGCAGGGGCTGTGGTCTCCTCTTTGTAGCTTGTCTGCCCTGGTGGTGGTTTGCCTGGGATGTCCATGAGATGTTGTAAGGCGTCGGTGTCGAAGGTGTGGTGGTCCTCCCCAGCATCACGGATAGGTTGTCTTGTCTGGCCTGCTGGAGGTGTTGTTTGTACCTCTGCAATGTGAAGGGGAGATGCATGATGACATTGTGTTGACATGTATGTTTGTGCATTGTTCTTATTGACATGCAGACTGTATGACAATGTACATTGTAACTGTTTCGGCGGTGTTGCCAATTTCATGCAGGACAGTGGACTTTTGTACTACGTGACGGATGTGAGGTTATATGTGTATGTATGAATCACAGTTTCCTGATCTGTTCGATGTGTTTGGCTTGTTTCTGCGCATGAGCGGACCCAGTTGTGTTCCCTGTTGTACAGTGTTGGTGTTGCAGTTTGTACGGCATGGTCGTGGGATGTGCTGTTCTTGCTATGTGTGTGTGCTGCAGTGTGCCACGGGGATCAAGGACATGATCTTGGGTCACTGTGGGTGTGCAGTGTGCTACACATCTTTGTACAAGTGTGTCATTGTGCCCATCTCCCCCCGTCCCCCCAGTCCCTGGTCGTTACTCACCCTGTTGATGTTGTGTCAGGTCCTCTCGAGCTGTGTCCGTACTCCTGACTCCTTGCACCGTCTCCACACTGATGACTGTGGGCTCCGTTTCCTCCAGCTCCTCCTGTGGTGCAGGACTCCCACCTCCTGTCGCCGTTGCTGCCTTCCTATTGGCAGCGGGTTTGTGCTTGGTGTGGTTTTTCACATCATGCCGGCGCCTCTTGCCCTCCTCCACACTCCGACTGCATTCACGGTACTCTAATTGTGGGTCAGTTGATGGTAGTGTTCTGTCACCTCCGTGACGCTGATCTGGTTTTCCTGCGGACTGCACCCCGTCTTCCTCTCCATCTTCTCCTTGGCCTTCCCCGACCCCATTGTTTCTTGCTGGTGGTCTGTGGGGCTTGTGGAGTTCGCGTTGGCCTCTGCGCCTGGTCAGGATGCATCCATGTTGCTACGCACTTTGGATTTTTTTTGTTGTGTTGTTTTTGCAGCTTTTATAGTGCATTTTCCCACCAGATGTGTGGGATTTGCAGGCCTGTTGCTGGTTTCTGCTGCTTTTTGTATCGCGATTGGCCTCATTGCAACTTTTTTTGTGTTCGTGTTTCGCATTGTTGCGGCGTGGCATTGATTTTACCGCGGTCATTTGACGTGATATCTGGAGACTATTGCATGGTACCGCCGTGTTGTGAATACTTAGTTAACACGGCGTAATTGTCCCGCGATACACTGCAATGTTGAGAGTTGCGTTGTTACTTTTACGATGGCTAGCACACGTTCTTGAGAATATGCCCCATCAGAGTTTAAACTGCTGAGTATCTCTAGTGTGGGTGTTCTGCTTTAACTTAAGACCCAGACTTGGCATCCTTGAACCTCAGGTAGGGCGGACGCCACAGTTTACTCCTCCACGCCCGATCCTTTCTAGAAAACCCAGCGCATGCTGTGAGCGCGAGCTTGACTTATACAAGCACCTGCACACCTTTTTATTCAGAAGCAAAACAAGTGCACATGAGCCCCTCACACCGTGTTACAGAACTCCACCGTAACCAGAGTTAAAAAACAGAGTCACGGGGGAAAGGGTGAGGCAGCGCTTTCACGGTGGAGTTCTGTGAAGCGGTCGATGGCGGTTGACTGTTGAGCGCAGGATGACGTTTTGGCAGGTACACTTTTTGATAAAGTTTGGTTGGTTTATATGTGTAGTCACAATGTTTGATTCGTTTTCCTGTTTTGAACACATTCTGAGTGTTGAAAGGGGGTGTTCATGGTGAAAATTGGAGCAGCCTGGGTAGGGAGAGGCTTTGCTTGGGGGGTGGTCATGGGAGCATTATGTGAGGTTTGGCAGAGTTGAGTTTGGGAGAAGGGTGGAGGGTGGTTCCCCTATGGGTGTAGGAGAGAGCCACCGTCGACTCATTTGCATTTTGGATGCGGAGAAATGGGTTTGATTACGAATTAGGGAGCAGGAGAGTAGGGGAGCACGCAGATTAACAAGGCACGCAAAGGATGACAGGTTGGGGAGAATTTTTGTCTCAATCAAGTTGTTGTGGGTTCAAGTCATTACCCAAAAAATTATGTTGGAATACGAGGTGAAGCCTATCGAAACGTATGCTTTGGAGATCTGACATTTTCTAATGAGACAACGGCAGATTATTTCACATGTCTATAGGGATAACAATAAGTCACCTTGGGGCAGATTTATGAGGCCCTTGCGCCTCTTTGCGCCGCAATTGCGTCACTTTATTTGACGCAACGGCGGCGCAAACAATGCGCCCTATTTACAACGTGACACGTCTAGGAGATGCGTCACGTTGTAAAGCCCTGCGCCAGAAGGAGGCGTTCCTGCGTAGGGGGGGGGGGCGTTCCTGCGCAGGAACGCCTCCTGAAAGTGACTGAGTGAAATGTATAAGATTTCACTCAGTCACTTTCAGGCCAATGCTGCGTCAAAACCCTGCGCCTGCTCGAAGCAGGCGTAGGTCTTGACGCAGCATTGGTCAGATAGGGCACCCCGAGCCTTGCTGGAGCTGCGTCGCGCTTGCGATGCAACTCCAGCAATGCGCCACCTTTACGGCACAGATGTGTCATGCATCTGTGCCGGTTTTGCCCCATGGTGCGCCGCATTGTGGCGGAGCTGTGGCGCACTGTGGCGCACATTAACTGGCGCATCCCTGGGGAAGCCCCAGTTAACATAAATCTGCCCCCTTGTTTTTTTTCATATTTGTAGTTTCCCCTGAAGAAGGGCTTGTTTAGCCGGAAATGCATTGGGTGGATGCTGACTGCCTTGGATGAACGATGCATAACCGCACGTGCTTGAGAAAAAGGCCTGGATTGGCACACCTCTAGCATTTGAAGCAATGGAAAGCATGTCATCTTACAAGTGGCTGATGAACAATATATGTGGATGAATTGGAATAAAATGGTAAAAACCTCAGAGGCTGCTCATAATACCAGCTGCTATAAAGTCAAGAAGTCAGAGCTCCTGTGAGATCAGTGTACGGTACAAAGAAGACATGCCAGCATCCCTGCGCCCCCTAAACACATGTGGGTCAAAATATGGAAACCTCCCCTCCCTGCCCCCGACGTCCAAGTCTGTGCCTTTTACAAGTCTCAAGTAGACACTACAAGGAAGTGCCCCGCACCACAAGCCCTTTGGCTGCGCCACGCTGCGGCACTTCCGAAGCACAGGGATGCGACATATTTACAAGAATATGTTGCATCTCTGTGCTCTCCCCTGCGCTGGCGCACAAACTGCAGCCAAGCGCAAGGATGCCTGCGTCATGGGGAGATTGTTTTTATGCATGAAGGGGCCCCTTCCTGCACAAAAACAATCACTACAGGGATTTTCCTCTTTCAATGCGTGCTGTAGAATGCAGCACGCTTTCAAAGAGGAAAAAACGCAGAGAAATGAAAACATTTCTCCACGTTGCGTCTCGCTACGGTGGCGTAGCATTCAGACACATCTCCAGATTTATGATTTCTTGTAAATCTGGAGATGTGTCTGGTTCCATGGGTGTTGCGTGGGAACACCCACAGCAACACCCTTGGAACGCCCCTTCAACGCAAAGTGCTGCGTGTAAAGGGGCCGTATTTACAAGGAGAGGAAAAGTCACGCAGGGTGACTTTTCCTGTCCTTGTAAATATGGAGCAGCCCCCTGAGCCACCAGTAGGTCACGAAAAGTGACATACTGGTGTCGCAGGGGGGCTTGTAAATCTGCCCCACAATCTGCACCCCATCACAGCAACAATACAGACACAACGCCCCTCCTTCACCAGTGGACCGGAGGGGCTGGGACAGAGTCTCTCCTCCCAAGAGGTTACCAAACTGCCTGGAACTTTCATCTCTTCACTGTCCATGAAGAGTAAAGGATAAAACCTTCCTCCATCCACGTGAACCCGGAGGCTGCGGTGAAACCATCTGTCCTTCTGCTGTGGGGGGCACTTCGAGGAGCCCCAGGACAGACAGGTGGCTGCTGGGCTCAGACTGTGACCACCACTGTCCTAGGACCTCGGCTCATTTCTGAGAGTAAAACTGAGCCCTGAGTGACCCCTTTAACCCTTGACCCCCAGAGTGGTGACGTCACATGGTCCAGGGCTCACTCAGGGAGCGGCGTGGGGTCAGACGCGCTGTACTCAATGCACCCTCCAACAGCAATGAACGGGCAGCCAGTGTCTTACCTTAAAACCTGAAAGTACTTTACTATTAGCTCGCCGACAATATTGTACATTATTGAGACTAGAAGGCGTTGAAGGATTCTCTTCACTCAGCTAACACTTAAGCAGTTCCTGGGGGCAGCCTGTGCTGCTCCTGTAGGACACGCATCAACAGTGGGCCAATGAAAATGAAAATCCTCCCTATGGCACTCCTGTGGGAGCGGGGACCATGGTGTCCACAAGGAAGTTGAACTAGCACTGCTTTATGGCAACAAACTAATATTTTAATGAATAAACTTTATTCATGTTCCCTATACCTTCTCATAGAGAGATCTCTGCCTGTGTGAGAAAAGTTAACAGTAGTAACTTTACACTCGTAAATTCAGTCCTGAACAGAGGCATTGGAAGCATGGAAGTATGCCTTTAGGATTAACTTTACACTTGTGGATTCAGTCCAGAAAAGAGGCATTGGAAGCATGGAAGTATGCCCATAGGATTAACTTTACACTTGTGGATTCAGTCCAGAAATGAGGCATTGGAGGCATGGAAGTATGCCCATAGGATTAACTTTACACTTGTGGATTCAGTTCAGAAAAGAGGCATTGGAAGCATGGAAGTATGCCCATAGGATTAACTTTACACTTGTGGATTCAGTCCAGAAAAGAGGCATTGGAAGCATGGAAGTATGCACATAGGATTAACTTTACACTTGTGAATTCAGTCCAGAAAGAGGCATTGGAAGCATGGAAGTCTACTCTTAGGAGTAACTTTACACTTGTGAATTCAGTAGTGAACAGTGGCATTGGAAGCATGGAAGTATGCCCATAGGATTAACTTTACACTTGTGGATTCAGTCCAGAAAAGAGGCATTGGAAGCATGGAAGTATGCCCATAGGATTACCTTTACACTTGTGAATTCAGTCCAGAAAAGAGGCATTGGAAGCATGGAAGTATGCTCATTGGCTTAACTTTACACTTGTGGATTCAGTCCAGAAAAGAGGCATTGGAAGCATGGAAGTATGCCCATAGGATTAACTTTACACTTGTGGATTCAGTCCAGAAAAGAGGCATTGGAAGCATGGAAGTATGCCCATAGTATTAACTTTACACTTGTGGATTCAGTCCAGAAAAGAAAGAGGCATTGGAAGCATGGAAGTATGCCCATAGAATTAACTTTACACTTGTGAATTCAGTCCAGAAAAGAGGAATTGGAAGCATGGAATTCTACTCTTAGGAGTAACTTTACACTTGTGAATTCAGTAGTGAACAGTGGCATTGGAAGCATGGAAGTATGCCCATAAGATTAACTTTACACTTGTGGATTCAGTCCAGAAAAGAGGCATTGGAAGCATGGAAGTCTGCTCTAAGGAGTAACTTTAAACTTGTGAATTCAGTAGTGAACAGAGGTATGAAAAGCATGGAAGTATGCCCTTAGGCTAACTTTACACTTGTGGATTCAGTCCAGAACAGAGGGATTGGAAGCATGGAAGTGTGCTCTTAGGAGTAACTTTACACTTGTAAATTCAGTCCTGAACAGAGGCATTGGAAGCATGGAAGTATGCCTATAGGAGTAGCTTTACACTTAAGAATTCAGTAGTGAACAGAGGTATTGGAAGCATGGAAGTATGCCCTTAGGATTAACTTTACACTTGTGGATTCAGTCCAGAACAGAGGCATTGGAAGCATTTAAGTCTGCTCTTAGGAGTAACTTTACACTTGTGAATTCAGTAGTGAACAGAGGTATTGGAAGCACGGAAGTATGCCCTTAGGATTAACTTTACACTTGTGGATTCAGTCCACAACAGAGGCATTGGAAGCATGGAAGTCTGCTCTTAGGAGTAACTTTACACTTGTGAATTCAGTCCAGAAAAGAGGCATTGGAAGCATGGAAGTCTACTCTTAGGAGTAACTTTACACTTGTGAATTCAGTAGTGAACTGTGGTATTGGAAGCATGGAAGTATGCCCATAGGACTAACTTTACACTTGTGGATTCAGTCCAGAAAAGAGGCATTGGAAGCATGGAAGTCTGCTCTTAGGAGTAACTTTACACTTGTGAATTCAGTAGTGAACAGAGGTATGAAAAGCATGGAAGTATGCCCTTAGGCTAACTTTACACTTGTGGATTCAGTCCAGAACAGAGGGATTGGAAGCATGGAAGTGTGCTCTTCGGAGTAACTTTACACTTGTAAATTCAGTCCTGAACAGAGGCATTGGAAGCATGGAAGTCTGCTCTTAGGAGTACATTTACACTTGTGAGTTCAGTCCTGAACAGAGACATTGGAAGCATGGAAGTATGCCCATAGGAGTAGCTTTACACTTAAGAATTCAGTAGTGAACAGAGTTATTGGAAGCATGGAAGTATGCCCTTAGGATTAACTTTACACTTGTGGATTCAGTCCAGAACAGAGGCATTGGAAGCATTTAAGTCTGCTCTTAGGAGTAACTTTACACTTGTGAATTCAGTAGTGAACAGAGGTATTGGAAGCATGGAAGTTTGCCCTTAGGATTAACTTTACACTTGTGGATTCAGTCCACAACAGAGGCATTGGAAGCATGGAAGTCTGCTCTTAGGAGTAACTTTACACTTGTGAATTCAGTAGTGAACAGAGGCATTGGAAGCATGGAAGTGTGCCTTTAGGATTAACTTTACACTTGTGGATTCAGTCCAGAACAGAGGCATTGGAAGCATGGAAGTGTGCTCTTAGGAGTAACTTTACACTTGTAAATTCAGTCCTGAACAGAGGCATTGGAAGCATGGAAGTCTGCTCTTAGGAGTAACTTTACACTTGTAAATTCAGTCCTGAACAGAGGCATTGGAAACATGGAAGTCTGCTCTTAGGAGTACATTTACACTTGTGAGTTCAGTCTTGAACAGAGGCATTGGAAGCATGGAAGTCTGCTCTTAGGAGTAACTGTACACTTGTGAATTCAGTAGTGAACAGAGGCATTGGAAGCATGGAAGTATGCCTTTAGGATTAACTTTACACTTGTGGATTCAGTCCAGAACAGAGGCATTGGAAGCATGGAAGTCTGCTCTTATGAGTAACTTTACACTTTTAAATTCAGTCCTGAACAGAGGCATTGAAAGCATGGACGTATGCCCTTAGGATTAACTTTACACTTGTGGATTCAGTCCACAACAGAGGCATTGGAAGCATGGAAGTCTGCTCTTAGGAGTACATTTATACTTGTGAGTTCAGTCCTGAACAGAGGCATTGGAAGCACGGAAGCATGCCCATAGGAGTAGATTAACACTTGTGGATTCAGTCCAGAAAAGAAGCATTGAAAGCATGGAAGTATGCCTTTAGGAGTAACTTTACACTTGTGAATTCAGTAGTTAACAGAGGTATTTGAAGCATGGAAGTTTGCCCTTAGGATTAACTTTACACTTGTGGATTCAGTCCAGAACAGAGGCATTGGAAGCATGTAAGTCTGCTCTTAGGAGTAACTTTACACTTGTGAATTCAGTAGTGAACAGAGGTATTGGAAGCATGGAAGTATGCCCTTAGGATTAACTTTACACTTGTGGATTCAGTCCACAACAGAGGCATTGGAAGCATGGAAGTCTGCTCTTAGGAGTAACTTTACACTTGTGAATTCAGTCCAGAAAAGAGGCATTGGAAGCATGGAAGTCTACTCTTAGGAGTAACTTTACACTTGTGAATTCAGTAGTGAACTGTGGCATTGGAAGCATGGAAGTATGCCCATAGGACTAACTTTACACTTGTGGATTCAGTCCAGAAAAGAGGCATTGGAAGCATGGAAGTCTGCTCTTAGGAGTAACTTTACACTTGTGAATTCAGTAGTGAACAGAGGTATGAAAAGCATGGAAGTATGCCCTTAGGCTAACTTTACACTTGTGGATTCAGTCCAGAACAGAGGGATTGGAAGCATGGAAGTGTGCTCTTTGGAGTAACTTTACACTTGTAAATTCAGTCCTGAACAGAGGCATTGGAAGCATGGAAGTCTGCTCTTAGGAGTACATTTACACTTGTGAGTTCAGTCCTGAACAGAGACATTGGAAGCATGGAAGTATGCCCATAGGAGTAGCTTTGCACTTAAGAATTCAGTAGTGAACATAGGTATTGGAAGCATGGAAGTATGCCCTTAGGATTAACTTTACACTTGTGGTTTCAGTCCAGAACAGAGGCATTGGAAGCATTTAAGTCTGCTCTTAGGAGTAACTTTACACTTGTGAATTCAGTAGTGAACAGAGGTATTGGAAGCATGGAAGTTTGCCCTTAGGATTAACTTTACACTTGTGGATTCAGTCCACAACAGAGGCATTGGAAGCATGGAAGTCTGCTCTAACTTTACACTTGTGAATTCAGTAGTGAACAGAGGCATTGGAAGCATGGAAGTGTGCCTTTAGGATTAACTTTACACTTGTGGATTCAGTCCAGAAAAGAGGCATTGGAAGCATGGAAGTATGCCCATAGTATTAACTTTACACTTGTGGATTCAGTCCAGAAAAGAGGCATTGGAAGCATGGAAGTATGCCCATAGAATTAACTTTACACTTGTGAATTCAGTCCAGAAAAGAGGAATTGGAAGCATGGAAGTCTACTCTTAGGAGTAACTTTACACTTGTGAATTCAGTAGTGAACAGTGGCATTGGAAGCATGGAAGTATGCCCATAAGATTAACTTTACACTTGTGGATTCAGTCCAGAAAAGAGGCATTGGAAGCATGGAAGTCTGCTCTAAGGAGTAACTTTAAACTTGTGAATTCAGTAGTGAACAGAGGTATGAAAAGCATGGAAGTATGCCCTTAGGCTAACTTTACACTTGTGGATTCAGTCCAGAACAGAGGGATTGGAAGCATGGAAGTGTGCTCTTAGGAGTAACTTTACACTTGTAAATTCAGTCCTGAACAGAGGCATTGGAAGCATGGAAGTATGCCCATAGGAGTAGCTTTACACTTAAGAATTCAGTAGTGAACAGAGGTATTGGAAGCATGGAAGTATGCCCTTAGGATTAACTTTACACTTGTGGATTCAGTCCAGAACAGAGGCATTGGAAGCATTTAAGTCTGCTCTTAGGAGTAACTTTACACTTGTGAATTCAGTAGTGAACAGAGGTATTGGAAGCACGGAAGTATGCCCTTAGGATTAACTTTACACTTGTGGATTCAGTCCACAACAGAGGCATTGGAAGCATGGAAGTCTGCTCTTAGGAGTAACTTTACACTTGTGAATTCAGTCCAGAAAAGAGGCATTGGAAGCATGGAAGTCTACTCTTAGGAGTAACTTTACACTTGTGAATTCAGTAGTGAACTGTGGTATTGGAAGCATGGAAGTATGCCCATAGGACTAACTTTACACTTGTGGATTCAGTCCAGAAAAGAGGCATTGGAAGCATGGAAGTCTGCTCTTAGGAGTAACTTTACACTTGTGAATTCAGTAGTGAACAGAGGTATGAAAAGCATGGAAGTATGCCCTTAGGCTAACTTTACACTTGTGGATTCAGTCCAGAACAGAGGGATTGGAAGCATGGAAGTGTGCTCTTCGGAGTAACTTTACACTTGTAAATTCAGTCCTGAACAGAGGCATTGGAAGCATGGAAGTCTGCTCTTAGGAGTACATTTACACTTGTGAGTTCAGTCCTGAACAGAGACATTGGAAGCATGGAAGTATGCCCATAGGAGTAGCTTTACACTTA
The DNA here is from genome assembly GCF_964261635.1 of Lissotriton helveticus. Classification (NCBI taxonomy): domain Eukaryota; kingdom Metazoa; phylum Chordata; class Amphibia; order Caudata; family Salamandridae; genus Lissotriton; species Lissotriton helveticus. Next base: position 1,199,599,793 of record NC_136071.1, on the reverse strand, counting down.
AGAATTCAGTAGTGAACAGAGTTATTGGAAGCATGGAAGTATGCCCTTAGGATTAACTTTACACTTGTGGATTCAGTCCAGAACAGAGGCATTGGAAGCATTTAAGTCTGCTCTTAGGAGTAACTTTACACTTGTGAATTCAGTAGTGAACAGAGGTATTGGAAGCATGGAAGTTTGCCTTTAGGATTAACTTTACACTTGTGGATTCAGTCCACAACAGAGGCATTGGAAGCATGGAAGTCTGCTCTTAGGAGTAACTTTACACTTGTGAATTCAGTAGTGAACAGAGGCATTGGAAGCATGGAAGTGTGCCTTTAGGATTAACTTTACACTTGTGGATCCAGTCCAGAACAGAGGCATTGGAAGCATGGAAGTGTGCTCTTAGGAGTAACTTTACACTTGTAAATTCAGTCCTGAACAGAGGCATTGGAAGCATGGAAGTCTGCTCTTAGGAGTAACTTTACACTTGTAAATTCAGTCCTGAACAGAGGCATTGGAAACATGGAAGTCTGCTCTTAGGAGTACATTTACACTTGTGAGTTCAGTCTTGAACAGAGGCATTGGAAGCATGGAAGTCTGCTCTTAGGAGTAACTGTACACTTGTGAATTCAGTAGTGAACAGAGGCATTGGAAGCATGGAAGTATGCCTTTAGGATTAACTTTACACTTGTGGATTCAGTCCAGAACAGAGGCATTGGAAGCATGGAAGTCTGCTCTTATGAGTAACTTTACACTTTTAAATTCAGTCCTGAACAGAGGCATTGAAAGCATGGACGTATGCCCTTAGGATTAACTTTACACTTGTGGATTCAGTCCACAACAGAGGCATTGGAAGCATGGAAGTCTGCTCTTAGGAGTACATTTATACTTGTGAGTTCAGTCCTGAACAGAGGCATTGGAAGCACGGAAGCATGCCCATAGGAGTAGATTAACACTTGTGGATTCAGTCCAGAAAAGAAGCATTGAAAGCATGGAAGTATGCCTTTAGGAGTAACTTTACACTTGTGAATTCAGTAGTTAACAGAGGTATTTGAAGCATGGAAGTTTGCCCTTAGGATTAACTTTACACTTGTGGATTCAGTCCAGAACAGAGGCATTGGAAGCATTTAAGTCTGCTCTTAGGAGTAACTTTACACTTGTGAATTCAGTAGTGAACAGAGGTATTGGAAGCATGGAAGTATGCCCTTAGGATTAACTTTACACTTGTGGATTCAGTCCACAACAGAGGCATTGGAAGCATGGAAGTCTGCTCTTAGGAGTAACTTTACACTTGTGAATTCAGTCCAGAAAAGAGGCATTGGAAGCATGGAAGTCTACTCTTAGGAGTAACTTTACACTTGTGAATTCAGTAGTGAACTGTGGCATTGGAAGCATGGAAGTATGCCCATAGGACTAACTTTACACTTGTGGATTCAGTCCAGAAAAGAGGCATTGGAAGCATGGAAGTCTGCTCTTAGGAGTAACTTTACACTTGTGAATTCAGTAGTGAACAGAGGTATGAAAAGCATGGAAGTATGCCCTTAGGCTAACTTTACACTTGTGGATTCAGTCCAGAACAGAGGGATTGGAAGCATGGAAGTGTGCTCTTTGGAGTAACTTTACACTTGTAAATTCAGTCCTGAACAGAGGCATTGGAAGCATGGAAGTCTGCTCTTAGGAGTACATTTACACTTGTGAGTTCAGTCCTGAACAGAGACATTGGAAGCATGGAAGTATGCCCATAGGAGTAGCTTTGCACTTAAGAATTCAGTAGTGAACAGAGGTATTGGAAGCATGGAAGTATGCCCTTAGGATTAACTTTACACTTGTGGTTTCAGTCCAGAACAGAGGCATTGGAAGCATTTAAGTCTGCTCTTAGGAGTAACTTTACACTTGTGAATTCAGTAGTGAACAGAGGTATTGGAAGCATGGAAGTTTGCCCTTAGGATTAACTTTACACTTGTGGATTCAGTCCACAACAGAGGCATTGGAAGCATGGAAGTCTGCTCTTAGGAGTAACTTTACACTTGTGAATTCAGTAGTGAACAGAGGCATTGGAAGCATGGAAGTGTGCCTTTAGGATTAACTTTACACTTGTGGATTCAGTCCAGAACAGAGGCATTGGAAGCATGGAAGTGTGCTCTTAGGAGTAACTTTACACTTGTAAATTCAGTCCTGAACAGAGGCATTGGAAGCATGGAAGTCTGCTCTTAGGAGTAACTTTACACTTGTAAATTCAGTCCTGAACAGAGGCATTGGAAACATGGAAGTCTGCTCTTAGGAGTACATTTACACTTGTGAGTTCAGTCTTGAACAGAGGCATTGGAAGCATGGAAGTCTGCTCTTAGGAGTAACTGTACACTTGTGAATTCAGTAGTGAACAGAGGCATTGGAAGCATGGAAGTATGCCTTTAGGATTAACTTTACACTTGTGGATTCAGTCCAGAACAGAGGCATTGGAAGCATGGAAGTCTGCTCTTATGAGTAACTTTACACTTTTAAATTCAGTCCTGAACAGAGGCATTGAAAGCATGGACGTATGCCCTTAGGATTAACTTTACACTTGTGGATTCAGTCCACAACAGAGGCATTGGAAGCATGGAAGTCTGCTCTTAGGAGTACATTTACACTTGTGAGTTCAGTCCTGAACAGAGGCATTGGAAGCACGGAAGCATGCCCATAGGAGTAGATTTACACTTGTGGATTCAGTCCAGAAAAGAAGCATTGGAAGCATGGAAGTATGCCTTTAGGAGTAACTTTACACTTGTGAATTCAGTAGTGAACAGAGGTATTTGAAGCATGGAAGTATGCCTTTAGGATTAACTTTACACTTGTGGATTCAGTCCACAACAGAGGCATTGGAAGCATGGAAGTCTGCTCTTAGGAGTACATTTATACTTGTGAGTTCAGTCCTGAACAGAGGCATTGGAAGCACGGAAGCATGCCCATAGGAGTAGATTAACACTTGTGGATTCAGTCCAGAAAAGAAGCATTGAAAGCATGGAAGTATGCCTTTAGGAGTAACTTTACACTTGTGAATTCAGTAGTTAACAGAGGTATTTGAAGCATGGAAGTTTGCCCTTAGGATTAACTTTACACTTGTGGATTCAGTCCAGAACAGAGGCATTGGAAGCATTTAAGTCTGCTCTTAGGAGTAACTTTACACTTGTGAATTCAGTAGTGAACAGAGGTATTGGAAGCATGGAAGTATGCCCTTAGGATTAACTTTACACTTGTGGATTCAGTCCACAACAGAGGCATTGGAAGCATGGAAGTCTGCTCTTAGGAGTAACTTTACACTTGTGAATTCAGTCCAGAAAAGAGGCATTGGAAGCATGGAAGTCTACTCTTAGGAGTAACTTTACACTTGTGAATTCAGTAGTGAACTGTGGCATTGGAAGCATGGAAGTATGCCCATAGGACTAACTTTACACTTGTGGATTCAGTCCAGAAAAGAGGCATTGGAAGCATGGAAGTCTGCTCTTAGGAGTAACTTTACACTTGTGAATTCAGTAGTGAACAGAGGTATGAAAAGCATGGAAGTATGCCCTTAGGCTAACTTTACACTTGTGGATTCAGTCCAGAACAGAGGGATTGGAAGCATGGAAGTGTGCTCTTTGGAGTAACTTTACACTTGTAAATTCAGTCCTGAACAGAGGCATTGGAAGCATGGAAGTCTGCTCTTAGGAGTACATTTACACTTGTGAGTTCAGTCCTGAACAGAGACATTGGAAGCATGGAAGTATGCCCATAGGAGTAGCTTTGCACTTAAGAATTCAGTAGTGAACAGAGGTATTGGAAGCATGGAAGTATGCCCTTAGGATTAACTTTACACTTGTGGTTTCAGTCCAGAACAGAGGCATTGGAAGCATTTAAGTCTGCTCTTAGGAGTAACTTTACACTTGTGAATTCAGTAGTGAACAGAGGTATTGGAAGCATGGAAGTTTGCCCTTAGGATTAACTTTACACTTGTGGATTCAGTCCACAACAGAGGCATTGGAAGCATGGAAGTCTGCTCTTAGGAGTAACTTTACACTTGTGAATTCAGTAGTGAACAGAGGCATTGGAAGCATGGAAGTGTGCCTTTAGGATTAACTTTACACTTGTGGATTCAGTCCAGAACAGAGGCATTGGAAGCATGGAAGTGTGCTCTTAGGAGTAACTTTACACTTGTAAATTCAGTCCTGAACAGAGGCATTGGAAGCATGGAAGTCTGCTCTTAGGAGTAACTTTACACTTGTAAATTCAGTCCTGAACAGAGGCATTGGAAACATGGAAGTCTGCTCTTAGGAGTACATTTACACTTGTGAGTTCAGTCTTGAACAGAGGCATTGGAAGCATGGAAGTCTGCTCTTAGGAGTAACTGTACACTTGTGAATTCAGTAGTGAACAGAGGCATTGGAAGCATGGAAGTATGCCTTTAGGATTAACTTTACACTTGTGGATTCAGTCCAGAACAGAGGCATTGGAAGCATGGAAGTCTGCTCTTATGAGTAACTTTACACTTTTAAATTCAGTCCTGAACAGAGGCATTGAAAGCATGGACGTATGCCCTTAGGATTAACTTTACACTTGTGGATTCAGTCCACAACAGAGGCATTGGAAGCATGGAAGTCTGCTCTTAGGAGTACATTTACACTTGTGAGTTCAGTCCTGAACAGAGGCATTGGAAGCACGGAAGCATGCCCATAGGAGTAGATTTACACTTGTGGATTCAGTCCAGAAAAGAAGCATTGGAAGCATGGAAGTATGCCTTTAGGAGTAACTTTACACTTGTGAATTCAGTAGTGAACAGAGGTATTTGAAGCATGGAAGTATGCCTTTAGGATTAACTTTACACTTGTGGATTCAGTCCAGAACAGAGGCATTGGAAGCATTTAAGTCTGCTCTTAGGAGTAACTTTACACTTGTGAGTTCAGTCCTGAACAGAGACATTGGAAGCATGGAGGTATGCCCATAGGAGTAGCTTTACACTTAAGAATTCAGTAGTGAACAGAGGTATTGGAAGCATGGAAGTATGCCCTTAGGATTAACTTTACACTTGTGGATTCAGTCCAGAACAGAGGCATTGGAAGCATTTAAGTCTGCTCTTAGGAGTAACTTTACACTTGTGAATTCAGTAGTGAACAGAGGTATTGGAAGCATGGAAGTTTGCCCTTAGGATTAACTTTACACTTGTGGATTCAGTCCACAACAGAGGCATTGGAAGCATGGAAGTCTGCTCTTAGGAGTAACTTTACACTTGTGAATTCAGTAGTGAACAGAGGCATTGGAAGCATGGAAGTGTGCCTTTAGGATTAACTTTACACTTGTGGATTCAGTCCAGAACAGAGGCATTAGAAGCATGGAAGTGTGCTCTTAGGAGTACATTTACACTTGTGAGTTCAGTCCTGAACAGAGACATTGGAAGCATGGAAGTATGCCTTTAGGATTAACTTTACACTTGTGGATTCAGTCCAGAACAGAGGCATTGGAAGCATGGAAGTCTGCTCTTAGGAGTACATTTACACTTGTGAGTTCAGTCCTGAACAGAGTCATTGGAAGCATGGAAGTATGCCCATAGGAGTAGCTTTACACTTAAGAATTCAGTAGTGAACAGAGGTATTGGAAGCATGGAAGTATGCCCTTAGGATTAACTTTACACTTGTGGATTCAGTCCAGAACAGAGGCATTGGAAGCATGGAAGTCTGCTCTTAGGAGTACATTTACACTTGTGAGTTCAGTCCTGAACAGAGACATTGGAAGCATGGAAGTATGCCCATAGGAGTAGCTTTACACTTAAGAATTCAGTAGTGAACAGAGGTATTGGAAGCATGGAAGTATGACCTTAGGATTAACTTTACACTTGTGGATTCAGTCCAGAACAGAGGCAGTGGAAGCATTTGAGTCTGCTCTTAGGAGTAACTTTACACTTGTGAATTCAGTAGTGAACAGAGGTATTGGAAGCATGGAAGTTTGCCCTTAGGATTAACTTTACACTTGTGGATTCAGTCCACAACAGAGGCATTGGAAGCATGAAAGTCTGCTCTTAGGAGTAACTTTACACTTGTGAATTCAGTAGTGAACAGAGGCATTGGAAGCATGGAACTGTGCCTTTAGGATTAACTTTACACTTGTGGATTCAGTCCAGAACAGAGGCATTGGAAGCATGGAAGTGTGCTCTTAGGAGTAACTTTACACTTGTAAATTCAGTCCTGAACAGAGGCATTGGAAGCATGGAAGTCTGCTCTTAGGAGTAACTGTACACTTGTGAATTCAGTAGTGAACAGAGGCATTGGAAGCATGGAAGTATGCCTTTAGGATTAACTTTACACTTGTGGATTCAGTCCAGAACAGAGGCATTGGAAGCATGGAAGTCAGCTCTTATGAGTAACTTTACACTTTTAAATTCAGTCCTGAACAGAGGCATTGGAAGCATGGACGTATGCCCTTAGGATTAACTTTACACTTGTGGATTCAGTCCACAACAGAGGCATTGGAAGCATGGAAGTCTGCTCTTAGGAGTACATTTACACTTGTGAGTTCAGTCCTGAACAGAGGCATTGGAAGCACGGAAGCATGCCCATAGGAGTAGATTTACACTTGTGGATTCAGTCCAGAAAAGAAGCATTGGAAGCATGGAAGTATGCCTTTAGGAGTAACTTTACACTTGTGAATTCAGTAGTGAACAGAGGTATTTGAAGCATGGAAGTATGCCTTTAGGATTAACTTTACACTTGTGGATTCAGTCCAGAACAGAGGCGTTGGAAGCATGGAAGTCTACTCTTAGGAGTAACTTTACACTTGTGAATTCTGTTCTTAACAGAAGTATTGGAAGTCTTCTCTAAGGAGTAACTATACACTCGCAAATACAGTCCTGAACGGGAGGTATTGGAAGCATGGAAGTATGCCCATAGGAGTAGCTTTACACTTGTGAATTCAGTCTTGAACAGCGGCATTGGAAGCATGGTAGTCTACTCTTAGGAGTAACTTTACACTTGTGAATTCTGTTCTTAACAGAAGTATTGGAAGTCTTCTCTAAGGAGTAACTATACACTCGCAAATACAGTCCTGAACGGGAGGTATTGGAAGCATGGAAGTCTGCTCTTAGGAGTAACTTTACACTTGTGAATTCAGTCTTGAACGGAGGTATTGGAAACATGGAAGTCTGCCCTTAGGAGTAACTTTACCCTTGTGAATTCCATCCCGAACGGAGGCATTGGAAGCATGGAAGTCTGCTGCTAAGAGTAACTTTACACAAAAAAATTATGAATATCAATAAAAAAAAACGTAGAGTTACAACTAGGAGTACAAACTAAAAATATACATTTGGGTAAATGTCCACTTTGAGAATAGGTCTCCATCTGCTTTAAATCTCTTGAAGCTATAAAGATAAGCATTAGTATGGGAGGAAGACTCCAGCATTCGGGAAGTAGGCGGAGTCTCAGAATCTTGTATCCATGCGTTGGCGACAGCCCCTCCACACACTATTAATTGCTTGCCAAGAAGTGTGAGGAACGAGTATGTAAAATGTCATGCACCTGGCAAGCCACTTCAGAGGGTAAACACCCATCACCACGCAGTCGAAACCACGCAGTGTCCAGCGGCGGCCGATGAGGATCGGAGTTAGGGGGGCGGGACGGGAGGTGGCAGAGGATGCAGGGGATGCAAATATAAAAAAATTTAAATTAAAATTAAAACGTACCTTCTTGCTGCTTCCTTGCTGCGTATCTCCTCTGTAATCATCCCTCGCTCCACATCAACATTAAGCACACCCAGGCTTCCAGTCAACCAATCACAACGCTGCCTTAGGAGCGTTGTGATTGGTGTGAGCACCGTGTTTCGCCGCTCGGACACAGACTGGGAGCCTGGACGTGTTCTCCATGCAGGCTGTACTGCAGCCTGCGCTGGACTGTTTTGGGCCGCCCGAGAGGGCCGGCCAAGCAGTCATTGCTCACTTAGGAGGGTTCTACCACTCCTCCCCTGACCCCGCCCTCTCACACAAAGCTGCGGAAGTAGGAGAAAATAAAATGATAACAACAGGATTTATTTTCATTGTATTTTCCCTTTATTTCACTGAAAAAAAGCAGTGGGGCGACGCTCTTCTGCCTTGGCGGAGGAGCCGCTACTGGCAGTGCCTTTCCAAGGCGGGCACTACAACCAACGCGTCATTACCACCCGTTCCTTTAGCACACAAGTTGTGTCAACTACTTGCCTTAGGGAACGAGTTGTTTGACTGGTGTTGGATTTTAAATCCAACACCTCCCCTAGTGTTACACAGACTGGAGTAGGAATAGTAAATTACACTATTCCAAAGTCCAGCATTTCTCTAAGACAAGTTGTTGTAACGACTTGCGTGCTAAAGGAACACGTGGTAATGATGCATTCGTTATATTGCCCGCATTGTAAAGGCATAAGTGGTTCCATCATACAACGGAATGCACTTCATGCATTGATCAGACAATGGAATGTAGCGCCTTGTTCACCACCCATGGAGCGCCTTGAAGGCCTGTTTCTAATATACACAAATATCCTATTATTGGCATCCACTCACTATAAATATAGGTCTTTTGAAGAACCCATTTCAAATACTTAGAATCAGCTTTGTTTTTAACTTGATTTGCAAACAGGGGCTCCTTCCTAAAAATGTGTGTGTTCTTGAAACTAATTAAGAACTCCTCATAAGTGACTTCCTTGATAACCGAGGTGGCATGAAACAAATACAGTAAGAAGCAAGTGCAATATTTTAACACATTCTGTAGTCATGTATGTACTACTCATGAAGCACACGTGATCTTATAACCAAGTAGCAGACCAAGAAGCAGGGTTCAAATCCCAACGTTCACAGTTGACCACATTGTGTTATCCTGGGCAATTAACCTTCTCCACTTTTCATCATCTGCCGAAAATTGCTGGGAATGTTTCGGGATAATTCAGTCTACAGTGAGCCGCCCAGAGAGTGGATGAGAAATAAGAAAGCCCAACACATAATTTAGATTAAAACCTGATTTATTAGCCTATAAGGATTAAATGATGCTCCTTGGAGACTTGTGGGATGTCATTGTAGCTCATTGACATCATGCATTCATTAAGTGGCGCTACCTGTGTGCCTGGCTGTGCATCAAGCAGTTTAGAGTCATATTTCTTTAAATTGCAGTTGATTCGTGTCAGGGACGTGTCTTACACCTGTCTTTACTGACTGTCTTAAATTCTCTTTGTTCTAAATTGACGTGAGCCCCGCTGCCAGTCTGACAAGTGGCATCAATAAATTAGTTAACAGAGATGTTAGGGTTTATGAAGCAAGTTAATATTAAAATATTAATCGAGCTGTTAATTACATATGAGACCAGAACAAAACATTGCTAAATGATTTATGAGAAACCCTTAGTGGGTGTCTGCTGCACTTCAGATGAAGCTGGGCTGGAAGAGAGGTACAGCTAAGGGGGAAGTAACAAGAGTGGGGGTGAATAATGAGGGGTGGCGGGCACTTGAAGATAGAAAGAGGGGAGGGAGAGAGCAGAAAGGAAGGAAGGAGAGGTGGGGAGACGACAGGAAAGAGAGTAGGAAGGGAGGGAGGAAGGAAGGAAAAGGGAGGGGAGGAGAGAAGAAAGGAGGGTGGAAGGTAAGTAAGGAAGAAAAGCTAGAAGAAAGGGAGAGATGTGGTAAAGATGAAATGAAGGAAGGAGAGAAGGAAGGAAGCTTGCAAGGAGATAGTGATGGGGTAAAGGAAGAAGACTGCCAGGAAGGAACAAAGAAGGATAAGAAGAATGGAGCTACAGAAAGGGTAGAGGGAGAAGGAAGAGAGGGGAAGAAATGGAAAGAGTGGAGAGTGAGAAGGGAAGTAGGAAAGAAGACAATGAGAAAGGAAATGATAAAAGAAAGGTTGGAAAGAATTAACAAAAAAGAAAGGGAAGGGGTGTGCAGGTCGGAGGGAGTGAATGTTGCAAGTTTCAGTTGCCCATTTTGTAGCCTTTGGGCCCCATTAGGATGTCGAGCGGATCGCCACCGCCCGCATGGAGGTGGTGATCCGCCCGACATCCGTTCCCGCCCGACACCCATTTCCCCCGCCATATTACTATGGCGGATGGAACCACGGAGGACGGAAAGACCGTCCACCGCTTTTCAGACAAGTCGACCGGGCGGAAAAGAGTTTAATATGGTGGCGGTGTCTGCTAGACACCGCCATCCATATTATGATGGGAGCGGACACATGCCTTTCCGTGGCCCGTTGCGGGCCCCCAGGGATTCTGGGCGGGTGGGGGGTGCACATTTCAATATACAACATCGCAGGCACCGTGCAGTGCCTGTCCCGTTGTGCATTCAAATGCATGACGTGCATTTTTAGCATTACGGCGGGATGCGCCCACCAGTGTGGCGGGCGCATCCTAATGGCCCCCCTGGGACCCCCGCCTTATGGCGGGCGGTCCCTTTTTACGTCGGGATGGCGGGTGGTAAGGGTTGATCCAAGGGCTCAGCGAGCGAACTTGTATCTTCTAATGCTGATAAAGGCAGATTGAGGGTCCAATCGCCAAAACATATGGGGGCAGATTTACAAGCCCCTTGCGCCACTTTTGCGTCACATTTCCCATGTTAAAAGTGACGCAAAAGTGGCGCAAGGGGCTTGTAAATCTGCCCCATGGTGGTCAGCAGGATGCCCCCCCAGGAGTCAGCAAGGATAGCCTCAGACATTCTAGCCACCCTTAATGTGGTGGGGGTAGTTAGATTTTTCCTCGCTGGCAGGGCTCAGCATGGTTTCATCTCCTAAAGCTGATAAAGGCAGCAGCCGTGGTCGGTAGTGGGAGTACCTGCCGGGCGGTGATGTAGGGAGGGGGAGGGGCGGGGTGGGGGTTATTAAACTACGGATTACGGAGGTTTACAGGTAAGTAAACATATAAATAAATAAAACAAATTTTGTTGCATGGACTGCATCCTCAAATGCGATGCAGTGCACGCAACGAAACTCGTTTTATTCATGTATATGTTTACTTACCTGTAAACCTCTGTAATTCATAGTTTACTACCCCACACCCTGCCCCTCCCCCTCCTCGCAGGTACTCCCACTACCGACCGTGGCTGAAAGGCAGATAGCAGGTCCTGCCACCACAATGCCAGGGGTCAGCAGGAGCCCACCCAGGAGTCAGCAAGGCTTGCCTCAGACATTGTTGCCACCCTTAATGTGGTGGAGGTAGTTAGTTTTTTCCTGGCTGGCAGGGCTCAGAATGTTTTCATCTTCTGATGCAGATAAAGACAGATACAATAGACTCTATCAACACACTCAGCTGGTGAAGCTGGCATTCAGAGGGATGAACAAACTGAGAACTACCAACTATGTGCCATGCTGACCTACCAAATCTGTGCCATGCTGTCTCCCTACCAAATCTGTGCCAGGCTGCTGTCCTATCAAATATGTGCCATGCTGCTGCCCTACCAAATCTGTGCCAGGCTGCTGTCCTATCAAATATGTGCCATGCTGCTGCCCTACCAAATCTGTGCCATGCTGCTGTTCTACAAAATCTGTGCCAGGCTGCTGTCCTACCAAACCTGTGCCATGCTGTTGCCCTATCAAATCTGTGCCAAGCTGTTGCCCTACCAGGTCTGTGCCAGGCTGGTGTCCCCATGCACCTACCCGTGTATTTTGCTGCTAAACTCTATGTTCTAACTTTGATAGAAAAAAATTTGTTTTAAAAATAAGCCTCCTCGAGGCAGGAGTACATTTGAAGACAAGATATATTCTATCCAAACTTGTCCAACTATTTCAAAGAATAGAACTTTGTGCTGGAGGGGTGCGCTTCAGTATAACACGTGTGCTTGGCATCACGCACACGCACCCTTGCGCTGTGGTGCAAGGGTGCGTGCACTGGGGCAAGGCTCCCTCGGTACCCCAGCACTGGAGGCGGGAGCACCCTCGGTACCCCAGCACTGGAGGCGGGAGCACCTCGTCCCAGTAGAGATAGTGTTGCTGTGCTCTCTTCTTTCCATGCAGCGCAGCAACCTCAGTTACTGCGCTGTGTGAACAAGTACTAACTCTGGTGCTTTGTTTCTCCAGACCAAGCATTCTCAACAAGCCGATCAGGGCAGATGACACGTGACCCCTCCACATTGTAGGCCTCTTTGTCTAAAGTAAGATATCCTATACATTGATTTACCTCCTTAAATCTCTGCATCATATATTTGTGATGTAAAGCGCACTGACAGTCTGCATTGACATAAGTAGCGCTATAAATGAATGTGAGACAGGGATCAAGAGAGACGAGGGGCGCTATTTTAGGGTGGCAGTGAGGGGATCTGTGAAGTAGGAGGCTGTGGGGGCAACAAACCTTGTCGCATGACGCACCACCAACACTAAAGCCACCGTGCCAAGATATCACATTATCGCAGTCCACGGGGAGCCCTGCCAGGGGAAGGACTTTGGAAGTGAAAGCGTCTGGTGGACGTTTGGACCTTGGAGAGCTCACGGGGCACAAAAGAGTCTTAGAGGCAGAGCAGAAAGTTTGAAAGTGGAGTTTGAAGTTGAGGGTCAAGTGGCTCGCACCTCAGGACTTTTCTATCCACTCGGGCAGAGTTTGCGAATCCAGAAGGAGTGAGGCTGGGACCAGAGCTCGCCAGGGCTCTTTCCTTTGAACCTGTGCGAAGTGTTGGGCTCCTATACATTTATTGGGATATTTTAATCCATGGCGATTGCATCCCAATGGTCGCTGCCCTTGGTGCTGAAGCACGGCTCATGAGAGTGCCCGCGCGCTTCCTGGGCCCCCACTTTGTCTTATCGTTGGTCTTCCACTGTGAGACCCATTTGGCTTCACCGTAAGTACCAGGAATCGGTAGTCAGCTTCACACAGGTTTCATTACAAATGAGCAATTAAATGCAAATAGATCCCTCTGGGCCCCACCCTGGAAAGGATCGATACTGCCACCGGGAGCCCAGGTCTAAAGAAACCGGGCGGATCAGGATTAAACACACAAGGAGACCGACAGCTGCTCTGCAGGACAACAGCACTGGAACCTGATGCTCAGAAACACATCTTACATCATTGGGTCTATACATTAGAAGCCTAAATATCCCAAGTATAGGCCAAAGGGAAAGAATGGTTCAGTTATTCAAAGGGACTCAGAAATCAACAAGCATTTACAATGCAATGGTTTCGCCTTTGGAAAAGTTAGAGCTATTGGCATTGTAAATGACACAATTTGTATTTATGTGTTGGTTTTGAAAACAGATAAATAAATGGCATTGTCATTTACATTGCCATTAGCTTAATCTCTAGCAGTCACTTTGCAGTCACTCTGCAGTCCCTAGCACTCCCTAGTCACTCTGCACTCGCTCTACTCTGCACTCTCTCTACTCTGCACTCTCTCTACTCTGCACTCTCTCTACTCTGCACTCTCTCTACTCTGCACTCTCTCTACTCTGCACTCTCTCTACTCTACCAATAGCACTTTCCCACCTCTCAAAGAGCAGCAACCCTACTCTACTAAAAGTCTAACAGAGTAGCAGTCACAATATCACAAGCCCTCACAGACTAGCACAACACACTACCAGCAGGGCTAACAACCCTCCGAATGTTGTAGTCACATGCAACTAAAAGCCCCCCCATCCACCACAGACTAGCAGTCACACACAACTGGAAGCATATTCACTCCCCTCACCGGCTAGCATCCACACGCTACCAGGAGTCCTTTTACACATTAGCAGTCACACATTACCTTCACACCCCACACAGATTAGTAATAACACTACCGGCAACACTCACACCCATCACTACTGAAGCACACCAAGTAGGAAACACACTTTTCTAATATAAATAGAGGTGCATAGTACAAATTTCGCTTAATAAAGCAAACCTATTTTAACGAGGCAACCAAGCACTCTAGCACTCACAAAAACAATGAAATGCCTGTATTGGCAGAATGTTAGTAACGGTTTCTATAAATGGTGGACATTCTTAAAATAGTGAGGCCTACTGGCTTTGTCTATGCTTCTTATTGTTGAAGTCCGGTTGTATTCATCCTCGCTTCTGCGTATGTCACTCTAGTTCTAGTGGTGCTGCTTTTACACGCAGGAGGTATTAGCGCTTCGGAGGTGGTGATTCCGGGCTGTACTGACAGAAAGAAGCACCACGCTGGGATTGGAGGATGGAATGGCACGTCACTCTGAGCAGCATATTTTGCATGTTAACACCTCGCGTTGCTTACTACATTCTTAGATGGGGAACTAAAGCACTCCAGGAATCCCTGACAGTACATGCGCAAGCACAGGCAACAAGCACTGGTAAAGCTAATAGGTGTGGATTTCTGAACGTTTTCAAATACATGTGCAGCACTGCAAACTTGGGAAATGCTTAAAACAAAGAGCACAGAGGTACGAGGCACAGAACGAAGTAAGTTGCAAACAGAGACTCCACAATAGTCTGTGTACATCTGTCCAAACCGACGTTCGCACGGTAAAGCCAGACCAGTGCTCGTTTTATACCCGAAAGAGCAGCAGGAACGATAAACACAGGATCCATCCGATGTCGCATGTACCACCAACAGAGTCTATAATGACGGCAGTAATTTAAGCACAGCCACGGCCACAGAGAGCTGCTCTGCAGAAGGTTAGCGCTTTGGGTCATAAGCAAATGCAAATGCGTTACCAAGTACACTGCAGCCGAGCGCTCACGGCTGCCTGTCCCACAGGCTGCGCTTCATTGCGGTCCGACATAACTAAAAATGTCAAGCGGGAGGGGGCGGGAAAGGGGGAGGAGAGACGCAGAAGACGGCCGGAGCAGGAAGGCGGGTGCCGGCTCAATGCCGGACCAGATTCGGGGGCGGGAGAGAACACGGACGACGGGAGGGGGGCGGGAGAGAACACGGACGACGGGAGGGGGGCGGGAGAGGACACGGACGACGGGAGGGGGGCGGGAGAGAACGCAGCACTGCAAACTTGGGAAATGCTTAAAACAAAGAGCACAGAGGTACGAGGCACAGAACGAAGTAAGTTGCAAACAGAGACTCCACAATAGTCTGTGTACATCTGTCCAAACCGACGTTCGCACGGTAAAGCCAGACCAGTGCTCGTTTTATACCCGAAAGAGCAGCAGGAACGATAAACACAGGATCCATCCGATGTCGCATGTACCACCAACAGAGTCTATAATGACGGCAGTAATTTAAGCACAGCCACGGCCACAGAGAGCTGCTCTGCAGAAGGTTAGCGCTTTGGGTCATAAGCAAATGCAAATGCGTTACCAAGTACACTGCAGCCGAGCGCTCACGGCTGCCTGTCCCACAGGCTGCGCTTCATTGCGGTCCGACATAACTAAAAATGTCAAGCGGGAGGGGGCGGGAAAGGGGGAGGAGAGACGCAGAAGACGGCCGGAGCAGGAAGGCGGGTGCCGGCTCAATGCCGGACCAGATTCGGGGGCGGGAGAGAACACGGACAACGGGAGGGGGGCGGGAGAGGACACGGACGACGGGAGGGGGCGGGAGAGAACACGGACGACGGGAGGGGGGCGGGAGAGGACACGGACGGCGGGAAAGGGGAGGGAACGGGAAAAAACGTAACTCCGCCCTGGGAAAAAATCTCCGGAACGCCCCCGAATCTGGTCCGGCCTTGATGGACAGATCCGGCACTCAATGGCTAGCCTCCATTTATGGAGCTAGCCAATGAGAGCCGGGGACGTTCCAGATCTCCTTATTGTCGACATAGGATTTCACCTGCGCTGAAAAGCTGCGCAGAGCGCAGCCTTCGGCAGGCGAAACCCAAAAAGATCCACCTAGGAAAGATGGATATGGCACATCATATGTGAAGGGACAGGCGTTTGCATCGCAGGAGCGCTGTCAGGAGTCTTTAGGGGATCGGGTCAGGGTCAGCGTAGGGTACACTGAAGGTAAAGTTCAGACGAGTCACTTAGGTCTAAACCTTCCAAAGTCCATTCAAGGGTCAGTTAAGAATCATGAAAGGGATTTGCGAAGGATTCCAGGGAATTTTGCATCCAGTCTGCATAAGGGGTTCAGCAAGGAAGCCCACAAGAGTCTGGAAAAAGAGGCCTGCTCTCATTAGGGGAAAAGTGACTGCTGTGTCCTATGTAGAAAGACACCAGGAGCCCGGATGTATATTTAAGTCTTCTTTATTAATCTTCAGTTCAGGATACATCAGTCTTCACTCCAGCCAGCCTAGTGTGGTACCGGCCCCACCAGGAGCAGCCTGCCTGCTGCTCAGCCCATCTCTAACTGCCAACACTCATCCACACAGACACCCAGGCATTCCACGCATCACAGGCACACCAACATTCCACGCATCACAGGCACACCAACATTCCACGCATCACAGGCACACCAACATTCCAGGCATCACAGGCACACCAACATTCCAGGCATCACAGGCACACCAACATTCCACACATCTGAGGCACACCAACATTCCACACATCTGAGGCACACCAACATTTCACGCATCACAGGCACACCAACATTCCACACATCTGAGGCACACCAACATTCCACACATCTGAGGCACACCAACATTCCACGCATCACAGGCACACCAACATTCCACGCATCACAGGCACACCAACATTCCAGGCATCACAGGCACACCAACATTCCACACATCTGAGGCACACCAACATTCCACACATCTGAGGCACACCAACATTCCACACATCTGAGGCACACCAACATTCCAGGCATCACAGGCACACCAACATTCCACACATCTGAGGCACACCAACATTCCACACATCTGAGGCACACCAACATTCCACACATCTGAGGCACACCAACATTTCACGCATCACAGGCACACCAACATTCCACACATCTGAGGCACACCAACATTCCACACATCTGAGGCACACCAACATTCCACGCATCACAGGCACACCAACATTCCACGCATCACAGGCACACCAACATTCCAGGCATCACAGGCACACCAACATTCCACACATCTGAGGCACACCAACATTCCACACATCTGAGGCACACCAACATTCCACACATCTGAGGCACACCAACATTCCACACATCTGAGGCACACCAACATTCCACGCATCACACGCACACCAACATTCTAAGACCAAGTCACACTCTGGCTGAGCAGCTAGAGGCAGCAGGGCTAGAGTACATGTTAGTAGGATATAACAGTGACATCTCCTCTCATTCTGAGCAAATGGCAGCTTACAGACCCTAAAGTTCATACGCAACACCCCTTTAGTTACACAATCTCGAAAGAGGTTAATTGTGCAGGGGTTTCACATGCTGTTCGCTGCAACAGTCATCAAAAGTCCCACTCTAGACATGGGAACGGTAAATCTTTACACACCGAAATTTGGGATCCATTGTCCATTCATCGAAATTTCAGTTCTCGTCTGCCTGACGAAATTTAATGAAGGTTGAGGTATTTAACATATCGGAGAATTATCGTATCTGTAAAAAACACTTTAACTCGTAATTCTGACCAGTGCGTAAAAATGGGTTTATGAATGGGTCAGAAGTAACCGAATCGTACTGTTAGACGTACATCCCCTCTTTCTCTCTCTCTTTCTCTCGCTCTCTCCCTCTCTCTATTCCGCTCCCTTGTTCTATGTTTTTCCCTGTCTTTGACTTCTTTATCTCACCTCTCTTTCTCTCTCACCTGTGTAACCATAGATCTGTTTATCTGTATTTTTCTGTCTTTTCTGTCTTCTCCATCTTCCTTCTTCTCCCTCCCTCACTTTCTCTCACTCTGTAATTCTATGTCTGCCATTGTCTCTCTTTCAATTTTTGTTTCTGCCTGTCTCATCTTATGTCTTTCTTCCTCTCTCTTTCATAGGCACATGCATCAAATGAAATTGCATTCACAAACGGTGCGAAACGTAAACATCATCCGTTTGCGAATGCAATTTCAATCTCTGGGATGCATCATGTCAAAAGTATTTTTTTGCAAATTTAGGAATAGCAAATCTTTTTGCGATTCCTTAAAAAATCGCAAATTTGAGGAATCGTAAATTTAGGAAAAATATTGCATGCATGAAAATTCGCTATTTGCGATTCCTAAAAAAATCGCAAATAGGAATTCTTATTTTAAGAACAAGTCAGACCAGGTGGTAAATTTCTTAAAAAAAAAAAAAAAAAACAGGTGTAACTCATCAGTACTGTATTTAAGGGGCTCCTGGGAGCATCTAAGATTTTTTCACCATGGCAACACTCTTTGTTGTAGCACGTAGGTTGAGGTTGAGAGCAGCAGGAAGGAGGAGAAGGATTGTACACGAGAGAATTTTCAGAGTGCGCATCACCTTATTAGGGCAGACGGAGGCAGAAATCTATGATAAGTATAGGTTAAATGGTGACTCAATTTTAGATTTGATAGATGAATTGGACCCAATCTTGCAGAGACATACACGCCGGCCACAAGCCATACCAACCCATGTTCAGGTATTGTGTTCCCTACACCTTCTTGCCTTGGGATCCTTCCAGGGTGTTATAGCCATTGCTGGTGGTGTGTCCCAGAGTTCCCTTTCACGTTTTTTTAATGCTTTTCTTAATGCCATGTTGCATAGGATAAGGCATCACATATCATTTCCGAGCACCCAACAGGAATTGCTTCAAACAAAGTTAGATTTTTACAACATGGCACATTTTCCCCATGTTATTGGCTGTATAGATGGCACACATGTTCCCATTTGTCCTCCATCTGAAAATGAGTCTATTTTCCGCAACCGGAAATGTTACCATTCTCTTAACATTCAAGCAATTTGCAATTCAAAAACTATCATCACTGATTTAGTTGCAAGTTACCCTGGAAGTGCCCATGATTCCTACATATTTAGACATAGTGCCATCCACACAAGACTGCTTGCCGGAGAATTTGGAGATGGATATTTGCTGGGTAAACATATTTCTATCCTTTTTCACTAATCTCTGTACCATGCTGTTCCATTTTCCTAATTATTGTTATTTTCAATTCCAGAAATTACATAGGTGACAGTGCATATGCAGTGAGGTCATTCATACTCACTCCCTATTTTACTCCTGCAACCCAAAGAACAGCAGTACAACCAAGCACACATAGCAACTCGCAATGTAATAGAAAGAACATTTGGAGTCATGAAATCTAGGTTTCGCATCCTACATAAGACAGGCGGAGCATTACAATATCGTCCAGACATTTGCTGTAAAATAGTTGCAGCTTGTGCCATGTTGCACAATTTAGCCACTAGGAGTGGCCTAGAACTGGAGGTTGAGGATGTACTCCCTCACAATGACAACCATCCTCAACAACCCCAACCAAGATTACATGGACCAGATGCAGCAGAGGGGAGAAGAAGAAGGGCAGAGATTACTCAACATTACTTTTAACAGAGGTAAGAACTACGCCACTTAATCTTGTGCTTAAATTAATTCATTTTATTTTGAAAATGTTTAACAAGGACACTGGGTACTGAGGGCCTGTAACTGCATGCATTTTTCTGACAGTTAATATTTTGCATATTTTCTCTAAACAATATCATAGCAATGCTTTTAAGTACAGACATCCTCTAAATCTCAACTATGTATTTACAGAAGTGTCATACTACTTTTTGCGGCCTCGCACCCCTAATGCCTTGCATGCAATTCCAACATCACCCTTAGTTATGCAGCTTGCCAAGTCTTGCTTTCTTGTACTACGGCGTCCACAAGCTGCAGCAGGTAAAACTTTGCTACTGACATTTAGTAAGCTCCCACTTGCATTTCCATTTTGCATTTTTTCAACATTACTGTTTACAATCAGCATTGCTCTTGCAATATCTCCACAACATTGTGTAATCTCCATTTGCATGGCAACTGTGTGCTTGGTTAGCTGAGAAGTAGTTGTTGAGAGATGATTTATTGCCCTGGTGTACCCCTGCATGCTGGTAAATGACCTATTACTCATACTGGCATTTCCAACTTGCTGTTCCTTCATTGCTGTACACATTGCTTCAATTGCTGTTGCAATCCGGTCTAGTTTCTCACATGATGCTGCATGGCCTTTCTCAAATATATTTGACATGTACTTCAGATTGTTGTTCATTGCACCAATTTCATGACTTATGTGACTAATTTTCCCCTTTATAACATGTATATCTTTGCCTTGCACGCGCTGGATCTTCAGGAGTTTCAACTCTACAGCACTGGCATTGCTCTCATCTTCACCCTCTTGTCTAATTTGTGATGGACGTGCCCTTCACCTATAAAACTGTTGAATCCTACTACGCCTGCCCTGCTGTCTTTGAATGCTTGCTGTTGTTTGAGCAGGCTGGTGGACTTGGACATGGTCATTTGAATATTCATCACTGTCAGGCTGCTGCAGTTGTAGCACTCTGTGTCCCTGTCTTCTTAAATGAATAGTTGGTGAAGAATTTGCAGAATTAATTTCATTTGTGTTCAGATCTTCAAGAATATGTGACTCTGACCAATTATTTGTATTATTGTCCTCCTTGAGGTTCCGCGAATTCTGAACCCGATTCATAAAGGTCATGGTTTCATTACGAAATTGATATTAGTGAACCGTAACTAGTTAGTACGACAAGTATGAGCGTTTTCATCACGTTAGACCGATGGATTCACTACGTATTTAGGGATTTCGTTCTGAATCCTTAGGTTCCATTTTGTGTATGGCAGCCATTTTGTGGTTGCCCTCACATAGGCCGATGACTACGGCCGAACGAGTCTTTAGCACACGTACACTTTAGCTGACTTCTGAATGACCTGAGCGAACTGATCCTCTTGCCTGAAGCCAACCTTGTTAGGCCAGTTCCTTTCCCAGTAGCTGATCAAGATTGAGGATCAAAGCACAGGACCTCGTAAAACTTTATTGCACACAAATATGTCTTATCTTACTCTCACCTGTTTCTGCTCCTTTCTTTATGGTCTATTTACGATGGGAATGTGCCTTTTTTTATTATGGGTTCGTTTGACCTGTCCGAAAAAGAATGTTGGGTTTGACCAATGATTGATCATGGGCTGGGCAACTGAAAAGTGGGTTTTACCGTCATGCGATACCTCTGGTGTGTATACATGTGATTGCCATAAAGTAAAGGAGGACCCCGCTCAGACTTGTAGGGGACTGGGGGGAAAACAACGTTTAAAAGGACATAAAGGTGTCCCCACAAAGAATGGACCGATGATCAACGTCCAGTGACAAGAGTCATCACCCAAGTGGAATCTAGTAATTTTTGTTTTTAACACAGCATGCCATCAATTGGGCGGAAAAGGTAAAGTTACAATGTTGTATCTTCAATTTCTTGTGGGAGATTCAACGTTTTTACAGATCCCTAGGAACACACTCACATTGCTTGTAATAGTCTAATACACAAAAAGTGAACTTCAAACTAATAGAGTTCAATTTCTAAAAGACTAGAGGAAAAACTTTGTATATCAAAAAACATGCATAAATTCAAAGAAGAGAGAGATGTATTTTCCACACTATGTCTTGTAAAAATATATATTTGCACTTTATTACATCACATTTATTTTACAATTTTACAATGTTAAAATCACATGATCACACATTTAAAAAAATTTATCTTTTTATAAAAACAAAGAATCAAAACAGTCGACGCGGCGTTTCGGTAATTTTTGATGGTAGACCTTCCTCAGGACTGATTCTTATTCATTGAAGATGTTATTCCTTCAATCAATGGTCATATTGCCTTCCCATGTATCAATTGTGGGTTTCGGGATCATAGACCGTGTTGCACCAGGTAAGATTATACTGTTCCTCTATAGTAGGGGAGATTTACTCAAACTTCCATGAAGTAGTTGGTTTTCCCCTCCATTCTTCCACTCAGCATGTATATTTCTGGTTTCGTTATTCCGTTTGCCGTATCTTTGACTACCAGGAGGAGCCACCGTTTTCAGATTACTGGTTGCTGTCTCTTTCCCTTTACTCAGGAGAAGCTGACTGTATATCAGACGGACGGACTGCCAGGAGAGAAAGGAGCAGGGAGGCCGATTCTAAGGCTCTGGAGCATGAAAACGGACCGAATTTAAAACGGACCCTTGCACTGAACCTGAACCCGTACTCAAACACCCAAATCATAAAGGGAAAGAGACAGCAACCAGTAATCTGAAAACGGTGGCTCCTCCTGGTAGTCAAAGATACGGCAAACGGAATAACGAAACCAGAAATATACATGCTGAGTGGAAGAATGGAGGGGAAAACCAACTACTTCATGGAAGTTTGAGTAAATCTCCCCTACTATAGAGGAACAGTATAATCTTACCTGGTGCAACACGGTCTATGATCCCGAAACCCACAATTGATACATGGGAAGGCAATATGACCATTGATTGAAGGAATAACATCTTCAATGAATAAGAATCAGTCCTGAGGAAGGTCTACCATCAAAAATTACCGAAACGCCGCGTCGACTGTTTTGATTCTTTGTTTTTATAAAAAGATAAATTTTTTTAAATGTGTGATCATGTGATTTTAACATTGTAAAATTGTAAAATAAATGTGATGTAATAAAGTGCAAATATATATTTTTACAAGACATAGTGTGGAAAATACATCTCTCTCTTCTTTGAATTTATGCATGTTTTTTGATATACAAAGTTTTTCCTCTAGTCTTTTAGAAATTGAACTCTATTAGTTTGAAGTTCACTTTTTGTGTATTAGACTATTACAAGCAATGTGAGTGTGTTCCTAGGGATCTGTAAAAACGTTGAATCTCCCACAAGAAATTGAAGATACAACATTGTAACTTTACCTTTTCCGCCCAATTGATGGCATGCTGTGTTAAAAACAAAAATTACTAGATTCCACTTGGGTGATGACTCTTGTCACTGGACGTTGATCATCGGTCCATTCTTTGTGGGGACACCTTTATGTCCTTTTATACATGTGATTGGACAGTTTGTAAATGTAATGTATTTGTCTGGAATGTGATTTTTGGCATAGAAAGGGATGACTTGCTTTGTAAAATTGAGCAGTCTCCTGAGAACTCATACCGTGTTGACTTCTAGGACTTCTGTTACTGGCTGCAGCCAATAAATTCGATCTTTGACGCCACCAAGAAGTTTCCGTGTCTCTGTGTTCTAAGACAGGTGATACCCGAAGACTTTGGGCGTGCCACTGGCGCCGCCGGGTCTTAAATAACCCGGTTCTTCAGTTGGCGCCCACGTGGGGCGACTTCAGCGGTACCGGTCCAAGCCTGAAGATCGTGAGGAGCTTCGTGAGGAAATTCTGGAGGACGGCCACCACTTCATCGACCCCGGCATGTCGAATGTGGACTGAAGGTCTTTTCTGCGAAGCTTCCCGCTTTCCTGACGGCTAGGAAGGACTGCTTCCCTGACTGTCGCCCTGTCTTGGACCCATTTGTGATGCTTTGTACGGCGAGACGATAGACGGATCTTCTGGTGGCGTGACTGATACCTCAGTTAAGTATAAGTGGGTCGCTCCCAGTCCTTAGTTTTTGGTTCTTTTGTTCTTAGTTTGTTTGGTCCTTAGTTTTGATTTGAAAATTGCAATTTCCAAAGCCGAGGGTCTTGTATATTTACGAGTGTATCGGTAGAGATAATCCCTTGAAGTTTGAAGCTCGATTAGTGAGCGAAGATGCCTAACCGTAGCAAATTTGGTACTTGGTTTGGTTGTGGTTGTAACAGGGATTCCCGATTGGAGGATTCGTGTCCGATACCTCCAGTTGGAACTCCGACTTATGAGCTCTATTCTAAACACGGCGTGAGCCCCATTACGTTTAATGAAGTATGGGTTCGCTACACCAGGAAAGATGGTGTCTTACGATGGCCCTAACATGGTAGTTTTGATACCGAGATTTTAGATAATCTAGAAACGAAATTGTTTAAGAAGAAAGCCCGGCCGGCAATGTTTGGCTCCTTTCGCCTTTGGCGTAAAGAAGCCAGACAACGAGAAATAAAACAAGCTAAAAGAGATCAGAGAGAAAAGGGGTTGTCGATAATGCAAGCTGCTAGGCAGTTTAAGGAAAACGAAGAAGATAAAGCAATTGAGTTGTCAGATAGGCAACGTTGCATTGCCATAGATAAATGTTATCCGGCCTTGCCGTCTTCTCCTCCGAAAGCGATTGAAGATCTTGTGAAAGATTCTTTGATGTCTCATTTACTGAGATTACCACCTCCTTATGTGCAGGGTGCTACTGCGCCTCCATTACCACCGGTTGTTCCACCCTTTGTTGTTCAACCTCCTGCTGTTGCTCAGCCACCTGGTACTCCACAGGTGGTTTTACCTCCTACTGCGCAACCCGCTCTAGGATCGCCAACTTTGCTACCAGCTTTGCCTCAAACTCCTTTGCCTCTGTTTCGGCATCTGAGACTCCTACTGTTCTTATTCCTACACCTTCTTTGCCTCAAAACACTTATTCTCCTGTTCTTATGTCTGCTTCTTCTCCTTCTGTTCGAAAACGAATGACAGAGACTGTTTCTAATCTCTTGTCTCCATTGTTTGGGTCACTGAATATGACCCCTGTTTCGGAACGTAAACAGAGTCGTAGTCAGCTTCCTAGTTCCGAGGAACGGACAGTGTTGGATTTGTTGGCCCGTAAATGGATTATAAATGCCTCAAGGTATAGTTTGCCAGCGGTTATGGATGTTTTCTTTCAGTGGGAACCGCCTAAGCAGAGGTATGTTTTTAATATGATGTGTATGTTTCTGCGTCAGGAATGGGAGGATAATGATTTGGGTTTGATCCCGCAGGAACTACTTGATGTTCAGTCGGATTTTGCTAAAGGGATGATAGTGGAATCTGATATTACAGATGCCGTAGAGACTATACTAGCTTTTAGATCTAGCCTTCCGTCTCAGACATTGTACGAACCTGATTCCTCTCTTAGAAGAAAAGCGAGACAATATCCAATGAGAGAGGTTCCCCCGGTTTGGAGAGAAGGGGACCCAAACGCTAATCCGGCTGTTCTGCCTCATTTTCAGAGAGTATGGGTACATGTGCCATGGAAGAGAGCAGAGGTCTTGGCTCTTAAGCAGTCTTTACCTGACCCCCGTAAAAATCCGGCTGGTTATTACAAGGAGTTGTCTCAGACAGTTGACGCATGCATCATGAATTTAGCCGATATAGATATGCTGTTGGGTAACGTGGTACCAAAACCTCTGTGGGTGAAAATTCGTCATGAGGATCATGCGTTTGAGTTAGGTGATTCATGGGTGAATATCGCTGCTGCAGATGCTAGACAGGTTGGTGGTGCTAAACCTGAGGCTCTAGTGGCAGAACTACCTGGCAAAATCATTGATCTTATGAAGACGATGATGCCTGCGTTGCGAGTCAATTGGGACAAGTTAGCAGCATGTAAGCAGAAGAAGGACGAGAGTGTATCTGACTTCTTCACTAGGTTTGAAGAGACATTTGTAGATCACAGTGGCCAGGATATGAGTACGGAAGGTGGGCAAAGACTGTTCGTGGATAAGTTCGTCTTTAACTTACTTCCTGAACTGTGTAATAAGTTGAAAGATTCTGAAAGTTCTTGGGCTGTTTCTTCGTCGGCCCAGATATTGGTGACTGCACAGTATTATGAGAATAGGGATAAGGACGAGAAAGTAGAGAAGAAGACTAAAGACTTAAAGACAAAGGTTCTTTTGCAGCAGGCATATCCGCCTCGCTCGAATCAGCAAGAGTCACAGCAACGCCCACAATTTCAGCAACCTCCGCCATTTCAGAGGCCGCAACAGAACGTTGGGTATTTTCCTCCAAGACCACCCTTGGGTTTGAACCAGTGTGCGTATTGTAAGGAGGAAGGTTATTATAAAAATGAATGCCCTGTTTTGCGACAACGTGCGAGTGGTATACCGGCCCGAGAGGTCGTGGTGGTTTTCAGCAAGTGTCTAGGGGTAGAGGACGTGGTGCGTTTCCTCAGAACGAACGTTCCTTTCCCCCACAAAATTCTATGAATTGCTTTGATCAACAGAAAATGACATCTGGTCGGTCGACTCAGTACTATGCTGATGACTATTATGTTGAGAGTGAGAATGCTGATTATAATGCTTGCTAGGACAGCCATAGACAAAGAGAGGGAGTAGTGTCGGTTCCAGTAGATCAGAGTGGGTCTTATGTTGCAGTAGCCACATCAGGTGTGGTAGAGCCTTTTCTTTTAGATACTGGTGCAGCAAAGAGTTCTATCATGCACTCTAAACTCCCTGGCGCACCTTTGTCTGGCTTAACAAATGTTTCGGTAGGATTCTCTGGCGCCCCAGTTCGTAATCCAGTTTCTAGTCCTTTGTCTCTTTCTATAGGGCCTTGTGAATTAGAAGCACCCCTCATTTTAACAACAGGTTGTGGCGAGAATTTGTTGGGGTTGGATTTGTTGAAAAGGTTGCATGCAACATTACGTTGTTCTCCTGCGGGAGTACAGCTTACATTGGGTAAGAAAGTGATCTCTCTGATGTATTTGTCCAAAGATCGGCTTCCACCGGAATTATGTTCTCTCCCTGATACTCTTTGGGCTACTGGTCCTAATGATGTGGGTCTTTTGGAGATTCCACCTTACGTTGTAACGCTTAAAGCAAATGTTAAATTGCCAGGCATTCCCCAATATAGGATTTCTAGTGATGGTGAAAGAGCGCTTTTAGCGATCATCTATGATCTGATTGAGAAAGATGTGATTGAAGAGACGAGAGGTAATGTGTGCAACAGTCCTGTTTTGCCTGTCCTGAAACGCACTGACTCTTCTCAGCCACCTGTTTACAGGTTTGTGATCGATCTTAGAGAAGTTAACAAAATAGTTGTGCCACAGTTTCCAGTTGTTCCGGATATTACTGCTTTGTTGACCTTGATTCCTGCTTCAGCTGCTTGGTTTTCAGTCATCGACTTGAAAAATGCTTACTTCAGCATTCCCATTGCTGAGGAGAGTAGAGATATTTTTGGCTTCTCTTTAGGAGGCCGAAGCTGCCGGTTTAAAAGAGCTCCTCAAGGCTATTGCGAGAGTCCTTCTATTTATAGCCAGGCTTTGAAGACTCAGCTTGATACTCTTGTGTTGACTGCTGGTGCTGCTCTTATTCAGTATGTGGATGATCTGTTAGTGGCCGCTGATGATGAGAAAACTTGTAAAGAAGCTACTCTTTCTTTGTTGCGACATTTGTCGGACTTGCATCATAAAGTGTCACCTTCTAAGTTGCAGTATTGTCGCCAAGAAGTAACCTACTTAGGTCATCTCTTGTCAAAGGAGGGAAGAAGGTTGACCCCAGAACGAATTCAAGCGATTGCGCGAATGACTGTGCCAAGTACGCAGAGAGAGGTACGTGCTTTCTTGGGTATCACGTCATATTGTAGACAGTGGATACCGAATATTTCTTTGCTGGCCAAACCTCTGTTGGCATTGACTTGTAAAGATACACCGAATCCTCTCCTGTGGTCTGACGATTGTCAGAAAAGTTTTTCGGAATTACGTGATGCATTGTGTTCGGCTCCTGTGTTGGGTACTCCAGACTATAGCAAGCCTTTTGCGTTGTATGTGCACGAGAGAGAGGGATGTGCGTTGTCAGTGTTGACACAATCTTTTGGGGACAAGCAGCGTCCATGCGTGTATTTCTCATCAACGTTAGATCCAGTTGCTAAAGCATTTCCGAGTTGTTTGAGAGCTACAGCCGCAGCTGCCGTTTCTATTCGACATCTGCTGGTTTGGTGTTGGATAATACGCTGATTGTGATGGTTCCACATGCAGTGGATACCTTATTAAACAGGACTAAAACACAGCACCTTACTAGTGCACGTCTTTCAGGTTACGAGTTGACACTGTTGGCTAGCAACGTTCATATCAGAAGATGTACCGTGTTGAACCCAGCTACGTTATTGCCGATCTCTACAGAGATGGATGTCCAAGAACAGCATGATTGTTTTCTTCGCACAGAGGAAGAAACAAAAGCTAGAGTGGATTTTAAAGACACTCCTTTTGAGAATGTGGATGGTACGCTGTGGGTTGATGGTTCGTGTTTCAAGCTTCCGAATGGTGAGACGACTGCAGCGTATGCTATCACAACTTTAAATACAGTTGTCGAGACAGCACGTATACCACAGAATTCTGCGCAAGCAGCAGATTTGAATGCATTGACTAGAGCGTGTGTGTTGTCGGAAGGAAAGAGTGAATGTGTATACTGATAGGCAGTATGCGTTTGGTGTTGCTCACAGCTTCGGACGTTTGTGGAAAGAAAGGGGATTCCTCACATCCCATGGGACTAAGATTCAGCATGAATGGTGAATGAGCTTCTCGAGTCACTTACTTTGCCAAAGCAAGTTGCGATTGTGAAGTGTAGCGCTCATCTGAAGGTTACGGATGATGTTGGCCGTGGTAATGCATTTGTGGATGAAGTTGCGAAGGAAACAGCGAAGGATATGATGAGCCGTATGTATGTTGCAGGACCAGCGAGATGGGTTATGGCTGGCGGAATGTGCGAAGATACGATTGAAAGTGTGAAATCGATACAGGCTGAAGCTACTGAAAGTGAGAAGAGCGTATGGAGAGAAACTACGGGTAGATTGGATGCGACTGGTTGTTGGGTTGAATTGTCAGAACACCAAAGATGGATGTTGCCAGATGCGTACGTGCTTGCAGTGGTTACTATGGTGCATGGTCCGTCTCACATCAGTGTGAAAGGGATTTGTAAGTTGTTGGCTCCAGTATGGCAGAATGCTGGAATTCCCAAGTGTGCGGAGAATGTGGTCAAGAATTGCATGGTGTGTCTGATGTATAATCCTGGCAATGGAACTCCAACTCCAGCTGGTCACTTTGCGCCTCCGACGTATCCGTTCGAGGTTTTGCAATTGGATTTCATCCACATGGAAAGGTGCAATAATTTAAAGTATGTCCTTGTAGTTGTTTGCGCCTTTTCTAGATGGGTAGAAGCATACCCCCTAAATTATAATACTGCCTCGTCCACTGCTAAATTCCTGGTCAAAGAATATTTCCCTAGGTTCGGGTTGCCAAGGATGGTGTGGAGTGATAATGGAAGTGAGTTCGTGGGGAAGGTGATGAAGAGCGTGTGTGAAGGGTTGGGAATTCACCAAAAATTTCACGCTGCAAATCATCCCCAATCAGCTGGTTTAGTTGAGTGCTATAATGGCACGTTAAAGTTAAAACTGGCTAAGATTCAGGCGAGTTCTGGTCTCCAATGGCCAGATGCTTTGCCGTTGGCACTTTTGTCAACTAGAACTACAGTACATTCCCGGATTGGCCTTAGTCCCTATGAGATAGTTTTTGGCCGTCCGGCAAATGTTTGGGGAGTGCCGAGGCCAACGAAGTTTAGTGACATTGAATACCCTATGCTAGTGCACTACCTGTATGACTTGACAACTAAATTGCGTGTCTTACATCAACAGGTGCATGATAAATTGCCGCCAGCTTCTGTGGATCCAGGTCACACCCTCAATCCTGGTGACTGGATATTGGTAAAAAACTTTCAGCGAACCAAGAATGATCAGCCCCGCTGGACCGGCCCCCACCAAGTGCTCCTGTGCACAAGAACTTCAGTGAAGGTGTTCGGGAAGAAAAATTGGATCCACGGCGTACATTGTAAGAGGGCGCCGTTGCCTCTGCCGTACGACCAGTGGGTCCGTAAAGGTATTGCAGATTCAGAGACTGAAAGGGTGCCGAAGTTTGCACCATTTAGCGACGCTGAGTTGGTGTGGAAAGGCTCCGAGAAAGAAAATGACGATGTCCTTCAAGAAGCTGTGCCTGTGTCTCAAAGATTAGACACTACTGAGCCTGAACTGTTGTTTTGTGATCAGACATTGCCTGGTAAAGGCCGTTATAATTTGCGACCAAGAGTCGTGGGACTAACAAAGTAAAATTCTTTTCTTTCCTACTTTTGAAAATTCAGCTCTCCCATCTGAGAAACTGTTTTGACCGATTTTTGTTTTTCGAACCGCCGTCCGGCTTCAGCTGTAAGGTCGCGGTGTAAAGACTTGGGAGTGCAAGCCGAAGACATAAGGTCGAGGTTCTGGTTGGTCCTAGGGCGTTCCCTGGACTGGCAGACGCATTCCTTAGCACGGAACACCCAACCGCCGCGAACAGCACGGTTAGAGGATGGAGTTTTTTCAAGATGGAGAGACCTGTTGAAAAAATGAGTTTTAAGAGCAAAATGTGTTGAATTATGAGTAGAAAGTGTTTCCTAATATTATGTCTTCTTATGTTACTTAGCTTGATGATGTTTTTGATGGGATATATTGTGTTCTCTTTTCAAGTGACGTTTGCACCCACTACACAACCCATACCTTCTTCTACTGTTTCTTCGCATTCTTTTCATCCTCTGCCTGAACATGAATCCGTTAAAAGATTGGAATTCGTTAATAACTCCTTTGTTCAGCTTCTGCACCAACACGAGTTAGTAGTAAACACGACTAACTGTTGGGTGTGTGGCCTTATGCCTCATACTACTGATAAAGGTATTCCTTATCTGGTCCTGCTATTCAGCTATAATGGTTCTGTGTGGGCATACAGAACGATGTTCATCTATGCTCGTGAAGTCTACCCCCTACGTTCTGTGAAAGACAATCCAAAGAATAGTTCTCTAGTTAAGGGAATAGTCGATATGATTAGAGGAGTTGGTTCCTATGAGACGATCCCTAGAGATGAGACACTAGCATATATTGGATGGAACGTGACTGGATATGGAGTTAGTCTGAGTGAGAACCAGCGAGCGAAAAGATCCTCTCCGATTTGGATCGTTCCCCATCAGGGTCATCTTTGTCTGCAAGGTAATAGCAAGAATCCAAGAGCTCAGTCAGGGAAGAGTATCTGCACTGAGACGTATGTTTTTGCGTCTCAGACTTCCCCATCGTTTCTAGCAGCTAAGGGTACCTATTTTGTCTGTTACGATAGAGCGTACACATGGTTGCCCCCTGATTTCTCGGGCACATGTTTTGTTTCGTTCTTGTTGCCTCCTACATATACAGCTGCGGCAGATTACCACAAGACGAGAATTGTTAGAGGTGTCTTCAGTAAGGAAGATACTGCAAGACAAGAATTAGGAGATTTTTTGAAGGGTTTTCTGCCGTTTTGGGGACCTATGGCTAACAGCAGGAACATACGGCAATTGACAAGAGTGGTTGAGTCCACCGTAGTTGAAACTGCCGGTGCCCTTAGTAACTTGACTGCTGAGCTCCAGTCGGATCGCCTTATGACTCTCCAGAACAGAGTGAGTTAGATGTCATACTTGCAGATCGAGGTGGGGTATGTAAAGTGATCCAATCGAGTTGCTGTGTTTTCATACCAGACAATGCTCCTACTGTATACCAGGCCATTTCCAAGTTACGTAAGATCTCTGAATCTATAAATGTGGATAAAGGAGATTGGTCGTTGATTAGATGGTTCTGGGAACTGTTATCGACTTGGGGATGGAAGATTCTGATGATCATTGGGATGGCTTTAGCGATTCTTTTCCTGTTCTGTCTTTGTATACAGTGCGCTCCTGATATATGTGGCCTCTGTGCCACTACGTGTGCAAGGAGACCTGTCCCAAGAGAGGTACTAAGAAATAGGATTATGCTGCAGCAACATCTCGATGATCTGATGAATATAGACCTGGACTCAGATTGACGTGAGTGTAGGTTATTGCCTATGTAAGGGCAAAAGGAGGGGCTGAGGTGCCGCGAATTCTGAACCCGATTCATAAAGGTCATGGTTTCGTTACGAATTTGATATTAGTGAACCGTAACTAGTTAGTACGACAAGTATGAGCGTTTTCATCACGTTAGACCGATGGATTCACTACGTATTTAGGGATTTCGTTCTGAACCCTTGGGTTCCATTTTGTGTATGGCAGCCATTTTGTGGTTGCCCTCACATAGGCCGATGACTACGGCCGAACGAGTCTTTAGCACACGTACACTTTAGCTGACTTCTGAATGACCTGGGCGAACTGATCCTCTTGCCTGAAGCCAACCTTGTTAGGCCAGTTCCTTTCCCAGTAGCTGATCAAGATTGAGGATCAAAGCACAGGACCTTGTAAAACTTTATTGCACACAAATATGTCTTATCCTACTCTCACCTGTTTCTGCTCCTTTCTTTATGGTCTATTTACGAAGGGGATGTGCCTTTTTTTAATATGGGTTCGTTCGACCTGTCCGAAAAAGAATGTTGGGTTTCACCAATGATTGATCATGGGCTGGGAAACTGAAAAGTGGGTTTTACTGTCATGCGATACCTCTGGTGTGTATACATGTGATTGGACAGTTTGTAAATGTAAGGTATTTGTCTGGAATGTGATTTTTGGCATAAAAAGGGATGACTTGCTTTGTAAAATTGAGCAGTCTCCTGAGAACTCATACCGTGTTGACTTCTAGGACTTCTGTTACTGGCTGCAGCCAATAAATTTGATCTTTGACGCCACCAAGAAGTTTCCGTGTCTCTGTGTTCTAAGACAGGTGATATCCGAAGTCTTAAATAACCCGGTTCTTCATGCATCTATGATTAAAATAGTGCAAATAGTATGTTAATTTCACATTGTGGACTTTTTGCAGCATGAACTCAAATAAATTTCATTTAAAAAGAACATGTTGCATGGCTAGTCTCCTATTCTAACATTGGTGAATTTTTTTTATATGTATACACCAAATTTATCAATAACTCAACCTGTACTGGTGGTTGGACTACAAAACCCACAATGCATTGCTTCTATCAGTTTGAGTGTTAATATTTTCAGCTACATTCCAAACAGAAAGTAGTGATTTAAAGGGATTTCAAATAAGCAGCTAGGAGAACATTAAGGGTGTCTTTCACTCACATTTAAATTTAAAAAAACATGTAAGAATTCTTACCTTGAGATGGGCCAGCTTGCTCAGAGGTGTCAATATCTATGACTCCAATTACTGCTTCAGTCGTAAGGGTTCCTTCTACCATGTCCTCAAGGGGGGTGTTAGGTCTATCCCTGGGGGTTCCACCACCAGTCTTTTTTGCTTCCTTAATCCGGTTTGCAATTCTTTCCTTGGCACGACTGCGCAGGTCATACCAGCGTTTCTGCAAATTATTTATGTCACGGTGTGCCACCCCAACCGCATTTACTTTGGCTTGTATGGCAAGCCACAGCTTCCTCTTTACTGCCTCAGGCACCTTCAAAGATTGCCTCCCAAAAAGCTGGTCCTGACTCACAGTGACCTCCTCTATCAGTATTTCCAGCTCCTGGACACTAAATTAAATTTTTCTTTTTCTGTCCTGCAGGTCTTCTCCAGCATTTTCCAAAGCCATTTCCCCTTCTGCTGCAGACCAAAAAAGTCCTCCAGTTGCTCAAAGCAGAGCTTCAACTGGCAACTGCCACTCCTGTAGCTCAAACATGACTACACGTGTGTTTAATTAGTCTCATGGCTTGCTTGGTAACAATGGTTACAGGTGTGTGTAAGCAGTCTCCTGGCTCCATTGAAAAATAAATGGTACAAGTGTGTGCAATTACTCTCCAGGCTTCTAGTGTGTGATGACTTTCTAATGCACCAATTTGCGATTTCGCACTTTGCGAATTCGCAAATTGCGAATTCGCAATCAAGGAATCGCAAAAACGTGCGATTCGGTAAAAATTGCCGATTTTTACCGAATCGCAAAAAAATAGCGAAAAACATGATGAATTCAAATTTGCGATTCTTTAATTGCGATTCTTTAATTTTCGCAATTAAAGAATCGCAAATTGAATGAATGATGCATGAGGCTGTCAGTGTCTTTCTATCCTTGTCTTTCTCCCCTCAACCCTTCTCTCTGCCTTTTCCTCACACTCTCTTCTATTTCTCCATGTCTTTATCGCTCTTTTCTTTTTCCTGCCTCCGTTCTTCTCTTATTCTTTCTCTTGCTCTCTCTTTTTCCATCTTTTTCTCTCTCCCAAAAAAAATATCCTATACATTCATATACACGCTTAAATCTCTGTATAACATGTTTGTGATGTAAAGCACACTGACCGTCTATATTGCATAAGTAGCGCTATAAAATAGAAAATAATAAATGTGAGAGAGGGTTTAAGAGAGACAAGGGGCACCATTGGAGGGTGGTAATGAAGGAATCTGTGAAGAAGGAGGACAAGGTGGAGGGGCCATTGTCTCTCTTTCAATTTTTGTTTCTCCCTGTCTCACCCTATGTCTTTCGTCCTCTTCCTTTCAGTGTCTTTCCGTCCGTGTCTTTCTCTCCTCTCTCTCTGATTTTTCCTCTCACTGTCTCCTATTTCTCAGTGTCTTTATCTCTCCCTGCTTTTCTCTGCCTCTCACTTTCTCTCATTCTTTTGCATTCTTTGTCTTTCTCCCAAAACCCCCTGATTATTCCTAGCCTTCTCTGTCTCTTCTAGTCTTTATCCAAGTCTTCCTTGCTCTCCTCTTTCTCTGCTTGTCTTTCTGAGTCTCTGTCTCTCTTCTCTCTTATTGTCAATCCCTTGCGCTTTCTCTTTCTGTGTCTTGCCACGTCTTTGTCTGGTTTGTCTCTTCTGACTTTCTCTCTCTCTCCCTATCTAACCATCTTTCTGTATCTTTCAATGTATGTATCTTTCTGTCTTTCAGTCCCTAACCCTGTCTCTCTCCTTGTCTTTCTCCTTTCTATATCAAACCCTGCTCTCTTTCTGTGTCACTTTTTCCTGATCTCTCCCTATTTCTGTTTTTCTCTTTCTCTCCATGTCTTTATTTCTCTCTTTCCCACTTCTTTTCTCTTTTCTCTGTCCCTCCCCATCTTTCTTTTTCTTTCCTTTACTGTTTTTCCTCCCTTCTTTTCTCTAACCCTCTTGGCATCTTTCTGCCCTGTGTCATTCTTAATTTCTTGAAGGTACTTCAAATACAGGTACTTAGGGGCAGATTTACAAGCCCCTTGCGCCACTTTTGCATCATTTTTAACATGGGAAAAGTGTGCAAAATTGGTGCAAGGGGCTTGTAAATCTGCCCCTCAGTGCTTTATTTTTGTGTCAAATGAGTATTTAAGCCTCCAGCTGACCTCTGCGGATGGATTGTTTTTACTGTGACTTTGTTCTCCTCATTGGGGCAAAATTATAAGTTAATCGCGATGGGTGCCACGCCACGGAGCCGGCAGAGACTCTTCTAAACACATTGAAGAATAAGGACAGTTTATTGGGACTGCTTTACCAGTGAATGATCTACTTTGTCTTTGACACACAAGAAACACAGTCAAATAATTATAAGATAACCTGGTGTCCTATTGGACCCAACTGGGAAGATACAGACTTAATCCATAAAGAACATAGAAAATGATATCATTCGTCCTGAAGAAGTCCTTGAAGGACGAAACGCGTTGGCTACGGTCTGTTTTTTATTGGAAGAAAAAATTCATGGAATAAATAAAGAATATACTACAAACAACTCCACTGAATATTCATCATCTGTATTGAACAAGGTGTGTTAATATATGAAAAGATTTTTGTTATATGAGTTATCATTATATTCAAGAGTGCTGGACCAATGTATATTGTTTCTGAAAATAAGACACGATTGTCTTAGGAGGTTTAGGGGTTTTGAATCTCTGGTCCGCTGCACCTAAATTTGAGATAAAGGAATCACTAAGGATAGGTGCGATTGTGCTTGGCCCCAAACCCCATGTCTTTGTCTGCTGCAAAATTATAAATTACTCTGATTGAATGCCATCACAGGAATGGCGGCCTGCTGGTGGCAAATAGACCACCCTTCTGCGATCAGATTTAAGTATTTTCTTTTTTTAATGCTGCTGTTTTCCTGTAAAGAAATTGGGGGCTGCATTAAAAAAAATCATCTTCAAAAAAGAAAAAATGCGTGGGAATTGGCAGTAATCCACTGGATCACTTCCCACCCCCCAACAACATTTTTGTTTTTAGCTTCACCAAAGGTAAAGGGTCTCATTTGGGGAATTCTTTGCTTTGATGAATGGCTTCCCATACGAACTCGGGAATCAGCAAATTTTCAATGTTT
Source organism: Lissotriton helveticus (assembly GCF_964261635.1). NCBI lineage: Eukaryota > Metazoa > Chordata > Amphibia > Caudata > Salamandridae > Lissotriton > Lissotriton helveticus. The sequence continues at coordinate 1,199,564,020 of NC_136071.1, read as the reverse complement.
TGTAACTGGATTTTATTAACCAAACATTGATGCATTTCCTAAAATAATCTCCATTTGGGAGGGACAACGGCAACATGCCCTTTCCAGATAGAAATTACTTATGGCAATACAAACCTGTTTAAAGAATCTGTATTAATTCACCAATTACTAAAATGGGGGGTGTAATTAAAAAAAACAATTTTTTAATTACATTTGCACACATTCTGAATGCTGTTTGAGATTGTAAAAATGTTCTCTACGTGTGTCCCAGGGTTTCTTCGCTGTGCACAAACTCATATGAGCTGTAAGACATTGGGTTAGTGATTGAAGTGGGTGGAACCTTACTCAAGCAGCAATCGCAATCCCTGTCAGTGTGAGGCACAAGCCAACCCTAAATGAACCTGTGCTGAACCCTCTGGTAGCTTGGACAGAGCACAGTCAGGCTTAACTTAGAGGCAATGTGCAAAGTATTTGTGTAACATTTCAAATAGTAATAAAGTGAAAAACACCACACTAAAGATCCCTCACCTGGTTTGAAAAATAGGCTTATTTTTATAAATAAAACAGGACTAAAACAACAAAAATCCAATCAGCACAACCAGAGATATTCACTTTTTAAGATTTCATTGAAAATAGCTCCAAAAAGCACAAAGCGACAACTGCCAATCAATCAATCAATCAAACATTTATAAAGCACGGCAAATCACCTGTAAGGATCTCAAGGCACTGCAGAAACTGGCTGCCGCGCAGTGGTTTTCATTTGAACATCTTAGAGGGTGATTCAGATGTCGGACGGACTCAGGTCCATCCGACATCGGTCAGGAGCCGTAACCGACCGACCTGCTGTAGTCGGTTATGGCCCTGCTAGTACGAAGCAACCAAACTGGTTTTGGTCGCACTCATATACTTCACAATGCAAGCATGCATTCCGAGCAGATTGCATGCCTGCATTGAGAAAAGCAGGGGTGCAGTTCATCCCTGCACCCAGAGGTCGGCACCCCAAGTTGCCTGCCACCGGGTGCAGGGATCCACAGAGGGGCACCGTAGGTGCCCCCAGGCCGCCATTTGGGAGCCTTGCACCCATGGGGCCCTACTGTGGGCCCCAAAAGACAGTTTCCGACTGCCTTTTCGTGCCGGAAAAACAAGCACGAAAAGGTAGTGATAAACTGCCATCTTACTCCCTTGGTCGCAAAGAGGCGGCCGGGGGAGTACTGAGGGATTTCCGGGTGGCGGACGGGCTCTCCAAGCCTGTCGTTCGCAATCTGGAAATCCGAGTCAAATTCCTTTCCGACCGAGCCCATCAGAAGTGCTCGGTCGGAAAGGAATTTGGGCGACACGTTCCGGTTCGGTCAGAAGGGTTCCGACCATCGTTCGGAGCCCTACTGACCGAAATCGACCCCTAAGTCTTGAGTTCTTTCCTGAATTGCTGGAGCAATGAGGCAGTCCTGAGGTGCAGGGGACGTATATTTTATGTCCTGACAGCCAGATGTGAAAAAGAGTGTCCTCCGCTGTTATTTTGGCGGACCGGGGGGTGTCTACAAGGAAGAGGGAGGAAGATTGGAGGTGTCTGGTTGGTTGATGGAAGGGCATGCGTTTGTTCACGTAAGCTGGTCCTTCATCGTGGAGGGCTCTGTAAGCGTGTGTCAGCATCTTGAACCGGCATCTCTTATGTATCAGGAGCCAGAGCAGTTTCTGAGGATGGGTGTAATGTGGGTCCTTCTTGGGATGTCGCGGATGAGTCTTGCAACTGTGTTTTATATTGTTTCTTCAGAAGGCGGGCAGTGATTCCTACATACAGTGTGGTTATCTAGTCCAGTCTGCTGGTGATAAGGGCATGCGTGATGGTCCTTCTGGTGTTGACTGGGAGCCATCAGAAGATCTTGCAGAGCATGTGGAGTGTGGGGAAGCGGGTGGATGAGACTGTGCTGACCTGCTTATTCATTAAAAGCTTGCTGTGGTTAGTTGGTCGCATCAAACCAGGACAAAGCCACAAGTTCAGGTCGACCATGATGTAGCGTGGGCCGGCTGCTGCAACCATTGAGGCCTGCTGACCAAAGTACCTTAAATCCTGGTGTGCTCTCTGTGGGGTGTTGCTTTGAGAGACTTTGCGTTGTCCAGCATTGGTACCTGTGAATCTTTGCAGTGAAGCTTTGCGTCACTGAGCATTGGTTCCGGTGAACTGTGTGGTATAGCTTGGTGGGGCTTTGCATCACTTTGCATCGAATCTGATGAGGCTGGCAGCTGTGCAGAGAAGCTTTGCATGGCTTCGTGTCACACTTTGTCACTTTATGTCGGTTCCGATGGGGACCACAGCTGGGCTTTCAGAAGCACCTTTGGACCCACTTTAAAGGGTCCAGGACTGAGGGTAGCACCACCTGGGAGGGCAGGACTCACAGATGGCAGAGTCCAGATGCTGGGTTCAAGGAATGTATGGGTGAATTTGCCGGATCTGCAGTCCGCGAATTTGCGCGAAAAAGCAAAAAAATCCATCAGTTTGCGGAGTTTCCCGCGAACTCGCGGATTTTTTTGAGATTTGCATAACCTATTACTGGAGTACTTTCTACTGGCTAATCCAGTAAGTGCTACCTTGTTGGGTAAATGTATAGTGCTTTCCCTAAACTACAGCTGCGTAAAGTGCCAGAAGAGTTGTCTCCAGTGACCATGTGTGTGTTACTATGCCATCACGCCTAAGGGCGCAGGGGTCCCTTGAGTGAGCTGTCCATCATAGTGGGTAAATGGCGAGAAGACTGTGCACACTGCTAGTGTGTGGGGTGGGGCCAAACGGGTGGGCTTCTATGCGAGTTCACATGCCTCTTGTGTGTATAAAAGGTCAGAGACCGATCAGAGCAGCAGACGAGGAGAAATAAGCTCCTGGTCGCAGGAACTGCACAGGGATTGTGCTTGTGAAAGTGAAGGATGCACTTTGCTTCCTTCACTTTCACAAGCGCATTCCCTGTGCAGTTCCTGTGACCAGGAGCTTCTTTCTCCTCGTCTGCTGCTCTGATCGATCTCTCACCTTTTATACACACAAGAGGCATTTGAACTCGCATAGAAGCCCCCCCCCATTTGGCCCCGCACAGAAACGGTAGCCATAGGGAGAAAGGACACCTGCCCAGCCTCGACAAAGCTCACGATTGATTTTGGGCTGATGAATGCGTTACTGAATTTGAGCATCTACTCGGGCACCTGCTTTATTTATATCTGTAAGTGCTTCCTGTTGAGGTTTAATTTTTGTGACAGGAGCATCGTGCCAGTATGAACCCTGCCCTTCATATTTATCCAAGAAGACGCCACCGTTTTGTGCGATACCTCTTCTCAACTGGAGTAGTTTCTACTGGCTAAGCAGTAAGTGCTACCTCGTTGGGTAAATGTATAGTGCTTTTCCTACACTACAGCTGCGTAAAGTGCCAGAAGAGTTGTCTCCAGTGACCATGTGTGTGTTACTATGCCATCTCGCCAAAGGGCACAGGAGTCCCTTGAGTGAGCTGGCCATAAAAAAATTTTAAAAAACGCCCGCTCGCGAATTTGCGGATTTTCGGCAATTTAGAGAGATTCGCGGACCGCGAAAGTGGCGAAAATCCGCAAATTTTGCAAGCGTAACGGATTTTTGGCCCATGCTTAGTTCAAGGTTGTTGTAAGCCTGTTATGTCCCTGAAGCTACAGATCAGGAGGCAAGTCGGTCAACCAGCCCTTAAAGGCGCTCTGGGGTCCTGGGTTCAGAGCAGCTGGCCAGGCCAGTAGGACAGCAGTCCTTCAGACCGGCAGTACTCCAGAGCAGCAGAGCAGCAGTCCAGCAGAGTGGCAATCTTTTCTTCCTGGCACAGTATTGAAAGATAAAGAAGTGTACTGAAGAGTTGATTTCTAAGGTCCAATATTTATACCCAGTTGTGCCTCCGAAGAGGGGAGAAGCTTCTAGAGGCATGCCCTTGAAGTGCACAGGTACCCTGCTTTCCTGGCCCTGGCTCCAGACTAACTACAGGGGCTATGCAGCCTTTTTTGTGGAGACAGGACACAGCTATTAAAATGTAAGTGGGGTTGGGTCCATTTCCTACCTTGCACCCTGCCAGTGATGGTCCATATAATGTCCCTATTCTGTGTGGCTGTTTAGGAGCAATACACACAATCCAACTCACAACTATACTCAGTCATGTGACTCAGAGATAGGCTGCAGAGACCAAATGGCCAGAGCAGGATAATGTCAACTTTCTAAAAGTACAAATGAAGAAGGATCTCGCACAGCTGATTTGATCAACAAAGTGGTTTGTTGTAAAGGATTGTAGTGTGCAATGGGGAAACACTGTCTGGCCAAGCAGTGTAACAACGTGAATACAGGAAAATAGCTCTCCCGCCTAGGGAGAGAACGCCCCTATGCACAACTGTTGAAGGACCAAAGGGTCTGATTCTATACTTCCAATTTTTAACAAAACGATGTCCAAATTGGAGATGTTTTCACATTTTCAATGTTTATTGGATGTGGCTTTAAAGGATGCGATCATGTATATGCTGTATGTCAAACATAGTAATCCAAAGCCATATATTTCATTCGAGGAGTGTTCATTATCACACAACCCAATGCATTTCGGGCGGAGCCCGTCGTCAGGGGGTTACTCTACAACAAAAACAAAATAACCAGTTGTAATCATGTGCTAAAAAATAATACCGTTCAAAAAACAGGAAACATGATGCATGCGACGCGATGAGTAACGGTAATGGGTGATCAAACGAGAAAGATAAAAAGTCACAAGCTTAAAGGATTACAACCTAAGGTCTCTGCGTAGTAAAATCAAGTAAAACGTGAGGGTTCGTGCCTAAAATAGGAAAGAGTATTCACCCGGTGTCTGTCCGATTATATGAACGGAGTCCTACTGTGTCTAACCTCCAGCAGATTATCCCGCGTGAACGTGCATTTAAAGGAACGTGATACAGTTACAAATGCCCGAAGGCGTGCGTCCCGGAACCGGGTACTTACTTGTGTGACAATATCAGGCAGACTCGTGAGAGTTCCGTGAGGGTGCTAGTGCGATGTGCTGCGCTGGGAGTACAAATAATGAGTGCTGGAAAGTGAGAAAGGACTAAACGGCCCGAAGGGTCAAAATGAAAAGCACAACGTGAGCGCCATGATGTAAAGGGTGAAATCACCGTCAAAAACCAAGAGAAACATAGAAATGGATATTTAGATATCAAAATAATGTGAAGTAAACCATAATGAAAACAGAAACATAAGTTCATAGATAACACAAAAATTCAATGCGGTCATTGAGCCCCAAGGGCGCCATCGTGGAGAGATAACGAATCCAAAAATTCTCTCTTTTAAGTAGCAAGTTCTTGTTGTTAGCGGTGATAGGTACTTGTTCGAGGATCTGATATTTCAGTTGTGCCACTGAGTGTCTGTTTTCCAGGAAGTGGGTGGCAACCGTAGATTTTAAATTCCCAGTGCGAATATTGCTCTTATGTTCTAAGATCCTGATGCGGATCTTGCGTTCAGTGTGTCCCACATAACACTTGCCACACGGGCATTTCAGCAAATAAATGACATTTTTGCTATTGCATGTAGCATTAACTCTTAACTTTATGGGGTTGCCTTTCATCGGGTGGTTGATCTGATTGCCTGTGATACAATTATTGCAATTGCTGCAATTGTGACATGGTTTGAGACCAGTGTATGTGATCTTAAGTTTGGGTCCACTGGTGTTGTTCAAAGCTTCTTTTATGTTCTTACCCCTGGTAAAAGCAAAGATAGGTGTTTCATTGAATATGCCATTGAAGTCAGTTTCCATGGTCAAAATGGGCCAATGTTTCCGGATGATTTTTTGGAATTGTGTCGATGCTTTGGAAAACTTAGAAACGACCACTAGTCGATCAGATGAAATCTTTTGTCTCGGGAGGAGCAAGGATGCTCTGGTACATTTCTCACTTCTTTCCATGGCTAAGTCCAATATGGGTGTGGGGTAACCACGTGCTTTTAACCGTTCCAAAACTGTTTGGATTTGAACTTTACTCTCAGTGGGTTTTGACACAATTCTTTTGACCCTTAGAATCTGAGCATAAGGTAAGTTGTTTTTTAACCCCATGCGGTGAAAGCTTTGATAGTGAAGGGTTGAGTTTCTGTCGGTTGGTTTCCTGAAGATCGACGTGGACCAATCTCCCAGTTCTCTTGATATTTTCACGTCCAAATAATGGGCGCAAGATGTACTGTAATCCCATGTAAATTGTATCCGTGGTGTGACCTGATTCCAGGTGTTGAGGAAGGTGACCCAGCGCAGCACATCGCACTAGCACCCTCACGGAACTCTCACGAGTCTGCCTGATATTGTCACACAAGTAAGTACCCGGTTCCGGGACGCACGCCTTCGGGCATTTGTAACTGTATCACGTTCCTTTAAATGCACGTTCACGCGGGATAATCTGCTGGAGGTTAGACACAGTAGGACTCCGTTCATATAATCGGACAGACACCGGGTGAATACTCTTTCCTATTTTAGGCACGAACCCTCACGTTTTACTTGATTTTACTACGCAGAGACCTTAGGTTGTAATCCTTTAAGCTTGTGACTTTTTATCTTTCTCGTTTGATCACCCATTACCGTTACTCATCGCGTCGCATGCATCATGTTTCCTGTTTTTTGAACGGTATTATTTTTTAGCACATGATTACAACTGGTTATTTTGTTTTTGTTGTAGAGTAACCCCCTGACGACGGGCTCCGCCCGAAATGCATTGGGTTGTGTGATAATGAACACTCCTCGAATGAAATATATGGCTTTGGATTACTATGTTTGACATACAGCATATACATGATCGCATCCTTTAAAGCCACATCCAATAAACATTGAAAATGTGAAAACATCTCCAATTTGGACATCGTTTTGTTAAAAATTGGAAGTATAGAATCAGACCCTTTGGTCCTTCAACAGTTGTGCATAGGGGCGTTCTCTCCCTAGGCGGGAGAGCTATTTTCCAACTTTCTAAAAGTGCCATTATCAAAATTGTAACTCAAATCTGACTTTGCTGTAAGTTAGGATTGTTTATTACAATTCCAAAGACAGCAAACATGAACTGGTTACCTGCTCTCATTTGGAAATTATAGCTTATTAAATATATTAAAGTGGCCCTTCTATGTGAGGGGTAGGACCTGCATTAGTGTAAAATGAATTTAAGAGTGTTACACTACCAGGACATGTAACTGTTAAAAGCACTTGTCCAACTTTTAAAATACGCTGCACCTTGCTCTTTAGGCTGTCCAGGGCATACCCTAGGAGTGACTTATATGCATGGAAAAGGGAGTTTTGAGCCTGGCAAAAAGGATTATTTTTGTCATGCAGAAATGGCAGTTTGGGACGCACATAGAGGCTGCAATAGCCGGCCTGAGATAAGTTTAAAGGGCTCCTTAAATGGGTGGCACAATCGGTGCTGCAGGCTGCTTAGTAAGATTCAAGATACAAGCCCCGGGCACAGATAGTGCCACTTCACGAGGGACTTACAAGTAAACTGAATATGCCAATTGGCTATAAGCCAATTTTACAATGTTTAAAGGAGGGCGCACAAGCACTTTAGCACTGCTTAGCAAAGTGCACAGAATCCTAAAGACGGCAAAAGTGGAGTCAGCAAAACAGGATGGTTGGGTGCAAAAAGCTATGGGGCAACCCACGCCAAGGACACCAGGTCTAACATGCGCACACCTCCAAAGATACGCACACCTAGAGAGGCCTGTTATCAGAAGGGGCGGAGTCTATGACCGAAAGGGTTGGGCCTGTGAGTGCGTGCTGTTTCATCGGATGTTGCCCAATCACGATGTAGTTGCAGGATTCTGGGGCTGGCCAGTCTTGGAGTGGCCGTGGAGTCACTCCATCATGATATGAGAGGGGCTGCGAAGTGTTCCATGCTGCTGGAGTCTGGGGTCATGAAATCATGATGTCACTGCAGGGGTCAGCGGACGCCCAGCCGTGACATGGCTATACCGGGTCAGGGGTTATCCAGCTGTGCTAGTACTGCAGGGGTCAGAGAGCACCCACGCAAGGTAAAACTTCTGGAGCAAGCCACCTATGCTGCAACCGCGCAGATCTGGTATCACTCTGCCGTGATAGTCTGAAATGCCCCAATACAGTTACATCTACAGGCGTCAGGAGTTACCGTGTGTTGATATAGATGCAGTGGGGGGGGGGGGGGGGTCACCCACTATTATCATGTGCTCCTGTAGGGAATCAGGCGCTCCCCAAATAATGCAGAAGGAAACGGGGTTACCAATCAGGAAACAGATGGCAGAGCTTTGGGGTTACAACATGATCATTGCTACTGGGCTGACTAAGTCAGCGGTTACTGATTATCCAATCACACCCTTAGCACAGCGGCCTTCGATTACCAGTGCGGAGGTGGGGAACTTCTCAGGCTCGTTAATGGTGCCTGAGCCGAGGCTACCTTCGTTCAAATGCATCCTCGAGACAACATTTAGAGGCATTTCACACTACCATATAGCGTAAAAGTACAGATTTTAACTATGCGTAACTGCGCGTAATTTCGTTGATCCTGCTGTAATTTCGCGTTTTATACACGAAAACACATTCCGCGGGGTTCGTGCATCCCTAGGGTGTTGGGGCCGCCCGCCATGCTACAGCGGAAGAGGCTGGTTAATAAGGATATGACGTAGAGATACACTTCGACTTGCGGAACGAAAGCCTGGTTAGCCTGTGAGTGGTTAAATAAACTTGCTGAAGACTCAGTAGTAGGGATTTATCAATCGAACAAAAAAATGGGGTCAAAGGTTACCAATCAAACCAAATGTCCTTGTGTTCTCAATCAGCCTCAGGCGGTCTGATTCTGGAGGGTAGGGGTGCAGAGGCACTTTATATTACCCTTTCATGCCAACATTGCAGGGGTCAGGGGTTACACAATCATGCTGTAAGCAGACATCAGAGGTCACATAACATGCCATGGTTCCAGGGGTCACAGATGCGCCCACCACACCGGATGCAGGGATCAGAGGTTACAAAAGCATGCTGTAAAGGGGTTAAAGGTCACATAACGTGCCACGGCTGCAGTGGTGAGGGGTGAGCCAGTCATGAATGCAGGGGACATGCAGGGACAACAGCTGTCAAACATTGCAGCATCACAGACCTGTGACTTAGGGCTACCCAATCACACTACAGGGGCAGAGGTTACCCAATCACACCATGCCTGCAGGGGCAGAGGTTACCCGATCAGAACAAGCCTGCAGAGGTTACCCAATCACACCAACCATGCAGAGGTTACCCAATCACACCAAGCCTGCAGAGGTTACCCAATCACACCAAGCCTGCAGGGGCAGAGGTTACCCAATCACACCAAGCCTGCAGGGGCAGAGGTTACCCAATCACACCAAGCCTGCAGGGCAGAGGTTACCCAATCACACCAAGCCTGCAGGGGGCAGAGGTTACCCAATCACACCAAGCCTGCAGGGCAGAGGTTACTTAATCACGCCAAGCCTGCAGGGGAAGATGTTACTCAATCACACCAAGCCTGCAGGGGCAGAGGTTACCCAATCACACCAAGCCTACAGGGAGCAGAGATTACCCAATCACACCAAGCCTGCAGGGGGCAGAGGTTACCCAATCACACCAAGCCTACAGGGAGCAGAGATTACCCAATCATACCAAGCCTGCAGGGGGCAGAGGTTACCCAATCACACCAAGCCTGCAGGGGCAGAGGTTACCCAATCACACCAAGCCTGCAAGGGGCAGAAGTTACCCAATCATAGCAACCCTGCAGAGGTTACCTAATCACACCAAGCCTGCAGGGGCAGAGGTTACCCAATCACACCAAGCCTCAGGGGCAGAGGTTACCCAATCACACCAAGCCTGCAGAGGTTACCCAATCACATCAAGCCTGCAGGACAGAGGTTACCCAATCACACCTAGCCTGCAAGGGCAAAGGTTACCCAATCACACCAAGCCTGCAGGTAGCAGAGATTACCCAATCATACCAAGCCTGCAGGGGGCAGAGGTTACACAATCACACCAAGCCTGCAGGGCAGAGGTTACCCAATCACAACAAGCCTGCAGGGGCAGAGATTACCCAATCACACCAAGCCTGAAAAGGGCAGAGGTTACCCAATCACACCAAGCCTGCAGGGGCAGAGGTTACCCAATCACACCAAGCCTGCAAGGGGCAGAAGTTACCCAATCATAGCAACCCTGCAGAGGTTACCCAATCACCCAAATCTGCAGGGGGCAGAAGTTACCTAATCAAACCAAGCCTGCAGGGGCAGAAGTTACCCAATCACACCAAGCCTGCAGGGACAGAAGTTACCCAATCACACCTAGCCTGCAAGGGCAAAGGTTACCCAATCACACCAAGCCTGCAGGTAGCAGAGATTACCCAATCATACCAAGCCTGCAGGGGGCAGAGGTTACCCAATCACACCAAGCCTACAGGGAGCAGAGGTTACCCAATCATACCAAGCCTACAGGGAGCAGAGGTTACCCAATCACACCAAGCCTGCAGGTAGCAGAGATTACCCAATCATACCAAGCCTGCAGGGGGCAGAGGTTACCCAATCACAACAAGCCTGCAGGGGCAGAGATTACCCAATCACACCAAGCCTGAAAAGGGCAGAGGTTACCCAATCACACCAAGCCTGCAGGGGCAGAGGTTACCCAATCACACCAACCCTGCAAGGGGCAGAAGTTACCCAATCATAGCAACCCTGCAGAGGTTACCCAATCACCCAAATCTGCAGGGGGCAGAAGTTACCTAATCAAACCAAGCCTGCAGGGGCAGAAGTTACCCAATCACACCAAGCCTGCAGGGACAGAAGTTACCCAACCACACCAAGCCTGCAGAGGGCAGAGGTTACGCAGTCATACGAAGCCTGCAGGGACAGATGTTACCCAATCAAACCAAGCCTGCAGGGGGCAGAGGTTACCCAATCACACCAAGCCTGCAGGGGGCAGAAGTTACCCAATCAAACCAAGCCTGCAGGGGCAGAGGTTACCCAATCACACCAAGCCTGCAAGGGACAGACGTTACCCAAAAACACCAAGCCTGCAGGGGCAGAGGTTACCCAATCACACCAAGCCTGCAAGGGGCAGAAGTTATCCAATCATAGCAACCCTGCAGAGGTTACCCAATCATACCAAGCCTGCAGGGGGCAGAGGTTACCCAATCACACCAAGCCTGCAGAAGTTACCCAATCACACCAAGCCTCAGGGGTAGAGGTTACCCAATCACATCAAGCCTGCAGAGGTTACCATATCACATCAAGCCTGCAGGGCAGAGGTCACCAAATCACACCAAGCCTGCAAGGGCAGAGGTTACCCAATCACACCAAGCCTGCAGGGGCAGATGTTACCCAATCACACCAAGCCTGCAGGGGGCAGAGGTTACCCAATCAAACCAAGCCTGCAGGGGCAGAGGTTACCCAATCACACCAAGCCTGCAAGGGGCAGAAGTTACCCAATCATAGCAACCCTGCAGAGGTTACCCAATCACACCAAGCCTACAGGGAGCAGAGGTTACCCAATCATACCAAGCCTGCAGGGGGCAGAGGTTACCCAATCACACCAAGCCTGCAGGGGCAGAGGTTACCCAATCACACCAAGCCTGCAGGGGCAGAGGTTACCCAATCACATCAAGCCTGCAGGGCAGAGGTCACCAAATCACACCAAGCCTGCAAGGGCAGAGGTTACCCAATCACACCAAGCCTGCAGGGGCAGATGTTACCCAATCACACCAAGCCTGCAGGGGGCAGAGGTTACCCAATCAAACCAAGCCTGCAGGGGCAGAGGTTACCCAATCACACCAAGCCTACAGGGAGCAGAGGTTACCCAATCATACCAAGCCTGCAGGGGGCAGAGGTTACCCAATCACACCAAGCCTGCAGGGGCAGAGGTTACCCAATCACACCAAGCCTGCAAGGGGCAGAAGTTACCCAATCATAGCAACCCTGCAGAGGTTACCCAATGATACCAAGCCTGCAGGGGGCAGAGGTTACCCAATCACACCAAGCCTCAGGGGCAGAGGTTACCCAATCACACCAAGCCTGCAGAGGGTACCCAATCACATCAAGCCTGCAGGACAGAGGTCACCCAATCACACCTAGCCTGCAGGGAGCAGAGGTTACCCAATCATACCAAGCCTGCAGGGGGCAGAGGTTACCCAATCACACCAAGCCTACAGGGAGCAGAGGTTACCCAATCACACCAAGCCTGCAGGGGGCAGAGGTTACCCAATCATACCAAGCCTGCAGGGGGCAGAGGTTACCCAATCACACCAAGCCTGCAGGGAGCAGAGGTTACCCAATCATACCAAGCCTGCAGGGGCAGAGGTTACCCAATCATACCAAGCCTGCAGGGGGCAGAGGTTACCCAATCATAGCAACCCTGCAGAGGTTACCCAATCACCCAAATCTGCAGGGGCAGAAGTTATCCAATCACACCAAGCCTGCAGGGACAGAAGTTACCCAACCACACCAAGCCTGCAAGGGGCAGAAGTTACCCAATCATAGCAAACCTGCAGAGGTTACCCAATCACCCAAATCTGCAGGGACAGAAGTTACCCAATCACACCAAGCCTGCAGGGACAGAAGTTACCCAACCACACCAAGCCTGCAGAGGGCAGAGGTTACACAGTCATACGAAGCCTGCAGGGACAGATGTTACCCAATCACACCAAGCCAGCAGGGGCAGAGGTTACCCAATCACACCAAGCCTGCAAGGGGCAGAAGTTACCCAATCACACCTAGCCTGCAGGGGCAGAGGTTACCCAATCACACCAAGCCTGCAAGGGGCAGAAGTTACCCAATCACACCAAGCCTGCAGGGGGCAGAAGTTACCCAATCTAACCAAGCCTGCAGGGGCAGAGGTTACCCAATCACACCAAGCCTGCAAGGGGCAGAAGTTACCCAAAAACACCAAGCCTGCAGGGGCAGAGGTTACCCAATCACACCAAGCCTGCAAGGGGCAGAAGTTACCCAATCATAGCAACCCTGCAGAGGTTACCTAATCACACCAAGCCTGCAGGGGCAGAGGTTACCCAATCACACCAAGCCTCAGGGGCAGAGGTTACCCAATCACATCAAGCCTGCAGGGCAGAGGTCACCAAATCACACCTAGCCTGCAAGGGCAAAGGTTACCCAATCACACCAAGCCTGCAGAAGTCACCCAATCACACCAAGCCTGCAGGGCAGAGGTTACCCATCACACCAAGCCTGCAAGGGGCAGAAGTTACCCAATCATAGCAACCCTGCAGAGGTTACCTAATCATACCCAGCCTGCAGGGGGCAGAGGTTACCCAATCACACCAAGCCTGCAAGGGGCAGAAGTTACCCAAAAACACCAAGCCTGCAGGGGCAGAGGTTACCCAATCACACCAAGCCTGCAAGGGGCAGAAGTTACCCAATCATAGCAACCCTGCAGAGGTTACCTAATCATACCAAGCCTGCAGGGGGCAGAGGTTACCCAATCACACCAAGGCTGCAGCAGCAGAAGTTACCCATCCACACCAAGCCTGCAGGGGCAGAGGTTACCCAATCACACCAAGCCTCAGGGGCAGAGGTTACCCAATCACACCAAGCCTGCAGAGGGTACCCAATCACATCAAGCCTGCAGGACAGAGGTCACCCAATCACACCTAGCCTGCAGGGAGCAGAGGTTACCCAATCATACCAAGCCTGCAGGGGGCAGAGGTTACCCAATCACACCAAGCCTACAGGGAGCAGAGGTTACCCAATCATACCAAGCCTGCAGGGGGCAGAGGTTACCCAATCACACCAAGCCTCAGGGGCAGAGGTTACCCAATCACATCAAGCCTGCAGAGGTTACCCAATCACATCAAGCCTGCAGGGCAGAGGTCACCAAATCACACCTAGCCTGCAAGGGCAAAGGTTGCCCAATCACACCAAGCCTGCAGAAGTCACCCAATCACACCAAGCCTGCAGGGCAGAGGTTACCCAATCACACCAAGCCTGCAGGGGTAGAGATTACCCAATCACACCAAGCCTGAAAAGGGCAGAGGTTATCCAATCACACCAAGCCTGCAGGGGCAGAGGTTACCCAATCACACCAAGCCTGCAAGGGGCAGAAGTTACCCAATCATAGTTACCCTGCAGAGGTTACCCAATCACACCAAATCTGCAGGGGGCAGAAGTTACCTAATCAAACCAAGCCTGCAGGGGCAGAAGTTACCCAATCACACCAAGCCTGCAGCGACAGAAGTTACCCAATCACACCAAGCCTGCAGAGGGCAGAGGTTACCCAATCACACCAAGCCTGCCGGGGGCAGAGGTTACCCAATCATACCAAGCCTGAAGGGACAGAAGTTACCCAATCACACCTAGCCTGCAGAGGTTACCCAATCACACCAAGACAGCGGTTGGCAGAGGTTACCCAATCATACCAAGCCTGCAGTGGGCAGAAATTACCCAATCACACCAAGCCTGGTGGGGCAGAAGTTACCCAATCACACCAAGCCTACAGGGGGCAGAGATTACCCAATCACAACAATCCTGCAGGGACAGAAGTTACCCAATCACACCACGCCTGCAGAGGGCAAAAGGTTACCCAAACACACCAAGCCTGCAGGGGCAGAGGTTACCCAATCACACCAAGCCTGCAGGGGCAGAAGTTACCCAATCATAGCAAGCCTGCAGTCGTTACTCAATCACACCAAGCCTGCAGAGGATACCCAATCACACCAAGCATGCAGAGGCAGAGGTTACCCAATCACACCAAGCCTGCAAGGGCAGAAGTTACCCAATCACGCCAAGCATGCAGAGGTTACCCAATCACACCAAGTTTGCGGGGGGGGGGCAACGGTTACCCAACCACACATAGACTGAAGTGGCAGAAGTTACCCAACCACACCAAGCCTGCAGGGGCAGAAGTTACCCAATCACACCAAGCATGCAGAGGTTACCCAATCACACCAAGCCTACAGGGAGCAGAGGTTACCCAATCACACCAAGCCTGCAGGGGGCAGAGGTTACCCAATCATACCAAGCCTGCAGGGGGCAGAGGTTACCCAATCACACCAAGCCTGCAGGGGCAGAAGTTACCCAATTACACCAAGCCTGCAGGGGGCAGAGGTTACCCAATCACACCAAGCCTGCTGGGGCAGAAGTTACCCAATTACACTAAGCCTGCAGGGGGCAGAGGTTACCCAATCACACCCAGCCTGCAAGGGCAGAAGTTACCCAATCACGCCAAGCATGCAGAGGTTACCCAATCACACCAAGTTTGCAGGGGGGCAAAGGTTACCCAATCACATCAAGCCTGCAGGGGCAGAAGTTACCCAATCACACCAAGCATGCAGAGCTTACCTAATCACATCAAGCTTGCAGGGGGCAGAGGTTACCCAATCACACCAAGCCTGCAGGGGCAAAAGTTACCCAATTACACCAAGCCTGAAAAGGGCAGAGGTTACCCAATCACATCAAGCCTGTAGGGACAGAAGTTACCTAATCACACCAAGCCTGCTGGGGCAGAAGTTACCCAATTACAGCAAGCCTGCAGGGGCAGAGGTCAACAAATCACACCAAGTCTGCAGGGAGTAGCAGTTACCCAAACATGCTTCTGTTACATATCTAAATTTGCCTCCACATGCGATGTCTACCTGGGTGAAGGGCTGATCTGATCAATCGATGGTGGAAACATGACCTAATCAATCATTGATCAGGGTGTTCCTAATTTATCAGACGTGGAATTGATCCCCTACTCTGGTTGTTAGTGGAAGAACACATCAACCTTTGTGCTTTCTGCACCACAACCCGCATGTTCTTTGCCCCTTGATAACTCCCGGTAGGTTTCACCTCTTGAAGTGGAAAGAAGGGCTAAATCTTATCGCACTTGGTAATTACTAGTTGTGGCCAAGCACTGAACACTTGTAACTGCAGGCCTCGAACAAACAGGTGTGTGCGCAGTTGTCACAGTGCCTTCGTTGGCTTGTAATCAGGCCTTCAATGGGCACTCAAATTAATGACTCAGACAGAAGGTCTGAAAGGCGATCTCAGCTCCTAAAAACTAGGGGTGGACATCAAATTCCATTCCGCTAGTAGAAATTGTGATATTTTAATATTTTGGTGTTCGGTGGAAGGCGCAAAAATGTCAACATTTCTGCGATTTGCAGCGTTGCGGAGATTGTTTTCATGTTTGTGCTTTTGAAAATGCATTCTCTCGTGCGCGATCGCCTTACCAGGATCCCCGCGTTCACCGACAAGTTGTCCGATCCGTTTGCATGCTCCACGAGATGTTGTTAGCCAGTCGCGCTTTCTCGCTACAGTTCGCAATTGCGATCACGTCATTCGCCTTGCCATCAGACACCGCAAGAGTCTGAGATCGTGAACAGGAAATAGCATCGCGAGCGGGCGGGACAAGTGAAAACAAGATGTCCGTGCCCATTAGCGACCGCATGGGCAAGTTGGCGACACATTTCCAACGCGATCACGCAAAATACATTGCGAACAGGCGGGACAAGCACTTCCACGTCTTCGCGATATTTCCACGTGCTCGCGGAGATTTTTGACAATTTGCGAAGAATTGTGTAACGCGAATACGCAAATTCCGCCAACCTCTACTAAAAACAAGAGACCGACCCTGGAAGTACGGAATTCACCCAAATATATAAACTTACCTACTGACCACAGAAAAGTATCATCTGAATGTACAGAACCCTCCCGACCCAGAACCCTTCCAACTCAGAACCCTTCCAATCCAGAACTCTTCCAACCCAGAACCCTTCCGACCCAGAACCCTTCTAACCCAGAACCCTTCCGACCCAGAACCCTTCTGACCCAGAACCCTTTCGACCCAGAACCCTTCCAACCCAGAACACTTCCAACACTTCCAACCCAGATCACTTCCATCCCAACTCAGAATCCTTTCGACCCTTCCAACCCAGAACCATTCCAACCCAAAACCCTTTCAATCTAACCCAGAACCCTTCTGACCCAGAACCCTCCCAACCCAGAACCCTTCCGACCCAGAACCCTTCCAACGCAGAATCCTTCTGACCCAGACTCCTTCCAACCCAGAAACCTTCCAACCCATAACACTTCCGCCCCAGAACCCTTCCAAACCAGAACCCTTCCAACTCAGAACCCTTCAGACCCAGAACCCTTCCGACCCATAACCCTTTCAACCCAGAACGCTTCAACCCAGAACACTTCCACCCCAACCCAGAATCCTTTTTACCTAGAACCCTTCATACCCAGAACCCTTCCAACCCAGAACCCTTCCAATCCAATCCAGAACCCTTCTGACCCAAAACCCTTCCAATCCAATCCAGAACCCTTCTGACCCAGAACTCTTCCGAACCAGAACCCTTCCAACTCAGATCCCTTCAGACCCAGAACCCTTCCAACCCAGAACCCATCCAACCCAGAACCCTTCCGACCCATAACCCTTCCAACCCCGACTCCTTCTATGTTTAACCATTTGCAAAGAGCTATGTTAGGAAATGTCAGAACATCTTAAAAATGGGTTAATCCTGCCAGGCAATTGATCTTAAATCTCCCTTTTATTCCATTTTATTTTGAGAACTGTCAAATTACCAGTTAAGTGGTCACACTTAGATCCTAGGTTTAAAGAAATGAAACCCAGAAAATCCTACAGACTACCTGTGGATAGCTAGTATTCAATATCTATGAAGGGTTGGTCCTCAAGAGTTGAATAACTGGCTTTGTTCCAAGGCGCTTCTGCGCACTTGGTGCTCCCTGTAACAGCTCCTCTCGCTGGGATCTCCTTTTTTGGCGAATATCCTGTTTAGCGACAGCCGCTGTTCGGTCTGCTTTTACCCAAGAATAACTGGATTATTTCACGAGTCCTGTGGAACATTTTAGACAGGAACCTCCCAAAAATTGCAGTGCTTACCTGACTCAAACGGCCGAGGGGTCATCATCAGAGGATCGTCATCCCAGGGAGCTGACCCATCGCAGCCCTTCACCGATCTTCACTACCAGGGATCAACCATTGTTGAAGCCTCGCCGGTCCGCAACACTAAAGGGCGGCTTGCTCTCGCCTCGGACGGATCCATCGACGGACTCCTTCAATACACCTATGGGCAGGAAAATCTGAGACGGCCCAAGGAGAGAGACTAGCTGGCCAGGAATCTCCCTCTGAGGCCACCGGTGACCGAGGGATGAGGCTGCACGCCCTTGTTGACTTAACCGCAGCAAGCCTCTGACTGCATCGGCAACAACTCGCCTGGACGCCCTGATCCCTCAACCACCCTGACGCCTGCATCCCCCTACCGCGGCGAGACCTACCCCCAGTGACCGCGAGATGAGCCTGCATGACCATGTTTACTTAACCGCAGCAAGCCTTTGACTGCATCGGCAACAACTCGCCCGGACGCCCTGATCCCTCAACCGCCCTGACGACTGCATCCCTCTACTGCTGCAAGACCTGCACTCGACCCGACGCCTGGGGCGCTCGACGCTCGGATCTCCCCACTTCGGCGGGACCGTAGGTGGAGCAGGTCTGCCTCACCAGAGTCCCCTCACCGTACCGGGCCATCAGGAGCTGCCTCGGAGACCCGCACCTGTTTCCAGGACCTTTCGACGGAGCCTCCTCTGAGCTGGGCAGCTGATCCCTTCCCCGATCGAGGTGATGGGCAGGGCCCGAGGAGGTGGGATCCCTCCCCACATCAACAATGGTGCCATTGCGTCTAAGCCTTCGTTATTTTCAGGACTCCGGGAGCAGTGATTGTCCGATGACGCGGTACAGTCAGAACAAACTCTCTCCGCTGCTCCGCCCCTTTGTGAAAAGCGGGTCACTACGTTGAAATACTTTCAATTGGGCCCCCACCTCAGAGCTAGTAGCACAAAGGAGGATATCTACAGCACCCATTTTATGCAGCAGCCCCTTACTTCCATTGGACTCATGATGCAACATGTGCTTTTATTTACTTGTTTTTAACTGGCCCACGAGACGACATGGCTCTCTACGCTAAGGTACTGTCTGCTTTATTTATTCCCTCTTTTTACCGTGAATTTATCCTCCTCTCATGACTAAACATTTTCCTTGAGAACAATGGCTCAAAATGACAGGGGTCATAAATTACAATAGCAAATCGCCTCCCCATCTACTGATCATTACAAACTTCAGGGTAACAACATTGCCTGGCACTGGGATCATCAGAACCGATATAGAACTTGACTCCCCACCCTCATTACCTAACCATCAAAATGGAAACTAGACTTACTTCCTCAGCCCCATGATAGAAAGCGAAACTGGACAACACCCCCTCTCACAACCCATGAAAATAGACAGTGGACTACATAGCCAGTTTCTATTCTTTCCTAATGAGTCGGCCATTTTAGACTAGTCATCCCTCATTCGCCCAATTCATACTCTTCATACTCTGCCCAAAAACCGACATCCCCCACGAACTCATCAGATCAGCACCTCTGTACATTCACCCCCCTATTTTCACTTGACCTTTCCCCGCCAATATTTAAGAATGCCCACATTTTAGACTGAATCATCCACTTCCAACTCGCAAATACAGTAGCCCTGACTCAACACTGTCCTCAGCCAGCTGGATGTCCTAGCCTACACTACAACACACTCCCCTCACCTACACCTCAGTTCACAATAGGGAACTCACAGGGACGCACGCCTACAAAATCAGTTACCCCCCAAGCTCTCTGAAAAATCTGCCAAACGCTTTAAACACAACTTTTTGAAATCTCACCCAGAAACCCTCTTTGCGGACCCTTACTTGTCACTACACAATGGGGTCAAGACCACAGATATCATTTTCTACACTAAACGTAGAGCGCAATGGAGGAAAGCCTTTCTAACCTTACTCACGATTTCCTCCACAAGTAAGTCCGCACATGGCCTAGCGTTTTCCATTGCACCATCACAACTCTCCCCAGCGACAGCAACCATCACTATTTACAACAATGGTACTATCCTCATTCAGTCCACGGACCGTAGTCTAAACCTATTCGATAACCTATTTCCCACTATTAAAGAACTTGTCTCCAATCCTCCTACTCCTGCCCAACTGACCGCCACTCCTAGCACCCAAGACACCACGCCAACCCATTTTGCCACCCGCCCACCTCCCACCCCACTGCCATCTAGGTGCTCAGAACCTCATGCCTCCCTCAACCCTATTACCCCACCCCACAACACGCGTCTCCTTCCCCCACCTATTCCTAACATACTTCCAACCTGCACGACTGTAACAACAATCTCACCACCCATTCAATCCGGTAGGCCCCCACGGAATGACCTTTTCCCCTCCCACCCTTAGTCCCACTCCCACATCACCACCCCCCCTCTCCCAGCCCTAGTCCCCCCGCCTCCCTCACCATCCCTCCCCCTACCCTGGCACCGCCTCATAACGACACATCCCTCCTCCCTCACTCCAGTATTTTAGACACTCCCACACCCTCTATAGAAACCTCACCCTCACCGTTTCCAGTCACAGGTCACTCCCCTTCTTACAACTCTCCCACCCTCACTCTCCCTTCCCCTTCCCATACACCTTCCCTATTCCACTTGCTCACCTCAAACTCTGAACCCCCCCATCCCAGCCAAACCCCCTATGCTCCCACCTCCACCACCACCATTCCTAACACCACTTTGGACAAGATTATGTCCACCCTTCTCCAAATTAAAGTGGATCTTCATACCTTCAAAGAGTTAGTTTCGAATCAACCCAGGCACCCCTCACCCACCAGTACCCTTCTACCTAACAAGTCCCCCACCCATCCTACATACTCACGCAAACAAAACCCTCCTTACTGGACCTCAATCCCCGCCCGTAATTCTGCCACCCGCCCTCGGCGAACCATCAATCCACTCTCGGGGTACGACATATGCTCCCTCCTACATTCTTATGATCCCGTTCTCACGACCCACATAGCCACCATACACCTTCCCATCTCCACTATCCACCACAACCCGCATAGGTCCCCCACACAAAACAATAGAGGTACCGTTCCTAATAACCTTAATAAAGTCTCCCTCACTCTAGACCCCTCCTCCTCCCTCGTCACTCCGTGGCTCAAATGCACACTACTCAACTGTAGATCTGCCCCTAGACATACATCTGACATAACCGACCTCATCAACGCACTGGATCTTGACCTGACCATTCTCACCGAAACCTGGTTAACAGAATCTTCATCGCCACTCATTGACATTCTAGTACCCCCAACTATCACGTCATCAGATTGGATAGGACTGGCAAGACAGGGGGTGGAATCGCATGCATTTATCGGAGCGACCTCTCAGTAACTAGAGCCACCTCCCCTATATTCTCCTCTTGTGAACACATTTGCCTTGACGTCAACAGCTAGGGCAATCCAGTATGCTCTCTACATATTATCTACCACCCACTAGGGGACAACCTCACCTTCACTGAACAACTCATGGACATGAACACAACGAACTCTGGTCGACAAAACACACAAATATTCCTTGGTGATTTCAACCTTCACTGGAACGATCACAACGACTCGGTGGTCAATAGTCTCAAAAACTTCCTCAGCTCTCTAGACCTCACCCAAATCTGCAACAGCCCTACTCATGACAAAGGCTCTATCCTGGATCTAATCATCTCCAAAGAGGATTTCACCCAACTTGGGTCAATCCAACCCTGTGACTGGTGTGACCACCACATTATCACAATCTTCATCAACGAAAATGTTAAACTCAACTTGGTTCAATCCACGAAACTTAAGGTCTGGAAAAGAGACCTGAAGAAACTCAATCCCAACTCATTACCTTCTCCCAGCTACAATCTTCTCCTACCCCCTACCGGTGCTACCGACGTTCAGGCTCTCACCGACCACTACCTCAACTCGATGACCTCAATAATCAATGAGGTTGCCCCCCTTCAGTTAAAGAGAATGTCCTCTAAAAACTCAAAACCATGGTACGATGGTCTACTTAGCGAAGATAGAGGAGCCATGAGACTGGCAGAACGCAACTGGAGATCAGCCCCCTCGGGCTCGGGCTGCACCTTAAAACACTTAAGAAAAAGAGAAACGCCTACTTTAGAAAAATAAAACGCACAAAAGCAGATTTCTTTAGCCACCAGCTTGACCAAGCAAAACAACGGCCAAAAAAAGTGTTCGAGTTAATCAAAACGAAATCCAAGGAACAACCTAAACGAATACATAACCCAACTAGCCCTCTATCGTCTTATGAAGAATTCTCTACTTTCTTTAACCTAAAGACAGATAACATCAGGAATGATCTCCTCACTGATCTAAACCTATACTCCAGCACCCTCAGCAAAACACCCATTGAACCAAAAAACAATGTTACATGGTCGTCCTTTGATACCTACTCAGAAGAAATTATAGGCAAGATTCTCAGTACCCTGAAACCCTCTAATCACCTCACTGACCCTCTACCTGCAAACGCTGTAAAGGACTTCATCTCATTGCTTCTCCCGCTATGGACCAAAATTATTAACAGCTCACTTCAACAAGGATGCATCCCGGACTCCCTTAAAGTGGTACAAGTATCGCCCATACTAAAGAAACCCACAGCAGACCCCACCGACCTAAACAACTATCGCTCAATCTCCAATATCCCTACCTTGGCCAAAGTGCTGGAAAATGTCTACACCTCCAACTGACAAAACACATCGAACACGTTGACTTCCTCAACTCACACCAATCAGGCTTCTGAGCAGGCCACAGCACGGAATCAACCATGACACACATAATTGATGACGGGCTTCAAATCCTTGATCAGAATGGTACCTGCCTCCTCATCCTACTCGACCTCTCATCAGCCTTTTACACCGTCAAACACGAGAACTTACTCGATCTGCTAAATATCAGAATGGGTCTATCAGGGACAGTACTTAAGTGGTTTACCTCCTTTCTGCATAACCAGACTCAGAAATTCAAGATCAACAACACGATGTCCTCACCCGTTCCAGTAACACTAGGTGTCCCACAAGGATCCTCCCTATCCCCAACATTGTTCAATCTAGTCATGGAACCACCCACCGCACTGCTTCAAGCATCTAATGTGCAATTTCACATGTACGCAAACGAAACCCAACTCTACCTTAGGAACACACAGACATGGCTGGCGGAGAATCATCTCAAACTGAACGCTCTAAAAACGGAATTCATTCTAATAGCACCTCCTGCCAAAATCCCATTTCACTTAGGCTTGGCTTACACCTAACTGCACTCAACGTCCAACCTACCATCGTGGATTCAGCGAAATCTTTAGGCATAACCCTCGACGCCAATCTCAATATGCAACATCATATCGGCAATGCAACTAAGGGAGCTAATTTCCAAATCAATACTTTGAGGAAGCTGAAACCCTTACTCCCAGCCAATGACTTCAAGACCGCAGTACAAGCCCTAGTTATTCCTCGGATAGATTATGGAAGTGTCGCCCTCTGTGGCCTCCCCATATCGACAACCGCACCACTAAGAGCCTCTATTAATGCTGCAGCGAAACTTATCACAGGATCAAAAAAACGCTCACACATCTCTCCTGACTTAAAATCCTTGAACTGGCTGCCATACGAAGCTAGAATACACCTGAAAATTGCTTGCATGACACACAAGGCTATACACCCCAACTCGCCCAGCTACCTCACTCAGAAATTGACAATTTTAGGTGGTTCAAGAGCCACAAGAAGCACAGAAAATCTTATTCTGAAACCACAAAGATCCCACAAGAAAAAACATATAAACGCTCCTTCTGAGGGATGGCACCCAGGATCTGGAATGACCTCCCTCCAGAAACCAGACTTATCTCTTCCACGGCATCTTTCAAAAAAGAAGTAAAATCGATCCTCCAGGCTAAATTCACATGAATATAGACTGAGGAATTCTCGAGACTCATCTTTTATCCTTTTACTGCATTGTCTGGCCTGAGTACCTATGTACCTTGTTACCTTACATTGTTCTCCATTGATAACCTTCTGCTCCTCTTTGCACAAAATGCCTTGTTAATCACTCTTTTGTCTTTTTATCCCATATGTGTGTAGAACTCTCTGATATCTGTAAGGATCTTGTTCGCGCTCTATAAAACTTTCAAATAAATAATATGTCTGGACTTCTCAGAGGCTCCTGAATCCATTGATGGGTCACTGTGTGAGACAAATTTACACTCCTGGGTTCCCAGACCCTCTTCTATCTCTATTTAATAGACTTCATTTAAAGAACTGAGCAACAATTACAGGACTCTGCAGCCAGTGAATCCACAGTCAGAACCCCGCTAGATTCAGACTGAGGCGGGGGGGGGGGTCTGGTGGAAGCCAGGACCTTTTCATTTACCAACATTATAAATGTGTAACATACTTACATAAAGGGGCTTTTTGCCACCTCTGTTCGTCCATTGGTTTGTTCTCTTGTCAGTCACATTTGCTTCCACCCACTACAGCATGGGCAGTGGGTCAGGATACTTCAGTCACCGACTAATTTCACTTTGAGTGACTGCATCTAACTCTTTCACAAGGAGCTCATCCACACACAAGGTAGTTCCCTTCAGTGGCAGTGTTTTTGTTTTTACTTTATTATTACTTTAGTGTTTCCTTTGTCTGTGAGCCTGGTGTGACAGCAGAAGCCTGTCTACCAGATGAGAGAACAGGGCACATACCAGCTTTATCAATTCCTGTCTCCTGCCGATGCTGTTGTAAAGGTCTTTGTTTATCTGGCTGCTACTTTTTCACACCAAACCAACAGCTCATGTGTACTGTAAATATAAGATTATGAGGATGCTCTATCTTTGCAAACCATTACCGGCTTGTCTGTCATCCATCTTTGCTTTCCTTCATGCCTTCCTCTTTCTTTCTTGACTTCTTTCTGACCTTTTTACGGTCCTTCTTTCTTGCTTTCTTTCTGACCTTTTTTGGTCTTTCTTTCTTCCGATCTTTCTTTCTCTCTTTCTTTTCTTTCTTTCATTCTTTTTTCTTTCTTTCTTTTTTCTTCCCTTTTTCTTTGTTTCTTTTCTTTCTTTTCTTTCTTTCTCTTTTCTTTCTTTCTTTCTTTCTTTCTTTCTCTTTCTTTCTTTCTTTCTTTCTTTCTGTCTGTCTGTCTTTCTTTCTTTCTTTCGTTCTTCTTCCCTTTCCTCTTTCTTTCTTTCTTTCTTCCAATCAGCTTTCTTAAGTCTGTATTAGCCAAGACCATTTCATTTTACCTTTAAGTGTTTTCGTCCAGACTTTGTCCTTTAGTCAGTGGTTCTGTCGTTCACTTTTTTCTTTCACTCACTATGGCATCATTCAAGGGTCAGTGTGTCAGCCCACTTCAGCCATTGGCAGATTTCACTATGAGTTTTGGCTTGCTGCCCTTTCACAAAGAGCACATCAGCACACAAAGTAATTCCCTTCAGTACTTTCTCATACGAAGGACAGTGGACAAAAAGGTGAGCACCAACCCCAAACAATATATAGACCAATTAGTGTCTTAAAACATAAATTAGTACGGCGTGCCAGCTCCAAAAGTGCCCCCTGCTCAAGGGCACCACACTTCCAAACAGAGTAAATTATCAATATTTCAAAATATTGCAACAGCACCACTTGCAAAAGATTATTATATAGTCAGGTCATTTCATACAGAGTCCATATCACAGAAGATGAGTCGTGGTTCTTGCTTAAACTCTTTTATTTTCTTATTTCCTTAGAATTATATGCCACATCCGACGCGTTTCGTTCTGTAAATCAGAACTTCTTCAGGGCAAATCTTCGTAATACAATCCAAGTCGTGGTTAGATAGTGTAAATATTTTTTTGATCCAAAAAGTCCTGGTTGTGTTTCCCCAGAGTTTTCGATGAACTCGACTTTATATAATATGAGACTTCACAGTAATTAAACCAAATGTTCCATATATTTGCATGTGTCACGAAGTGATATAATCATCAAAGGCAAAGTATCCAGCCCAAGTCACATATGTCGTATTCCGGGACCCTATACGTCTGAACGCCAATCCTCCATACCGGCAACAATCCCGCCAAAGCCTTCAGTGTCAGGGAATACTATTGCAATGTGCGCTATTTTGAGGCTGTTGGACTTTGGCCCTTAGGGCAGGTTCACCCCTAGACTTTTTGCTGGAAAAGGGTGACCTGGAGATGGTGATTTTGGGATTCTGCGCACTTTCACTGTGTCCCAGGGGAAAGTGCGTGCGCACTCTGAGTGCATGTGCTGAGCTAGGCCTGCCCGCCCATAGGAATGCATGGGGAATGTATGTGTCCCTGGTAGTTCCTGATGCGTGGGGTGTACAGGCTTGAGTCTGGTATGTGTGAACTCGTGAGAGTGAATGCTGCGCAACGGTGTATGCAGCATGTATGTGTCTAGTAGCGAAGCGCCATTTCTAGACATGGCTGTACGTGTGCTGTGAGGGTGCTGGCGTGTGATTGGCTGGAGCTGGCTGGCATGCCAGGCTCCAGGAAGTCTGGATGGGTCTGCCCGGTGGTGAGTGGGAGATTAGCATGAGTGATGTGTGGGAGGAGTGTACCTGTGTCCTGGATGGGCTGGGTTTTCCCCACACAATGCTGGCTCCGCCCCCCTGTGGTGTGTCTAATGACCCAAGCCCTGCCAGTGAATAGAGGGGGTGGTTGAGGTAAACAGAGTACTCAAGAACCAGCTGCGACTGGTTCCGCCCCCACTCTGCACCCTCAGACAAAGGAATGCACTGTATAAAAATGGGGCTGTGTCCCCACTGAAGTTGTTCTCTTCCAGGATCCTGAGGGGGCTGCTGCTGCTGCTGCTGCTGGGCCAGAGGACCGCCACTTGGGCTGTCTCCCTGCCTGGAGACCCAGTGTGCTGGCTCTGGGCCCAGCCTTGCCCCCTGCCCCTTGAAAGGACTTTTTCTGGACTTTGGTCTGTCCTCTAGCGCTGGGAGCGCTGGAATTGCCTCTTAGCGCTTGGAAGCGCTTGCAGATTCCTCCTAGCGCCTGGGAGCGCTTTTGTTCTGCTATATCGCTTTGGAGCGCTTTCTTGTGCCTTGTAGCGCTGGGGAGCGCTTTATTTGCGGCCCTAGCGCTTAGAAGCGCTTTACTTATCGGCTAAGCGCTGGGAGCGCTGTCATTGCCCGTCCGCGGCTGCCCACGCCGCTTTTGCTGATTTCCGAGTCCCCTGGCAGGTGCCCACCCTGCCCGGGACATTGCCGCTGTTTCTGAATTATAATTTACCTCGAGGGAGGCCACCCCTCGGTAAATTAATCCCCCGCCTAGAAGTGCCTGAAACGGGCCGCCGCGCTGCCCGCGACGACCCGGAAGTGCAGGGCCCGTCGGCCAATCACAGCGCGGCCCCGGGGGAAGCGACCGGAAGTCCCGCCCCGCAGCCGCGACCTGGAAGTCAGGCAGGCCGGGGGCAGGAGAGAGGAAACCGGAAGCAGACGGGAGGCCACCCCGCGCTCCGGTAAGGACAGAAGCCGGTGTCTTTCCTTGTCTCCCCTCCCAGGCTCCCTAAGCGAGGGAGAGCCCAGGAGAGGGAGGGAGAAGTGTGGAGGGAGCCCCCGAGGAGCCCCCGAGGAGCGGGAGCTCCCGTGCAGAGCCGCCAGAGACCGGTGAGTGCCCGCCCCTCCCCTTCGGAGCGCGTCCCTTGTGCTTAGAGGCCCGGGGGGCCTCAAGTGATTCCCGAGTCCCCAGGAGGGGGACTCCAACGAAGCCTGAGAGAGGCTCCAACGAGCGGGAGCTTTTCTGTGAGCCCGAGAGGCTCTGGGGCATTTCCTTGTGTCCTGAGTCCCCCGTGAAGGACTCCACTCTCCGGCTGCATTTTCTTGCGAGCCCTGAGATGCTCAAAGATGGCACAATTGTTTTATGAGCCCTGAGAGGCTCTAGGGGGCATATCTTTGTTCTGGGGCATAGAGCCCAGTGAGGCTCCCACGTTGGCCCCAGTATTGTCTCACACAGCTGCCCAGCACTTCGTGGGCAGCTGCTCCGTTTAGGCCCTGACATTGGGACACATGGACAGTCACAGGTGGTGACTTGTGAGATTGGCGCAATTGTTATTGCTTACACCTCTGAATGTATTGTGATGCATCATGTGTTTTCCCCCTTACACCTCTGAATGAATGTTTTGCATTGCATCATGTGTTTTCCTCTTACACCCCTACAGGTATTGTAATACATAGGTGGTTGTTTTCTCCCTAGTACAGGTGGTGCTAGTGAGATCCTGGTTACCAGTGATTACTGGTTGTGCGCTCTATTGTTATATTGTGTGCTATTTTGTGCTAAAGTAATTTTACTTTCTGAAAGTGCTACTTCTGATTCCTGACAGTGGTCCAGGTGGCCCTGTCTTGTACATATCCCCTGTAAATTTTGCCCGTGCCTCTGGCACATTGTAAAGTGTGTGTTTTATCTAATGTGTTTTGGTGTAATACAAAGGCTATTTTGATATAACCTTGTGTGGAGTTTCCTTTGTGGTGGGCCTTTGGGTGTTGTTGCTGGGGTGCGTGCGCAAATACTTAGCCTACATCGCCTCCAAGTTTAGCCTTGCTGCTCGCGCCACGTTACCTAGAGGGTGAGTAGGGGTTATCTTGGCGTGTAACTCCCTTGCCCTGACTTGGGTGTGGTGGTCTCTGACTGACTTTGGCGAAAGCCCTGGCCGGCCGGGGATCCCATTTCCAACAGAGGCCAATAAAGATTTTTGCTGTTGGACATGGTTTTTTTTTAGATTGATGAAGGACCGGCAGATTTCAGAACAATAAAGTTTTGCAAAAACCATGAAAAAAACAGAAATTGCCAGAAGGTTGGTGGCCAAAGCCAGACCGATGGCTTGCCGATGCATGTATATTTAGTGATTTAATGTCACTTGTCGCGTCTGTATAAACATTCCATCCAAAACTTGACCCAACCAAACGTTCTGCTTTGCTTTACTCATGCCATGTGCATATACTTGACAAACCTTATTCTGGATTGCACTGGTCCCTTGATGCACGGGGCCAGTGTGCGTCTCCCAATTGTATGAAAATTAACCTAGAAAACTCGAATTCTTGATTTTGTCTCAAACATACAAGGTGGGAAGTAGATGATTGAGGCCACTGAGCCGACAGAGACGAGGCCGTTTCTGTGTCAAGCCACAACATGTGAACTGAAAGCCTAAGCAGCCTTTTGGCCAATAAGAAGGGTTTATGATGAAGGTTTTGGCATCTGCTCTATTTCCAGTCAACGATGCGCCCCTCCCTGAACACCTTCAGGAAGACTCTCCAGACCAGCCATGCTGAGGCCCCCCGCCCCACCCCCCCCCGCGCCTTGAGACCCTCATGGGTGAGTAGCGTTCTTACAATTCCCTGATTGATTGATTGAATCTGTTCCTTCCCAACTGAGGGCTTGATTACGATCTTGGTGGACAAGGTTGCTCCGTCAAAAACCAATGTGGCGGATATCATATCCGACAAATTTAAATTTCATTATATTCCATGGAACTTGTCATATGGCGGACAGGATTTTTGACATGTTTGTGACACAGTATCCCATCTACCAAGAACATGATCAGGGCCTAAGACTTTATTGCTCCTCAAAATAAAGGGCCATATGCATCACAATGTTATTTTGCAATTCTCAAATAGCGTTTTATTGCACATCGAAATTTGAGAATTACAAAACGCTATGTATGTAGGATTTGCAAATAATTTTGCGAATCCTACATATTCCTTAATTGTGGATCGCGAAGTTCGATTTGCAATTAAGGTATACCTCCCATTCATTCCTATGGGCCTAGAGGCCCATAGGAATGAATGGGAAGACATTCTCAATTTGCAATTCTCAATTAGAGAATCGCAAATTGAGAATGCAATTTCAAGGGAGCAGGGGTGTCAAAAGGACACCCTGTTGCACCCCTAAAATGTGCATGTGTGCACGTGTGGCGCACATACATGCCCTAAGGGCAGGTGTGTGCGCCACATGCCACTTTGAAAAATGCGCAAAAGTGCATTTTTCAAAGAAATTGCAAATTACCACCAACATGAAGTTGGTGGTAATTTGTGATTCTTTAAGGCCAACGTGCACTTTTTCTGTGCCTCTTACATTGCATTTAAGGAATCTCAATTTGCGATTCCTTAAATGCAATTGCAAAATAGGGAATCACAAATTTTGCGATTCCTTATTTTGCAAGGCAGTTTTTCTTTCATACATACCATTAAGACCAATTGCGATCGCAAACGCCGAAATTCTGTGAATTTTGGCGTTTGTGATCGCAATTTGGAATGATGCATATGGCCCAAAGTCTTTCGAACAAATTCTGGAGGAATCCTGGAACAACCACAGATAGAAGCTCACGCCCTAGTGCGCTTCACCGAAACCTTGGCAGTTAGAAGTTAACGAAAACTATCGAGTTGCAATGTCTGTAGAGTGCTAATATAGTTAAACAGCTTACTGATCACAAGAAAAATGTATCACTGATGTATGCTTTGTTTTAGATGTTTTCAATACTATTAATAAATGTTTATTTGGTTGCACAGATGACGACATATGGACATTCGTGTCCATTTGTGGGACGTCGCTGTGAACCTGCCAGTGATGGAAGTGGACCACAAGCGTCCATCATTATGAGCCCTCCACGTAAGTGACGCGTGGAAGCTTCCAGAGCACTTGTGGGGCATCCTTCTGAAGACCTGGGGGTCCTGCAGCCAGGCCTGGAACTGTCACCCGCGCCTGGGCTCAGCAGCCCAGGTCAGAGAGGTTAAGGGGTTCACCCTGACGTGAGCTGTTGTTACATCTGAGCAGAGATGATAACACGGGGACTGCGCACGTCACAGGTCACCAGAAGGCGCTCGATGAGGCTGACCAGAGGAACATGGACACGAGCTCCCTGGGGGGGGCAGGTGGACGCGCACCGGACCTCTGGCCGTCCAAGTGAGCCCTAAAGGTGACCAGGCCCAAGGGTCAGAGCACTATAAGCATCACATGCATGTGAAATGACTCAGTATCATTTAAAACGGAGTCTCTACTCTCAGGTTTCACAGCACCGCAGATACACGTCCGTAGCGTTACCAGGGAGCACGGGGGCTTTCCGCAGGCGCGTGAGCTCTGGGGGACGGCCATGGCCGTCCGGAGCCTCTGCACACATCAGACTCAGGCCAGAATTGTCATTTAACGACGTGTGTGTGTAACACATGGACAGGTGTGTGAAGTGTGAGTCGGATGTGGTCACCCGTTCCCCTGAGTGCTCAGGGTTACCCAGCTGCACTGAGAGGTATGGACGAGAATACTCAAGTTTGCCCTGTTCAGACAGGTGTGTGCCACCGAGACCTCCATGGTAGGGCTTCTAGGCGCCTGTTCCTCATTCCTCCAGTGTGAGGCTCACATGGAAAGTGTGTGGAGCCCCAGCCCGGCGGGCACAGGTGCTGTGTTTCTGTTGGATACTGAAGTGCAGGTCACATATGAGTTGGATTCATGGTTCCACCGCTCTACAGGTTCATGACATAGACAGACATAGGGCGTACTGCACCACACCCAGAGCCCTTGGCACAGGTGAAGAGAGTGGCCCTCCGTGTGTCCAGAGATGAGGAGTGGCCCTCCGTGTGTCCAGAGATGAAGAGTGGGCCTTGGAGGCTTCCTCTGTGGTAAGAGCCTCTCTGTGTCAGAGCTGGGCCCCGAGGCCTCCTACCCTAATGTGAGGTCAATTGATAAACACCCCCTCTGGCCACAATACCACTAATGCCGAGACACAGAGCAGCCAGCAGCCAACTGCAGCTCATGCCAGCTGTGCAGCGGCGCCCTAATACCGCTTCCTTTTCTTACACTCACATGCGAACGGTCTGCCAGGGGTCTTTTTGACGTCATTCAGCACTGCACCCACCCATGAACAAGCCACGACCTCGAGACCAGGCCTGGAAGGCTGATCTGTCTCATACTGCTGGCTGACCCGAGAGCTGCAGCCCAGACACTACTCTGACGCTTCTTTCACCTCACACTGACCATCAGACATGGGGTGGCAGTAACAGGGCCCCCCTCAGCAGTGCTCTCCACCACTCCTCCCTCCATCCTATGCCGGCTCACGAGGGCCAGGAACATTAAACAAAACATCTCATTACGGACAACGCAGCGCAGTGACCAGGTCAGTGGAGTGTGATCCCAACGGGCCCTGCAGAGCTGCTCGAAGCTGCCAGCTCACTGAGAGCCATAAACTGTGCGCCTGTCTCTCACACGTCACCCATCATACATCCACGTGAAGCGTGCCACACACGACAACGGCAGCTCTGGGACCATCAGGCACAACACGGAACACTGCGCACGGTATGCGACGTTTACGACGCAACCATTACAACGCCGTTCCATTACAACGCGGTCATAACAACGAAAGTTGTTACAACGAATTGCGCTGGGGGGCGCTCAAGGATAGTAAATCATTTAATTTTTTTATCCCAACACCTTCCCTACTATCCACGGGGACTGGTGTTGGAATAGTAAATTAAACTTTTTTAATTTGCGCCCCCCCCAACGCAAGTCGTTGTAACGACTTGCGTTGTTACCACCGCGTTGTAATGGAACGCGTTGTAAAAGTGTGCGTCGTAATGACGTACATCCACTGCGCACACAGGATCAGATACAAAGACAGCATCCTTCCAACCACACATACTGCACAGCGTAGATTGCTTCCCATGATGGCAAGTGTGCCAGTGCCCAATAGAGGCACAGTAGGCACTATATAACTGTTGCAGTGCTGCACGTAACACCAAACTGGGCACAGGTGAAGAGAGTGCCCCTCTGGAGCCACAGGTGGGAGAGCTTCAGGTGCACTGAGGGGGTTCTTGACTCTGCAGCCACCGGGACCAGGAGACCTCCAGGACAACCAGGATCCAGATATGAGCAGTCCCACAAAAGATGTTGAGTGCTGAGGGGCAGGTGTCCAGCTGGAGCACCAACAAGCCTTGGCAACGGCAACCCACAAAGATGGTCAAGAAAGGTTACGGTTTGGACCAGCAAGGTTCAGGAGATTCACCAAACAGAGGGGAGTCAGAGCAAGCCTAGAGCAAACGGGGGAGCCCAAGAAAGGCAGTGTTGACCCTCAAGAGGACCCACAGGCTGGAGGCACAGGAGTCGCGAGGGTACCCTGGGCAGAATTACAAAGCAACAGCCCACGGAGCACTCAGTGCAAGGAGCCTGAAGTTCTTTGATGGAAATGGTGCCAGAGGTTGGGACTACTTGCAGCCCAGTGCACTTGTTTTGGGAACGCCAACAAGCATAGGTACTTGCAAAAGTATGCGGTGCACAGGGGTACGGGTATTGCAGCCCTCACAAAGGATTCTGACCTCAAATTTGGTGAGAGGGCAGCTTGGACCTCAATGGACTTGGAAACTAACCCCCTGTGTTGCTGGAGCCTTTGGAGTCCACAGGAGCTCAGAGGCAGCAGACCGGTCAATTGTGATGTGGTGCCTGCAGTTGTAGAGAGTGACTCCTTCACTCCAAGGGAGATATCTTTGGTTGTCCGTGATGCTCCACAGGTCATGCAAAGAGCCTGTATGGTGCACAGGCACAGACGATGCTTTGGACGGAGTGGGAGATGAAGTCGAGCCCAAACAAAGTCCAGAGAAGTGTGGGGGGAGGTGTCCAGACGGTCGAAGGTCAGTGGTTTCTTGATCAGAATATTGTCTACATCTAATCTAGGGTCCTGCAGCCAGGTAAGCCCTTTTGTTTCAACAGGAGAGGGTTGGACAGATTCAGGGGACCTTCCCAGGGGAGGATCCTGACGGGGAGAGGTTGTCCTTTGCCCAGTTTTGTACCAGAGCAGACACCAACAGCTCCCAGGACTGGTTTGAGCTGGACTATGCACAGGGACACCAAATGTGCCCCTCATGCAGACTTTGGGTCACTAGCAAGCGCACCCACCCAGGCCTTATACACTAAATCCTGTCTGGGAGGTAGTCCACCTCCCTGTAACAGAATCCATATTGTTCTGCCTTCCCCTGCTCGAGCTTGGCTCAGCAGCCGGAGGGCAGAAATGTGTCTCTGGTCGGCAGCAACCCATTTGTGCAGTCCAGGACTAGAAGGCTGGTACAGGGAACACCAGGGACCTCACAAAGCTTGTTTTTAAGGGTGGAATCATACCTCCCACACCAGTTACAGGTGTGGGAGGTATGATTCCACAATGTTTGATACCAAACTCGATAGGGTTACTTTCAGCCGTTTTAGAGTTGGTCATCACACGGTCACATAATGCCACTCTATATGTTGTAAATGGCTGCAGCACTAACAACTCGGGAGAATGGACTCTGTAGGCTGCTGGGGTGCCCTGCTCATGCAGTGGCACCCTCTCACTTAGAATCAAGCACCCTGCCTTCAGGATTGTCAAGGCCTGCTATAGGGGTGACTTATAAGTTTTAAGTGTAGTGACCCTTAGATATAGTAAACCTATATCATAAGTAAGTGGTGCATGCACCAACTTATACAAGCTGCAATGGTAGGCCTGTAGAGCCATTAGCATGGCCTTTAATGGGTGGCATAATACATGCTTCAGCCCATGGGAGGCCTCTGGGATACCTATGCCCTCGGTACATGGGTACCATATCCTAGGGAATGACAAGGGTGCCCCAGTATCCAATCTGGAGTCTACCTAAGTACATGACTAACATTTTAGGGAGAAAGCAGATAGACTGTGGTTCTGATTAGCAGGATCCCAATCAGACCATTCAAAAACATGAACATGAAGCAAAAAGTGGGGGTAACCATAAGAAACAGATCCTACTTTCATACAGAGGCATTTACAGGCTCCCTCTGTGACAAGAGCCTCTTTGTAACAGAGCAGGGCACAGGTGAGTAGAGTGAGACCTCAGGAGCCACAGGTGAGTAGAGTGAGCCCTCAGGAGCCACAGGTGAGTAGAGTGAGCCCTCAGGAGCCACAGGTGAGTAGAGTGAGCCCTCAGGAGACACAGGTGAGTAGAGTGGGCCCTCAGGAGCCACAGGTGAGTAGAGTGAGCCCTCAGGAGCCACAGGTGAGTAGAGTGAGCCCTCAGGAGCCACAGGTGAGTAGAGAGAGCCCTCAGGAGCCACAGGTGAGTAGAGTGAGCCCTCAGGAGCCACAGGTGAGTAGAGTGAGCCCTCAGGAGCCACAGGTGAGTAGAGTGAGCCCTCAGGAGCTACAGGTGAGTAGAGTGAGCCCTCAGGAGCCACAGGTGAGTAGAGTGAGCCCTCAGGAGCCACAGGTGAGTAGAATGAGCCCTCAGGAGCCACAGGTGAGTAGAGTGAGCCCTCAGGAGCCACAGGTGAGTAGAGTGAGCCCTCAGGAGCCACAGGTGACTCTACTCAGGAGCTACAGGTGAGTAGAGTGAGCCCTCAGGAGCCACAGGTGAGTAGAGTGAGCCCTCAGGAGCCACAGGTGAGTAGAGTGAGCCCTCGGTAGCCACAGGTGAGTAGAGTGAGCCCTCGGGAGCCACAGGTGAGTAGAGTGAGCCCTCAGGAGCCACAGGTGAGTAGAGTGAGCCCTCAGGAGCCACAGGTGAGTAGAGTGAGCCCTCAGGAGCCACAGGTGAGTAGAGTGAGCCCTCAGGAGCCACAGGTGAGTAGAGTGAGCCCTCAGGAGCCACAGGTGAGTAGAGTGAGCCCTCAGGAGCTACAGGTGAGTAGAGTGAGCCCTCAGGAGCCACAGGTGAGTAGAGTGAGCCCTCAGGAGCCACAGGTGAGTAGAGTGAGCCCTCAGGAGCCACAGGTGAGTAGAGTGAGCCCTCAGGAGCCACAGGTGAGTAGAGTAAGTAGAGTGAGCCCTCAGGAGCCACAGGTGAGTAGAGTGAGCCCTCAGGAGCCACAGGTGAGTAGAGTGAGCCCTCAGGAGCCACAGGTGAGTAGAGTGAGCCCTCAGGAGCCACATGTGAGTAGAGTGAGCCCTCAGGAGCCACAGGTGAGTAGAGTGAGCCCTCAGGAGCCACAGGTGAGTAGAGTGAGCCCTCAGGAGCCACAGGTGAGTAGAGTGAGCCCTCAGGAGCCACAGGTGAGTAGAGTGAGCCCTCAGGAGCCACAGGTGAGTAGAGTGAGTAGAGTGAGCCCTCAGGAGCCACAGGTGAGTAGAGTGAGCCCTCAGGAGCCACAGGTGAGTAGAGTGAGCCATCAGGAGCCACAGGTGAGTAGAGTGAGCCATCAGGAGCAGCCACAGGTGAGTAGAGTGAGCCCTCAGGAGCCACAGGTGAGTAGAGTGAGCCCTCAGGAGCCACAGGTGAGTAGAGTGAGCCCTCAGGAGCCACAGGTGAGTAGAGTGAGCCCTCAGGGGCCACAGGTGAGTAGAGTGAGCCCTCAGGAGCCACAGGTGAGTAGAGTGAGCCCTCAGGAGCCACAGGTGAGTAGAGTGAGCCCTCAGGAGCCACAGGTGAGTAGAGTGAGCCCTCAGGAGCTACAGGTGAGTAGAGTGAGCCCTCAGGAGCCACAGGTGAGTAGAGTGAGCCCTCAGGAGCCACAGGTGAGTAGAGTGAGCCCTCAGGAGCCACAGGTGAGTAGAGTGAGCCCTCAGGAGCCACAGGTGAGTAGAGTGAGCCCTCAGGAGCTACAGGTGAGTAGAGTGAGCCCTCAGGAGCCACAGGTGAGTAGAGTGAGCCCACAGGAGCCACAGGTGAGTAGAGTGAGCCCTCAGGAGCCACAGGTGTAGAGAGAGGTATTTGGAGGCTTCCTCTGTGGCAGAAATGGGCACAGATGAGAAGAGTGGCCCCTCAGGAGCCACAGGTGAGCAGAGTGGCCCCTCACGAGCCACAGGAGAAGAGAGTGACCCTCTTAAGGGGCACAGGGGAGAGAGCCCCCCTCAGCGGTGCAGAGTGGATCCTCTGTGGGGGAGCAGATTTCCTGGGGAGAGGAGCCCAGAGGAGGCTCTTTGGGTGTGAAGGAACTTGACTATTGTGTGACACGTTTTACCTGTAATGAAGAGCCCTCGTGTCCTGTGACTCCGCTCGGAGTGACATTCTAGTCCTCATGAAGTATTCAACAGGCAGCAGCCGAGTCACTGAAAGACACCGCAGACACCTGAGAGACAGCTGGTGCGGGGGCAGCAAGCTGCAGGAATAGAGGGGCAGGAACAGACAGCCACAGGAGCAGCTACAGGTGCACAGCTCCGACGCCAGAGGAGTCTGACACACCACAGAGCCACAGGCGCAGCTACAGCTGCACAGCTCAAAACCCAGAGGAGTCTGACACAGCCACAGCCACAGGAGCAGCTACAAGATCACCGCTCTCACACCAGAGGGGTCTGACACACACACAACCACAGGAGCAGCTACAGCTGCACAGCTCCCACACCAGTCCATTCTCCCCGGTTGTAAGAGAAGCAGCCATATACAATATAGATGGGGATCGCTTAGTTACGCGATGGCCATGTTGAAGTTTTCTGCAACAAATCCCCTCATGTTTGGTATCAAACATGTTGGAATCACACCCGAGTAAACGGTAAGGGAGGTATGATTTCAAGCACTGGAAGAGCCCTCCATTAGGATCTTAGTGTCCCCAGTGCCAGCCTTCTAGACCCGGACAGCACAAAATGGTTACTGGTGACCAGAGACACGATTCTGCCTGCCTGCTGCTGAGCCAAGCTCGAACAGGGGAAGGCAGAACAATAGGTATCCTGCCACAGGGAGGTGCGACCACCTCCAAGACAGGACTTAGTGTATTGGGGTGGGGTGGGTGCGCTTGCCAGCACCACTAAGTCTGCATGAGGGGCTTATTTGGTGTCCCTGTGCAATGTCCAGTTCAAACCAGCTCTGGGATGCCATTGGCTCCCGCTCTTACATGAAACGGGACAAAAGACATGGGAGCAACCTCCCCCCATCCAGGCCCTCCCTTGCGAGAGTCCCCTGAATCGTCTCAACCCTTTCCTTAGGGTACTTAAGGGCTTTCTTGATGGTGGGTCCCTAGATTTGTTGTGGGACAAGATTCTTCTTCTACCATATGGGCACTCGGGACTTCGCCGGACTTTGTTTGGGCTCGACTTTGTCTCCATTTCATTCTGCTGCATCGTCTGTGCCTGTGCACCATACAGGAACCTTCCAAGGACTGTGGGCATCACAGACACCTGAAGGAATCTCCCTTGAAGTGAAGGAGTCACTTCCCTGCATTAGGTTGACAGGTCTGCTGATCCTGAGCTCCTCCGGACTCTGAAATATTCTGCAGCACAAGTGGTAGTTTTCCACAGCTCTTGAGGGCTGCCCTGCCCTCTCACCAAGTTTGAGGCCAGTATCCTTTGTGGGGGCTGCAATAACCAAGCCCCTGTGCACAGCATCAACTTGCAGTTGCAAAGACTTGTTGGCTTCCTTCCACCAAGATCTTCAAACTCCAAGTAGCCACAACCTCATGCATCTCCAGTGACCAAAGTCTTCATCCACACCACGTTGTTTGCACCGTGGCCTGCATCTTTTGGTGAGCTGCTTGAGGTTCTCTTGCGACTCCAGTGCCTCTGGCCTGTGTGTCCTGTTGAGGTTTATCTTTGCTTCTTTTGGGCTCCCTGATTGCTCGGGCCTGACCTGACTCCCCTGCTTGTGGTGAGTCCCCTGGAACTTGCTAGTCACAACATTGCACTTTCTTCGACTTTTGTGTGGGTTGCATTTGCCAAGGCTTGTTGATGATCCTGTTGGACACCGACCCCATAGCACTTGACTCCCAATGAGGGACAGCTTGGGAATGGCTCCTGGTCTTCTTCAGCATCACCTGGTCCTCACAGCTGCAGAGTCAAGGGCATCGTCAGCTATCCTGCACCACCCAACATTGGTGGGCATTCGTCTTCCAGATCTCCTGGTAACTCCTGAATGACATAGACTCTGTCTCCTCTGCTTACACATACCTCTCAACTAGAACTCACTTTTGGATTTCACCGGACACTTTCTTCTCCTTCAGCAGCGACACTTTCCTGAAGTCCTCTATTGGGTTTGACTCCAGTTTTTGACACCACTTCACACCTATGCACCTGGCTTCCCTGGTGTAGGTAACGTGGGGACTAGGGTATTCACAGGTGGGGTGGCTCTCCAACCTTCTGTCTTGCATGGGGTTTCTTCACGGTCCACTGGGAAGGGTCCTTAATCCTTAAAAATGCAACCGTGACTTACACATTCTTTTGTACGGAGCACGCATCGTATTCCCAAACAGCACAGCTCACCGTGGGGTTGCTAGTCACTCACCTTGAGTCCCCAGCACTTCTACATCCTCTCGACATTGTCTTGACCCGAGTTGTGGTTCTTATATTACTTTCTTAGTATATGGTCTGTGTATTCTGTGCTATTTACTGTATTTCTTTGCAAAGTATCGTGTGCATTGTGCATATCTCCGGGCAGTAGATATTTCTATGTGATGGAGAGTATTACATAATTAATACATATTTTTATAACTACCTTGTGTGGTTCTTTTTCACTTTATCTATACTATAAGATTGCATTCTGATAAAAACAAGCTGCTTTACACTCCTCTGGACTAAGTCTGAAGGTTGCTTTCCACAGCTACCACTTAGAGAGCTTTCTAGTTTTGTCTAAGACCTCTTAAATCGCCATAAGGGTTGTCTGGACTGGTGCAGGGTGTCCACTTACATAAGTGGACATCATATACCAGGCCAGCTTCTCACATTTCACAGCATCTGGTGCAGGATGATACAGGTTGCACAAGACCAGTCCAGCAACACACACAGAGGAGCAAGTTCAGCAGAGCCATATGAGGTAGAATGAGGCACTACTAAGGGTACACCCCAACCTCTGAGGGTCGCACCCTGTGAAGTAGACACTGCACGCAACGAACATGCAGTTGATATCTCGCAAGAGAGAGATACGGCACAATCAATAAAATAGACCACGTGGGGTCCCACAACTAGTGCATCCACTCAACACCACTAGGCACTTATGAGTGCCGAGGTCCCTGCAGTATGAGAATCACACACCTTAGATGCGGGCAAGATTTCTGGGGCCACGCACTTGGCAATCTGGTCTCCAGACACAAGTATTAGGTCCATGCTCACACCCAGCCGCGGCCAGTGGTGGGAGTACCTGCCGGACGGTGACGTGGGAAGGGGAGGGGCAGGGGCAGGATGGGGGGTAGTAATGTATGGATTACGGAGTTTAACAGGTAAGTAAACATATAAATAAATAAAACAAATTTCATAAATAAAACAAACTGCATCACCAAATGCGATGCAGTGCGTGCAATGAAATTTGTTTTATGTATGTATATGTTTACTTACCTGTAAAACTCTGTAATCCATACATTACTACCCCCTACCCTGCCCTTCCCCCTCCCCACGTCACCGCCCGGCAGGTACTCCAACTACCGGCCACGGCTGCTCACACCATGCTACCAGTTTGGATGAAGTATCCGAGGTGCGCACTTGAGATGGCAGTGCTCTCTAGATTTAACAGGTAGACCGTGTAGGTCCCTAAGGGGAGATCCTTTATGTCCCTGAGATTTCTAATAGAACACGAGGCCCGCGGGTGGGCCCTTGGAGAGCACACTTCAGGGTGCCAGACTTCAGCAGGTCCTCTGCCCAGGCCAGCCTCTATTTGGACAGTCACCCTCCATGTGCACAACAGAGTCCTCTGACAATGTGCACCATGCAGCCCGGGTTCTCTGGTGCCACGTCCCCAAACGCATATCTCACCCTTTGCAGACGGATGGTACCCGTAGCTATACTGTTGTGCATCTTTGAAGTTGGGGTGGTTTACTTGACTTTCCCTTTGAACCACAGATGTCTCACCTAAACTGTAGGCCTGTCTGCCACAGGGCCTTGAAACGCCGGTCTTAACCCCTTCGCTGCGAGGGTTATTCCCCCGCTGTGCTGGGGGGGAGGGGGCGCGCACAGCGCCCCCATGCTCATGACGAGCTCAGCTTGTCATGGGGTACGGCGCTCCGGTGCTCATGACGAACTGAGCTCATCACAGTTGCATTGGCTCCCTTGGAACGCTCAGCACAGCGGGGGAATTCTCCCCGCACCTGAGCGTTCCACGGCTCATGAAAAGCTGAGCTCGTCATGAGCACCGGAGCGCCGTGGCTCATGACGAGCTCAGCTCGTCATGAGCGTCAAAAAGGTTAAGATTTATTGCAGTCATGATCCAGCCCGTAGTGGCTAAGTGTCACAAACTCTATCTTCAGACCATGATCCAAGCCCTGGTCATCTTGCGGCTCACCTCGTCATGAGGCACGGTTACGCTGTGCTGATGACGAGCTGAGCTCGTCATGACCCGCGCTGCACTCACATGCAGGGATAATTCCCCTGCTGTGCTGAGCGTTCTAAAGAAACTGGCGTGGTCATGACGAGCTGAGCTCATCATGAGCACAGTGCCACCGTGCAGCGTTACAAGCTGAGCTCGTCACAAGCACGGTGGCACTTCCCGCGCCCCCCTGCCCCCAGCGCTGCGGGGGAATTAGCCTTGTGGCAAAGGGGTTAAACTTCACTGTCTCACAGTGAAGAAGCATATTGCTTTTAGAATCAAAGTTTTTTATTGAGCAGTAAAGCATTCCGTAACACAGCTTGGCTGCCTACATCCATCGGCCGGCAGAGAATGGCCCAGCAATAATCGTACACAGCCTTTGGGCCTACACCCCTGGGGGCAACCCGGTGAGGGAACACTAAAGGCCAAGCAGAACAGCTAGGCCTACCTTTGATACTGCATTTTATAGAAAAGAACCAAACAGTGACATATAAACAGAAAACCACCCAACCCCCCTCACCTGTCCCCACCAACATCCCCCCTTCTCCCGCCTCCCCTCTCCGCATCCGCCCTATCCGCGCCTCCGCACTCGCACACTCCCTCCCCACTACCCACACAAAGCAGGCCAGACCACTCTAGGTGCTTGCACTCAGTGACCCCAACGGAATACGTTGCAGGATTTGTAAGAACTTTGGGCATGTTACTTTGCGCAAATCGCGTGATAGCAAGCGTATGAATGGCTCCCACAGCTTTGCATATGTCTCACCCCTGCCATCCACACAGAGCAACAGCCTCTCCATGCCCAGCAAGAGCCACAGACGCCGGATCCAATCTCTCGGGTCAGGGGCATCAGGGGACCTCCATTGTGCGAGTATGACTAGGCGCGCAGCTAGTAACGCCAGGGCTATCTGCCTACCCCGCAGGGAGCGCAGGGGGAACGCTTTAGAGTGTGGCAGACCCAGCAGCACGTGCTCCGGGGCTCTGGGGAATGTGATGTTGAACGTGCCGTCCACGTCGTCCAGGACTGCCTTCCAGTAGCGCACTAGTTTGGGGCAGTGCCATAGCAGATGCGTCAGTGTGCCTGTGGCGCCACAGCCACGCCAGCATAGACCTGAGCACTTAGGGTCCCATGTGTGAATACTAGCCGGAGTATGATACCAGTAGGACAACATTTTGTAGGCCGATTCGGCCCCTGCCACGTTAGCTGCAGTGTGGTGCGCGTGATAAAACATCCTGTCCCATTCCTTGCGAGACAGCGGGCGGCCTAACTCTGTCTCCCACCGGACCTGTGCCTTGGTACGCTGTGCGTGGGGCCGCACGAGAATCAGTGCGTAAAGTTCCGAGATGAGTTTGCGGTCGTCCTTTTTACAGATTACCCAACGCTCCAGCTTCGTCATGGGGCGGGACATGGCAGCCACTTTAGAAGGTTGCGTGACCCCGTGCGCCACCTGCGAATAGGGAAAGGCGTCAGACTCCGGGAGATCAAAGTGGTCCCGACGCAGGGCGGAGAACGAGATCAGCCCATCTAGGTCAAAGAGGTGACCCACTCTCTTACAGCCCTGTTCTCTCCAGCGCTGGAATACAGGCGACGTGCAGCCGGGAGGGAAATCTGGGTTATCGACGATGGGCGTCATGGGCGACGGAAAGGTGGTCCAGCCTCGCTGACATGCCAGGTGGTCCCAAGCGTGCAACGTTGGGGAAGTAACCGGTGAAGAGTACAAGCCCCAAGCTCTATGTTTACGTGGGAGCAAAAGTTCTCGCCAAATATTGCAGCCCGCAACCGTTTGGTCCATGAAAAGCCAGTGTTTGCTGGACAGCGGTCTATTCCACTCGAGTATATATCGCAAGCATGCCGCCTGATAGTACGCCTCAATGCAGGGGAAGCCCAAACCGCCCCCAGCCCGCGGCGTCGTGACCCAGGAGAACGCCAGTCGTGGACGTTTGTGGTTCCACAGGAATTTGGTGAGCAGCCCCTGCAGTGTCTTCAGAGTACCCGGTGGAGGACGTAGAGGTAACATCTGAAAGAGGTAGAGGATGCGCGGAAGGATCGTCATCTTCACCGCCGCCAGTCAACCAAACCAGGCCAGTTGCAACCGGGACCAATCCGAGAGGGACCTGGTTGTTTGATCAAGCAGGATCCTGTAATTGAGGGAAGCAGTCTGCGCTATCGTGGGCACTAAACGAATTCCAAGTTAAGGAATGTCCCTTTTCGACCCATTGGAAGTCGAAGTTACTCTGAAGGTCCTATATGTCCTCGGCCGGGACCGAGATGTTAAGTACCTGGGATTTGAGGAAGTTGACCTTAAAGCCAGCAACCGCTCCAAAGTCACGGATTTCGTGCGACAGGTGCCGCAAAGAGGTGTGAGGGTGAGTGAGCGAGAGGATCACGTCATCAGCGTACAGACTCACCTTGTGGTTGTCTGCGCTGAAACGAATCCCGTGGATGGCCACGTTATCTCGGATACGTTGAGCGAAAGGCTCCATATAGAGCGCGAAGAGCAATGGCGACAGGGGGCAGCCCTGTCGCGTCCCGCGTGTGATGGGTAAGTGTTCCGACCTGCAGCCATTGACCCGCACCACCGCTCTCGGGGAAGCATAGAGGCAGCGCACCCAGTTAACAAAGGCGTCTCCGAGCCCGAAGGACTTTAGGACCGCTAACAGGTATGACCAGTCTACACGGTTGAACGCCTTCTCGGTGTCTATGGAGAGAAACAGGGCCTGCGTCCGGGAGCGGTGCACCGAGTCCATTAGATGCAGGAGCCTCTTCGTGTTTTCACCCCCCTGTCGCGTGGGAACAAATCCCACCTGGTCAGGGTCGATGATCCCATCGATGTGAGGAGTGAGGCGAGCCGCTAAAATGCCCGCGAACAACTTCATGTCCACGTTGAGGAGCGAGATGGGAAGATACCAACTGCACTCCATAGCGTCTTTTCCTGCCTTGGGGATGACCGTGATCATCGCCTCAGACATAGAGGGAGTCACTGTCCCCGTCTCCCGAAAGGAGTTAAAGAGGCGAGTTAGGAAGGGCGCCAGTTCTCTGCAGAACTTCTTATAA
The DNA here is from genome assembly GCF_964261635.1 of Lissotriton helveticus. Classification (NCBI taxonomy): domain Eukaryota; kingdom Metazoa; phylum Chordata; class Amphibia; order Caudata; family Salamandridae; genus Lissotriton; species Lissotriton helveticus. The sequence goes on along the minus strand of NC_136071.1, from coordinate 1,199,519,987 downwards.
AAAACGGCCGAGAAGCCATCCGGTCCCGTAGACTTGGCCTGCTTCAGCCGCGCGATCACGGAAATGACCTCCTCTATGCGTATCTCCACATCCAGGGCTGCCACCGAACCCGGGGAGAGGGGCGTGACTCTGCACGTAGCTAGGCAGGCCTGCACTCGGTCAGGGTCGGACTGCTCCCGCGTATACAACGTATGATATAAGCGTTGAAAAGCCATCGCAATGTGATCGTCCGCCGTCTGTTCCACCGCGTCCGCATCCCGAATGGCCTGAACAGCTGCCTGCTGCGTACGCGTCCGCAAGCGGTGCGCCAGCATTTTGCCCTCTTTATCACCCCTGAGATAGAACTTGTGGCGTAAACGCAAGAGTGCATATTCGGCTCGGTCGAGATCCAGGTGTTTAAGCATGCGCCTTTTCGTCTCCAGCTCCCTCCAGACACGTGGCGCCCCCGTGCGCTTATGGATCGCCTCCAGCCCTCGAACCTCACTCTCAAGCTCCTCGCGCTTCTCTCTTCACAATTTAGCTAGGGACGCCGAGACCGCTATGAAGTCACCTCTCACCACTAACTTAAGCGCTTCCCATACCGAGCTCAGCGGCATGTCATCTACATCATTGGCCATGAAGTACTGAGTAACCGTCTCACGTATGCGGTCAACCACCGATGCAGAATTGAGGAGGGAATCTCGCAGGCGCCAGCCCCCCGATGATCGCTTGTGGTCGTCACCCGCAACGCGCATGGAGATGAGGGCGTGATCGGAGAGTGAGCGTGGGGCTATCTCCGCTGCAGAGAGCTGGGGCATGAGCGAGGTGGTAGCAAGGAAGTGGTATAAGCACGCGTACGTTTTGTGAGCTGCTGAGTAGTAGGTGTAGTCGCGCTCTAGCGGGTGCTGTGTGCGCTATACATCGAGGAGCCCCCCTTCCTGCAACCACAATAACCCTCCCTTGGAAATGGTCCCCGTGTGATGTGTGCGTGCCTCCGACCGATCTAGTGCCGGATCCATGACCACATTTAGATCACCCCCCACAAGCACCCAAGGATCCGGAGACGTAAGGGCGTCCGCTAGCGCTGATATCAAGAAGGGTTCCTGCTGAACATTAGGAGCATAGATAGAGCCCACTGTAAGTCGAGTATCCCCCCATTGAAGCCTGACCGCTACGAAGCGGCCTTTGATGTCTACAACTTGAGACAAAATCTTACAATGCGCTTTGGCACCAATGAGAATCGCTACTCCCTGCTTCTTCGCAGTGCAGGAGGACCACACCTGTGTCGGAAAGCGCCTATCCCGCATCCTCTTAGTATCCTTAGCGAGAAGGTGCGTCTCTTGCAGCAAACAAACATCGCCTTCCGCACCCTCCAACAATGACAAAATGGCAGCACGCTTAACTGGACTGTTGAGGCCTCGAACATTCAGACTAACACTTTTCAACTCCTTCCCCATCGTCCTGGCATAACACCGAGGGCCCTAGATGTGCTGTGCGCACCGCTCATTGGCAGCAGATCAAATAGCATTGTCTTGGAGGCATTCAGAGGCTGATGCGGAGTACCCCCTCCCCCAAAACCCCCCCACTCCACCCCCCAATGCTACCCAAAAAAAAACCCCAACAAACATGATCCCCAACAATGTGACCGCACCCCCCCGCAAAACAGGCAAAAGGAGGGAACAATAGTCCGTCACACATGTCCAAAGAGCAGGGGAATGAAAGAAATCCCGTAGGGTAAACTTTTGTAACAGCGCCAAACACCTTGATTCACAAATCTCTCACTCTCGTCCCACTCTAGCAACTTGTTCGGCTTACACACCAATAGATTGTGCCATATATATTTTGAGGACTCGCACAGAAAGTGAGAACGTTTTTTTTAAATGTTATTCTTTGTTAATTCATTTATTTAGTATTGTTTTTAAGCTTGGATCATTGAGTAGACCGTTTGGCCTATGTGTTTTTATGAAATTTGTGTGATGTGTAATAAATAAATTTGTACAAACTTTACTTTCTGTGGGAGTCCTCACAATATATATGGCACAATCTACTGGTGTGTAAGCCGAACAAGTTGATAGAGTGGGACGAGAGTGAGAGATTTTTGATGCAAGGTATTTGGCGCTGTTACAAAAGTTTACCCTACGGGATTTCTTTAATTTCACTGGTTAAGTGCCCTAGTCCCACGGGTTGAATAAGGGGCCCCTCTTATTTTCTAACCCAAAGAGCAGGGGGCCAGGACTCAATCCCACCAACCACCCACGTCCTGATACAGGACATCCCCCATGGCGGGAATGACACAACGTTACCCATCCAACTCCAAATGACAGGTCCCTCCGGCACCAGCTATCACCCTGCAGAGGCAAAGCAGGCGGATATAGTGCTCAAGAGCCATCCGGGGCCTCCATCACCTTCACCACAGAGGCCACAGCCACTCCTCTCTCTCTCAGGCTGATGGACAGATCAGGTCTCGCTGGTTTCACTGGCTTGCCCACCCTCTGCCACTCTGCGGAGCGGCGTCGTTGGCGGGCAGGGGAGGCCGCGGCTCCAGGCGGGGTATCAGGTCGTTCCAGCCCCAGGAGTTCACGAGCCGCCCTCAGAGACCACACCTGGACCAGCTTGCCATTCCACTTAAAGACCAGCCTGAATGAGTGCCACCAAGAATAGGGGACCCCTTGCTCCCTCAAAAAGGCAGTGACAGGCCGGAAGTCTCTTCGCTTAGCTAGGGTAGAGGCCGCCAAGTCCTGGTATAACACCGGGCGATGGCCACGGAACTCGAGGGGGGTGTGCTCACGTGCCTTCCGCAGAATCCGTTCTTTAAGTTGAAAATCGTGGACGCACACCAGGATGTCCGGGGGAGGAGCACTGGATCCACACGGCAGGCCAACCCTATGAACTCTGTCCATCCGGACCTCCAGCAGGTCTTTCTCTTGCAGGACGTGTCGGAAAAGAGCCTCAACATATTCCCGCAGATCCGCTCCCTCTCCTTTCCACGGGACCGCCCGAACCCTAATGTTATTGCGGCGCGACCTGTGTTCTAAGTCCTCCGTATGCGCCTGAAAATCCAAGTTCTGTTCCGTGAGGCGTAGGACATCCTGCTGGAGTTGATGGATATCCTCCGCAGTCCCCAGGTCGTGCTCTTCCAGGGTCCCTACCCTCTACCCTATTGCGTCCACGTCCCGTCGCACTTCCTTCAGATCCGACGTTAGCTGAGTTCGCAGATCTTGAATGTCCTCCTTTATCGCTGCAAAGAGCTCACGCATGAAGGCCTTGGTGGCGGGGGCCTCGCTGTCGTCCGGACCCTGGGACTTGTCGGCCTCCAGCGGGGGCCGCAGCGGGGAGCCCTTCAGGGCGCCGTCTTTCGAGGGTTTATCTTTTTTTGGCCTAGTCGAAGCCATGGCGCCTCCTCCTCCTCTCCGCGACTCAGATGTGAGGATCGCTGCTGCGTTGCTGGGCCTCCCTGCCCACTTGGCCACAGAGCGTGCAAAGATCAGCGGCCGGTGGACCCCCGGTCCCCACCGTCAGTCCAATGCAATCCGCAGCGAGCCTGAGACCGCAGGAGGAGGGCGCGGGCCGTCGCACCCCCGATGACACCCAAACAGCTGATGCCCACCGTGGCACCCACCACGGGTCGACGCAGCCGCAACACTCAGGCCACTGCACTCCGAAGCTCCAGGCGCCGTCCCACGCGGCAACAAAGGCGAACCTGCCAGCACCCTCTTGGCGCCAAACGCTATGCCGGACCCCAGCACTTTCTCCGCGGTCCTCCGGAATCACACCCACTCCTCACAGCTTGACCCCCTCGTTGGTGCACTCGGGCCGCCGGCCCACCACTCGCTCCCACAGGGCTGAGGGCGATCAGCGTGGGGTCCCCGTGGCTCACAGCGCCTTCTGCAGCGGCGCCTCTAACCTCTAGGTCGGCACCGGGCCTTCTTCGCTCTGCCGCACCTCCAACAGGCTGGTCGGGCTACCGCGTACTGCGGGTGGGCCTCTCGCCGCCACTCCTCGCAGCGCGGCAGTCCCCGCTGTTCGCCTGCTGGGTTCAGGTCGATCCCGGCCTGCAGCGCCAGGGACTCGCATCACCGCTCGCCGGAAGCGCGAGGCGTGGCGGGCTCCAACAGCAGGGGGACGCTACTCCCCGGTCCCGCCTCGCTCGTAGGCCGCACCTCAGCCCGTCTCTGGGGCCGCTCCATCCCAATGAAGTGCACCGCCACGACCCTCAGGGCAAACTCCGGGTGCCGGACACCAATTATATGCCCCAGGGGAGGCACTCTGCAGGGCTTAAAACAATGCTAGATCAAAAGCGGCGCCGGAGGGACTGATCAACACGTCTCACTCCGCCGCCATCTTGGCCACGCCCCCAGCATATTGCTTTTATTTATTTATTTATTTATTTAAAAGGTTTTATATAGCGCTGCTGGACCCGAGAGTATCAGAGCGCTTTACATAGTTAAAAGAAGATAGCATAGTAGCATTAACAGGAATATATTAAATACAGATTACAGATTTTTTTTGTTTTTTGTTTATAGGAGGATTAAAAGAAAACAATAGAAGAAGAATGAGAAAAAGAAGAAAAGGAGTGAGGTAATTGAAGGGGTCAAGGGAGGAGAATAGAGGAGGGATTTGGAGGGTAGAGCATAGTGAAGGAGGGGGAAAAGGGGTAGGGTAAGAGCACTTAGAGATAGAAGGGAACTTAGCAGGATTCAAGATAGAACAAATAGGGTCCCCAGTGTTTATTGAGGAGAAGTAATTTGAGTCTTTTTTTGAAGAGAGGGTAGGAGGGGTTCCAGCGAAGGTCTTTGGGAAGAGAGTTCCAGATCTTAGGGGCATTGCTGGAGAATGCACGAGTTTGGGTCTTTTTACATTTGAGTTTAGGAGGGATGAGGACAAGGGAATTAGTACTCCTCAAGGATCTGGTGCAGCCTGCTTTATGTAGTTTACTTGAAAGGTACAGGGGGTGTCTTGGTGAAGTGCTTTGTGTGTAATGCAGGCTATCTTGTATGTGGAGCGGTCTTCAATTGGGAGCCAGTTAAGATTTTTGAGGGCAGGAGAGATGTGGTCAAATTTTCTACAGTCAGCGATCAGTCTAGCTGCTGTGTTGAGGACAGCTTTAATCGGTGCCAGGTGAGCTTTGGGTGTGGCTGCCAGAGTAGCATTACCGTAGTCAATCTTGGATAGGACAAGAGATTGAACAACGATTTTGAAATCGTCGGCAGGAATGAAAGGTTTAATTTCTTTGAGGTGGTGCAGGGTGAAGAGAGCACTTTTAGCTGTATTTTTGATGTGGGGGATGAGGGAAAGGTTCTGATCAATACTGATACCAAGGGATTTGATAGAATTAGAGGTGGAGAGGGAGCAATTAAGGGCATTGATGTCTTAAATCCAGGTTTGAATGGGGAGGGGATTTTGTTTAGGGGTGAAAAGAATGATTTCGTTTTTTGGGGGATTCAGTTTAAGATGATTAAGGTGGAACCAGGCTTGGACTTTCAGTAGAGTGTCATTGAGATAAAGGATGTCATTGTGGGATTTAATCTTGTAGTAAAGTTGTGTGTCGTCGGCATAGAGGTGGTAGCTGATTTTAGCTTGTTTTAGAATGAGAGTGAGGGGTTCCATGAAGAGGTTGAAAAGGGTTGGAGAGAGGATAGACCCTTGGGGGACCCCGAGAGTAATAGGTTTGGGTTTGGATAGACAATGACTGAGCTTAATTTGTCGTGATCTGTTCTGGAGGAAGGATGTGAACCATTTGAGTACATTGCCTTCAAAACCAAATCGCTCTTTAAGGGTGGTCAGCAAGGTGGGGTGATGTACCGTATCAAAGGCGGCCGAGAGATCAAGGAGGATAAGTAAAGAGGATTCGCCTCTGTCAAGAGAGCGATGAATGTCATCAGTAATAGTGAGCATCGCTGTTTCTGTGCTGCATCCCTTTCTAAATCCGGATTGGTAGATGTTGAGTAGATTGAAAGAGGAGATATGATTATCTAGCTGGGAAAGGACACATTTTTTGAGGGCTTTAGAGAGGAAAGGAAGGTTGGAGATGGGGCTCAGATTGTTCAGATCATTGTGGTCGGCAGTGGGGTTTTTAAGAATGGGGGATATTTGGCCTAGCTGAAGGGAGGCAGGAACACAACCGGAAGAGAGTGAGGAGTTGATGATATCGGACCAAATAGGAGCAATGATATGCTTGAGCTCTTGAACTAAATGGGCAGGGAGGGGGTCGTTGGAATGTGAGGATGGTTTAAGTTTGGAGATGATGTTGATGATATTGGTTTCAGAAATTGGTTTAAAAAGGCTCCATGAAGCCTTGTTTTTGGGCCGGGAATTCGGCGGTGAAGATGCAGGTTGGGTGCTGGTAAGGAGGGGGTGTGCAGGGTCGAGGTGTTGGAGTGCGAGGGGAGAGAGAGAGCTATCAGTACTAGGGAGGGAGAGTAGGATGGGCGGTTTTCAGGAAGGAGGAGGGGAAGGAGGAGGAGGGGAGGAGGATGGTGAGTTAGGAATAGTAGGGATGGTGAAGTGGGTGGGGGAGGATGAAGAGGGAGAAGAGGGGAAGAGAAGGATAGTTCAATGGTGTTAACTTTATTAGAGAAGAAACTAGCAATTTCTTCGCATCTTTCCACAGAGGCTGCAAGTGTCGGAGGGCCAGAGGAAGTTTGTTTTTTAACAATGTTAAACAATTCTCTGGGGCGGTTTCTAGCCTGGTCAAGTTGAGACCGGAGAAAGGTGGCTTTCTCATTGAAGATATGCTTTTTGTATTGGGCTCTGTTTGCTCTAAGAAGAGCAAGGTTTTCAGTGGAGGGATGGCTTCTCCAAGTACGTTCAGATTGTCTGAGGGTTCGTCTTTCGTTATTGAGGTCGGCATTGAACCAGGATTTGGAGGGGATGATTTTTAGTTTTTTGAGTTTAATGGGGGCAATAAGGTCGAGGGCCTCAAGAATGGAATTATTGTAATGGTCAGTGAGATCATTGGTGCTAAGAGAGGGGGGGGGGGTAAGTGAGCTTTAATTGTGGATTTGAGTTCACCAGGTGGGATGAGGTGAATGTTACGAGTGGATTTAGTGGGAGGAGTACTGGTACGGGAGGGAGGTTCAGAGGGGCATTTCAAGGTGAAGAGGATGAGGTGGTGATCAGACCAATCTACAGGAAGTATACTAGAGAGAGTGGCCAAATCTTTGTTAGTGAGGATAGCATCAAGGGTGGCGCCTTTGATATGAGTAGGGGCCAGGCAGATTTGTGTCATGCCAGTGATGTCAAGGGTTTGATTGAAAAGGGTGACCGCAGGATCGTCATTATTGTTCCAGTGGAGGTTGTAGTCACCCAGGAAGAGATTCTTGGAGTGGGAAGTCGAAGCTTGCATAATAAGGTCAGTCATCTCTTCGGTGAATGGTAGGCAGTTTCCCGGTGGGTGGTAGATGGTATGAAGTCACGTGGAGGGCAGGCCGGGAAAAGAGAGGTCAGCGCAAAGGTATTCAAAGGACGAGTGGTCTTGGAGCAGGACATGTGATATGTCTAATTTGCTATTGAAGATCAGGGCAAGTCCTCCACCTAATTGTTCTTTTCTATCTTTTCTGATAATAGAGAAGCCTGGAGGGACAAGCAGGTCGAGGATAGGGGTAGAGTTGGCTGTTAGCCAGGTTTCAGTCAGGAATGCGATGTCAATATTTTCACTGAGGATGGTTTCAGCAATCTCAGTGGCGTGGCAGGAGGCAGATCTACAATTTATCAACATGCATCTGAGGGGAGGGGGGACATGGGGTGGGGAAGTGGGACCATGGGGGATAGGTCTAAGAATTTGGGGAGGTCTAGGAGATGAAGGTTGCAGGGGGAGTCTAGTCGAGTTTAAGAGAACAGGTATAGTAGAGGCGAGGGGGATAGAAGGCAAGGAAGGAGAGGGGGGGATTGGGGGGTAATTAGAAGAGTTGGTTCCTGAGATTAAGAAGCTAGTGTCTCGGTGAGATTGGGATGATGAATTAAGGTTGTTAATTGTGGTGCTAAGAGAGTGGTCATTATGTTTAGCTCGTGTTGTGGGTTTAAAGGGGAGGAGAGGGATGTCGGTGGAGGAAACTACAGTGGGAGGTCCGTTAGTGTTCGGCTTGTCTTTATTGTCACCTTGTGAGAGAGCAGCGCAGTCCGATGACGTAAAAGTGTGATCTGGATTGAACGGATGGATTTTGAGGAGGAGAGAGATATCATTTCTGAGTGAGGAGAGTTCTAATGCAAGTGATGAAAGAAGATGTTTGACTTTACGGAGTGATTGGGAGGGAATTGAGGCATAGAGTGTATCAGTTAAATTACGGGTTATCAAGGTGGGGGATAGCATGGGGCGGAAAGGGGGGAAAGCCTGGGGGGGGGTGAGGGGTAAAATTAAAGAGATAGGTAGGGGGTATATTCAGGTTAGGAGGATCGGTAGATGAATGAGGTGGAAGAGGAGGTGGAGTGGGTGGGGATGTGAGGGGGATATTTGAGCGGTGGGCAAGGTAAAGGGGTTCATCAAGGGATGAGGGAGAGAGTGAGAGAGTGGTAGGTAGGAGGTTAGAGGAGGTAGAGACAATAACAAAGGGGGATGATAAAGGGAAAGTCGGTGAGTTCGGATGAGCAGGAGTAGTAGTTGAGGGGTTGTGAGGGGTTGTGGATTTGGGGAGATTGACTAAGAGGTGATCGTCAGGCGGCTTGAGAGAGGTTGAGCGAAGGAGATTAGGCGTGAGGACGTGAGTCTCAGTAGGCGTGTGATAATCAAAGGATGTGTGCACGTTCAAGGAGCCAAGGGGTGTATTGGAGGGGGGAAGAGGGTCAGGAGGAGAGCATTATTAGAAAAGGTATTAGACAGGGGGTCAATATGTGCTGCTGGAGGAGAGGCTGGGGAGTTGGAAAGGGCGGAGGTTGCGGGTGGGGTAATTGAAGTGTGATTGACAGGAGGTGAATGATTGGTTATGGTTTGGGACTTATTGATAAGTGAGGGGCCTGATTATGCATGGGGGAATCTGTGGGTAAAGGTGCTATTGGGGAAGCAACAAGGGAGTCGGGTCGGACAGAAGTTGATAGGGGTGAGAGGGGGAAAAATACATTGGAGGGCTGAGAGATATTCGAAGGTTGAGAGAGAGAGGGGGACTGGGCGACAATCAGGGACTGGGAGGGAGTTGGGGGTAGAGGGGTCAGGGTGTTAGAGCAGGTTGTAATGTTAAGGGAGCTACAAGGAGATTGAGGGTAGTCTGCTAGCTATGGGGATATGGAGAGGGAGCAGGAGGGATGGGATAAAGGTGGAAGGAGAGTAGGGGGATCATTAAGAGAGCCATTGAGAGGGATGGGGGAAATCATGTGTGGTTGGGAAAGGGAGTGGACATTGGGTGTTAGAGAGCGGGAGGGCGTGTCAAATATCAGAGAAAGGGGGGTAGAAGGCAAGATGGGATGGGAGGGAGTTGTAAGTTGAGTGGGGGTCAAGAGGGGGGCCGGGGGGGTCGTGTCGGATTGAGAGAGGGATTGTGATAGAGAGCTGAAGTGGTGTTCAAAGATGAGTAGGTGGTTTTCGGAAGCTTGGATAAGAATGTTACCAGATTTAAATATGGAGATATCGACCTTTCCGGGAAAAGAACGGGAGGGAGTGGTGGAGAGTTTTAGACCGTATGGGATATTGCGTGAGTTTGTGATGGGGAGGAGGCGGATAAAGAGGCTTTTCCATTTGGAAGTGCGTTTAGTGTAGAAGATGTAGTTGGTGATGATGGAGGCGTTAAGGGTATTATGGTGGTCCTCAAATAAGGTTTCTGGGTGGAGACAGAGGAGTTTATGTTTGAGTTTTTTTTTACCGTGTTTGGATAGATGAGAGGGGTGGAGGATAGACCAGGAATTAGAGCCGGTTTTAGTAATGGGTGAGGTTGAGGTAGCATGGGGAAGCGAGAGAGGAGGCATGGTTAAGCGTAAGGGGAGAGGAGGTAGGAGTAAATAAGTAAGATCAAATAAATAATAAATAGCAGCACAGGATGCTGAGGAGTATGATAAAGCTGAGCAGCATACGAAAAGTGGAGTGAGCACAGAAATGATTAACATAATCATGTAAAATCAACAACAAAATAGTTTGGCCAGAGCGGGTTGCAATGTTTAGACGTGAAGGTGAGTCAAACAGAGGAACATCAAATAGGGGGGAGCAAAATGAAACAAAATAAACAATCAGATACAGGGTACATAACGTAAAAGGAGCAAATGACGATGTGCATTAGAAGAGTTACAACAAAAGATGAGAAGGATGTAGAACAAACTAATAATGAGAAATGTGTGAATAAAAGTAAAAGGAGTAAACGTCGAAGCAATACGGTGTAAGTTGTAAAGATGGTGTGAGCTGTAAAGATGGAGACCTGTAGTATATAAACATAAAAGCAAACAGCATGAGAAGAGAGAAAGGGGAACAGGCGATTTAGGCCGCAGAGAAAATCAAATAACAAATCAAATAACAAAGAAGGCCCTTTGCGACTGCTACCGGAATTTCAGGAGGGTTAGCGTGCCCTATTTGCACCCTCTTATAACTCCTTATTCCCCTTTGATGCATCTTAGCTCCTCTGGAGCCGTGCTAGCCCCGGTCTCGAGGGCAAAGAAAGCACACGTGGGTGGGAGTTCCTTTGGCTATCTGGCACCCGGGCTTTGGAACACTCTCCTTTTGTAGTTAAGGCACTCTGAGACGGAACAAAGGTTAAAGTGACATTACAGTGGAGGGTGGACTCCTGCACCTGCCCAGAGCCCTGGTCCTGGGGCCAATCGCGTGGTTTGCACTGAGAGATTGGCTGCCCGCAGGGTGTCGCCATGGGTCAAACCCCAACTGCTCATGGCTGTAGGCTGTGCACAGTGGGGTGTTAGGCACACATGGGGGGTTGGCTTCTGGACCTGGCCAGAGATCCGGTCCTGTGGCCAATCCCAAGCTTTGCACAGGAGAGACGGACTGCCTGCGGGGTGTAGACCTGGCTCATGTCTGAAGGCTGTGCACAGTGGGGTGTTAGGTGCGCATAGGGAGGGGGTTCGTTGCTGGACCTGGCCAGAGACCTGGTACGGTGGCCAGTCCCATGCTTTGCACAGGAGAGATTGGCTGCAAACAAGGTGTGGGTCTGGGCCAACCACCCGCCGCGCATGGCTGAAGGCTGCGGCCATTGAGGGTGTTGGCTGAATGTGAATTAAAAAAAGAAATTCACCTAAAGCAAACAAAGGTCAAAGGGACATTATAGTTAAGTCTTGCAGTAAGAAAAAAACTAACTTTAACAACCAAAAAACAACGCTGAAATCCATCCGTTTTAATTCAGTGAAATAACTATAATTTGAGCCCCCACAATGTACTGCTTGTTATGTCACATACTAAATCACTTATTGCATGTTAAATGACATCACTGATGACATCACTGATCAGATCTCACAAAAACATCTTTGATAACACCTCTCATCGACTGAAGTGACGATAGCATTGGGTGTTCCTTATTTCTTTTTTTGTGCTCTTTTTCACCAGAGAGGTGAGAGGAGGTTCATGAATGCACGTGGCCCAGCACAATGCTCTCCTATTTACCCCCATACTTACCTCTGTACCTTGTGCATTTCACTACAACAGAGGCCTGTGTTTCACTAACACTCAGCTGCAGGCACACAGCACTAGCAGTAGCAACTGTCAGTCAATCACACGGCAGTGGGTGTAGGGTGACTGTCACTCAGCTACAGACACACAACTCGTAACAGTGGAAAGAGAGTGATTGTCACTCATCTACAGACACGCAACTCCAGCAGCGGAAGGACAGTGGCTGTCACTCATCTACAGACACGCAAATACAGCAGTGGAGAGACTGTGGCTGTCACTCATCTACAGACACACAGTGGACACATATATCCAGCAGTGGAAGGACAGTGGCTGTCACTCACGTACAGACACACAACAGATACACAATCCAGCAGTGGAAGGACAGTGGTTGTCACTCATCTACAGACACACAAATACAGCAGTGGAGAGACTGTGGCTGTCACTCATCTACAGACACACAGTGGACACATATATCCAGCAGTGGAAGGACAGTGGCTGTCACTCACCTACAGACACACAACAGATACACAATCCAGCAGTGGAAGGACAGTGGTTGTCACTCATCTACAGACATGCAAATACAGCAGTGGAGAGACTGTGGCTGTCACTCATCTACAGACACACAGTGGACACATATATCCAACAGTGGAAGGACGGTCACTCATCTACAGACACACAACAGATACACAATCCAACAGTGGAAGGACAGTGGCTGTCACTCAGTCAGACACACAAATACAGCAGTGGAGAGACTGTGGCTGTCACTCAGTCAGACACAGGGTGGAAACGTGTCGGCTTGGTTTAAAGTGTAATGAGTATATTTATTTTACCCCACATACCATCACTAATTGAATAACAATAAGTGAACGCAAAGCGTCGACCTTTAGTGTTAAATGGAACAGACCAGGATGGGACCCTACAATCTCTGAACTGCACCACAGGCAATACTAGAATCAAATCCCGGCTACCCCTGTGACCAACACGTGTGATCCACTGCACTATACAAAACCTAACTTACATATGAGTAATATAAAATAATCTTGTTTCTCGTTCAATAACAATAGACGCTTCATCACTACACAACACGACAGCTGACATTTCAAAGCACCATTGTCACGGAATGGGGGCATTCCTGAATGTTTCATGTTTGAAAAATGTAACTTTCAATAAATGTTCAGTGATATATGTTACTATGTACTTATTTAAAAGACTGCAAAATGTTGAAAAATACATCATCTGAGATTTAAATGTGCCTTAACGATATTTTCTCATGACATTTGCAGCCTGCTTTATATCTTTTCATGGCTCGCTCGTGCTTTGACTCTCAGTCAGCAAAACACACAAGATGATGGACGGAATGTAGCACAATGGAAAACATTCACCCCCAGTCACAGATCTGGGTTTAATCCATCATTATTTTGCACTCCACACCACCCTAGGTCAGACATGGCAATATGCAAATCAGTCTGACCCTGTGCCTCATGGGAACAGTCCAGCCCGAACTGCCAAGCCAGGTCCTCCCTGGAACGGAAACAAGCTTCCTAGGACCGGTTTCTGGCATTACAGCCGTCTTCAGCCAGGATAGCTTGACTCCAGTGGCAAAGTGAGCACGGCACCCAGTCTCAGTCAAGGCAGACCTGTGGCTCGGCTCTTCCCAAGCCTGTCCCCGCCCCTTCCAGAAATTTAGGAGCACATATACTAAACTTTCATGCAACGCTGCATTGTGTGAACAGGAGCAGGCAGGATTGTTCTATATTTACAAAGAGCTGGAGGTTTTCTGCCCCCCCTGTGCTGGCGCACTGTGTGCAGCCTCGCACCAATGCAGGCATCCTTGCACCAATGGGCAAGCGTGACTGTGTTACAGGCAGGATTGTTTTTGTCTAGGAAGGGGCACATTCCTACACCAAAACAATCCTTAGAGGCACTGTCCTCTCTCCACATGTGCTGCAGAATGCAGCAGATGTGGAGAGAGGAAATAACCATTTGGCTCCTTGTTACCAGCGCCTTGAGACCCTTCCGGGGGAGTAGCGCGCTATACAAATATCATGATTGATTGATTGATTACGCCTCACTTGGGAAGGCAAAGCATTTTGACGCATTTCCAGGTCTGCAAGTCTTTTCAAATCTGTGAAAGCACCAAAATCCATAGGTGGATGCGCTAGAATGCTCATATCCACCATTGGGAAGCCGCCCAATGTGATATTTAATGTAGCACAGCACAACCAGCTGCCTTGCGTTACATTGCTTAACAAAGTCTCACAAGGCCAGGCAAATCAGGCCTTGTGTGGCTATTAAAATATTACTGAAGCCTTTGGGCCTCATTTATGAGGCTGTGTGTTACTTTTACGCCACCCGTGCTGTAGCAGGGTTTCTGTTCTCCCACAGAACTGTGCACAGAGGATTGATTGGAACCTCAGCGAATTAGGGTGACCCAAAACTCACCTTAGTACCCAACAAACCCCTTACCGAGCTAGCTACAGTGTCTCATTGGTCATAACCAACTCCCAATGTTTAGACAAACCAGAACATGAGCTTATAATACCTCAGGTTACGTGGAACACATGAGCACTCTTTCGTTATACAATCATTTCAAATCAGAACTTGGAGTAAATGAGGACACGTGCACATTTGAAATATTTATTTACTAATGCCGTCTTCTCAGGCGCAGTACCTTAGATAATACAAGGAGACGTATTATCAGAAGCAAAGTTATCAGCATAGTTACTAGTCCATAGAAAGCAAATGGTGACAGCATGCTAACATGCTGTAATGAATAAGGGTTAACAACTCTTATTTCTCACCCTCCCTAACACACATATTATATTAATAGCTAAGAAGGTCTCTTTGGGTTGAATTAGGGCGGGCCCATACCTCAGGATCCTAGATTGAAGAGATCACATCAGCATACACCAGCTCTCTCTGCATGCGAACAGCATCAAGTGTGTGTGTGTGCTTCAAGCAAAGCAATATAAAACCCGCCTAAAACCCAAAATTGGCAGAAGCTGCACTTATGTTATGTCTATGAAGGCGCGAAGATCAGACCTCATAACAATTCTGTATCGTGTTATTCCTGAAGCTTCAGCACTCTCTGTACAGACATAGTTTATTAAGCAAAGCTGATATCAGAGTAATAACATATTATTCTCATGTAAACCACAACAAACTACTGGGTTGAAAGCCAAATCAACAATGAAGTGTCGTGTGCAGAAGCAGCGAAAGGAAAAATGGCGTTTAAACATGTAATTAGCCTATGCTAACTTAACACATTATAAAGATATACAGTAGCTATATGACAACCCCCCATGATCCGAGGACGGATAAGATAAGATAAGATAAGGGCAACTTCATGAAAGTAGAGTTCAAGAACTATGAACAACCTTATAATCATAGAAAAGTACAGTAATCAAATCAAAATATAAAAAATGTCAATTTCAGAAATCAATAGCACTCAAGCCAATAAGACTGGGAGGTGAAAAAATGCAAAAAATGGGGCATCATCATAAACCAATAAGGTTCATCAAGGCAAGACCGAATATGCAAAATATGCAGCAACAGCCTCCAACAGGAAATCACCGTCTTCATCCGAAAACAGTTCAGCCATCCAATTCAAAAGGGGAAAAGAACAAACATGATCTCCCAATACTGGAGCCTCTATTACCATCAGAGGACAACTCGGTGGGTTTTCAAGAAAGCTCAGTGCCAAGAAATCTTGCGCTGCTGTAAGAATGTTCCAAGGACCCATTAGTCCATGCATCGCTGCTAAGGCCATAATCCTGTCGCCAGTACAAACCAACTCGTGAGTAACGATGGGACTCATCAGCGGATTAAAGTCGACTTCAGGAGAAACCGGTCCGCAGAGACACAAATCAATGGCCCAGTCAAAATCACAGCTTAGGCAATGAAACACAGGCTGGACACAGGTGAAGTAGGAAAATCGAAACGATAATCCATATGCCGTGCTTAAAATCGCAAGCGGCAGCGTGCCATAATATTCAAGCATCCGGTTGCGAAACAGCGCCAGAAGGGGCTGGGCGGCTCCTTCCACATGTGGGGCATCCATATTTAAGGAAGCAAAGGACCAATAGAACGCCTGCCGCCAGTGCCAGTAAAACCGGGAATCCTCCAAACAAACTCGAAAAAATGGAATGGAAGAAAGCAGGGATCACTCCAAATATTTTTTCAAATGAAGTTACAAGACCGCTGTTAACGGTTTTAAAAAAATGCGCCAGCCCAGTTGTGGAGGACGCGTTAAAGATAGAATGTATCATTTCGCCAAAATGCAACGGTAAATCAGTATTTAAAAGGGCCTGAACCTCAGTCCGGGTGTTAGCTATGTGAAGCACGAAAGTTTCCTGAGCCGAACTCAAGGCCACTTCTTTCTGGGACAATAGAGCCCTCAGTCTGCTCATGCAACAAACGAAACGTTCAGTTACGGTTACCACATAAGCTACACCTTTAATTAACCCGCAACAATCTTCATTATTTAAAAGTAAATAACTTCCGTTCCCCAGTAAGGTAAAAGTCGGGGTGATTGCTGGTACAGGTGTCCCTTTCAAAACACAGGCTAAGTTTGGTCGGTCCTGTTTGCAAGAGCCATGTAATTGTATGTGCCTACACATTAACGAGTGATCTGGAGTTTCTGTACATTCCTCCCCATTCAGATAAACTTCCTGGCCGTCTTTCAAACATCTATAAGTGAAAGGAAGGGACCACACTTCATGGAGAAATGCACTACCTAAAGGCTCATAGCGACCTATGGCAACATATTTCATACAATTTGTAAACTTGTACAAAGCAAAAGGTAATGTTATCAAACCGTGGATAAGCCACGTTGCAGCGGAGGCCTCTGCCACAGAAAAAGGTAAGGACTCTAATCTCTCAATATGTAACATAGAAAAAGAAGCATCCCGCATAGAAAGCAAGCGCTGCTTGTCAGTTAAATTAAAGGGTGCAAAGAGAGAAGAAACATTCATGTAGGTCCATGGCACCTTGCCAGATTTAAGCGTTTGAAGGGTCCATGCAAATTGCATGATAGAACGTAATTGATTCTGACCATGGTACAACACAGAAACTTCATCATGCACAATATCCACTACAGAAGACACAATGTTATCTAAAGTGTAAATGCGGGAAGAAAGCATGTTAATACTATTGTCAACTACTGCAAGCACTTTCTCTAGATTTGCTTGATCTATAGCACTAAGTCGTGTCGCTGCCTCAATCTGTGAGGTCTTCCAGATTTCATTGTAAATAGCATATATCCATCTTTTTGATCTACCACTAGCCGGGCCTTTTATGAAATCATTTAAATCTACATCATCATTCAGCTTTGCAAGATGTAATTTAACTGCAGACAATTTAGAATGTTTCAGCCAACTCTGACACAATTTACCCACAGAGTAAGTTGTGACAGAATGTTCAGTTTCAAAACGTGGATCAGGTCTGACCTGTGTAAAGCCATCAGACAAACCCAAAAAACGGTGCTGGCATGAATCAGCACTTCTGTGCCACACCAGCCAACCTTTAGGGTCTATACTGGAAATGTTAAAGGATGAATTCAGCAATAGGGTCTGTAAGTCCCTAATCGAAAACTGAGTATAATTACTCCAGCCAGAATATTTTTCTAACTCTGGGATAGAAGGTAAGTTTAGTTTTTAAAAAGTTGCCAATCCAAAGCAAGTTGTCTGTGAAATAGTGGAATTCAAAAACAATATTTGATTCGGGATGAGACATGCACGGTGCAAAGCCTCAGTGCCTTGTACCTGCCAGTTTTTTGAACCCCAAACAGATTTTAGGTCAATAGTTTCCTTCCATAATTCATAACTGCCAGCAGCCAGTTGATCTAGAAAGGACTTCGAGTACAATAATTTGGTATCGGTAAGTCTAACCTTGGACATTGGCTTCTGTGTCATTTTCAAATAAAAGGACTCGGGATTAGACTGATTGAAGTCAGTAAAATAAGTGTACTTTTTCAAAAAAGTACTTGAACTGCCTTGTTTAGGAGCCGGGCAATGCTCCCATTGTGTATAATTTACCGTATTCCTTCTGGATGTTGTTTTATGCAAGAAGTGATTGCCAAAATGTTGAAAGCAAAATAAATCACCATAATTAGCAGATTCTAAGTACAAATCTTCAGCATCAAAGGCAGCATAGTATTTCAAATCAGAAAACAAAGACTCTACGGCCTGAACATCCCAATCATCAGAACGTATGTTTTGTTTCACCACATCCCCCATATTAACTCTAAGCACATTAGGGACATTAGCAACCTCCGTAGGGCCATGAATTTGAAATCTAACTGCATCCCACACTATCCCATCAAGGACAGGCCAAGCACTGATGCTAACAAATGTCAAGTCTCTTCTCAGTCTGTGTGCAGAATGCGACGAGGAAAGGGGGGCCAAAGTTCCATTGAGATGCCGAATGCATGTTCTTTCATCGACATAGTGTCCATTTACCAAGCGGAAAAAATAAAACACAAATCCAATTGACATAAAAAGGTCAATTGAAAACAGCACCAGCCAAATATATGTCCAAGGGGGAATTAAAAAATGTTTTTTAAATAAGCTGGCATAAACTGCAAAACGTGAGGGTTTCTTCGTTGCATTGGAAACAGAGTCAAATGGAAATCTGGATTCTGTGGCCAAATGTGCTTGCAGGTCAGGCATGGATAAGTCAGTGGGGTAGGTATAGTCTAATTCATCATGATCTGTACCGGGCAAAGTACTTAATAAAGGACTGGAAATTGCAGGTAATTCGATGGCCACTTCATTTTCATGATTAGAAGCAGTGGGCAAAACTGAATTTCTCACAATGGAAGGACAGGAAACAGCTGGTGTCATGCTAAGAAGAATCGGCCACTCTGTGTATCTTGACATTGTCAATTGAGATAAACCTGTTTTCCTTACGACCAGGAAGTGGTGGTAAAATGACTGTTCTTGTGTCCTTCACTCCAAGCACTGGAACCGGAGCTCGATAGGTAGGACCAAATTCTTTCTTGTTATCGATCTTCTCACGAACCAGTTCTCCAGCTTGGGGTAGCCAGCCGACTACCGGGATCTGCAACGCAACATCCGATGTGGAGGGCAAATGTTCCTTTGCAAGACTGTCTCCGGTCTTTTGTAGATTCTGTAAAACAGTACAATGTTCATCTACGTCAAAGGATGTGGCGCGAGCCACGCAGTCTAGACCGTCAAGGTCAGGGACGTACATCTTGATGCCAAAGAGCATTTCGTATGGGGTCCGCCCACCCAGAGACCTTCTAGGGAGATTATTAAGAGCACGCTGCACGCCATTGAGGTGGGCCAGCCAGTTTCTGCCAGTGCCTATAACTCGAGCTGTCAAAGATTGCTTTAAATCACGGTTCATTCGCTCCACTACACTATTACCATCAGGTCTGTAGGGAGACGAAAACTCGACTTGGACCCCCATCAAAGTCATGGCATCCTTATACGCCTTAGAGGCGAAAGCCGGACCCTGATCCGAATGGAAGGTACCACAGGCAAAAATCCCTACAAAGACACGCAAATCTCTAATGACAGTCCGTGAATCAGCGCTGCGATGGGGCCAGACCCACACAAAGCGTGTGCATGAATCAACTGCAACTAAGATGTACTTATACGCAGTATCAGATGAAAAAGGACCGCAGTGATCTAAATAAACACAACCTAGTGGTTTATTAGAAATGTACAACTGTGTCTGTGGCGGACGCGCAGCAGTCGAAGGTTTAATCTGCTGACAAATGTCACAAAGAAGGACATAATCACGTGTCTGTTTGTACAGTCCCCGCCACCAGAAACGTTGTTGTAATTGAGATACAGTGGCCGAGACGCCCGCATGCGCAGACGCCACACCTTCATGTGCCGCTGTAATCAAGTCAGCTCTGCGATCCGAGTTGGGAACCAAACGTTTCCCAACATCAGGAATTTTCACAAAAGGAACCTTTTCGGGACTTAAGTGGTATGTGTACTTCGAAGGGAACCCCGCAGGATGTTTACCTCCCTTCTCAGTGGCAGCAACAGCCGCCAAGATGTCACTGGCAATCTTACTTTTGGACCCAGTAACTGCTGCAACTAAGTATGTAGATACCGCTGACTTCGCTGCTTCATCAGCAAGCGAGTTACCGACAGCGTGGACTCCAACACGCTGGTGGCCGAGAGTATGAATCACAAAAACGAGCGGCAACTGAGCCTTAAGCTCTGCCACTCGAACCCAGCTCATCTTGTGTTTTATTGTGCTACCCTTGGAATCAAGAAAATCATTTTGAATCCAAAAGAACAAGTTTTCATTGTAAGACTGGACACAGTAGTAAGAATCACTTACAATAAGAGTTGTCACACTAGGATCAGCGTACTCCAACGCTAGTAAGAGAGCACGAAGCTCTGCCAATTGTGCGGTGCAATCTCCCAGAGGCAATGTGTGCACCTCCCTGGATATGAACTCATCGTTCAACATGGCACCGACCACAATGGCGCATGCGGAAACGTAGGCGTGTTTAGAGCCATGCGCAACCTGCGCCGAACCATCAGTGTAAATGATGCAATGGAAGTCCTCCAAAGGTCGCATAGCTAGAGGAGCAGGATGAACAAATTCATACTGCAAGTACTCTTGAGACCGCAATGAGGCGTCAAAAATAAACGTGACATCCGAGGATGTCAAGGACGCAGCCCATTGAATCCACCGAGGGTGCAAAGCTTTTGAATTTGGTACACTGGCTTTCGTGACTGCCTCCAAATGAGGACAGGGTGTAACAACCAACATGCGTTTCCCCTGTGACAGAGCTCGTTCCTTAAGAATCGCCATCTGCACAGCTGTTAAAACCTTTTCCACAGTGGGAAATCGCATCTCAGCCGAAGTGTACAAGTGTGACTTGTAAGCAATAGGTACTGTGTCTCCTTCATTAAAAGTCAAGTACGTGAAACCCACCGTCCCAGGAATAATTCTTATCACCAGGTTGGTGTGGTTATCACGAGTCAATAAAAATTTAGAAGCGAGCAGATCAGCCTGCAAAGATTGCAAGATGGCTGAGTGCTCAGGCAGCCAGCATGATTTAGAAAAAGTAGGTTGTATCAAAGCATACAAAGGCTTGATACGCTGGGCATATTCCGGAATGTATGTCCTCCCGAAATTTAAAAAGCCCAGTAATGACTGTAATTTTTTCAGAGTTGTTGGAGTGCGCAACTGGGCGCCTTTCTCCAAGAAGTGAGGAGCCAAACCTCTACCTTCATTGTTGAGCTCATAGCCCAGGAACAACACTGTGTACTCAGCAATGTGCGATTTTGCAAAGTAAAATTTGTAACCCATATCTGCAAAGGTACAAATAATCGAATTTACACGACACAGATGCTCCCAAATTTCGTCGTCTGTGAGATATATGTCATCCATGTACGAGCAAGCATCTGGGTCGATTCTCTCTAAAAGAGAGACTATGCGTGCGGTAAATATACCAGGACTATTCTTATAGCCCATCGGGAGACGCCGGAATTGTGTTTGGACCCCAGCGCACGTAAAACTGGTCCATTGGGAGGTTAAGCTATCCAATCTGTGGGCATAAAAACCGTTGGAAATGTCAAGCGTTGTTTTAAAACGCTTACGCACAAGACTATCAACTAGGGCAGAGCCGTGAGTATTCTGTACTGCACAGTTACGGCAATGCGAGTTCAAATGCCGGTAATCCAATACCAAACGATACGATCCGTCAGGCTTGGTAACAGTAAAAAGAGGATTATTTATTGGCGACACACACGTTTCAATAACTCCTTGATATTCAAATTGTTCAAGGATCTCCGCGACGGAAGCTTTTGCTTCACGCCGGATGGGATATTGAGGTTGAGGCTGCGGCTGAGACCGTAACGGAATTTCGTGGCTCGGGGGACAATTTATCCCAACCACATTGATTACGGTACAGAACCGGTGCGAGAGCCCGAGCCCACTCTTCTGCAAAATGTTGCACATGCTCTTTCGAGACAGTGTTCGCAAAACTGGGCAGGATTACCTCCTCCCCTCGCGGCGCCGCGAGCACAAAAGGTGGGGGCCAGTCAGCCTCCGAAAGCAAAATATCATACGTAGAAGAAAGATTTTCCCAAAATACCCCTTTGATGGTACGCTGTATGTCACCTTCAATTAACAGGACAATTTCATAAAGTCTTTCAGGGGGAGCAAGTCTTGTATCGGCTGTTTCTATTACAACGTAGACATCAGTCGCTGTCACCCTCAGTAGTGGACGCCGCGCCTCTCTCACTATGGTAATCTCCGCCGCGCTGTCCAGCAAGGTCAGAGCCTACGTCAGATTCCGAAGCCGCGTTCTCACTATCTGTGGCATATCGATGCGCTGTTAAGGCTGCGACTTTCTTTTTCGCAAACTGCGGTCTCTTTGGCGTAGAATCCTCCTGCTTCCCTGCGCCGTCTGTCTGGCGGGGCTGGCCACGTCCTTGTTGGCCACCACGTCCCCTCCCGCCTCCTCCTCCCACCGGTCTTCGGGGCCGATGAGTCCTGAAAGGAACGAGGAGAGCGTTGATCAGAAACCTGAAATCGATCAGGTGATTTAATCATCGCGCGATCGCGCAAATCATAAACTCTCTCTGTCGGCGCAGGAACTTGCGGCGCAGGATGTGATTCCTGAGTCTGCTGTTGTTGCTTCCCCTGATTCTGTTTTATGGACTTGGACTGGACATCCGCCGTAGCAGACTGCCCTTGTGGTTGCTTTTTCTCCTTGATAGCAAAATATTTCAGACCTCGACTTGTGCGACCAATAGTTTTATAAGCGGCCACAACAATCTTCGCTAACTGTCGTGGTTTATCGGCATCGGGGAGAGCAGCCAAAGCATTCGACACCTGAAAGTTCACTGCATCTCCCTTTATATTGGAGAGGATGAGATCGCTAACAATCTCAAAAGAACCACACAGGCGCATACCCAATTCAACCGCTGCTTCCGGTCCGTGATCATCTTGAACACGCTTAACGATCGCAGGCAGTACGTTCAACGACGGGGTGCCGAAACACCTCGTATAAACGCCCGCAAAAGTTTTTCCCCAACTTTCACAGTCAACGAGTTCAGGAGTTAAAACCTTAGGCAAAGTAATCGTCAACATTCTATGTTTATCAGCAGGAGTAGAATTCGGAAACACAGCCTCCAGTTGGTCAAACTTCTCGGCAAGCCAGAAAGGGAATTCATCTTTATCATCGGGGCGCTTACCAAAAACCGAATTGACCATAACCGGATTAAGCCTTAAACCGCCATGTTCCGTTTGAACGGCCGGACCCCCCGGGGGACCACCCGGGAGATGACGACCTATGTATTGTACTAATGCACGAATCACGGCAATCGAGACAACATGTAGTCTGCGAATATCCGCAAGGGGACAAGCGCCGTGATTCGGGTGCGGGGTGAATCCAACCAATGCAGGCCAATTTGTGCCTGGAATGGACAAAGGACCCAACCTCGCAGCGGACAAAGAGTGGGGTAGGGCACCATCAAACCAAACGCGATGCTGCCAATGATCAATAGGTATTTCCAGTGCCCTGTACGGTGTATATTCAGCCGGTACAGGTGAGGGTGTGTAGGTGTGGAACACGTTAGAATTAGCGTCCACTTCCGGAAACGTTACCCACGAATAAAACAACTCGAATGGGTATGCCGGATCTGCACACACCACTAAAATCACAGCCAAGCCCTCCAAGGGAACTTGGAAAGCCTGTAAAGGTTGCGTACCGCAATGCGACTATGCTGCGGGATAGCCACAGCCTGCGCCATGATTGCACCGGAACTACTGAAGAACAAAGGAAACTTTGTAGCACAACTGGGTAGTAATTCAAAGAAACCGTTTAAGATAAATTCAAGCTTGAAAAAGACCTATTTCAAAAAATAGGCAGGTTTCACCGACACCACCGTTATCCGGAAACGACAGTGAAGGGGTTAAGGTTTGAATGATATACTACTCGAGTGTCTTGATATAAGACCACCAACGTATGGGTGCCATGTAGCAGGGTTTCTGTTCTCCCACAGAACTGTGCACAGAGGATTGGAACCTCAGCGAATTAGGGTGACCCAAAACTCACCTTAGTACCCAACAAACCCCTTACCGAGCTAGCTACAGTGTCTCATTGGTCATAACAAACTCCCAATGTTTAGACAAACCAGAACATGAGCTTATAATACCTCAGGTTACGTGGAACACATGAGCACTCTTTCGTTATACAATCATTTCAAATCAGAACTTGGAGTAAATGAGGACACGTGCACATTTGAAATATTTATTTACTAATGCCGTCTTCTCAGGCGCAGTACCTTAGATAATACAAGGAGACATATTATCAGTAGCAAAGTTACCAGCATAGTTACTAGTCCATAAAAAGCGAATGGTGACAGCATGCTAACATGCTGTAATGAATAAGGGTTAACAACACTTATTTCTCACCCTCCCTAACTCACATATTATATTAATAGCTAAGAAGGTCTCTTTGGGTTGAATTAGGGCGGGCCCATACCTCAAGATCCTAGAATGAAGGGATCACATCAGCATACACCAGCTCTCTCTGCATGCGAACAGCATCAAGTGTGTTTGTGTGTCTCAAGCAAAGCAATATAAAACCCGCCTCGAGCCCAAGTTGGCAGAAGCTGCACTTATGTTATGACTATGAAAGCGTGGAGATCAGACCTCATAACAAATCTGTATCGTGTTGTTCATGAAGCTTCAGCACTCTCTGTACAGACATAGTTTATTAAGCAAAGCTGATATCAGAGTAATAACATATTATTCTCATGTAAACCACAACGAACTACTAGGTTGAAAGCCAAATCAACAATTAAGTGTCGTGTGCAGAAGCAGCAAAAGGAAAAATGGTGTTTAAACATGTAATGAGCCTATGCTAACTTAACACATTATAAAGATATACAGTAGCTATATGACAGTGCGTCACTTTCTTTGACGCACCAGTGGCGTAAAAAATGCTCCTTTTTGCGCCATATTTACAAAGTGACACATCTAGGTAGATGCGTCACTTTATAAACCCCTGCGCCACATTATACCTGCGCCAGGTATAATGTATGCAAGGGGGGCGTATCTATGAGATTTCACTGCGCCACTTCTAGGACGCAAATGCGTCAATTTCTTACACCTGCGTCACAGCAGGCGTAAGACTGACGCAGGCCCTTTCACACGGGGCTTGCCCCATGTGAAAGGACGCATTGCTGGAGTTGCGTCACTTTTGTGCAGCGATGCGTCACTTCTCATAAATGAGGCCCTTTGTGTCGTCCTTGCGTCATCTTTTATGACGCAAGAACAGCGCAAAGGCCTCATAAAAATGGGCCCGGGTGTCTACTAGGTGGACGGACACTGAGGATTACTGGGGGATTCATTTGCTCCAGCCAACAGGACGCGGCCTCCTCACTCCTCCACAGAGCGTAGAGTGGGGTCCGAGGATGGGGGGGGAGACTGTGGAGTGTCAGCAGGAGGTCTGGGAGGCAGAGATGGGGGGCCCTCCACCTCTGCTCCCACGGACGCTTTGCCCCCACAGCTGAGCTCCGAGACCCCGTGACCTCCACTCCAGCGCCCCGAGAGCCAATCCGAGCCCGTCCAGGTGGCCCCGTGCGGCGGGGGGCCGCTCTGAGGCTGCTGCCGCGGCCTGGCTAGGTCATTGGGGCATTCATTCGGGGTCTCTGCCTGGGATGAGCCCGGTGCCCTCGGCCAATCACCCTCTGCCGGGCCCTCTGCATCATTAACTCCAATCAGTCAGACGGAGAGAAGGGGCCGCCCCGGCCCTACGGTGCCCGCTCTGTGGCAGGGAGAGGGTGGCACACCCCTATATCCCACGGCAGTGCCAATGTGTGCAACCTAACGGGGCTTCTAATGGGCGGCAGCATGAGCCCTCTATAGGGCGGGTCCTAGTGGTGCCTCCCTGCGCCCTCTGAAGAGTGAGTCCTAGGGGTGCCTCTCTGTGCCCTCTGAAGGGTGAGTCCTAGGGGTGCCTCTCTGTGCCCTCTGAAGGGTGAGTCCTAGGGGTGCCTCCGTGTGCCCTCTGAAGAGTGAGTCCTAGGGGTGCCTCCGTGTGCCCTCTGAAGGGTGAGTCCTAGGGGTGCCTCTCTGTGCCCTCTGAAGGGTGAGTCCTAGGGGTGCCTCCGTGTGTCCTCTGAAGGGTGAGTCCTAGGGGTGCCTCCGTGTGCCCTCTGAAGAGTGAGTCCTAGGGGTGCCTCTCTGTGCCCTCTGAAGAGTGAGTCCTAGGGGTGCCTCCCTGTGCCCTCTGACGGGTGAGTCCTAGGGGTGCCTCCCTGCGCCCTCTGAAGAGTGAGTCCTAGGGGTGCCTCTGTGTGCCCTCTGAAGGGTGAGCCCTAGGGGTGCCTCCCTGTGCCCTCTGAAGGGCGAGTCCTAGGGGTGCCTCCCTGTGCCCTCTGACGGGTGAGTCCTAGGGGTGCCTCCCTGTGCCCTCTGAAGGGTGAGTCCTAGGGGTGATTCTGTGTGCCCTCTGAAGGGTGAGCCCTAGGGGTGCCTCCCTGTGCCCTCTGAAGGGTGAGTCCTAGGGGTGCCTCCCTGCGCCCTCTGAAGAGTGAGTCCTAGGGGTGCCTCTGTGTGCCCTCTGAAGGGTGAGCCCTAGGGGTGCCTCCCTGTGCCCTCTGAAGGGCGAGTCCTAGGGGTGCCTCCGTGTGCCATCTGAAGAGTGAGTCCTAGGGGTGCCTCCCTGCGCCCTCTGAAGAGTGAGTCCTAGGGGTGCCTCTCTGTGCCCACTGATGGGTGAGTCCTAGGGGTGCCTCCCTGTGTCCTCTGAAGGGCGAGTCCTAGGGGTGACTCCCTGTGCCCTCTGAAGAGTGAGTCCTAGGGGTGCCTCCCTGTGTCATCTGAAGGGCGAGTCCTAGTGGTGCCTCCCTGCGCCCTCTGAAGAGTGAGTCCTAGGGGTGCCTCTCTGTGCCCACTGACGGGTGAGTCCTAGGGGTGCCTCCCTGTGCCCTCTGAAGAGTGAGTCCTAGGGGTGCCTCTCTGTGCCCACTGACGGGTGAGTCCTAGGGGTGCCTCCCTGTGCCCTCTGAAGGGCGAGTCCTATGGGTGCCTCTCTGTGCCCTCTGAAGGGTGATTCCTAGGGGTGCCTCCGTGTGCCCTCTGAAGGGTGAGCCCTAGGGGTGCCTCCCTGTGCCCTCTGAAGGGTGGATCCTGGGGTGCCTCCCTGTGCCCTCTGAAGGGTGAGTCCTAGGGGTGATTCTGTGTGCCCTCTAAAGGGCGAGTCCTAGGGGTGCCTCCCTGTGCCCTCTGAAGGGTGAGTCCTAGGGGTGCCTCCCTGTGTCCTCTGAAGGGCGAGTCCTAGGGGTGACTCCCTGTGCCCTCTGTAGGGCGAGTCCTAGGGGTGCCTCTCTGTGCCCTCTGATGGGCAAGTCCTAGGAGTGACTCCCTGTGCCCTCTGAAGGGCGAGTCCTAGGGGTGACTCCCTGTGCCCTCTGAAGGGCGAGTCCTAGGGGTACCTCCTTGTGCCCGCTGAAGGGCGAATCCTAGGGGTGCCTCTCTGTGCCCTCTGAAGGGCGAGTCCTAGGGGTGCCTCTCTGTGCCCTCTGAAGGGCGAGACCTGCGGGTGCCTCTCTGTGCCCTCTGAAGGGTGAGTCCTAGGGGTGATTCTGTGTGCCCTCTAAAGGGCGAGTCCTAGGGGTGCCTCCCTGTGCCCTCTGAAGGGTGAGTCCTAGGGGTGCCTCCCTGTGTCCTCTGAAGGGCGAGTCCTAGGGGTGACTCCCTGTGCCCTCTGTAGGGCGAGTCCTAGGGGTGCCTCTCTGTGCCCTCTGATGGGCAAGTCCTAGGAGTGACTCCCTGTGCCCTCTGAAGGGCGAGTCCTAGGGGTGACTCCCTGTGCCCTCTGAAGGGCGAGTCCTAGGGGTACCTCCTTGTGCCCGCTGAAGGGCGAATCCTAGGGGTGCCTCTCTGTGCCCTCTGAAGGGCGAGTCCTAGGGGTGCCTCTCTGTGCCCTCTGAAGGGCGAGACCTGCGGGTGCCTCTCTGTGCCCTTTGAAGGGCGAGTCCTAGGGGTGCCTCCCTGTGCCCTCTGAAGGGCGAGTCCTAGGGGTGCCTCCCTGTGCCCTCTGAAGGGCGAGTCCTAGGGGTGCCTCCCTGTGCCCTCTGAAGGGGGAGTTCTAGGGGTGCCTCCCTGTGCCCTCTGAAGGGCGAGTCCTAGGGGGGCCTCCCTGTGCCCTCTGAAGGGTGAGTCCTAGGGGTGCCTCCCTGTGCCCTCTGAAGGGCGCGTCCTAGGGGTGCCTCCCTGTGCCCTCTGAAGAGTGAGTCCTAGGGGTGCCTCCCTGTGCCCTTTGAAGGGCGAGTCCTAGGGGTGCCTCTCTGTGCCCTCTGAAGGGCGAGTCCTAGGGGTGACTCCCTGCACCCTCTGTAGGGCGAGTCCTAGGGGTGCCGCTCTGTGCCCTATGAAGGGCGAGTCCTAGGGGTGACTCTGTGTGCCCTCTGAAGAGTGAGTCCTAGGGGTGACTCTGGGAGCCCTCTGAAGAGTGAGTCCTAGGGGTGCCTCCATGTGCCCTCTGAAGGGTGAGTCCTAGGGGTGCCTCCCTGTGCCATCTGAAGGGCGAGTCCTAGGGGTGCTTCCCTGTGCCCTCTGGAGGGCGAGTCCTAGGGGTGCCTCCCTGTGCCCTCTGAAGGGCGAGTCCTAGGGGTGCCTCCGTGTGCCCTCTGAAGGGTGAGTCCTAGGGGTGCCTCTCTGTGCCCTCTGAAGGGCGAATCCTAGGGGTGCCACTGTGTGCACTCTGATGGGTGAGTCCTAGAGGTGCCTCTCTGTGCCCTCTGAAGGGCGAGTCCTAGGGGTGCCTCCCTGCGCCCTCTGAAGGACGAGTCCGAGGGGTGCCTCCGTGTGCCCTCTGAATGGTAAGTCCTAGGGGTGCCTCTCTGTTCCCCTGTAGGGTGACTCCTAGAGGGGCCTCACTGTGCCCTCTGAAGGGTGAGTCCTAGGGGTGCCTCCGTGTGCCCTCTGAAGGGCGAGTCCTAGGGCTGCCTTCCTGTGCCCTCTGAAGGGTGAGTCCTAGGGGTGCCTCCGTGTACCCTCTGAAGGGCGAGTTCTAGGGGTGCCTCCCTGTGCCCTCTGAAGGGCGAGTCCTAGGGTTGCCTCCCTGTGCCCTCTGAAGGGCGAGTCCTAGGGGTGCCTCCCTGTGCCCTCTGAAGGGTGAGTCCTAGGG
Organism: Lissotriton helveticus; assembly: GCF_964261635.1. NCBI lineage: Eukaryota > Metazoa > Chordata > Amphibia > Caudata > Salamandridae > Lissotriton > Lissotriton helveticus. Next base: position 1,199,491,335 of record NC_136071.1, on the reverse strand, counting down.
GTGCCTCCCGGTGCCCTCTGAAGGGCGAGTCCTAAGGGTGACTCTGTGTGCCCTCTGAAGGTTGAGATCTAGGGGTGCCTCCCTGTGCCCTCTGAAGGGCGAGTCCTAGGGGTGCCACTCTGTGCCCTCTGAAGGGCGAGTCCTAGGGGTGCCTTCCTGTGCGTCTGAAGGGTGAGTCCTAGGGGTGTCTCTGTGTGCCCTCTGAAGGGTGAGTCCTAGGGGTGCCACTCTGTGCCCTCTGAAGGGCGAGTCCTAAGGGTACCCTACTGTGCCCTCAGAAGGGCGAGTCCTAGGGGTGCCTCCGTGTGCCCTCTGAAGGGCGAGTCCTAGGGGTGACTCCGTGTGCCCTCTGAAGGGTAAGTCCTAGGGGTGGCTCCCTGTGCCCTCTGAAGGGTGAACCCTAGGGGTGCCTCCCTGTGCCCTCTGAAGGGCGAGTCCTAGGGGTGACTCTGTGTGCCCTCTGAAGGGTGAACCCTAGGGGTGCCTCCCTGTGCCCTCTGAAGGCCGAGTCCGAGGGGTGCCTCCCTGTGCCCTCTGAAGGGCGAGTCCTAGGGGTTCCTCTGTGTGCTCTCTGAAGGGCGAGTCCTAGGGGTGCCTCCGTGTGTCCTCTGAAGGGCGAGTCCTAGGGGTGCCTCTCTGTGCCCTCTGAAGGGTGATTCCTAGGGGTGCCTCCGTGTGCCCTCTGAAGGGCGAGTCCTAGGGGTGCCTCCGTGTGCCCTCTGAAGGGTGAGTCCTAGGGGTGCCTCCCTGTGCCCTCTGAAGGGCGAGTCCTAGGGGTGACTCTGTGTCCCCTCTGAATGGCGACTACTAGGGGTGCCTCCCTGTGCCCTCTGAAGAGTGAGTCCTAGGGGTGCCTCCCTGTGCCCTCTGAAGGGTGAACCCTAGGGGTGCCTCCCTGTGCCCTCTGAAGGGTGAACCCTAGGGGTGCCTCCCTGTGCCCTCGGAAGGGCGAGTCCTAGGGGTGCCTCCGTGTGCCCTCTGAAGGGTGAGTCCTAGGGGTGACTCCGTGTGCCCTCTGAAGGGTAAGTCCTAGGGGTGGCTCCCTGTGCCCTCTGAAGGGTGAACCCTAGGGGTGCCTCCCTGTGCCCTCTGAAGGGCGAGTCCTAGGGGTGACTCCGTGTGCCCTCTGAAGGGCGAGTCCTAGGGGTGGCTCCCTGTGCCCTCTGAAGGGTGAGTCCTAGGGGTGCCTCCCTGTGCCCTCTGAAGGGTGAACCGTAGGGGTGCCTCCCTGTGCCCTCTGAAGGGTGAACCCTAGGGGTGCCTCCCTGTGCCCTCTGAAGGCAGAGTCCGAGGAGTGCCTCCCTGTGCCCTCTGAAGGGCGAGTCCTAGGGGTTCCTCTGTGTGTCCTCTGAAGGGCGAGTCCTAGAGGTGCCTCTCTGTGCCCTTTGAAGGGTGATTCCTAGGGGTGCCTCCGTGTGCCCTCTGAAGGGCGATTCCTAGGGGTGCCTCCCTGTGTCCTCTGAAGGGCAAGTCCTAGGGGTGACTCTGTGTCCCCTCTGAATGGCGAGTACTAGGGGTGCCTCTCTGTGCCCTCTGAAGGGTGAGTCCAAGGGGTGCCTCCCTGTGCCCTCTGAAGGGTGAACCCTAGGGGTGCCTCCCTGTGCCCTCTGAAGGGTGAACCCTAGGGGTGCCTCTCTGAGTCCTCTGAAGGGTGAGTCCGAGGGGTGCCTCTCTGTGCCCTCTGAAGGATGAGTCCTAGGGGTGCCTCCCTGTGCCCTCTGAAGGGTGAACCCTAGGGGTGCCTCTCTGTGTCCTCTGAAGGGCGAGTCCTAGGGGTGCCTCTCTGTGCCCTCTGAAGGGTGAGTCCTAGGGATGCCTCTCTGTGCCCTCTGAAGAGTGAGTCCTAGGGGTGCCTCTGTGTGCCCTCTGAAGGGTGAGTCCTAGGGATGCCTATCTGTTCCCTCTGAAGGGTGAACCCTAGGGGTGCCTCTCTGTGCCCTCTGAAGGGTGAACCCTAGGGGTGCCTCTCTGTGCCCTCTGAAGGGTGAGTCCTAGGGGTGCCTCCCTGTTCCCTCTGAAGGGTGAACCCTAGGGGTGCCTCTCTGTGTCCTCTGAAGGGTGAGTCCTAGGGGTGCCTCTCTGTGTCCTCTGAAGGGTGAGTCCTAGGGGTGCCTCCGTGTTCCCTCTGAAGGGTGAGTCCTAGGGGTGCCTCCGTGTGCCCTCTGAAGGGTGAGTCCTAGGGGTGCCTCCCTGTGCCCTCTGAAGGGTGAGCCCTAGGGGTGCCTCTCTGTGCATCTGAAGGGTGAACCCTAGGGGTGCCTCCCTGTGCCCTCTGAAGGGTGAGTCCTAGGGGTGTCTCCTTGTGCCCTCTGAAGGGTGAGTCCTAGGGGTGCCTCCGTGTGCCCTCTGAAGGGTGAACCCTAGGGGTGCCTCTCTGTGCCCTCTGAAGGGTGAGTCCTAGGGGTTCTTGTCTGTGCCCTCTGTAGGGCGAGTCCTAGGGGGGGGCCTCTCTGTGCCCTCTGAAGGGTGAGTCTTAGGGGTGACTCTGTGTGCCCTCTGACCGTCAGTCCATGTGTTCTGAGGCTCAATGTTGGGGTACACCTGGATGCCCTTGGAGGGCGCTACCTGGGAGGGGAGTGCCAAAGGCGCCTGTATTTCCAGGCACTTGAGTAGGGCTTTCTTGGTCTCATTTCCTGGGAAACAAACACAAGCAAAGGCACGCAATTACACGTGCTCGCACGTGCATACCACTCCCGCTCGTGCGCACACACAGAGGCACATCGCATCTAGCACACTAGGACACACGCGCACCTCAACTATTACACGCTACACACGCGACAACACACATTTAATCGCACACACACCACACACGCGCGCTCCCACCCTCCCCCCCACCCCCCCAAATAGTCATTCCGCATTAAGTGTAGGTGAGGAAAAGTGCACCTATAATCAGAAACTTAAATACTATTTTTTCATATATAGTAAAAAATAGAATATTTCTATTAGTCATCTAAAAAAAACACTCACACACAAAGGCACCCCATATACACCTATTTAATTAAAAAATCCATAAATAAACAAAAGCGCAGTCTTGTCCCACCTCTGGATGCGACGTGTGTTCTTGAACATGGACGACGCGTATTTGAAAGAGTCTATTTATTAATGTTGAAACATTGCACAGTCTCGGTTCAAAAATATGTCAAATGCAGCGATGAATCGTAGCGCTTAGAGGTGCGAAACCTCGTGGCGGCACCGGGGCGACATGTTTTATTCTACTTCTTTTGCTTAATACGTGTGGTGTGTAACAGCAAAATATACATTGAAAATAACATCAGAATTTGTTAATATATCGATGCAAAACAACATTTAAAATGGCAAATCGTATTATAGTAAAACACACCGTATACAGTCATTCAAATTAATAATGTACGCATGTACTGCACGTTAAATGAACCGCGAAATACATTTTAAAATATTGAAAAACAGTTATTTAGTTTCGCTAGATTGACAAAGGTAGTTTCAGAGCGATCACATGCACAGAGTAATGAAAGCACCTTTATACATTTAAAAACAAGTTAAAGGTTGTGTCCCTTTCGCACAGTTTTAGAAACGAGTCCTGTCTGTTCAAAGCTGAGACGAATACAGCTGTTTTAAGAAAGGTTGGCTTGGATTGTTGAAAAGCCAAAATGAAGGATCGGTGTTATGACCTCTGTATATTTTCTTATATGATGCTACCTATGCTAAATATGTGCTTGTTTATTTTATTTTTTATGCTTGCTTATTTTTTATTTATTGTAATCAAATGATTAATGCAAGAAAGTATTTTTATTACTACTACAGCTAAAATGAAGGCAACCTTTTTTTTGGAACTGTCAGGGCTTTACGTGGGTGAAATAACTGGGTGCCTCTAAAAGGGAAGTGACAAACTTGATAAAGGGGCGTGGCTAACCCAATTAGGAGCGTGGCCTAAATCACTGGACCCCGCATTGTGCACTGAGGAGAATCGTGAGCTGTCACTCAGCAAAGGATGGCGAAGAAAGCCCGGTGCGAGGGGAAGGTTTGTTTTTAATGCGAGTGAGGAAGTTGCTTATTGAAGAGCAAACTCTCCCCTGTGGGTGGATTCCGCTGCAGGGTGGTCCGGCCCCTCCCTCTGAAAGGGCACAGCAGGGGCGCACTGGTGTTGGGTGCTGCTGATTTATTTTATTTTATTTATTTTATTTTATGCGTTTTATATAGCGCAGACTTTACCCGAAGGTGTCAGAGCGCTTCACAATAGGAACAGAACTGATACATGAGGAGAAAATTACAAGTCAGCAAGTTACAAAAGCAAACGTTAAGTTACATGAGGTAAAAGTGCCAATTGTGAGCAAACAAAATACAAGAGGTAGCACACGGTGCGTTACAGGAGGAAAAAGTGACATGTGTGCAGGTTACAAAAGCGAACAAAGTACAAGTAGAGGTATAATACTGCAATATATGGAGGACACTCAAAACACAAGAACAAACGTTACGTAGGCAATGGTGGCACTTGTGCAAGTATCGAAAGCAAACAAAATGTAAGAGGTAGCAAACAGTGTGTTACAAGAGAAAAGTGACGTGTGCATGTTATAAAAGAGTACCAAACACAGGTACAAGGATAATACTGCAATAAATGTCAGACACTCAAACCACAAGAGCACACTGGGAAGGCACTTCCATAGTCATGGAGAACAGAATTTCCTCTAATGGAAGGACTTCCTTCAGATAATAGAGAGGGCGTGAATTAAATTTGGAAGTGTCTTTGAAGGAGGAGAGCTTTGAGGTCAGTTCTACTGGGACCTCTGACCCCAGCGGGCAGAGCAGAGAGTCCTGGGGGTCCCCTGCAGTCCCTGGTGTTTCAGACCATCTGATTTCCTCTTTGGCGCATGGCGATGTTGTTGCTGCTCTGGCGTTACAGAAAGGGAATAGAAATGTTGGAAAGGCGACCCCAGGGGAGACAGAAGGTGTCTGACTGTCCGCCCCGAGCCCCACCTCTCTGTATGGAATAGGCCGAGCTCCGTAGGGAGGCCTCCTTGGCGAGGCTCCTCTCCTACAATCGTAACAGCAGGGTAATCACACTACTTACAGATAGACACCACACAGGAAGGAGGTTCACAAGAATCTTTATATAAGTACTCAAAGCAGGTTCTTGGCAGGATAGCGGCAAGGATCGAGGGATCCGTAATGTCTTGATCTCGGGGGAAAAAGGGGGTAGCGGGACAGTCTTGGCACCCACTGGTGCGTGGATAGTTCCAGGGTTCAGGCTGCGACCGCGTCAGCAGGGCCTCGGAGATAGTTCAGCTTGGACAGGCCGCGACAGCGTCAGCAGGGCCTCGAGGATAGTTCAGCTTGGTCAGGCCGCGACAGCGTCAGCAGGGCCTCGAAGGTGGTTCAGCTTGGTCAGGCCGCGACAGCGTCAGCAGGGCCACGAAGATAGTTCCGCTTGGTCAGGCCGCGACAGCGTCAGCAGGGCCTCAAAGGTAGTTCAGCTCGGTCAGGCCGCGACAGCGTCAGCAGGGCCTCAAAGGTAGTTCAGCTCGGTCAGGCCGCGACAGCGTCAGCAGGGCCTCAAAGGTAGTTCAGCTCGGTCAGGCCGCGACAGCGTCAGCAGGGCCTCAAAGGTAGTTCAGCTCGGTCAGGCCGCGACAGCGTCAGCAGGGCCTCAAAGGTAGTTCAGCTTGGTCAGGCCGCGACAGCGTCAGCAGGGCCTCAAAGATAGTTCCAGGTGCAAGAGTTCGGATCAGGATCAGCCGCGACGAGGTCAGCAGGGCTTCGACTCCAGATACAACTGCCGTCCTGATCCAGGGCTGGCCCAGATATAGGACTGGAGTCCTTTGATGTCCAGACCCTCGCGCCTGGGGGTCAGAGGGGCCGGGATGAAGGTGTCCAGACACCCAGCAGGGGGGTGGAGCCAGCGCCCAGGGAGGCTGGAGGGCGATCGGTACCAGGCGTCCGGGGACGGCTGGAGGGCCATCGAAACTTCCCGCCTTTCGGATCTGTCAAGTGGCCACTCGACCACCTGGGAGGATCTTGGTGCCCCGATGTCGGGGCTTCGCTGGGGCCGGGGCCAGGGTGGCGGCGGCCACGTGCTCGGGACGTGATGGGCCCAAGATGGAGTCGGGCCAGAGATGGGGCCAGGCATGGGTGCTGGACCGGCGGCGTTGGCGAGCAGGGCCCGCCAGGGGCCAGGGAGAGGGAGAGCCGTAGGTTGCCAGGGGGCGGCCCTCCTTGCGGGTTCGGGAATGTTCGTGTCAGGGGGGTCGGCAGCAGCTCGACGGCGGCCCGATGTCGTCCGGGGCCCGCCAGGTGGGAGGGGTAGGCCCTCGCCACGAGGCCGTGTCCAACACACGTCCCCTCCAGCTGAAGGCGGGGAGAGTCACCCATCGTCCTGGGGACTCTCTTCGTCGAGGCGGAAGAATCGGGACAGGCCATCAGCGTTGGCGTGGTCGTTGCCAGGGCGATGCTCCACAGTGAAGTCCATCCCTTGGAGGGAGATGGACCATTGCAGCAGCTTCGGGTTTTCGCCACGCATGTGCATCAGCCACCGTAGGGGCCGGTGGTCTGTCTGCACCCGGAAGTGGGTGCCGAAGAGGTATGGCCTGAGTTTATTGAGGGCCCACACGACGGCGAAGGCCTCTCTCTCGATGGTGCTCCATCGTTGTTCTCTGGCCAGCAGCCGCCGGCTGATGAAGGCGACTGGATGGTCAACTCCCTCGGGGTCCATCTGAGATAGGACCGCCCCGATGCCGTGTTCCGAGGCGTCGGTCTGGACCACAAACTCTCGGCTGTAGTCGGGGGCCTGGAGCACAGGGGCGGTACACATGGCTGTTTTCAAGGTCTCGAAGGCCACCTGACACGCGGGTGTCCACTGCACTTTCTGTGGCCGGTTCTTTGAGGTCAGTTCCGTGAGGGGCCCCACAATGCTCCCATAGTTCTTGATAAAACGCCGATAGTACCCCGTGAGCCCCAGGAAGGCTCGGACGGCGGTCTGGTTGGCCGGGGGTTCCCAGGCTAGGATGGCGTCGATCTTGGGTTGGAGGGGAGCCACTTGGCCGCTCCCCACTTGGTGTCCCAGATAGGTCACGGACCCTTGGCCTATCTGGCATTTGCTGGCCTTCACAGTTAGCCCGGCCCGGCGGAGGGCGGTCAGGACTTCCCAAAGGTGTTTCAGGTGCTCAGCCCAGCGGAGGCTGTAGACCGCAATGTCGTCTAGGTAGGCGGCACTGAACTCTTCTAGCCCTGCCAGTACTTTGTTTACTAGTCTCTGGAAGGTGGCCGGGGCGTTTTTCATGCCGAAGGGCATCACCTTGAACTGGAAGTGGCCGTCGGGTGTGGAGAAGGCTGAGCGCTCCTGGGAGCTAGGGGTGAGGCCGATCTGCCAATACCCGGCGGTGAGGTCGAAGGTACTGAGGTACTTGGCGGCCCCCAGGCGGTCGATCAGTTCATCGGCCCGGGGGATGGGATGTGCATCGGTTCTCGTAACAGCATTCAGCCCCCGGAAGTCGACGCAAAACCGGATTCTGGCGGGGTGCCTGGGGCGGCGGCCTTGGGGACCAGGACCACTGGGCTGGCCCAGGGACTGTCGGAGGGTTCGACTACCCCCAGGGCCAGCATCTTGGCGACTTCCTTCTGGATGCAGGCCCGAACTCGGTCGGGGACCCGGTAGGCCCGGTGTCGTACTGGCTGACTGTCCCCAGTGTCGACATCGTGGACACACCATTGGGTAACCCCGGGGGTGAGGGAGAACAGATCTGAGAATTGTCCCAACAGTTCCTGGCAGTCTCGACGCTGCGCGGGGGTCAGGTCGGGGGAGAGAGAGATCCCTTCGACGGAGCCATCCTTCTCAGTGCACTTTAGGAGGTCGGGCAAGGGCTCGGAGTCGTCTTCGGTCCCATCGTCGGTAGCGAGTAGCAGGCTCAGTTCTGTGCGGGCAAAATGAGGTTTGAGCCGGTTGGCGTGCAGAACCCGGAGGGGGTTCCGGGGAGACTCCATATCCACGAGGTAAGTGACGGGGCTCTTGCGCTCGATCACCTTGAAGGGCCCCGACCATTTGTCCTGGAGGGCACAGGGTTCGACCGGGGACATGACCCAGACCCGCTGGCCCGGCTCGAACTCGATGGAGGAGGAGTGCTGGTCGTACCAGCGTTTCATGTCCTCCTGACTGGCCTCCAGGTTGGCCTCTGCAAGGGCCCGGAACTTCCGAGTCTGGTTTCGGAGGGTCAGGAGGTATCGGTAGACATCCGGGGGGACGCCTTGGACGGTAGTTTCCCAGCCCTCTTTGACCAGGCTGAGCGGACCTCGGACAGGGTGTCCGTACAAGAGTTCAAAGGGGCTGAACCCCAGGGATTTCTGTGGTACCTCCCGATAGGCAAACAGGAGGCAGGGCAGCAGGACGTCCCATCTGCGTCATAGTGGCTCCTCTAGGCCCTGTATCATCCACTTGAGTGTCCGGTTGAACCGCTCCACAAGTCCATTCCCTTGGGGATGATACGGGGTGGTGAACTTGTATGTGACCCCGCACTGTTGCCACAGGGACCGCATATATTTAGATATAAAGTTCGTGCCTCGATCGCTCACGACCTCCCGGGGGAATCCTACTCGGGAGAAGATCCCCATCAAGGCTCGCCCCACCACGGGAGCGGTGATGGTTCTGAGGGGGATGGCCTCAGGATAGCGGGTGGCGTGGTCCACTAGGACAAGTATGAAGCGATGCCCTTGCGAGGTTTGAGGGTCCAGGGGCCCCACAATGTCTATTCCCACTAACCCGAAGGGGGTGGTCACTACTGGAAAGGGTTGGAGCGGGGCCTTCACCTTCCCCCCGCTCTTTCCGCTGGCTTGGCATGTCGGGCAGGTGCGGCAGTGGTTATGTACATCAGTGCGCATTTTGGGCCAGTAGAAATGGGTCACCAGGCGGCTGTAAGTTTTGTCCTGCCCCAGGTGCCCTGCGAGGGGCACATCGTGCGCCAGGTTCAAAAGGAAGTCTCTGAATTGCAGGGGAACCACTAGCACTCGGCTGGCCCCCAGCTCGGCAATTTTCTGTTCACTATATAGGAGGTCGTGGTCCCAGTAGACCCAGTGGGACCCTGAGGTGTCCCCGGTAGCTTGGGCAGCGGCTTGTTGGCGGGTCCCCTCGAGGGAAGGGCAGGTCTTCTGCTCCTGCCGAAACTGTTCTCGGGTGGGACCACCCTCTTGGCGCCATTGGGCGAGTTCGGGGATGTCGCTGAGCTCGTGGTGGTTTTCGGGCTCCGAGGGCCTGGTCTCCGAGTCGCACTCTTCATGGATGGCCGAGGGTGGTGGCTGGGGCCACTCCGGCTCTTCGGTCGGGGCGGCCTCGGTCGCTGCCGGGGCTCGGGCCGCCATAGATCGGGTCGTCGCACAGACCCACTCTGGTAGTCCCATCATTCCTAGGTGCTCTCTCCGCTCGACTTGGGCCCAGGGAGAGCTCTCGAGGTCGTTCCCATGGAGGCAATCCACGGGGGCGTCGTCCCGGACGGTCACCTTGAGGGTGCCCGACACTCCCCCCCATTCGAAGGGAATTCGGGCCATCTGGCATAGAGTTTCGGAGTTGTCGGCGGCCCTCACGGGGCAGCGTACGTTCGGGATGATCTGTTCGGGGGTCACCAAGTGGCAGCGGACGGCGGTCACACTGGCTCCCGTGTCTCGGAGGGCTTCGGTCCGTCGTCCATTGATGTGGACCCACTGACGGTATTTTCGAGTGTTGCTCGGTAGCGGGGCCTGGGGGACCATGTCTCTATTGCCCAGGCAGGCTAGGGCCATGGCGGCCGGTTCATACTCGATTTGTTCTTCCTCGTAGACCTCTACGTCTTCTTCTCCCTCTCCTCCCAGAGCTGCAGCAGCGAACTGGCGGGTCGGAGGCCCAGTGGTGCCGGGACGCTGGTTCATGGGGCAGAGGGGGTCACTGGCATAGTGACCGGTCCGCTGGCATCTGTGGCAAGTAATGTTCGGGTGGGGCCCCGGCCGTGCTGGGGGGTCCTTCCTCAGGGACGGCGAAGTGTTACTCGGGGGGGACCCGGGAGGGGGCCCCCGGCCCGAGGCTGGCGGGAAACTTCGGCTCTGGTTCTGTCCTCCTCCGCCTCCCCGCTGGCGGGGGTGCCCCCGGCCGCCCTGACTGGTTTCTCCTATCGGTGTTCGGGGGACCCGGGTGCTCACCCATCGATCTGCCTCGACGGCGAGTTTCCGGGGCTCGGTTAGCTTGCTGTCGAGTAGATGCTGTCGGAGCTCGACAAAGCAGTTGTTGGAGAGGTGCTCCCAAACGATGAGGTCGAACAGCTGCTCGTAGGTGGACACTTTGCTGCCCTTTATCCATCCTTCCAGGGCCCTGCTATAAAAGTTCACGTACTCGACCCACGTGGTACCGGGGATTTTCTTGCAGTCTCTGAATCTCTGCCGGTACATCTCGGGGGTGAGGCCATACCGGATAAGCAGGGCGTCCTTCATGTGGTCATTGGAGGACATTACGTCGTCGGCCAGCTCCAGCAGGGTGTCTCTTCCTTCGCTGACGAACCTCCCCCATAAGCCGGCACCCCAGTCTGATCGCGGAATGCGGTGCACGGTCATGGCAACTTCGTACGCCTTGAACCATTGCTGGATATCGTCATTCTTGTAGTACTCCTTTACGATATCCTTTGGGATGTGGACCTTTGGGTCGGCAGGCGGTGAGGGGTTCCGGCTACCGTGGCGCCAGTTCCTTCGAGGTTGGCTTTGATTTCGAGTTCTTTGAGGCCACGCTCGTGTTCGTATGCGAGTTTTTTTTCTTCCAATTCTCTTTGCCGCCGCCTCTCTTCCAGATCTCCCTCCAATCGCCGTTGTTCAAGGGCCATTTTTTTTTCTGCTAATTGGAGTTCTCCGTCCAGCCGGAGTCGGGCGAGCTCTAGTTCATGGAGCCGACTCCTCTCTCGCTCCCGGGCATCTTCATGGGAGAGGCCCGGGTCCCTGTTGGCGGTTCTTTCCTCTATGGGGGCTATGACGGTACTCACGGGTACTTCTTGGTCAATGTCATCGTTCGGTTGGGGTGGGGTCTCTCTGGTCTCCACCCAGGTTCGCAGCGCTTCTTTGAAATCGTCCTTTGTACTTAGTCCAGTGGTAGCGATATCCAAGTCTTTGCAAAATTGTTTAAGTTCTTTATGGGTATACTCCTCTAACAGGTCTTTCTGGAATTCTGCGGTCGTTCCGGCTTCCTTAGTAGTCATCGTGGCTGTGGGGCTCTGTCAGTAGTGACGTGTTACTCGCTGTACGATTTGCGTGGGCTCGGATCCCGTCGCTTGCCACCAATGTTGGAAAGGCGACCCCAGGGGAGACAGAAGGTGTCTGACTGTCCGCCCCGAGACCCACCTCTCTGTATGGAATAGGCCGAGCACCGTAGGGAGGCCTCCTTGGCGAGGCTCCTCTCCTACAATCGTAACAGCAGGGTAATCACACTACTTACAGATAGACACTATACAGGAAGGAGGTTCACAAGAATCTTTATATAAGTACTCAAAGCAGGTTCTTGGCAGGATAGCGGCAAGGATCGAGGGATCCGTAATGTCTTGATATCGGGGGAAAAAGGGGGTAGCGGGACAGTCTTGGCACCCACTGGTGCGTGGATAGTTCCAGGGTTCAGGCTGCGACCGCGTCAGCAGGGCCTCGGAGATAGTTCAGCTTGGACAGGCCGCGACAGCGTCAGCAGGGCCTCGAGGATAGTTCAGCTTGGTCAGGCCGCGACAGCGTCAGCAGGGCCTCGAAGGTGGTTCAGCTTGGTCAGGCCGCGACAGCGTCAGCAGGGCCTCGAAGATAGTTCCGCTTGGTCAGGCCGCGACAGCGTCAGCAGGGCCTCAAAGGTAGTTCAGCTCGGTCAGGCCGCGACAGCGTCAGCAGGGCCTCAAAGGTAGTTCAGCTCGGTCAGGCCGCGACAGCGTCAGCAGGGCCTCAAAGGTAGTTCAGCTCGGTCAGGCCGCGACAGCGTCAGCAGGGCCTCAAAGGTAGTTCAGCTCGGTCAGGCCGCGACAGCGTCAGCAGGGCCTCAAAGGTAGTTCAGCTTGGTCAGGCCGCGACAGCGTCAGCAGGGCCTCAAAGATAGTTCCAGGTGCAAGAGTTCGGATCAGGATCAGCCGCGACGAGGTCAGCAGGGCTTCGACTCCAGATACAACTGCCGTCCTGATCCAGGGCTGGCCCAGATATAGGACTGGAGTCCTTTGATGTCCGGACCCTCGCGCCTGGGGGTCAGAGGGGCCGGGATGAAGGTGTCCAGACACCCAGCAGGGGGGTGGAGCCAGCGCCCAGGGAGGCTGGAGGGCGATCGATACCAGGCGTCCGGGGACGGCTGGAGGGCCATCGAAACTTCCCGCCTTTCGGATCTGTCAAGTGGCCACTCGACCACCTGGGAGGATCTTGGTGCCCCGATGTCGGGGCTTCGCTGGGGCCGGGGCCAGGGTGGCGGCGGCCACGTGCTCGGGACGTGATGGGCCCAAGATGGAGTCGGGCCAGAGATGGGGCCAGGCATGGGTGCTGGACCGGCGGCGTTGGCGAGCAGGGCCCGCCAGGGGCCAGGGAGAGGGAGAGCCGTAGGTTGCCAGGGGGCGGCCCTCCTTGCGGGTTCGGGAATGTTCGTGTCAGGGGGGTCGGCAGCAGCTCGACGGCGGCCCGATGTCGTCCGGGGCCCGCCAGGTGGGAGGGGTAGGCCCACGCCACGAGGCCGTGTCCAACAGAAACTCAAAGAGAAATTGTCTCTCTTTAAAGGTTCCCCTTCCCGCTTCAGCTCTCATCTGGTGTGATGTCACCTGCGATTGCTTCATTAGTGGAAAGTGAGCATGCGCACGTTTTTTTATGTTTTTTTGGGGCATGCTTATTCCAAAGCTACCGCTCGTGTAAAATCCGGGGCACAAAAACACAAAACACACAAGATGATGGACGGAATGTTGCACAATGGCAAAACGTTCACCCCCAGTCACAGGTCTGGGTTTAATCCATCATTATTTTGCTCACCAAGCCATCCCAGTTCAGACATGGCCATATGCAAATCAGTCTTGATCCTGTGCCTCATGGGAACAGTCCAGCCCGAACTCCCAAGTCATGTCCTCCCTGGACCGGAATCAAGCATCCTAGGACCGGTTTCTGGCTATCAGCCGTCTTCAGCCAGGATAGCTTGACTCCAGTGGTGTAGTGAGCACAGGACCCATGTCTGGGCATACCCTTCCCACATAGGGTGAACAGCAAAACACACAAGATGATGGACGGAATGTTGCACTATGGCAAAACATTCACCCCCAGTCACAGATCTGGGTTTAATCCATCGTTATTTTGCTCACCAAGCCACCCCAGTTCAGACATGGCCATATGCACAAAAACACAGCGCGACAGGGACCCATTTCAAAGCCCCCTTTGAAAAACTGATGGTGCTCAGCACAGCTGAGACCCGGCCCACTTAAAGCCCTGCTAAGAATCTAGAGGGAAGCCAGCCCCAAGGGGTCAGCCAGGCTAGACTCTGCAGAGGGAAAGCTGGGTCGGGAAGGAGTCAGTCTCTCAAGACTCTGACAGACTGACCTCTCTTCGACTCTAATATGCTGGGGTGAAGCCAGGCCCAAAGTTCTATACTTGCACCCACATTGTTCAATCTCTATTCAGAACCATTGGGAAATCTCCTATGTAAATCCGGGATCCACTATCATCTCTATGCAGACGACACTCAAATCTACCTTAAGGTGGCCTCCACTCACGATCTCTCCATCCTAAGATCCACTCTCGATTCCATTCAAAACTGGATGTTAACTCATCAACTGATTCTGAATCCCTCCAAAACTAAATTCCTCCTCCTCTCCTCCTCACCTTCTCCTCCCCCGGTTCAATCATGGATGAACCAGATGAATCTACTTAACAATAAACCCATCATTGTCGACAGCGCAAAATCCCTTGGTGTCATACTCGACACAAAACTCAATCTACTCTCGGAGGGAAAACATGGCGGCCGGCTAGAAGCAGGTCGCGAGTGCGTGGAGGTGGTGGTGCGCTGATTCGTGTTTAGGAGGGTTGTCATCGGCCGGAGGACACCGACAGGAGTGCGGAGTTCGGAGCTTGTTAGTTGGGCTGCGGAAGAATCTTTGAGGATTGTGGTTTGGGTGTTTTCTTGAGACTGCCGGAGTACAGCGGTACAGCGGTACCGCATGGAGACGAACGCCGTGGATTCAGCGTGTGAGGACGGCAGCAAGCCTCTGGAGGCGGGGTCAGTCAATGGTGGAAGCGCGGTGGGGGAGGCGAGTGCCGCAGCAGCAACAGTAGTCGGCTGGACAAGGGCTGCCCAGGAGGTAGGAAGGGGGAGACGGGCAGCGGCAAAGATAGCACTAAGAGCCGGCGGCGATCGCGGTAGAGGACTGGAGCCCATAAACGCCAAAAACGCCAAAGTAGGGCATAGCAAGCTGGTTCCCCTAGTTGCTGCTACTGCCACAGGTACGGGGCGGACTCGGGGAGGTCCGCATATGTATTAAGGAGCGCAGGGGTGGTAGCAGTAAGTAAGGCGGCGGTGGGGGGTTCACAGAAACAGTCGGAAAGCCTCAAAGAAAAAAAAGGTCAGACTCGAAGCAGGCCATTAAAGCAGCACAACGCAGTTTGGAGCAAAAAAACAAAACACAAAGCAGCTCCTTCTCCTTCTCTTAATACATACTTTAAAACAATCCCAAAAACGCTAATTTTGCGACCGAGCACTGACAGGGTGTGTTCTGAACAAGTGTGGCAAGGCCAGGTCCTTCCATTGAGTCCTAATAGGTACCAGGTTCTAGGGGAGGACTCGGGGGGCTCGACTCAGGGGGAAGGAGAGGAAAGTACGGCTGACGGTGTAGAGGAGGATAAGGCTGTAATAAGCGTCTCGGATAGTGAAGACATGGAGCTTTTGACGGTGGTTGAGAGCAAGGTAGAGGTCATAAGGGAGGCGCGGGATCCCTTAATACAGGAGGACAATCTGCACTCTGGGGGGAACACAGGGATGCCTGAGCAAGATGAATGTTCTGTTTACTATCCATAGAGCCTATTGGACTCCCCGTAGACTATCGAAGTTTAAGGCCGGCGGACGGGTTGAGTGCCCAAAGTGTAGAAATATAAATGTGGATGACCTGCACATGTTCGTGGAATGCTTGAACATCAGGGAATTTTGGGAGGCGGTAAGCAACTGTTTGTCACAATCAATTGGCTGCACAATAGAGGTAAGCCCTGAATTAATTATTACTGGGAGACACGATCTACAGGATAATAGAATAAATGATAAAGTAAAGTTAGTTTTTTATGGGGTTCTGCTTGCTCGCAGGGAAATCTGTAAGGTATGGGTAGAAGCTATGACACCGACACTTATGGATTGGTTAAAGAGCATGAGATATTTTGCGACACTAGATTCCAAGGGTCGGATGAATAAGAAGCATAGATTTTGGTCAATTTTTTGCAACATTTTGGGTAAGGAGTGGGCCTTCGCCTTGGCATATGGTAAGAGATCAGGACACACAAAAAAAAAGCCTATGATTAAGGCCTTGGCCTATCTCGTAGGCGTGTTGAGTAGGTCTGTCCTTCATGAAGGCGGAGTCGGAGACCAGGCTGCGACCTCCAGTAGGGCTGTGCCATTGTTCTACAGGGCGGTATAGAGGGCTTTGGCCCAGTGCAGGCTGGAGAGCCGCATATGCCCGAGTCTATAGCCAGCATATGAGATAAAAGCCCAGGGCGGAAACAATCGAACATTGGGTGTAAAGGCTAATGAGGATTAAAAAAAAAAAAAACTCAATCTACTCTTCCACATAAATTCCATTGCAAAGTCTGCTCGATACCAACTGCGCCTTCTTTGGGGGATCCGTCCCTTCTTCCCGGAGCATGACCTTAAAACCCTGGTCCCATCGCTGGTTCTCTCCAAACTGGACTACTACAACTCTCTTCTTACTGGCCTCCCCAAATCCCACCTGTCCCCCCTTAAATCTGTTCTCCATTCAGCAGCTCGTTTCATTTATGGGGCCAAAAGAAGCGACCACATCACACCCATGCTATCCACCCTCCGTTGGCTTCCCATCGAGGCAAGATCTATCTACAAGACGGCCTGCATTACCCACAAAGCCTTGCACTCCTCCTCTCCTCGCTACCTGGCGAATAAACTGAAACTCTCGGAGGCTCTAGACCATCACGTAATGCAGAAAATCTACTGCTTGAACCTCCCACTTTCAAGAAGGAAAGATCGATGGCCCAATCCTTTTCAGGCAACGCAGTGAGAATCTGGAACTCACTTCCGCCTCAGCTCCGGACCACCACCTCCACCCAGGCCTTCAAAGACACCTCCAAATTTAATTCACTCCCTCTCTATTATCTGAAGGAAGGCCTTCCTTTATAGGAAATTCTGTTCTCCATGACTATGGAAGTGCCTTCCCAGTATGTTCTTGTGTTTGAGTGTCTGCCATTTATTGCAGTACTATATTTCTACTTGTATTGTGTACTCCTTTGTAACATGCACACACGTCACTTTTTTTTCCTCTTGTAACGTATTGTTTGCTTCCTCTTGTATTTTGTTTGCTTTTGATACATTCACAATTGTCACTATTGACTCATGTAACGTAACGTTTGCTCTTGTAACATGCTGACTTGTAATTTTTCTTCATGTATCATTACTGTTCCTATTGTGAAGCGCTCTGACGCCTTCGGGTAAAGTCCGCGCTATATAAAAATGCACAACTAAATAAAAATAAAAATAAATGTGAGGGTCAGCCAGGCCGGACAGCTGGGTCGGGAAGGAGTCAGTCGCTCAAGACTCTGACATACTGACCTCTCTGACAGTCTAAGACGCTGGGATGAAGCCAGACCATGTGACGTCAGCCAGGCCAGACTCTGCAGAGGGACAGTGGGTCGGGAAGGAGTGGATGTATGACGTTACAATGCACACTTTTACAACGCATACCTTTACAATGCATTTTTTACACCGCAACATCCATTACAACGCATACCATTACAACGAATTTTTAGAAATTACCTTTACAACGCATTCCACTACAATGCATACTACATTTACAACACATACCATTACAACGCATAACATAACATTGCATATAAGGTAAGTGTTGGATAGTGTAGGGGTTAAAATTACTTTTCTAACTCCAGGGGGTGCAACAGTAGGGAAAGTGTTGGATAGTGTAGGGGTTAAAATTACTATTCTAACTCCAGGGGGTGCAACAGTAGGGTAAGTGTTGGATTGTAAGTTTTGCGTTGTAATGGTATGCGTTGTAATGACTGCGTTGTAATGGTATGCGTTGTAGTGTCATGCATTGTAATGACTGCGTTGTAAATGCATGCGTTGTAATAGATTTTGCGTTGTAAAAGTTTCGTTGTAATGGTAGTGCGTTGTAAAAGTTGCGTTGTAAAGGTTGTATACCGGAAGGAGTCAGTCGCTCAAGGCTCTGACAGACTGACCTCTCTGGCAGTCTGAGATGCTGGGTGGACCCGAGCCGTCCACGTCACATGAAGATGTGATTTCCAGGTCAGACTTTGTCCTTCTGGGGGGCTGTCATGAAATGTAAGAGGTCAGGCAAGGACAGAAATGTCTGACGTCCCTGCCGAGGGGAGAGACGCAGGGATTAGGGGTTCAGGTCACACCCTCGCTGGCTGCGAGCCCACTTTCCCTGCCACCCCCAACAGACCTCCCCCCGAAGCACCGAGATGAATCCCAGGCCTGCTAATGACACCAATCAGATAGGATAAGCCACTGAACAATATGGCATTGGGGTCAGGGGTCAGCCGCAGCCTGGGGCTCTGCTCGCATTGGCTGCCTAAAGCTGACAGGCCTGGTGAATGGGGGCAGACCCAGGCTGGAGCTCTGCTCCCATTGGCTGCCTAAAGCTGACAGGCCTGTGGGGGCGGTACCCAGCCTGTAGCTCTTCTCCCATTGGCCGCCTTGCCCTCACATCCCTTTCTCTTACTGTGCTCGGTCAATCACCAGAGCTGATGGGCCTTAAAATCTCAGGCTTGAAGCCTCGAATATGCTGATATAGAAATCCAGCTGGAAAAGTCAGACATAAAAGTAGGACTAACGGCTTTCTTGTTGCTTTTATATCTCGCCCATCCCAGTTGTTCAGTTTTTGGATAGCCTTGTAAAGGTGTGTATATACACAGCGAGAGAGACATATATCACACCGTGGCGGCAGTCAACAGGTAATTAGAGTTGGTCAGCATTCCCTAACTTCGGTCCTGGTTTAAATTTTGGCGGATGGGTACTCGTCATAAATGTGAGGGCTATCCCGTCAGCCGCATTACAAGCGCATTATAACCAGTGGCCCCTGTAATACGACAGTCGGGATAGCCATCACATTTGTGACAGAGTAACATATCTGACAAACTCTAAATTAGGCCCTTCATCATTTTTTTTTGCTAACAACTGTGGCTCCTTTTGACAAAACTTTCCCAAAAAGTGCTCTTTTTCGCCTAGTTTGTGCATGGAAAGTTTCAGAGTAAACAGTAGGCCTGGGCGGTGAACTTCATTCTGTTCGCAGAGTTTGCAGAGATTTTTGCACTCCGCGGAGTTCGCGGAGTGCAAAAAACTCCACTTCGCGATGTGCGACAGTTTTTCCCCCACTCACGATTGCGAACGGTAAGTTCACGATCACAAACAGTAAGTTTGTGAGTGCGAGCTGCCGCTTGGGTAGAATTTCTACCCGAGCTGCAGAAATACCAGCACAAACAGCAGTTCGCACTGCACACCGCCACTCGTGGAACTATGCCCAGACCTGGTGAACAGTCAAGCAGATGCCAAGAAAAAAGAGGGGTCCCAAAACGCAAAATCCACTGCATGTTCCATAGACGTCTTTAAGAATTCCTGTGGCAAAAAGTGCTTAAAGGTCCGCAGATTGTGCTTTTTGTGATTTGGTGTAATTCTGTTAATTATTTTCTGATAAATTAAGTTTTAAAAATATTTGTGTATCTGGATGGTTGGGCCCGGAGAGGCTGCGGGAGTCTTACGGTAATGCCAATTTAAAAATTGAATGTTCTGATTGGTCAAGGAGGCTTTGTTCTCCTTGGGCTAATTCAATCCGGAGGAGGTCAGACTCCCACGGGGCAGAGCGCTCTGATTGGTTGCCAGCAACATCAGAAACATGTTCCTAGCAGCCATTGCAGGATTCAGGGACTTAAACCCCTCTCTTCAAATAAAAAGTGATATTCGGGTAGGGATACACTGTTCCCGGTACACCCCATGGAGGGAGGGGCACCCTGGGTCCAAAATTGAAAAAAAACAGCAGTTTTTACTGCCACCCCACGGGACTCCCGCAAGATAAAAAAAAAATGGCGTCCTGTGGCCGCATTGTTTATTTAACACCTTCCATGCTGATGACGAGCTCAGCTCGTCATCAGCGTTACCTGCCGTATGCGGATGACGCGCTGAGCTTGTCATGTATCGCGGTAATTTAAAAAATGCCGCACACAGCGGGAAAAGCCACCGCACGCATGCGGTTAAGGGGATGGGGTATTGCCCTTCCTCCACAAGCCATTGTAGCCCCAAGGAGCCCACCATGGAACCCCATTCCATAAGGGGACGGGGGCGCACGGCCCCCCTTCCTAAGTCATTATTGGCCCTGTGAAGCCCACACCCAAGACTGAAATGTCTACAAAAGGGGAGAGAGCCATGCACCTCCCCCCCTGAGCCTTCAAAGCCTCCAGGGACCCCATCCCCTGGGGCTGTTCCTATAATTGAAGAAGAGAGGTGCTGCAGACGTGGGTCCCGTGCTCTCCACGCCACTAAAGTTAAGCTAGCCTGGCTGATAATGGGTGATGCCCGAAACCGGACCCAGGATGCTTGTTTCCGGTCCAGGGAAGACCTGGCCTGGCAGTTCGGGCTGGACTGTTCCCATTGGGCGCAGGGTCAAGAATGATTTGCATACGGATGGGTCTAAATTGGAATGGCATGGGGAGCAAAAACACAATAGATTTATCCCCAGATCTCTGTACTGGGATGAATGTATGACATTGATCAGCATTCTGTCCATCAATTGTTCTTTTTGCTTTTGGGGCCCCTCTCCCTGAGCCATTATAGGCCCCGGGGAGCCACCCTTGGAAAGGGAGGGGCCTTCAAAGACTCGAGAGACCCCATCCACAATGACCGGAAGGGAGGGGGGCCATGCCCAAGCTTCCCCCTCCCTGGGCATTTAATGGCCCTGGGAACACCATCCCCCAGGACTGCCTCACTTGCTGTGTCCCAGGGAGCCCACCCCAGGTTCGCAGTAGATGTTGTGCCCGCACCTGCACATGGAAGGAAAATTGTGTTTGCTTCCACCTGGGGTGCATTTTTCAAACCTCGCACCAACCGGCAGCAAGTGCAAAGACTGCTACTAGCCGGAGTGAGCTTTAAAATGCTCCTGCCAGCTGGAAGTTGGCTTGGGATCTGTTTCCCTGCCTGCACTAATGATGGCAACTCTGCTGATGGAGTGACATCCTCGCCTTGAACCCCTGCTGCACCAGTAATGACCCCTGTAGGAAGGTGGATACCTGACTATATGGTTACCCCAACTTTTTGCCTAGTGTTTTGCTGGTTTTCGACTTAGTTGGCCTGGGATCCTGCTATCCAGGACCCCAGGCTATCTGCTTTCACTATAAAATTGACTCCATGTACTTTAGATACATGCCAGATTGGGTATTGGGTCACCTCTGTGAGCCCCTGTATAGTGTACCTTAGGTACCCAGGGCATAGGTATCCCAGAGGCCTACCAGGGGCTGCAGCATGTATCATGCCACCCCTGGCTGGCCATCCAAACTGACACCACAGGTCTGTACACACAGCTAGGGTAAGGTGGTGTAATCACCCCTTACTTCTAGAGGGAGAAGACATGTAGTTACTGGTTTACCCGGTTAAAGGTAAACAGAGCCTCAGCATCACAAAATGGATGCTGGTGCCACAGACACGAGTCTGACCTCCTGCTGCTGGACGAAACTCCGGCAGGGGAGGCCTGGACAATAGGTTTCCTGTCCAGGGAGGTGCCAGCACCTCCCCAAACAGGGTTTTGTGTATAGGGGCAGGGAGGACTGCATCAGCAGATGCTTTTCTAGACACTGCCTGGGGCACACAAGGTGCTCCATGAATAGCCCGGTTCAAACCAGTTGCTGGGGCACTCCAGCCCCGCTCTGGCGTGAAACTGGACAAAGGGAAAGGGGTGTAAACACCCCCTTCTCAGGTCCACCATAAAAGGTACTTAGCCAGGTAGTCCAGCCCCTAACCTTAGTATAAGTATAGGAGCTGTGCCCCCAGGACTTTAGATTACCCTGGACGAATCTTCACAAGACATATCCCGGACCTTCGACATTCCACTTTGACTGGAAGACGGAAGATATCTCCCTTGTGGTCAAGGAGTGACCACACTGTGCAAACAGGCACCATCAGCAACTTTGCTGGTCTGCATTTTCAAAGCTCCCACCGGATCCGAAGAATCTGCGACACAGAAACTGGACTTCTAGACTTCTCTGACTCTGACCCACATCCACAGCAAAGCTGAGACCCGTGGCGGACACGAGAGACGTGGGACCGGACACCCTGGACATCCTGCATATTGCTAACTGCTCGACTCCCGAGGTACCCTCACAGTTGTGCATTGGGGTACGAGAAGCCCCAGTCCCGAGAACCCTTTGCACCGAAGCACAGGCCCCCACACGCCGTGAGTGTCCCGTGGGCACCGCTTTTGCATTTGTGCTCGACGCGTCTTCCTGGTTCCTTGCCCGTTGGCTAGTGAGCCCCCTGAAGACTTTTCTTTGAAACAAACTTGCTTTCCTGGTTGCTCCAGGCTTGCTCCGGCTTCCCTCCCACGGCAAATGACGCTGGACTCTGGGGATCATGGTTCGATCCCCGGCTCCGGCGGCAGGTTAGCCCAGAACCATGTGACTCTGGGCAATAGCTTGCTTAATCTTCCCGACGGCCCCCAGGGCCTAGATACCCTTACGGGAGATTGTTCGCGCTTTACAAATGTGGATTATTAGAGCCAATCTTGACATCCTGCGTGGGTTGCATTTGCCAAGGCTTGTTGGGTCCAATCGGGATACCGACACCGTAGTCAACTAGATTCTTCATGGGACAGCTCGAATCCAGCGCCTGTCCATCGTCGATGTCTCCTGGACCTCGTAGCTGAAGAGACAAACTCACCTTCTTCACCTGAGATCATTGCGACATCGCCTGGTTCCTTCCTGGTACCTTCCTGGTCACTGGCTAGTGACCAAGACTCTATCCCATCTGCTTTCAGGTACTTCAGATCTTCGATCCACCCTTGGATCCACCCAGACACTTTTTCTCTGGTCGCCTGCGGCACTTCTTTGCAGATCTCCATCGAAAACGACGACGAAACCCGACACAAAAAGACACCTATGCACCCGGCTTCCCTGGGTGATTTAACACGAGTACTCCGGTGATCCCGTGGGTCTTGACTCTCGAAGTGTCTTAGTCTAAAGAGGTTTTGTCGTAGTCCATCTGGAAGTGCCCTTAAACAGTAACTTTGTAACTCCTTTGTTTCCCATTATAAGTCAATGGTAACTCGCGACTGTGTTTCGACACTGCACGCGTCTCCCCTGGGCTAAGCATGAGCTTAAAATCCATTCCACTCGCGGAAATTGCGAATTTTTGGAAACAAATTCGCAAGCTTGCGGATTTTTTTGCTTTGTTGCGAGACTTTTTGTCCGCGAGCACGCAAAAACGGATGTGAACATGCAATTGCACAACGCGAGCATGCATGGATAACCTCGCGGTAGCCGCGATGAAAAATCCCGCGAACACGCAAAAAGCGCTGCGAACACGCAAAAAGCCCCGTGAACACGCAAAAAGCCCTGCGAACAAGCCAAAAAAAATTTGCAAATTCACAGATTTCGCGGACCGAGAATTCGCTTTCGCGTGAATTCGCGTACCGTGAATTCGCAAATTTCGCCCATACTTACCCTGGGCCTCCTACTTCCTAACCTTTGGCCCCAGCGATTCCCTAGGCCCTAGGCCTACTTTCTATTCCAGACGTGGTTCTTATACTACTATTTTAGTAGATGGTTTGTGAGGACCCTAGGGAATTACTGTATATTGTGCAACTTATCATATGCTAATTGAGTAACTTGTATTGTGCTTTTACCTCTGACCTCATAAAGAGTGCAGATGGGTTGTGTTTAGACTAAATACATATATATTTGATGTATACCTTGTGTGGTGTCCTTTCATTTGGTATTCAAGGGAATTATAATTGGTAAAACAGCTTGCTTCACATGCTCTCTGAAGTCTTAGCCTATTGACTGCTCGTCACTGCTACCTCTAGGATAGCTTTCTATAAGGTTGATTTTACAACCACCATCAATAAGGGTCGATTAGACTGGTGCAAGGTGCCCACTAGAACTAGTGGACATCATATGCCAGGCTAACTTCTCACAACCCCCACACACAGGTCTGCTCATGGGGTGAGGTCCCTTTCCCCGCTGCACCTGTACTGAGTCACACACACTCAGCTCTTTTAATGCGCCTCATTTGTGACACACATTTAAATGTTGTATTCCATTGCAGAGACTCACAACACACATCAGCAAACCAGATAAATCCACATCACCAGGAAATCTAGCCTCGTGCTTTGATCTTTTATTTAACAATTTAGTGCATTCTGGGAGTTATAGGGCCACTTAATTTCACTAATTGGACTACACAGCTCAAAGTGATGATTTGCACTTGCCACAGCTCACATGGCACAGTACCACAGACCACCACCACCACTCCTTTAAGGTCTCCAAACACGTTGGCTCACTCTAGACTTACAAGGCATGATAACAAACCACCACCAGAAATCTTATCATCATGGCTCACTACTGACCCTGCCACTGCACACAAGACACGGTACCACAGCACCACCGCCCTGTAGGGGAACCAAACACCATCCTTCACTTCTGGCACATACCGCTGCACACAAGGCATGGTACCACTCGACCACCACCCTGTAGGGACTCGGTGAGTGTGGCATTTTTCTGGTACCTGCTACTGCATGCAAGGCACGGTACCACAGCACCACCACCTTGGTGGGACCCAATGAGCATGGCGCCCCACTGGTACCTGCCACTGCATACAAGGCACGGTACCACAGCACCACCACCCTGGTGGGACCCGGTGAGCATGGCGCCCCACTGATACCTGCCACTGCACACAAGGCACGGTACCACAGCACCACCACTCTGCAGGAACCCAGTGAGCAGGGTGCCCCAGTGCCACCTGCCACTGCACGCAAGGCATGGCATTACACCACAACCACACTGTAAGGACCCGATGAGCGTGGCACCCTGCTGGTACCTGCCACTTCACGCAAGGCACGCTAACAGTTCACCAACAGGAACCTTAACACCATTGCTCAGCACTGGCACCTGCCACTGCTCATAAGGCATGGTGCCACATCACCACCACCTTGCAGGGAACCGAAACACACAGACTCACGCCTGGCATCCGAAACTGCTTACAATGCACAATACCAGATTCTGAGGAATCCAAACAACATCTCCCACTTGCATCCGACACAGCTCACACCAGGTATGATATATCAGCACCACCAGAGAAGGAATCTGGAACCGTGGCTCACATGTGACACCTGGTGCACGATACAAGGAGCTGTACCACATCACCACCAGGTATACTGCACATCCATATGGGGAATTGTGCACTCTACAAGCCCCCCAACTAGTCAGATAATCAAGCTGGAAACCTAGCTCATAACTGCCACCCAGTGCTACTCACAAGCAATGATTAAACTACTCTGGGGCCGATTCAGATCTGGGTCGGAAAGCGCTCCGACCGAGCCGGATCTGGGGTGGTTTCCGACCGATCCTGACCCCTGCAGTCCGACCGAGCGAGTACGATGCGGCCGTATGCTGTCGGACTCGGTTCGGTCGGACTCCCATAGAAGTCAATGGGAGCCGATCGTACGATGCATACATGGGCTCCCATAGACTGAATGGGAACGTTGCGGACAAGTGCGCCCCCTACAGTGGGTACGCGTTGGTGCCATCCGCACCGTACATGCCTGTGTTGGGGAGACCCATGGGTCTCCCCCTGTGTCCGGGTCGTAAGGCTGTGGGTAACAGGGGGTCCGATGTGGACCCCCAAAGTCCAGCTCCGGGAGCTATTGCAAGCCGGAAGCTCCGACTCGATCCGGCTGTCCGAATCAGGCATCGTACTGGCTCAGTTGGAATTTGCCTCCGTTGCGCGCCACGGTTGGCTTACGGCCGAGGAGTACTGAGCGGAAATGATTCGGACGAAGATTTCGTGCTTGTTCGCATCGTACTTTGACGTCCGGACCCGTGTACGAACAGGACGGAAATTCAGCTTCCGAATGCGACCCGCTAATGCCGAACCCGATTCAGAGCCCTTCCGACTGAGATCGGAATCGGCCCCTCTGTGTTGAACACGGGTGCCCTGCTCACTCCTGACATGTGGCACAGATCACAAGACGCTTCTTCCAATCTCCCAAGCTCCTCCTCCTCGGTAGACGGTGTGTGAGGAAATCACAGGAACAACCAATAGTCCTGGACTTCTAAGAGGCCGGCACTAGGAGGTTTCTCAGGGCACTATTGTCCACTGGTTGTGCAACCTTCTGGTTCCCTAGTTTGAATAGGGGTAAGTTCCTTATGTCACCATTTGTGCGTATACTGGGAGGCTATATTAAAATTGTGAGTGGGTGAGCTAAAAGAGATTTTTACTGGTGTCAACCGGGCACTTGAAAGGCAGAGGAGCGCCGCCCCACTGCTTTCTAGCAATGAATAAAGGAAAAATAAAATGATAATAAAAAATGCTATCAATATTTTATTTTTCTTTGTTATGCCCTCCATGCCGGTGCAAGGGTGGGGCGAGGTAGACCAGGCCATCCTGATCAACGCTGGGAGGAGGAGTGGTACGCACTGCTGCAAGTGTGCATGAATGTTTGGCCTGATAAATAGACATGCGCACTTAGGCTTCCCCAACCCAGCGTTATTCCAAGGCCGTGTGGAGAAACAGCAGACTCCCTGTGCCTGAGCGAGCATCAACACAGCACACTCAGGCCAATCCTCACCATGCTCTCATGCTAGGTAGAGCATGGGAGCAGCGTCTGCATTGGATGGGGAGTCTGTGATGTGTCCCAGGGACTGCTGGGAGCAGAAGAGCACCGAGGCGCGAGGCGCCCGGCAGCATCAGGTGAGTCTTTTGTAAACTTATTGTTATCCCACACTCTCCTCCCCTGCTTCTTCCGTGCTCCCCCCACATCCCCTCCACCTGTCTCACCACTTTTTATATGTATCGGCTGCCACTGGGTACTTGCAGGGAAGTGGGAGAGAAACTCCAAAGGGAGAGAGTTGGAAAACACATGCTCTCTCATGGAGAGCTTACAAAACAGAAAAAGTAATTCCCTGAAAGTGAGCTGTGGCAAGACATGTCAGCCATTAAAGAGGTTGGTTAAGAGTCTGTGGTTGGGGGGGGCGTGGCTTGGATGGCAAGGAGGCAGGATACCTAAGTCCGGAGCTCCCGACCCCCAAGTTGAACGAGCGGCGCGCATCCAAGGTTAACGCGAAAGAAACGGAGCCAAAAGTAACGAGGGCGTGTAGGAACCGAACCGGCACCCCACGAGAGGCTCAACGGACCAAAAGGGCAAAGAACGAAGCAACGGCGGGGAAGAAGGTGATCGAGGCAGGAGAGAAAGGAGCGACCCCAAGATGGCGGCGTGACTAAAGAGGAACCCGGGAGGATAACACGGTCGTGCAAGTGATAGGCAGAACCAGACCAACAGTGGCCGCAGCATCCGAGCATCCTAGCCCCCATATCAGACTGCCCCCAGGAAGGAGAAAAGGGAGGCAGGACACCACGAGCGACTGGAAGCAACCAGCCCAGAAGAGACAGAAGAAGCAACGGCCAACTCAGCATAACCACCGGGAGGCGGTAATCAAGTAAGCGGCCCCCGGCGGTAGATAGCTCAACGCGCACCGCAAAGCAGGCAGCCAAAATCTGCGCGTAGCAAACGAGCTGGCCGAGAATACAAATCGCCATCTTGGCAGAGGCAAAGAATTAAGGGGCGGCCATCTTGACACGGCATAGGCAGCTGTAACAAGAAGCCAGCCGACAACACAGCGGCCATCTTTGTAAAGGGAGAGAAGCAAGGGGCGGCCATCTTGCTGCAGCATCTTGTTGCAGCGGTAAAGCGGAACAGCGGGGAACCAGTTAAGCGACACGGACGAGAGGGGAAGCGCAGACGGAGATAAAGCCATCTAGATGCTGCAATAAGGCGCAAAGTACGAACTTGTAAGGCGGCATACACAAGCCTCAAGCTCAGACAAACAACGTCGTGGAACAAGCCGATAATACAGCGGCCATCTTAGTAAAGGAAAGAAGCACGAGGCTGCCATCTTGATGCCACGGCAAACGGTACAGCGAGAAACTAGCAAAGCATACAAAGCGACACGCACAAGCGGGAGAAGCTCGGGCAGACAACGTCGAGCAGCGGAACAGAAGCACAAACAAAAAGACGCCAGAGACAAGCACGAAACAGAAAGAAACGAAGAATGCCAAGCACAACAAGCATCTGACTAAGGAAATAGGAGGCACAGGTAGCCACCTCGAGGCAGACAGGGCTGCAAGCGCACACGGAAACAAGGGGTGAAAGGTGAGGCCCAGAGAGCCGTGGGAACACCAAGCCACAGCCAGGCCCCACACCCCCCAGCGAACGCGCAACAAAAGAAAGCGGTAGAGGGGGCAGAGCCACCAGAGTGGAAGCTGGGGGGAAGCGGGAAAAAAAAAAAAGGCAAGAAGACAAGGGGTGGAACCGCAAGAGGCTGGCGGAGTATAGGACAAAAACTAGAGTGGTCAAGTGGCCGCCCAGGTTCAGAGACAACCCCCTAACAGCGATAAGCACCCTGAGGAACAAGGAAGGGAAGGGGGAAAACAAAACCGCCAAAAGACAGCCACCAACAGAAGGGAAACCCAAGACTAACCAGGCCAAAGGGGGAACCGAAGCCATGGCAGGCAGAGACGGGAAACAGGGCACAAACGACTTGAAAAAAAGCAAGAATGAAACTCCAGCCTCCCCGAGCAAGGAGCGCAATAGCCAGGGGGACGGCACAATCACGCTAGACACGCTCCTGAAGAAAATAACAGAAGGGAACGAGCTGGCAAAAGCCACGAAAAAGACAGTAGATAGCATCCAGATGGAGTTAATAGCGATCAGAGCCGAGCAAAGCAGAGCCAATGGCAGAATAGACGAGGCAGAGAAAAGGATAGGCATGCTGGAAGACAATGCCAACATAACACATAAAGATCTGGGGCTGGTGATAAAGAGAACAACGGCACTACAAAAAGCCATGGCGGAGCAAGAGGACAGGAGCCGCAAGGGGAACATAAGACTCTTGGGAGTGCCCGAAGAGGAGGAAGATACACCGGGGGCATGCGCCCTAATGCTGGAGTCCCTAATACCCAAACTCACCGGACTCAGCTTCGACAAACCGCTCGAGATCACCAAAGCATATCGCATACCGGCCAGAAACCAAGCGAACAGCAACGCCCCTAGACCTATAATATGCAAACCCCTAAGAGAAAATCAAACTGATGCGATCTTTGCGGTAGCCAGGAAGGGCCGCCCGATGCTGGTAAACGGAAGCAAAGTAACAATCACCCAAGACTTCTCCAAACTAACAGTTGAGGCGAGGAAAGGCTTCCTAGCCCAGAGGGACCACCTGCGGAAAAAGAACATTGCATTCACCTTTGCGGGCCCGTCCAAAATGAAAGTGACAGATAGGCACGGAAGCAGAATCTTCGATGACCCCAACGACCTACACAGATATCTACAAGGCCCGGAACCAGAAGAGATGGAGCTACCAAGCCCGGGGGCAAAGCGAAGGGCATCCTCGGACGAAACACACGAAGGGGGCGAATAGGAAAGGAATGTTCTGTGTAACACGCATGCGCAACCAGGCACCGAGTCTCTGAACTTAACGAACAAATCTACCTCAGACAATCGCACAACAAGAGCAACCGCAGCTACCTCAGCAGAGCCACCGCAGCCACGGGAAGAAGGGGGAGAACACCAACTACCATATCCTTTTTCAGCCAGTACTCGACCGAACGAACCAACCGTAAGGGCTGGGGGCCAACCCAACACCAGAGACTTAGAAAGGACTTGGGGGGGGGAGTGTGAGGACCCTTGCTGTCGCACACCCGGTTTACTACTGACGGGGGAAGGGGGGAGGGGGGGAGGTGGGCGGGCGGGGGGGGTGAAGCTGGCGGACATGATAGTACATGGTACAGCCACCATTTGTGTAATGAACAAAATACCTCTACTCTTGCCTCTCTCTACAGGCATCCTATACTTTTTCCCTCTTTCTATTCCCTTCCAACCCCCTGGGGGGGGCTGCAGAACGCAAAGTACCAGCGACAACACCAGACCACCATGACAGACCCATCAAAAGCTGGCCTGTCCACTGACCTGAAGATAGTGTCCATGAACGTTAAAGGACTGAACCACCCGGTCAAACGAAGGAAAATATTAGAACACCTGGCCAAACTAAAGGGAGACGTATACATGCTGCAAGAGACCAAGCTCTCAGAAGAAGAAGCAAAGCAACTCAAAGCTAGATGGATAGGGGAAGTACTCTGCTCGCCGGCAAAGGGGAAAAAAAGAGGAGTTATAACGATCCTGAGCAAGAGGGCCAACCTAACAACACAAACAGCGGACGCAGACGAAGACGGCCGCATGCTAATAACGAGCGACCAGAGAGGAAGCGACAGAATTCACATGGTCAATATATACGGCCCCAACTCTGAAGACAAACAATTTTGGCAGGGGGTGGACAGCAAACTATCCGGCCTGCCCCAAGAAGACCTCCTGATCACAGCCGGGGACATGAACAAGACAATGGACCAGGCAACAGACAGGCACCCAAACAGACCGAGCCATAACTCCAACAACAACAACAACACCCTGAAAGACCTGTGCGTCAAACAGCATCTAGCAGACCCATGGAGGCTTCAACACCCGACAGCGCGCGAGTACACATTCTACTCACACCACACAACTCCTACAGCAGGATTGACTACATACTGATGTCCAACACGCACACGCACCTCATAGAAGAAACGGAGATAGCTCCAATCACCATCTCGGACCACGCTCACATAACACTCACTCTAAGCGGCAAACACAACGAAAACCCAACGAGGAGATGGAGGCTTAACGACGACATTCTCCAGAACAAAGAGAACGTTAAAGAAATCGAAGCCACAATTAAAGAATACCTCGAGCACAACGACAATGGCGAAGTAGGGAAGGACACCATATGGGACGCCCTCAAAGCGACACTAAGGGGGAAACTGATAAACATCAAATCCAGGATGAACAGAAGCAGAAACAAGAAAATCTTTGAGCTCGAGGAGGAGATAACAGCACTGGAGAGAGGTCACTGCGCAAACATAACGGACAAGAACACGCTCACCCTGCTCACAAAAAAGAAATACGAACTGAACAAGATCTTAAGCGAGAGGGCGGGGTCCTGGCTAACGAAGTTCAAATCAGTCAACCTATGCGCAGCAAACAAAGCAGGGAAACAGCTGGCATCCTACTTAAAGGCAAAACAGAGGCAGCACACGATAGCAGCAATAACAGATCGAACGAACAAGTCTCAAACAACGAACAAAGGAATACTAGAAGTCTTCAGACAATTCTACCAAGAGCTGTACACTGAGGATCAGACCCTGAGCAAAGATGCAGGACTAGATCTGCTCAATAACACCAACCTGCCAAAACTCAAGGAGGAGGAGAGGGAGCCGCTCGAAGCCGACATAACGGAAGAAGAGATTGGAACAGCCTAAGCCAACTGAAACAGAACAAAGCGCCAGGACCAGATGGATACTCCGCAGCGTTCTACAAAACTTTCAGCGAACACATTAAAACGCTAATGGCACAAACGTACTCGACATGCATCCAGAACGGGAAGATGACGGAGTCCATGTGCGAGGCCAATATCACCATAATCCCCAAAGAGGGGAAAGACCCACAATATCCCCAGAACTACAGACCAATATCGCTAATAAATGTCGACTGCAAAATCTACGCGAAGGTCTTAGCCAATAGACTAAACAGAATTCTGCCAGACATCATCCACACCTCACAAGTGGGATACATTAAAAACAGACTATCGCAGGACAACACAAGGCTACTGTGCCATCTAATCAACCACACAGCAAGTAGCAATGAACAGGCAGTCATGATAGCGCTGGATGCGGAGAAGGCCTTTGACAGAGTCTCGTGGCCCTTCTTGAGAAACTGCATGGGAAGTTTCGGACTGGGGGAAAAATACACGGCAATGGTCATGGCCCTCTACAACAAACCGAGAGCAAAAATAGTGGTAAACGGGAGTGCATCCAAAACGCTCACGCTGGGAAGAGGCACCAGACAAGGATGCCCCCTCTCCCCCGGCCTCTTCCTGCTCGCTCTAGAACCCCTGCTAGCCAGAATAAGGGATAACACAGATATAACAGGCGTCAAGATCAAGAAGAAGACTGTCAAACTAGCGGCGTACGCAGACGACATCCTAATCACAACAGCAAACCTCTCCACGTCAATAAAAGCGCTAATGGCCACAATAGGAGAATACGCGGAAGCCTCAGGCTACAAACTCAACAAGGAGAAATCAGAGTGCAAGCCAATGAATGTCCACACCACAAGAGAGGTCCTAGGCGAATCCGGACTGGCATGGCAGACGAAACCACTAAAATATCTAGGACTCCACTTTGGAAGAGACCTCACATCAACGCTACAACATAACGAGGACCTCACGCTGAAGAAGATAAAAGAAAGGCTGGAGCTATGGTCGCCAAAATACATAAGCTGGTGGGGAAGAATAGAGACCATCAAAATGATGATAACCCCGGTGATAAACTACACGCTAACAATGCTGCCACTCCCAATGACAGAGACATTCCACAAAAAACTAGACCAACTCATAAACATCTTCCTATGGAAAAACAAAAAACCAAGGATAAGCCTACAAAAACGAAGACTGGCTAGGGACCTTGGAGGCCTCAACCTGGCGAACTTCAAAACATACCAAACGGCATGCCTGGCGAGACAGGGTATTGCCTGGATAGACGGCACACAA
Source organism: Lissotriton helveticus (assembly GCF_964261635.1). Lineage (NCBI taxonomy): Eukaryota > Metazoa > Chordata > Amphibia > Caudata > Salamandridae > Lissotriton > Lissotriton helveticus. The sequence goes on along the minus strand of NC_136071.1, from coordinate 1,199,459,277 downwards.
ACATACAAACCAGTATGGCTAGAGGTCGAACAAGACATCCTGGGAGGGCTCAAGCCGATAGCCCTTCTGACGGCAAACCGGCACCCACTAAAGTCCAACGCCATACTGAAACACACGAGGGAGGCACTGATGAAAGTAGACAAACGCATGGCGCAGAAGCTGAAAAGCACAGCATGGGAATCTATCTGGTTCAACACAAAAGTAACCTATCATGGAGCGACATTGCAGAATGACATATGGATCGAGAAAGGCATCAGCCTCCCCAACCAGACAGAAACCAAGCAAGGACCGCTGACGTTCCAGAACCTACAGCAGCTACACAACCTCCCAAACCAAGAACTCTACAACTTCCTAAAGATCAAGACAGCCATAACGAAAGTGAACCTACACAGAGGGGAGCCAAGTATCATCAAGTGCCTGCAAGTCCTCAACTCAGCAGGTCACCAAACTGCAAGGATCTACAAGCTCCTAAGCCCCTCCACGCTGGCGCAAAACAAGAAAGCCACTAACGCATGGGAGACGCTCCTGGGCAGGCAACTGAATGAAATAGAACGAGCAAAAATGTGGAGCTCAGCGACAACAAACAAAGTCACCCCACAACTAGCGCAAACAAAGTATTGGCTACTCCACAAGGCCTACTGGACGCCATCCAAGCTCCACAAAGTCGGCATCGCAGAATCAGACAAATGCTGGAACTGCCAGAAAGAAGAAGGCACCCTCGAACACCTCATTTTCACCTGCGTGAAAGTCAAGAGGTTCTGGACACAAATAAACACCTTCTTGAACGATGTGCTCAAAACCGACCTAACAATCAGCTTCGTAAGCCTGGCGACAGAACACCTAACAGCGAACCTAAAAAGTAGAGAAGAGAGAGAACTCCTAGACCTACTACTCACAGCAGCCCTTAAAATAATCCTGACTAACTGGAAGAACACAGCCAAAGCAAACTTTAAAACATGGATTAATTGGGTCACCTTCCTGAGAGGACAGACAACATCACAGGCAACTTCTCGAAAGAACACAACGCCAAACTACACATGTGGCGCCCACTCGATGGCCACCTGAGGAAACCCCAGTAAACCCCCCTCCCCCCTTTTCCCCCCTCTTTCTCTTTTTCTCTTCCTTCCCCTCTTGTAATTGAGGGAAAAACAAACGAGAAGAGCGCGCATCCACAAATGGACTGTTATAGAAAAAAACGCTACTGTACGCACCACCTATATATATATTTTTTTGTATGGTTTTTGTATGCCAATAAAAGTTTTTAAATAAAAAAAAAAAAAAGAGTCTGTGGTTGGGGAGGGATAGACACACGATGAAGAAGGAAAGCCATGGGACAAGAAGCAGCCAATGAGAGGGACAATAAAGACAACAACAACACACCGATCAGATTGGGGACCCAAGGGAATATTTAAAGACCTCAGCTCTGGGAACATTCCCGAACAATATACAACAACAAAAGGGTTCCAGAGGGTCTAATGGTATAGTGAATCAACCGTGCAAGAAACCGGAAAGTACACGAACCTACCAACTAACTGAAAAAGATGGTAAACAAAGACATCCTGATAGATGGTCTAAGGTACCCATCAGTCACCACTCGGAACCGCCCTTCATCATTTGGGATTCCTTTTGTAGGCCATAACATGATGTACTATTCTCATGAGCAAACGTAACCAAGATGGTAAAGTGGTTCCTTTGACTGGAATAGAAAGTAGTATGGTCCTACACTACCTTAGAGAGGTAAGTGGCTAGTCATACAGTGACTGACAGAGTGCAGTGCAAAAATGGAAAACTAAATACAAAAGAATAAAAATGTGCAATTAAAATTGGATTAGGGAGTAATAAACAGTTTTATTCAGATGATACTCGCCCTACCAACGTTAACAAATTTGTCAAGACAGGTTTAGAAAATAGCTGTCTAGATGTGGTACCAGGTCGACATGTTTCAGCAATAGTGGACGTAAATATCCTTGCTTTCTTCAGGACCCAACAACAAATATTGCTACTGCAAAAACTAAGTTAAGTGAAAAAAGTGAAAAAACAAATATAAAGACAAGTGCAGAGATCACCTGAGGGTTCCTAGGTGTCACTTCCTGTCTTATTCTTACAGGTCGTGTGTTTGTCACAGGTTTGTAAGAAGTGAAGACCTCACCCCACCTGGCAGCGGCTCAGGAGAAGAGTGAAGCACCGCTCTGTCCGTCGGTACTCCAACGCCGGCATCTAAACCCACTGGGGTCAATGAAGACAGCCATGGTCAGCAATGCGTTGGATGTAAGCCTCTGTGAATTTTTACTAAGCCCACAACAGCTCTTTTGCCACCAGAGAGGTAGGCTCCTCCTGAAAAAGAGAAGGTCGCCACCAGCTACAGGAGGCTAGTATTAGGGTATTACCAATAGTGGAGGCAATTAGGAAGAGGGCTAAGATAGGGGGTTTATATTCCATGTTAGTTGAGTCTCAGGATGATGATTTGGCTGTTTAGGCCTGAAAATGGTCTGCACAATTAGGGTATGAAGGAGAGTTGATGCAGACTTCCATCGATATGGCAGGGAAAATATTGCTGTCATCAAATCTGCAAGCACAACATTATAAAACTATTTCCGATCTCTACCATACACCAGTGCGCATGGTGAAGTGGAGGTTGGGATGCTGATGGAAAATGTTTTAGGTGCAGCGCCGACAGAGCTGATGCTGTACATATCTTTTTTGACGGTACGGCATTGACAAACTTTGTACAACAAATAGAGATGTTTTTGCAAGAGGTTACAGGTATTTCAATACCAATCGCGAAGGAAATGATGATACCAAATGTATGGTATCATGTCTCAAGTGAACAGCCAACATATCAATTTAGATATATGACATCTACTGCCTCAGCAGTGGCACGGTTATGTATAGCCTCATGGCTTCAAAGAGAGGCTCCTATATTCCAGATGTGGTGGAGCGCTACATTTTAGAATGTTTTAATATGGAGCATAGTTTATATTCTTTAAAGTCACTCAGACGGCAAAAACTGGGGCTGCAGATTTGGGAATGTTTGATAAAGTACATGAAATAATTATTTGATTTTGGGCCCATAACTATACTATGGTTTGTTTTGTTATTGTCTCTTGACCTTGTTCGGCGTTTTCTTTCAATTGACTGCATTACTACTGAAATACTTTGTATGCATTGACCATAAAATGTTTGATTTGTATCTGTGTCATGGATTGACCTAATAAAAAAAAAGAGAAGGTCGAGCTATATACCCTGCTTTTCTTTTCTGTCAACATGTTTCAGCACTGTAATATTGCCCATACGAGGCCAAGGGCCTTCCCCAGGGCAATAGCTATATCCCACTGGATATTGTAAAAGAGTCCCTGGTTCAAAGGGCACGTCATGCAGGGTTTGAACCAAGACTATAGCTATCCCACCAGATATTGTAAAGAGTCCCTGGTTGAAAGGGCATCTTATGCAGGTTGTGATGCGCGCGTTCCAGGCTCTGTGCCCCCGGAGGGCGGGCCGCCACCTGTTGTGCAGCAGCACTGCCTGTGCCGGACTCCGCAGTCACGGTCGTTGTACCCCAGCTCCTGTTCACAATCCCTCTGATCTTCGGCGCTTTGTCCCCTGTAAGCCGAGCCCCGGGGTCAGCATCAGACGGCGCTGGGCGTGCGCCGCCCGGACATTGATACCCGGGCCTTGGAAGCGTGCAGGGCGCGCCCTGTGCCCCCGCCCCGGGCGGCAAGCCGCAGGTGTAACCGATCCCCCTCCAGGTAAGGCTCGCACTTCACAATAATCCAGCCTCCCCCCCCCCCCTGCCAGCAGCTCGGCCGCCCCAGTGATGCTGCGCACCTGACACCCCCCCCCCCCCCCCATCCCCGGCCCCAGTGATGCTGCGCACCTGACACCCCCGCCCCATCCCCGGCCACAAGATGTTCACCCAGCGATGGAGCATGGAGGACACCCGATCCGGGCGCTCAGGCCTCGGCGCGGCCGCCTCCATTCATGGCCGGCTGCCCCGCCGACAAAGGGCCCCTCCGGGCCCCTGGAGACCCTCGCCCACCCGAGGCTCCCAGGGCACCTGGGACAGGGGCCACCTGCTCCGGGGGCAGGGGCGTCACTGGCGCACGTGGCAAGGTGCCGCGTCATCACCGACCTGTGGGAAACCCCAACACCTGGGTGACCTCAGGCACCTGACTGAGCACGAGGCAGAAAACCACATCCCCACCACCCTGAAAGGAATCTGCAACCATGGCCCACTCCTGGCATCCGCACACCTCACAGCACACCATACCACACCACCACCACCGTGAAAAGTATCTGAACAGCATGACTCACTTCCGACACGCACCATGCCCACGAGGCGTGGTACAACACCACCACCACCGTGTAAGGTATCTGAGCACCATGACTCACTTCCGGCACCCACACTGCCCACAAGGCGCCGCACTGCACCCCCCCCACCGTGCAGGAATACGGTGAGCGATGCCCACTCCTGGCATCAGTCACTGCTCACAACATGCCCTCCAATGCCACCACCATGCTGATGAAACCAGTGTGCGACTCTCTGCTCGAAGCAGGACGGGTCAGAAAGCACAGAGGGGCAGATTTACGAGCCCCTTGCGCCTCTTTTACGCCGCCGTTGCATCACTTTTGTGACCCAGCGGCAGCACAAAGCCTGCGCCATGCTGCCGGGTATTTATAACGTGACGCATCTGGGAGATGCGCCACGTTGTGAAGCCCTGCGCCACATGTGGGCATTCCAACACAGGGGGGAGGCGTTCCGGTGCAGGAACGCCTCTTAAATGTGGCTGAGTGAAATCTACAAGATTTCACTCAGTCACTTTTATGTCCATGCTACGTCAAAACCCTGTGTCTGCTTGAAGCAGGCGTAAGGATTGACGCAGCATGTTAGGCATAGGGGCACACCAAACCTTGCTGGAGCTGCGTCGCATTGTAATTGTGGCGCATCAGTGGTGGCGCACGGGTGGGCACATACATCGCTACACTTCTGGCGCATCTCTGCTGATTAGCAGAGATGCGCCAGAAGTCGTAAATCTGCCATTCACTTTGTAATCTGGCTCCATCATGGGCAATGTGAGCTTCCACACTTGTGCGACCCGACTATCGGGAAGGCAGAGAACAACAACACCACCATCTAGGAAGTGACACTCACAGTCAAAATGTTCTAACGTTTTTTGCTTTCAGATTTAGACACTACAAAAGTGTGAGCTTGTTTTGAAATAAATAATGGTTTGGACCCCCTGCGAGTTTTCTCCCAGGGGTGACGGGGGGGGGAGGGGGATTTTTTGGTACCTTTCCTGTCCATTACTGACAGCTTTTTCCTGGTGCTGATGGACAGAAAAAACGCCTTTACAGAGATGACCCTATTTTGGGTGCGATGCAACCGTGTAAGAGTAGGTAGGGTAAGAGGGGTGACTGCAGGGTGAGTGAGTGACCGAATGAATTCGGGGCAGATGTAAGTGCAGAGTGGGACGAGTGAATGCATGGTTAGTGATGGGCTTGTTTGAGTGAGATTGCAGATTGAGCAGTGAGGGGGACAGGTGAGTGAAGTGTCACATTAGTGCAGTGTGAGTAGTGTGCTCATGTGACTTCAGGGTAAGGAACAGGGTGAACAGCACAAGTGCATTGTGAGTGCAGAGTGATCACAGTGAGGGAAGGGAGAGCAGATGAATGGTGTGAGTGCCTGGTGATCAGTGTGAGTGCACTGAGATCACTGTGAGTGCAGGGTGAGTGGGTGAATGGTGTGAGTGAATGGTGATCAGTGTGAGTGCAGGGTGAGTGGGTGAATGGTGTGAGTGAATGGTGATCAGTGTGAGTGCACTGAGATCACTGTGAGTGCAGGGTGAGTGGGTGAATGGTTTGAGTGAATGGTGATCAGTGTGAGTGCAGGGTGAGAGGGTGAATGGTGTGAGTGCATTGTGATCGCTGTGAGTGCAGGGTGATCGTGAAAGTGAAGGGCGAGAAAGAGGAGTGAGTTGTCTGAAAGGAGGGTGCATTCCCAGACACTTGAAGTAACTCAGCACGTTATTGAGGGCCGGCGTAGGGTTTCAGATATAAGTTAAACGACTGCTATTATGCAGTGCTTTAAGTGGGATGAAAAAACTGGGGGGTCTCTCAAAGGGGCCTGGCCGATATAATTAAGGGCGCCGCTTAAAACATTTATACTAAAAATCTGTGCTCAGCATAATGTGCCGCCTGACTGGTATTTCGTTGCTTCTGTTATTGCCTCCACGTAAGTAACATTACGCCTACAACAAGCCAGGACTATTGGCGTTGTCAAAGTTTGCTAGTTGCATAAGATAAATGTACTACATGCATACATACAACTATAGCTTTGTTGTAAATAATATTTAAAATGCTTTAGTCCTTGTGCAAGAGGTTGTGGCGTAATGGCTAGAGCTGACAACTTTTGAGCTGAGGAAGCAGGTTGGAGTCTCAGCTTCGGCTCAACATCCTGTGTTTCTGGGCAAAATACTTATTCGCCCGTGCCTACCAAAAGATACATAAAGATGCCCTTGTTGGTGCTCATGTAAAGCACTTCAAGTTTAGCAATACAGAACTGCAAAAAAATAAAAGTTACATCAAAGCAGTGAACTGCTGCAGGTAAGATTTGTTTTTCCAGTCTGAGTGTGAGATGAAAATGTCTCGAGCCTGCTTTTAAGAGCTGCTGGTGCTGAGCACCGGCAGGACCCGGCCCACTTAAAGCCCTGCTATTATGGCATTAATCAGGGGTCAAGGGTGAGGAAATAAATAATGTGCTGATCCTGCATTAAACTTCCAGTCTTATGATCAGGGTTGCCAGCTTATTAATTTGGTGTCCCAGACAGGACAAACATAAGCAGTCACCTAAAGCCAAATTTTCAGCACTTATCTGTGCATACTTCAAACAGTAAGTATAAATAGAAAGCACTTTTAATTGTGTTCAAGGGCTGCCTGAATGATCCATGAATGAAAATTAAAGGGAACAAAGACAGAAAAGTCACATTACAAATGAATACATACTTTTTTTTATTTACAATCCTATTTAGTGTCAAGACAAAGTAATTGCAGGGTCTTTAAACAACACATGGCTCGCATTTTTCTTTAAGGAACCCTACTTTATATTCCTTTCCATGAAATGGATTCTCACACGACAGCAGTTAATCTAAAATACAAATGCAAAGGGACCCCAGGGGTACTGGAACCAGAAAAAATTGTAAGCCTTGGTAAACAGTTTACAAAGGTATATAAATGTGCAAATGGTCTTTAAAGACCGATGAAAAATTGGGGCGTGCTGGAGATACGATTCCAGACACTGCCCAGCCGAGCCGTGGCTGGTCATACGACAGGGGTGAGGGGTCTGAAGCCTTTTTAGGTAGGTTCAGACTTTGTCCCACACTTCTGTTTGGGAAGTTTCAGGTTCTGTGCCCCCCTGATTGCATAACTTTGCACTGCCCCTTTGATTGGTTCATTCTAAGTCTCTGGACCACTTGTTTGGGCTATTCTAGGCTCCCCCCTCCCCCAGCTTGAGCACCTTCAAGGTCATCAGCTCTGGAGCCACATATCTCTTTATGTGATTTCAGGCTCTGCATGCCTCATTTATGCAGATTAAGGCTCTGCATGCCTGGTTTGTGCGGTTTCAGGTTCTGCATGCTTGCTATGTGCAGTTTCAGACCCTACATGCCTGGTGTGTGTAGTGTCAGGCTCTGCATGCCTGGTATGCGCAGTTTCAGGCTCTGTATGCCTGATATGTGCAGTTTCAGGTTCTGATCACCAGGAAAATGCAGTTTCAGGCTCTGGTATGCCTGATATGTGCAGTTTCAGGCTCTGCGTGCCTGGTATGTGCAGTTTCAGGCTCTGCATGCCTAGTATGTGCAGTTTCAGGTTCTGCACGCCAGGAATGTGCAATTTCAGGCTCTGCATGCCTGGTATGTCCTCTTTCAGGCTCTGTGTGCCGGGTATGTGCTCTTTCAGGCTCTGTGTGCCTGGTATGTGCAGTTTCAGGCTCTGCATGCCTGGTGTGTGTAGTGTCAGGCTCTGCATGCCTGGTTTGTGCAGTGTAGGGTTCAGAATGCTTTGTCCCTGCAGTGTGCTTGGAATGCTTGGCCCGTGCAGTTTCAGTCTTTGCACACCCGGTTTGTGCAGTGAAAGGCTCTTAATACTTGGTACATGCAGTTTCAGTCTGTGTGTAGAAATCGAAAATAATTGGCGTTAGCATGAGCGGAAGCCATCTTGTTTGTGGCATCCATTTTTGTCAGCTATGTAATTCTTCTGTCTTCACCTTTGCTTGCCTTTCTATTCTGCTTGTGTCATCAGCTGTGGTGCCCTCCTTCTGTACTGAGCCAAAGCAATGTACGAGAAAAGGCCTGTAGCTGCTAGAATGCACCTGGGTAAAGATGTAACTGTCGATCACTCTTTGCTACTGTGAGCAGTTCTGTTCCCCCTCCCACTTTGCTGACTAAGTGATCTCCATCTGCCCGTGTTTGTCGATAGTTATTCCTGTGTATGCTTGTACCTTCTATTTGTATCTACATGCCTACAGTGCATAAAAAGTTGTACATAAGGGCTGTGTTCTGTGACTTCAGTGTACTACCTCAGGAAGCAGTCAAGGGTGCTATGTGGACGTAGTCACACTCATGAGTGATTAATAAACTTGTTCTTTGAATTCCAGCTTCAGTGCCAATTGCTCTTTTGTTGGTCTATGGACCCGTGGACAAGATAAGGGTGAACCCTGCATGTGTGTGCCCCTTAAAAAGGCACATTTCCACATGTGCACACCTTCTTTGTGCAGTGAAGAATCAGCATGTTTGACCCATGCAGTTTCAGGCTCATACACCTGGTTTGTGCAGTTTAAGGCTCAGAATACTTTGCCCGAGCAGTTTCAGTCTATGCACACTCAGTGTGTGCAGTGTAAGGCTCATAATGCTTGGTCCATGCAGTTTCAGTCTTTGCATGCCTGGTTTCTGCAGTATAAGGCTCTTAAAACTTGGTACATGCAGTTTCAGGCTTTGCACGCCTGGTTTGTACAGTGTTAGGCTCAGAATGTTTTTTCCATGCAGTTTCAGGCTAAGACTCATGGTTTATGCAGTGAAAGGCTCTGAATGCTTGGTCCATGCAGTTTCAGGCTCAGACTCCTGGTTTGTGCAGTGTAAGGCTCGGAATGCTTGGTCCATGCAGTTTCAGGCTCAGACTCCTGGTTTATGCAGTGTAAGGCTCGGAATGTTTGGTCCATGCAGTTTCAGGCTCAGACTCCTGGTTTATGCAGTGTAAGGCTCGGAATGCTTGGTCCATGCAGTTTCAGGCTTAGACTCCTGGTTTATGCAGTGTAAGGCTCGGAATGCTTGGTCCATGCAGTTTCAGGCTCAGACTCCTGGTTTATGCAGTGTAAGGCTCGGAATGCTTGGTCCATGCAGTTTCAGGCTCAGACTCCTGGTTTATGCAGTGTAAGGCTCGGAATGCTTGGTCCATGCAGTTTCAGGCTCAGACTCCTGGTTTATGCAGTGTAAGGCTCGGAATGCTTGGTCCATGCAGTTTCAGGCTCAGACTCCTGGTTTATGCAGTGTAAGGCTCGGAATGCTTGGTCAATGCAGTTTCAGGCTCAGACTCCTGGTTTATGCAGTGTAAGGCTCGGAATGCTTGGTCCATGCAGTTTCAGGCTCAGACTCCTGGTTTATGCAGTGTAAGGCTCGGAATGCTTGGTCCATGCAGTTTCAGGCTCAGACTCCTGGTTTATGCAGTGTAAGGCTCGGAATGCTTGGTCCATGCAGTTTCAGGCTCAGACTCCTGGTTTATGCAGTGTAAGGCTCGGAATGCTTGGTCCATGCAGTTTCAGGCTCAGACTCCTGGTTTATGCAGTGAAAGGCTCTGAATGCTTGGTCCATGCAGTTTCAGGCTCAGACTCCTGGTTTATGCAGTGTAAGGCTCGGAATGCTTGGTCCATGCAGTTTCAGGCTCAGACTCCTGGTTTATGCAGTGTAAGGCTCGGAATGTTTGGTCCATGCAGTTTCAGGCTCAGACTCCTGGTTTATGCAGTGTAAGGCTCGGAATGCTTGGTCCATGCAGTTTCAGGCTCAGACTCCTGGTTTATGCAGTGAAAGGCTCGGAATGCTTGGTCCTTGCAGTTTCAGGCTCAGACTCCTGGTTTATGCAGTGTAAGGCTCGGAATGCTTGGTCCATGCAGTTTCAGGCTCAGACTCCTGGTTTATGCAGTGTAAGGCTCGGAATGCTTGGTCCATGCAGTTTCAGGCTCAGACTCCTGGTTTATGCAGTGAAAGGCTCGGAATGCTTGGTCCTTGCAGTTTCAGGCTCAGACTCCTGGTTTATGCAGTGAAAGGCTGGGAATGCTTGGTCCTTGCAGTTTCAGGCTCAGACTCCTGGTTTATGCAGTGAAAGGCTCGGAATGCTTGGTCCTTGCAGTTTCAGGCTCAGACTCCTGGTTTATGCAGTGAAAGGCTGGGAATGCTTGGTCCTTGCAGTTTCAGGCTCAGACTCCTGGTTTATGCAGTGAAAGACTCGGAATGCTTGGTCCTTGCAGTTTCAGGCTCAGACTCCTGGTTTATGCAGTGTAAGGCTCGGAATGCTTGGTCCATGCAGTTTCAGGCTCAGACTCCTGGTTTATGCAGTGTAAGGCTCGGAATGCTTGGTCCATGCAGTTTCAGGCTCAGACTCCTGGTTTATGCAGTGAAAGGCTCGGAATGCTTGGTCCTTGCAGTTTCAGGCTCAGACTCCTGGTTTATGCAGTGTAAGGCTCGGAATGCTTGGTCCATGCAGTTTCAGGCTCAGACTCCTGGTTTATGCAGTGTAAGGCTCGGAATGCTTGGTCCATGCAGTTTCAGGCTCAGACTCCTGGTTTATGCAGTGAAAGGCTCGGAATGCTTGGTCCATGCAGTTTCAGGCTCAGACTCCTGGTTTATGCAGTGAAAGGCTCGGAATGCTTGGTCCTTGCAGTTTCAGGCTCAGACTCCTGGTTTATGCAGTGTAAGGCTCGGAATGCTTGGTCCATGCAGTTTCAGGCTCAGACTCCTGGTTTATGCAGTGAAAGGCTCGGAATGCTTGGTCCTTGCAGTTTCAGGCTCAGACTCCTGGTTTATGCAGTGTAAGGCTCGGAATGCTTGGTCCATGCAGTTTCAGGCTCAGACTCCTGGTTTATGCAGTGAAAGGCTCGGAATGCTTGGTCCTTGCAGTTTCAGGCTCAGACTCCTGGTTTATGCAGTGAAAGGCTGGGAATGCTTGGTCCTTGCAGTTTCAGGCTCAGACTCCTGGTTTATGCAGTGAAAGGCTCGGAATGCTTGGTCCTTGCAGTTTCAGGCTCAGACTCCTGGTTTATGCAGTGAAAGGCTGGGAATGCTTGGTCCTTGCAGTTTCAGGCTCAGACTCCTGGTTTATGCAGTGAAAGGCTCGGAATGCTTGGTCCTTGCAGTTTCAGGCTCAGACTCCTGGTTTATGCAGTGAAAGGCTCGGAATGCTTGGTCCTTGCAGTTTCAGGCTCAGACTCCTGGTTTATGCAGTGTAAGGCTCGGAATGCTTGGTCCATGTAGTTTCAGGCTCAGACTCCTGGTTTATGCAGTGTAAGGCTCGGAATGCTTGGTCCATGCAGTTTCAGGCTCAGACTCCTGGTTTATGCAGTGAAAGGCTCGGAATGCTTGGTCCATGCAGTTTCAGGCTCAGACTCCTGGTTTATGCAGTGAAAGGCTCGGAATGCTTGGTCCATGCAGTTTCAGGATCAGACACCTGCTTTGTGCGGTGTAAGGTTTGAAATGTTTGGCCCGAGCAGGTTCAGACTATGGACGCCTGGTTTGTGCAGTATAAGGCATGGTATGCTTGGTCCGTGCAGTTTCAGGTTACTCATGCCTGGTTAGTGCAGTGTAAAGCTCCTTATGCTTGGTTTGTGCAGTATAAGGCATGGTATGCTTGGTCCGTGCAGTTTCAGGCTCTTCACGCCTGGTTTGTGCAGTGTAAGACTCGTAATGCGTGGCAAAGCAGTTTCAGGCTCTGCACACCTGTTTCTTGGCAGTGTAGGGCTCAGAAAGCTTGGTCCGTGCAGTTTCAGGCTCTGCACACCTGTTTCTTGGCAGAGTAGGGCTCAGAAAGCTTGGTCCGTGCAGTTTCAGGCTCTGCACACCTGTTTCTTGGCAGAGTAGGTCTCAGAATGCTTGGTCCGTGCAGTTTCAGTTTCTGCATGCCTGGTTAGTGCAGTGTAAAGCTCCTTATGCTTGGTCTGTGCAGTTTCCTGCTATCATCCATAGTTTAGGTGATTTAAATCACTTCACCATTGGTTTCGCAGTTTCAGACTCCACACAACTCATTTGTCTGGTTTCATGCTGAGACTGCTTTGTGAAGTATGAGGCCATAGGCCCTGATTTTTTGCAGTTTAAGGCTCTGCATGCCTTGTTTATGAAGTGTAAGTCTCAAAATGTTTGGGCTTTGCAGGGTTTGGCTTTGTATGCTTAGTTTGTGGAGTGTAGGGTGTGGTATGCTTGGTCCATGCAGTGTGCAGTGTGTTTGGAACACTTGGGCTGTACAGTAGGCTCTTAATACTTAGTACATGCAGTTTCAGGCTCTGCACACCTGGATTTGCAGTGTAAGGCTCAACATGCTTAGCAGGTGCAGTTTCAGGCTCAGACACATGGGGGCCGATTCACAGAACTAATCTGAGACAAAATCCTAAACTTACTACTTTTGGTATTTACAGAAGGCACTTACTACTTTTGTATTCACATTACTACTTTTGGTATTTACAGAAGGCACTTACTACTTTTGGTATTCACAGAAGGCACTTGCTACTTTTGGTATTCACAGAAGGCACTTACTACTTTTGGTATTTACAGAAGGCACTTACTACATTTGGTATTCACAGAAGGCACTTACTACTTTTGGCATTTACAGAAGGCACTTACTACATTTGGTATACACCAAAGGCACTTACTACTTTTGGTATTCATAGAAGGCACTTACTCAGTTCGGTATTCACAGAAGGCACTTACTACTTTTGGTATTTATAGAAGGCACGTACTACTTTTGGTATTCACAGAAGGCACTTACTAATTTTGGCACTTACTACTTTTGGTATTTACAGAAGGCACTTACTAATTTTGGTATTTACAGAAGGCACTTACTACTTTTGGTATTTACAGAAGGCACTAACTACTTTTGGTATTTACAGAAGGCACTTACTACTTTTGGTATTCACAGAAGGCACTTACTTCTTTTGGTATTTACAGAAGGCACTTACCACATTTGGTATTCACAGAAGGCACTTACTACTTTTGGCATTTGTATTCACAGAAGGCACTTACTACTTTTGGTATTCATAGAAGGTACTTACTCAGTTCGGTATTCACAGAAGGCACTTACTACTTTTGGTATTCACAGAAGGCACTTACTCATTTCGGTATTCACAGAAGGCACTTACTACTTTTGGTATTTACAGAAGGCACGTACTACTTTTGGTATTCACAGAAGGCACTTACTCATTTCGGTATTCACAGAAGGCACTTACTACTTTTGGTATTTACAGAAGGCACGTACTACTTTTGGTATTCACCGAAGGCACTTATTACTTTTGGTAGTTACAGAAGGCACTTACTACTGTTGGTATTCACAGAAGGCACTTACTACTTTTGGTATTTACAGAAGGCACTTACTACTTTTGGTATTTACAGAAGGCACTTACTACTTTTGGTATTCACAGAAGGCACTTACTACTTTTGGTATTTACAGAAGGCACTTACTACTTTTGGTATTTACAGAAAGCACTTAATACTTTTGGTATTCACAGAAGGCACTTACTACTTTTGGAATTTACAGAAGGCACTTACTACATTTGGTATTCACAGAAGGCACTTACTACTTTTGGTATTTACAGAAGGCACTTACTACTTTTGGTATTCACAGAAGGCACTTACTACTTTTGGTATTCACAGAAGACACTTACTCATTTCGATATTCACAGAAGGCACTTACTACTTTTGGTATTTACAGAGGGCACTTACTACTTTTGGTATTCACAGAAGGGACTTACTTCTTTTGGTATTCACAGAAGGCACTTACTACTTTTGGTATTCACAGAAGGCACTTACTACTTTTGGTATTTACAGAAGGCACTTACTACTTTTGGTATCCACAGAAGGCATGTATTACTTTTGGTAGTTACAGAAGGCACTTACTACTTTTGGTATTTACAGAAGGCACTTAGTACTTTTGGTATTCACAGAAGGCACTTATTATTTTTGGTAGTTACAGAAGCCACTTACTACTTTTGGTATTTACAGAAGGCACTTACTACTTTTGGTATTTACAGAATGCACTTACTACTTTTGGTATTTACAGAAGGCACTTAGTACTTTTGGTATTCACAGAAGGCACTTACTACTTTTGGTATTTACAGAATGCACTTACTACTTTTGGTATTTACAGAAGGCACTTAGTACTTTTGGTATTCACAGAAGGCACTTACTACTTTTGGGATTCACAGAATGCACTTACTACTTTTGGTATTCACAGAAGGAACTTACTACTTTTGGTATTCACAGAATGCACTTACTACTTTTGGTATTTACAGAAGGCACTTACTACTTTTGAATTCACATTACTACTTTTGGTATTTACAGAAGGCACTTACTACTTTTGGTATTCACAGAAGGCACTTGCTACTTTTGGTATTCACAGAAGGCACTTACTACTTTTGGTATTTACAGAAGGCACTTACTACATTTGGTGTTCACAGAAGGCACTTACTACTTTTGGCATTTACAGAAGGCACTTACTACTTTTGGTATACACCAAAGGCACTTACTACTTTTGGTATTCATAGAAGGCACTTACTCAGTTCGGTATTCACAGAAGGCACTTACTACTTTTGGTATTCACAGAAGGCACTTACTCATTTTGGTATTCACAGAAGGCACTTACTAATTTTGGCACTTACTACTTTTGGTATTTTCAGAAGGCACTTACTATTTTTGGTATTTACAGAAGGCACTTACTACTTTTGGTATTTACAGAAGGCACTAACTACTTTTGGTATTTACAGAAGGCACTTACTACTTTTGGTATTCACAGAAGGCACTTACTACTTTTGGTATTTACAGAAGGCACTTACCACATTTGGTATTCACAGAAGGCACTTACTACTTTTGGCATTTGTATTCACAGAAGGCACTTACTACTTTTGGTATTCATAGAAGGCACTTACTCAGTTCGGTATTCACAGAAGGCACTTACTACTTTTGGTATTCACAGAAGGCACTTACTCATTTCGGTATTCACAGAAGGCACTTACTACTTTTGGTATTTATAGAAGGCACGTACTACTTTTGGTATTCACAGAAGGCACTTACTCATTTCGGTATTCACAGAAGGCACTTACTACTTTTGGTATTTACAGAAGGCACGTACTACTTTTGGTATTCACCGAAGGCACTTATTACTTTTGGTAGTTACAGAAGGCACTTACTACTGTTGGTATTCACAGAAGGCACTTACTACTTTTGGTATTTACAGAAGGCACTTACTACTTTTGGTATTTACAGAAGGCACTTACTACTTTTGGTATTCACAGAAGGCACTTACTACTTTTGGTATTTACAGAAGGCACTTACTACTTTTGGTATTTACAGAAAGCACTTAATACTTTTGGTATTCACAGAAGGCACTTACTACTTTTGGAATTTACAGAAGGCACTTACTACATTTGGTATTCACAGAAGGCACTTACTACTTTTGGTATTTACAGAAGGCACTTACTACTTTTGGTATTTACAGAAGGCACTTACTACTTTTGGAATTTACAGAAGGCACTTACTACATTTGGTATTCACAGAAGGCACTTACTACTTTTGGTATTTACAGAAGGCACTTACTACATTTGGTATTCACAGAAGGCACTTACTACTTTTGGTATTCACAGAAGGAACTTACTACTTTTGGTATTCACAGAAGGAACTTACTACTTTTGGTATTCACAGAAGGAACTTACTACTACTTTTGGTATTCACAGAAGGAACTTACTACTTTTGGTATTCACTGAATGCATTTAGTAGTAGTAAAGTAAGCTTACACAATTCTACCCTGGACTCCGCCTGGCTTCCTAGCAGTCTTTAACCACCCTCATACCCGCGCCCTCTCATACATATGTGATGTTATGTCAAGCAAGGCATCTGGAGAGAGAGGTGGGGGAGCAGCAGGGCGGAGGGGTGGGGGGCAGCGGACAGGGAGGGAGGGGCAGATTTAGTAATGTGAACTGAGGCCACAGACACGTGTTGCACGTGCTGTGCGTGCTTCTGGAGATGCCCCCGCCTCTTCTTGTGGGGTTGGAGCAGGGGCTCGGGTTTTATTTGTATCTCCAGGTAAACGTGGCGTCGGGTTCAAGCCCCGCCTGCTGCAGTCTCAGCTCAGGCACTGCTGGGGGGATGAGGACGCCCCTGAGGCCGCCCCAGGCCCACCAGCCTTAGAAAGGATCCTTACTGTCCGGAAACCACCCTCTGTACCCTAAAGTCTAGTCCAGACCCTGCCCCAGCCCCACCAGCCTTAGAAAGGATCCTTACTGTCCGGAAACCACCCTCTGTACCCTAAAGTCTAGTCCAGACCCTGCCCCAGCCCCACCAGCCTTAGAAAGGATCCTTACTGTCCGGAAACCACCCTCTGTACCCTAAAGTCTAGTCCAGACCCTGCCCCAGCCCCACCAGCCTTAGAAAGGATCCTTACTGTCCGGAAACCACCCTCTGTACCCTCAAGTCTAGTCCAGACCCTGCCCCAGCCCCACCAGCCTTAGAAAGGATCGTGACTGGTGGGGAACAACCCTCTCTCTCCTCAAGTCTACCACAGACCCCGCCCCAGCCCTGCTGGCTTCCAAGAGACCTCGGCCTGTGGGGGTAGGACAGGATGGCTCTGTGCACCCCCCTCACATGCCCTCCTCTGTAATACACCCCCCAACCCCCACTGCAGCGATGAGGGGCGCCCTGTGCGCCCTCCCCCCCTCACATGCCTCCCTCTGTAATGCCCCCACTGGCTGCAGCGATGAGCGGCTCCCCGCGCACCCCCCGCTCCTCCACAGCCCCGGGGCTCCCCTCCCTCTCGGGGCAGAGGCCGCCCTCGGTGCCCCTCTTCCTGGAGGGTAATTGTAGCGGCGCGGGCAGCATATGGCGGAGCGGGCACCTGCTGCTGGAGCAGCTGGGGACCGGGGCGGGATCAATCGAGCATTAATGGCCTGTGTCTGTCTGTCTGTCTGCAGCGCTGCGCCTCCCCCGCACCCCTCCCAGGGAGCCCCGTGCCCTGGGGGGCCGCAGCCTGCTTTCAGCCTGCCAGGCCCCGCCGGTGTGTGGTTACTGCTCCCGGCCCGCTGCTGCTGGTGCCATGAAAGGGGGGCTCTCCTGCCCCCCCCCCCCATCCAGGGCCCCTCACACTCTCCTGCCCATCCCATCCAGGGACCCTCACACGCTCTCCTGCCCATCCCATCCAGGGACCCTCAACAGCTCCCGCTCTCCTGCTCATCCCATCCAGGGACCCTCAACAGCTCCCGCTCTCCTGCCCAGCTCCCGCTCTCCTGCCCATCCCATCCAGGGACCCTCAACAGCTCACGCTCTCCTGCCCATCCCATCCAGGGACCCTCAACAGCTCCCGCTCTCCTGCCCATCCCATCCAGGGACCCTCAACAGCTCACGCTCTCCTGCTCATCCCATCCAGGGACCCTCAACAGCTCCCGCTCTCCTGCCCAGCTCCCGCTCTCCTGCCCATCCCATCCAGGGACCCTCAACAGCTCACGCTCTCCTGCCCATCCCATCCAGGGACCCTCAACAGCTCCCGCTCTCCTGCCCATCCCATCCAGGGACCCTCAACAGCTCACGCTCTCCTGCCCATCCCATCCAGGGACCCTCACCGCTCACCGGAAGCCACAGGGGCTGGTACACGGATCCGGGGCAAGGGAGGGGGGGGGAGGGCTGCTGAGAGGCCGTGTCTCTGAGAGGCCAACTCATCAGAAGGGGCCAGAGAGGCCCAACGAGGTGTGAGTGTGATACTCTGAGAGGCCATGGCTGCGAGAGGCCGGTGACCATACGACACGAGCAGGGCTGTGGCCAGTAACAGGGGAGAGCCTGGAATGGGTCAGTCACAGGCAGCCGGTGTCATAATGGAATCCTGATTTATTTATTAAATGGTTTGTTAAAGACGGTGCAGCTCATTGTATGGATGGAGCGTTGGGGGGCGGAGGGGGGGGGGGGCTAGAAGGCTCGCGTGGGCCCTTTCACACTCCTACTAGGCCTGGCTTGATAGAATATATTCTGCTATAAAGTATTCACGGCGCATTACAAAGCGCCCAGTTCATTAAATTATACCCAGAGTGAGCGTTGGCTCCGCCCAGAGGCTTAACCCTTGCACCCTTTTGTTGTATCACTCCACCGCCCATAAAGGCTTCCTTTGGAATGCGCAGGGACTATTTTACCTGAGAGCAGAGCACAATCCTCAGGCTGCTTGGCGCCTTTTGTTCCTCAAGATTAGCAAATAAACTTGGCTATTTGTTCAGGGTATTGGTGCACTCAATAGGAGAGGCTTGGTGTGATAAACAAACCTTGTGCATGCAACACGTCGCCATGTTTTGGTTTTCTCTGTGAGTCCCTTCCTCTCTGACAGCTGCGCCTAGAGGGCGAAGCGCTGCCCTGGGACCCCAGGGCACCTCACTCACGGCCCCAATAAAACCCAAACGGTTTGGGGTCACCTGAGCTTCAGGTGTAGGGGGACGGTCTGGGGGTCAAGCCTCAACTGCCCCTGGTGGCATTGAGCCAAGGCTAGTGTTTAGGTCTGGCCTGACAAGGCTCTCTCTGCACCTGTTGTTAGCATTTCTGTGACTTAAAATGCGTGGCACCGCCCAATGGAGTATTGCACTCTCTCGCTGCATGCTATTGGCTGGTTGGTCTCTCGCTGCTTGCTATTGGCTGGTTGGTGTATCCTTCCGCCTCCTATGGAGTGCTTCTGATGTCATGGAGGATGGACTCAAGAACACAATGAAAGCAACAGGAATCCTGACACTTTACATTTCTGGTCTCTTTGCTGCACCGTGTCCCAGAAAACAACCGTTTTTTATTTGTTTTTTCAAAGGAGCCGGCTTCGAAGGCCGGGTGTTAGCCACGTCATTGTGATTTTTATAACATTATGTACATCGTTAGCTTGCTTTTAGGGGCTTGCACTCTGTCCTCTTCACCCAGAGGTCTGTCCGTGTGTTCTTTACATTGCCAAAACTCTCATGTTTCCCAAGTTTCTAAACTTTACCCAACTTTTTTTGTGAAAAAGTTACCTGCTCAAAAAGATTTTGTGAAGAATAATTTATAAACACTTTTCTGTAGATTTTTTCTGCTGAATGTGATTTTGCATAGTTTTTCTCCCACAATCCTAGTGTTCACAAATATTTTCCTCCACCCTTTATTTTTATAAACATTTTTTAAGCTTCCTAAACTTGCTGAGATTGCATAGTTTACAAGGTTCTCATGCAGTAGATGAAAACCACAAACTATAACTATTTGGGCACAAAACCTGCACAGATTCATGAATGATAATGATAATCCACATTTTGTATAGCGCACAATCACCCGTTAGGGTCTCTAGGCGCTGGGGGGCCGTCGGGAAGATTAAGCGAGCTATTGCCCAGAGTCGCATGGTGCTGGGATAACCTGCCGCCGGAGCCGGGGATCGAACCCTGATCCCCAGATTCCAGCGTCAGTCGCCCTGGCCGCGGCGCCACACCTCTCCCTCTGAACACATATGTTCACTGAAACATATCTGGGCGTTTTCAACATATTTCCAATTTTGGTTTCAACATTCTCGCTCGCCATTGGAGAACCATTAGGATCCTGCTTTTACTTGGCAAGTCTTGTGTTAGCCAAGACCTTTCAATTTTGAGAAAAATATACACATGAGAGGCTTTTGGCCGGACCTTTCAGAGGCTTTTGGCCAGTCTGCTTCACCCATTCATATGTTGTGTCCTTTACATGTTTCTTCCGCCCACTACAGAATACAGCAAGGGGACCGCCCCCTTCAGCGATTGGTTCCCGTCACTGTGAGTGACGGCATGCTTCCCTTCACAAGGAGCACATCCGCACACAAAGTAGTTCCCTTCAGTACCAGGAACTATTAACTATTATGTGGTTTTTGAGATCCCCCAAAAAATAAATATTTGCAATTGCTTTTTTACAATTTCTTAAATAGTTTTGCTTTATATTTTCAGGGACCTGTCAACTCTACAACGTTTTATAAAACAAAAAAAACCTGGTTGACATAGACCCCCCCCTCAAGCGATGGATGTCTCCACTGTACAACCCTCCCTTGAGGTCACTTGACTCCGACCTCCAAGAGACATTCCATTAAACAAGGTTAGAAAGCATAACTGGGTTGACAGAGAATAAACACAGCAGGGATCTCTAAGGAATACAATATACATTTCAAAACACTAGTAAAAATAAATCTACACGTCAATGGAAGTTAAACAAGTAGGAATACATGGGATAACAAAACCAAGGGCTATATTATCAAGAACGACGTTAAAATTATCGCCGCTTTAGAGGCAGCTTCTGGGCTTGATAATATGCCTTTGTGAATTCCCATGGAAGCCCAGGTTCACACCAGAACTGAGTGACTGAAGCCTTCCTGTGAAATAGAATGAAACCCAGGGAAAGTCTCAGAGGTTAGGTGGGCAGAACATTGGTGCCTTCCATTTATAGAGTGACTCCTGTCACCTCGAGCTTTACAGGACACACAAGGGTGGCAACGGAGGGATTCTAGTTTCAAGACTGACCTTTTTACCTGTCGCCTGCCACAACCTCTCCCCTCCTTTGAAATGATTTACCTGTACCCAGATCCTCCGGGCACCCATGTGGCTCTCTGAAATGGCATCCGTGACCTTACCTGCACGGGTGGTAGAAGTTTGTGTGCCAAGGCCACACTGTCCTCCATTCGGTATGGACACAACTCTGACACACACCTGGTGGCCAGGCTGAGGAAGGGCCCGGTGGACCCCTAGCATTGGGGATCATGCAGCCCGCACCCCACAAGTAGCGTAGAATACAGCGCACAGGGATGACCTGTGTCTGAGTCCGTGGGAGGGGGCAGTGGTAGACCCCACACTCTTGATAATGGAGAACTGAGATGTGGACCCAGGTGCCCATACAAGAAGGGCCCCTGAGCTCCTCACGTGACCATGGGGACTTCAGCGACTACTTGCCCCACACATAGATTGTTGTACTTACAACTCTCACCGTGAGCTGGTTGTTTTCGAGGTACTGGCATCACCCTTAGTCCTTTGTTACACCTGTACACTCTGATGCATAGTAATGCATTTTGTGTGAATTGTAGTGAGTGCCAACGGATTTGTGCATCTGGTGAGGACCACGTTGTATTGTATTGTATTGTATTGTATTTATATAGTGCTTACTACCCCAGATGAGGTGTCAAATCGCTTTTTCGGCGAGTAGCACGCTACTCCGGAACCCAAGAAGGATTAGTGTTGAATTAGTATAGTGAAATATGAAAGTAATTTGAGTGGTGGATAGGTTGGTCAGATATTTGATTCAGAAGGATAGTGGAGGGGTAGAAGAGGGAAAAAAGTTTGCATTTAAATAGCACGTGTTACCCATGATGGGGTGTTGAAGTGCTTTTATTTTACGAGTGCAAAAAACACAGTTGATGGACAGAATGTAGAACAATGGTGGTGTGGAGTGGAAAAACGATGGATTTGGGCCCTGATCTTTGGACTGGGGTGAATGTGTGACATTGATCCACATTCTGTCCATCACTTTTGTGTTTGCATTTATTTTACGAGTAGCACGCTACTCGGGAACCCATAAAGAATTAGTGGTGAATTAGTATGGTGAACTATGAAAGTAATATGAGTGGTGGATATTAGTCAGGCATATTATGCATATTATGCAACTGGGTTGACTAAATTTTGCTGCAAGAAAAGGCAAAATGTGTGCTGTACTGGGGCATATTTGTGGTCACTATTCGTTCATTATTTTGCCCTTTTTACTCGTGTGAACACTATCTGGGCAGAGGACCCACCTGGCCTGTATCTGTGTATCATCTAACTGTAGTCATCGGCACCGGAAGGATGACTGACTAGTTGACCTTTCCCGAGGCCTGCATTGAGCGGCAGCGCGTGTGCAGCAGTGTGTGTGCCTTTCGATCCGTTTCAACAAAAAACGCACTTTCTTGTTAAAATCTTCAGCGTAAGCAGCAGATGATGGATCATGGGTAAGTGCAGCAAATCCACAATTCTGCAGAAAGTGCAGCGACCATATAATGACATAAGTCCAATGGCCCTGTTTATAGGAAAGTTCTTCTTTTTTAATCACTAAGCACTGGCCGCGTCCCGTGATTCCTCTGCACCTCGGGCTGGGAGAGTCTTGGAGCGCGGACCATACACCGTGTCCCGGAGACAGCCCCGGGCTGCTTCACCCCGCGGCCCTGTGGGTCAAGTGCTAATGCTTTTACTGTGCCTTTCCTCTTCCACGTGCAGGTATGGACGTTCGTATGCTGCACCCTTTGCCGGATAGCGCTTTCTCACTTTTCATATCTGAAAGCACTAGATAGAAACTCTAAAGTGAGTCGATTGTAGGGCAGTGCCACCCACTAGTGCCCTCCTCTCAGGAAGGAGTTAGTTTGGAGGGGCACATGTGGGCTCCCCGTCACCCCCCGAAGCCCTGGAGTCTGTGTGCAGGGCGGTGAGATGTTTCCACTGAGCGCTAGCTCTGCTGTCAGTCACCTGCCTCGTGATGACAGAGGTCTGTACACCTAGGGATTGAGGCCGCCCCGTACCCCCGCAGGCGGGTGGGGTCCGGTGGGGCCTGTAAGCAGAGGGATAGCCCTGCTGTCTGCGCCGGGCGTGCTCGGGCGCCGCCCAGCCTCGGGTGTCCGGGACAGCAGGGCTGCCTCTCAAGGATGCCAGCTGGTGCAGGCCCGCCCCCTCGCGGCAGCCGTGTGCCCCCGGGGCCGGGCGAGGCTGGCAGGTATGTTACCGGTCCCAGGGAGGCAGCTCACCGTCTGCCGTGCGCCCCGCCCCCGCCACGAGGCCTCCCAAAAACACACGGAACAGACACGCTCGGCACTCCGGAGGGGGCCCGGGGGCACCGGGGATGGGGGGGAGGCGCCGTGCCCTTCCCTTCTCTGACCCCCCCAGGCACCAGCCAGATGTGGGCATTGGCTTTACGAGCCCAACACGTGGCAGCAAGAAGAGGGGGGTGCGGGTGGGGGGTGGACGCATATATCACGACATATCCCGACAGAACGGTGGGGCTGGGCGACCCGCCCCCCCCCTGAAGAGCGCGCAGGGCTGGGGCAGGACCTGTCACGTGCTGACACTCTCAAGATACCGCTCGGACAGCTCAGCGAGTTAAACACTCGCTGCTGAGACGTCCTGTGTGACCCGGGGGTCGGCCCACTTAGGTGTTCATCCTCCCCGAGCCATGAATGGCGCCTGGAAAACCTCCGCAGACCTCGTAAAAACAAAACGAACAAAGCAGCCTCTATGGGCCAGACTCGCCCCGCCCCCTCTCTCTCTCACAGTTCAGGAGGTCGACCCAGTGAAGGGGGCACCTCTTTCAGGGTTCAAGGCTCCTCAGCAGGGGCACCCCAACCACCCAGGGTAGTATTCAGGCACGAGGATCTACAGCGGAGCTTTCGGAGTCCTTTATTTAAAACGTGAACCATTTTTGCATAAATACATGGGGCCTCATTTATGAAAAGTGACGCATCCTTGCGTGAAAACAGCAATGTGTCACTTTTCACTGCGCCCTCCTTCCGACACCAATGATGCGTCATATTTACAGTAGGACGCATCATGGCGCAAGTTACAGATACGTCAGTATTTCTGACGTAATAGTAAGTGCAAAAGTGACACATTGCTGGAGTGTGTCACAAAAGTGACGCAACTCCAGCAAAGTGTCCTTTCACATGGGGCAAGCCCGATGTGAAAGGGCCTGCGTCAGTCTTACGCCTGCTGTGAGGCAGGCGTAAGAAATTGACGCATTTGTGTCCAAGAAAGGGCGCAGTGAAATCACATAGATTTCACTGCGTCACTTCTACGACCCTTTCTTGCGTCAATACGCCCCCCTGCATACATTATACCTGGCGCAGGTATAATGTGGCGCAGGGGTTTACAAAGTGATATATCTACTCAGATGCGTCACTTTGTAAATATGGTGCAACAAGGCACATTTTTTACGCTGCTGGTGCGTCACAAAAAGTGACGCACCAGCGGCGTAAAAGTGACGCACGGCCTCATAAATGAGGCCCCTTGTAACTGAAAGAACAACAGTAGAAATTCAACTATATCGTAAAACATTCCGAGCACAGAAAGCAGGAGGAGCCATTCGTGAATATATTAGACTCAGTATTCAGAATAGGCTATTAGAAATAGTGTTACAAAAGTGAACAGGTGGTGGGACGGAGCTCAAGTGCTTGCCATGTACAGGAACTGAACACACGTCACATGATACAGAGGCTGTCAATGATTCATGTACATGTACAGAACATACAATCAAATATTCACTGGGCTTACCTATGATGGGACACTCTACAGACAGTGCAAGACGGCGATCATTGACGTTTCAACCCCAACGACTTCTCAGGGTCTTCATCAGGACAATGTTAATTACAAGGGAATCCTCTTTAGAAGGACGAAGAAAGTAAGAAAGGCAAGAGTTCGTGATTAGTGTTTAAGAAGGGGCAGTCGAGGGCACTGGATCAGTACTGGATTTTAAAGTGCTGGAATTTAAAGTGCTGGATTTCAAATTGATTGATATGGATGTTTCAAGATGCAGTACACAAATACATTTACTACACATTCAAGATTTCTGCACAATCCAGGCTAGAGAGCAAATATTTTGAAATTTAAAATCAATGAGCCAGATGTAGGTAAACTACATTTACCGATTCTAAAATACCGAATTTTACCCACTCGGTATTTTAGAATCGGTAAATGCTATGTAGGTAATAAATCTGTAAGTATTACCGAATCGGTACGATTTGGTATTTACCGAATCGGTAAATACCAATTCGGTAATTCCCATTCATTCCTATGGGCCTGGAGGCCCATAGGAATGAATGGAAATTAACAAATCAGTATTTAATGATTCGGTAAAAGGGGGAAACATTCAAGGGTGGCAGGGTGTCACTGTGACACCCTGTTGCACCCCTGAATTCTGCATGGGTGCACATGTGGCAGACATACATGCCCTAATGTATGCCTTCCACATGGCACTGTTATTAATTGCAAAAAATGGCTTTTTTAGGGTTTTTGAAATTTACCACCAACTTGTAGCTGGTGGTAAATAATGAATCCTGAAATGGGAAAATCACTCATTTGAGTGCTCCCTACATTTCAGGATTCGCCGAATCTGTATTTTAAGGAATCATTAATTTACCGATTCCTTAAATTCCGAATCCTGAAATGTGGCCCCTACATCTGAAATGCGCAATACCGGTCGGTAACGGCCGAAATTCGTTAACTTCAGCTATTACCGACCGGTATTGGGCCACCTACATCTGGCCCAATATGTTTTTTGGCGACTCATTTT
The DNA here is from genome assembly GCF_964261635.1 of Lissotriton helveticus. NCBI lineage: Eukaryota > Metazoa > Chordata > Amphibia > Caudata > Salamandridae > Lissotriton > Lissotriton helveticus. The sequence continues at coordinate 1,199,433,745 of NC_136071.1, read as the reverse complement.
TGACGGCGATGCTTGGCTCCTCTCATGAGTCCCCTGTAAATGAGCACCAAACATGTATATTTGCCATTATTTGCATTACTTGATATATTTGAGTACCGAGTGATGCTAAGTTACGTTATTTTATGCTCTGTTATGTGTAATCGTAAAATGCACTATAGCCGACAAGTGTATCCTAGCGCTGAGCAGCGCTGTGTGCCTAGCTCTGCCTAGGGTAGGTTGGTTAGTGGAAATGCCTGGCCTTCACAAGTGAGTTGGTTTATCTGCGCAGTTAACGTCCTCAACATACAACTTGCTGGGGTGTTACGTCCTTGGACCAGTCATGGTCCCTTCCCTTCCAACCCAGACACGTGACGGCTTACGATGTCGCAAACTGTGTCCCCACGAGAGTCCGCGTATCTTCCAGTATAGATCTAGTGGTTCAATGTTGACCAACGAAGGCCAGATCAACGCCAGATGTTCAAGATGTCCACAGTGGAGAACTGGACGGAAAAATTGAAAATCACTAGTGCTTAAAAATGTGGGGATACAGACCAACACCCCTGAAACACGGCGTCGACAACACTTCTCAGGATCACTGTTCTCACAATGCAAACTTCCAACTGGACGGATATCATGTTCAGTTTTACGCACTGATGTATTCGTAAAGGGATCTTTATTGTAGCAATTGTAAAGCTACATGACGATGTAATCCTGATGCTGAATCCTGGATTTCTTGGTATTATTATTTATATATGCATATATGCTTGGGGTGCTGCAAATTTATGCACAAAATGAACTAGAGAAATCTGGTAGTTCCCAAGTTTAGGTGGAGAGCACCAGCGACACTAAATTTGCTCACCTCAAATGTCTGTTCATCTTCAATGTTTTTAAGCCTAGGATTAGCACAGTGCCATCAACGCCGAGCTAGAAAGGGACAAAGGGCCATATGTATCAAGGAACCAATTTGCGATCTGTAATAGCGATTTTTAAGAAATCGCTATTTCAGAATCGCAAATTGGTATGTATCAAGAAAATCGCAATTTTTTAGCGATTTCTTGATATTCCTTAATTGCGAATTCGCAAATTGAGAATTCACAATTAAGGAATACTTTCCCATTCATTTCTATGGGCCAGGAGGCCCATAGGAAGGAATGGGAATTTTTTCTCAATTTGCGATTCGCAATTTGCTTATCGCAAATTGAGAATCATTTCAAGGGTGCAGGGGTGTCCAAAGGACACCCTGTTGCACCCCTGAAATATGCATGGGTGCACATGGGGTGCACATACATGCCCTAAGGGCATGTGTGTGCGTCACATGGCACTTTGAAAAATGCAAAAATGTGCATTTTTCAAGGAATAATTTGCAATTCCTTAAGGCCATTTAGCAAATTTTTTTGGCTTCTTACATTGCATTTAAGTAATCGCAAAATTTGCAATTCCTTAAATGCAATCTCAAAATAAGGAATCACAAATTTTGCGATTCCTTATTTTGCATGCAGATTTGTGTGATGCATACCATTTTGCGAAAATGCATTCACAAACGCCGAAATTCTGAATTTCGGCGTTTGCAAACGCATTTGGGCATGATACATATGGCCCAAAGTCTTTTTGCCATTTGTACAGCAAAGTCTTTAAGCATAGGATTAGCACAGTGCTATCCATGCAGAGCTGTAAAATGACCAAAGCCTTTCACCCCTCCATGCACAGTATTACAGCTTGTGTTTGGTAAAATACCATCCAAGCCAACCTGAAATGAGTAAAAGCAACCCCTGACACGTGTTTCGCTCTATTTAGAGCTCTTCAGAGAGATATAGCTTTGTTCAGACACAAAGGAGCACACAGTATAAGTCAAAACAATATCCTTTCAGGCATAGAGTGACGCATAATTTATGCAAGAAAGAGGTAGAGCACTCTGGGTAGTTCCCCGGTTTAGGTAGCGAGCAGCTCCTGCATAGGGCACTCGGCAAAACACGAGATGAGCAGGTTCAGAGTGTCGCTGGTGTTGTAGGGTGCATCCAACGTTAAGAGCTCTGTACACCTGTATGTGACTGACTTGCCCCAGCCCTACCAGCCTCTGTGAATGAAGAGTCCCAGCTCTAAAGTGAGACTGACTTGTGCAGTCACTAGCAGTGCTTAATTTGCAACATAAGGAGCGCCGGTGCCCAAAGCATTGCCTAAAAGACAGCGGGCGGTGCCATTAAATGGCCCTGCACCAAACACCGAGCCCTCTAGTGCTGACCCCACCCCAGCCCTCTCTAATCCACGATTCTCCACCTCCACACATTCCCTCCACCTGTATCTCACTCTCCCAGACTCCTGCTTTCTCCCTTGTGGTCAGTTTTTTGTCTTCTCTTCTTGCTGTTTGTAAGTTGTCCCCTTTCTTGCTCTCCTGGAATGTCAGACAGGTAAAAATAAGTGCCAGTGGGCCCCACCGGCAGCCCCGGCTCAAATTTAGCACTCCTAGTGACTGAGTCTTCTGTAGCCGCAATGTGAAGCGATGTATGACTGACTCCGGCCGGCCGGCCCGGCTCTACCAGCCATTCTGAAGTGAGCCTGGCTGGTGACTGGCTGTTCCATAGCACCACTATAAACCCCTGATTGATTACCTCCAGTGCCCGCCCCGGCCCCCCCAGCCTGTGCCCGGCCGGGCATGGGACCCTCTGTCACAGCCCTGCAGGGTAATGTGAAGCGACTCACATGCGACTGACTCCGCCCCAGACCTGACAGGCACCGTCTGCCAGAGGTCTCTGTTTGTCGCCTCTGTTGGCCCCGGGCCCTGTCCTCATCCAGGGAAAGATTAGTAATTAATTACCCTATTCCGTGCCCCCTGCGGGGCCGTGGGTCAGGGGGAGGGGCAGGGGCCGCTCCTGGGCCCCCGGGATCCTAATGCAAGAGACGGCAGAGGCACAGTCCCACGGAGCCCCGGGGGTCCCGAGCGGGCGCTAATGAGGCGGAAGGGCCTCTAATCTCTTGTTTGCTCAACTGAGCACTTGACGGTATTAAAAAGAAAAGAACACGCCGAGGCCACCATACGGGGCGAGCTGGTGGCGAGGGGCGGGCGGGGGCGGGCTAATGAGGCGGCTTCATGTGTGTCACCTCCCGCCTCCCCCTGGGCACTGACAGGAGGGTTCAGTGCTCAGGCTGAGGGCCGGTGAGGTACAGAGAGAGGAGTGAGGTACAGAGAGAGGGGTGAGGTACAGAGAGAGGGGTGAGGTACAGAGAGAGGGTGAGGTACAGAGAGAGGGGTGAGGTACAGAGAGAGGGGCGAGGTACACAGAGAGAGGGGTGAGGTACAGAGAGAGGGGTGAGGTACAGAGAGAGGGTGAGGTACAGAGAGAGGGGTGAGGTACAGAGAGAGGGTGAGGTACAGAGAGAGGGGTGAGGTACAGAGAGAGGGGTGAGGTACAGAGAGAGGGGTGAGGTACAGAGAGAGGGTGAGGTACAGAGAGAGGGGTGAGGTACAGAGAGAGGGGTGAGGTACAGAGAGAGGGTGAGGTACAGAGAGAGGGGTGAGGTACAGAGAGAGGGGTGAGGTACAGAGAGAGGGTGAGGTACAGAGAGAGGGTGAGGTACAGAGAGAGGGGTGAGGTACAGAGAGAGGGGTGAGGTACAGAGAGAGGGGTGAGGTACAGAGAGAGGGGTGAGGTACAGAGAGAGGGGTGAGGTACACAGAGAGGGGCGAGGTACAGAGAGAGGGTGAGGTACAGAGAGAGGGGTGAGGTACAGAGAGAGGGTGAGGTACAGAGAGAGGGTGAGGTACAGAGAGAGGGTTGAGGACAGAGAGAGGGTGAGGTACAGAGAGAGGGGTGAGGTACAGAGAGAGGGTGAGGTACAGAGAGAGGGGTGAGGTACAGAGAGAGGGGTGAGGTACAGAGAGAGGGGTGAGGTACAGAGAGAGGGTGAGGTACAGAGAGAGGGGTGAGGTACAGAGAGAGGGGTGAGGTACAGAGAGAGGGGTGAGGTACAGAGAGAGGGGTGAGGTACAGAGAGAGGGGTGAGGTACAGAGAGAGGGGCGAGGTACACAGAGAGGGGTGAGGTACAGAGAGGGGTGAGGTACAGAGAGAGGGGTGAGGTACAGAGAGAGGGGTGAGGTACAGAGAGAGGGTGAGGTACAGAGAGAGGGGTGAGGTACAGAGAGAGGGGTGAGGTACAGAGAGAGGGGTGAGGTACAGAGAGAGGGGTGAGGTACAGAGAGAGGGGTGAGGTACAGAGAGAGGGGCGAGGTACACAGAGAGGGGTGAGGTACAGAGAGAGGGTGAGGTACAGAGAGAGGGGTGAGGTACAGAGAGAGGGTGAGGTACAGAGAGAGGGTGAGGTACAGAGAGAGGGTTGAGGACAGAGAGAGGGTGAGGTACAGAGAGAGGGGTGAGGTACAGAGAGAGGGTGAGGTACAGAGAGAGGGGTGAGGTACAGAGAGAGGGGTGAGGTACAGAGAGAGGGGTGAGGTACAGAGAGAGGGTGAGGTACAGAGAGAGGGGTGAGGTACAGAGAGAGGGGTGAGGTACAGAGAGAGGGGTGAGGTACAGAGAGAGGGGTGAGGTACAGAGAGAGGGGTGAGGTACAGAGAGAGGGGCGAGGTACACAGAGAGGGGTGAGGTACAGAGAGGGGTGAGGTACAGAGAGAGGGGTGAGGTACAGAGAGAGGGTGAGGTACAGAGAGAGGGTGAGGTACAGAGAGAGGGTTGAGGACAGAGAGAGGGTGAGGTACAGAGACAGGGTGAGGTCGAGAGAGAGAGAGAGGGAGGGTGGAAAGGAGGCTGTGCCTAATTATTGGTTACATTTTCAATTTTGACTGTCCTCGAGATTTCAGTGCAAGATTTCAAGATTCCACGACAAGATATCAGCATACCAAGATTCCAATGCCAATGTTGTTCCATTTGTTTACTGTTGGCCATGTGTTGTATTTTTACACTGCCTTTAATTCATTTATTTAGTTCAACATTCTATTTCTATTGGTACATACGTGATTTATTGAATACGTTTTGAAGAGGTATCCTATGTTTGTTCAGTTTTCCCCAGGAATATGAAGATTTCCTCATTTTAGTTCCCTTATTTTCGTTTGATTTTGTCTTTCTTATCGCCCTTTTCTTTTCTTTTTTCTAGCTCCTTGGATCCGTGTACGTTCTCGCCTGCAAACAGCGCTACAACGGCGACTCTTTGATTTACAAATTGCGTGAATCTGCTGTGCGGACAGGACCAAGTTTGACGCTGTTTAACAACATTAGCATCACCTGAGGGGGCGGGGAAGAGGCTAACATTAGTAAATAAAGATGAAACGTATTTTCCACTACTTCTATTTTTACACAAAGGGACCCCAATGCGACAGGTGTTAAAGGGAGACGCGTAAGATGGCGCCTGCAGCCGATACTGTGTCCTATTGGTTGATAAGTTGGACTTGGGAGGGGTTGGGGGGAGATCACAGCTGTACTTGGCATTGTGCTAAACTGCCTTTTTTTTTTAGAGTTAATTGCATCATGCAAACTGATATAGGGAGACTCGTTGCTCTCAGGTGGAAAAGGCCATACTCAAGGAGGCACACAGCAAAGAAACACGCCTGCCTCTCCCTAATGCAGTATTGTGCATACTTGTCTGAGCAGGGAAAGAGCAAAGGGCAAAAAAGTCACATGCTGTTAGCAGTACACTTGGAAACATGTATATGTATGTATAAAATATTTTATTACGCGCTCTGCTACTACAGAGTATCCTGGCGCGATATGTGAGCTAAAACAGAGCCGAACCAGAGAGAGAGGAAGAGCAGCTAGATACTAAGTTTAAAAAGGTGGGTTTTCAGTCCTTTCCTAAATTCTGTCAGTGTCGCTGACACTCGCAGAGAGAGCGGCAGGGTGTTCCAGGCTCGGGCTGTTTGGACAGAAATAGACTGACCACCCAATCTCACATATATGAAATCATGTGAGTGACGTGTCTCTCCAGGGTCGGTACTGCAGATGTGTGTGAATTACAAAGAGTAGTAAATCTGCTCCTGTTTGTAGGAGTACTTCTTCTAACCCTGAGAGAAGTACTATGCTACGCTCGCGTAGTTTGCACTACTTTGCACTATGCGAATTACACGTAGCACAGTGCAAACACGCGTAGCGGTCATTTTTTGCTTTCTCGCGGTCTTCAAAGTCAAGTTGGCGACCGCGAGTGAGCAAAATGACATCCCGGTGAGAATTTTTCCTCCTTTGTGATCAGCAACATCAAGTTGCCGATCGCGAGCTTGGAATATAAAACTCCCGGCGAGATTCTCAACGCGGGGAGGTCAGGTTTCTCATTGCGAGTGGTCGCGTATTCTCGCGACCGCTCAGGATGAAAAACTACCAGTCCGCGTTTAGAAAGCTGCCGCTCGAGTAGAAATCTACTCGAGCGGCAAAAAACGACCACCTGCACTGTGCAAGATGCGGTTTGCACTGATTGCACATTGTGGACAAGTATCCGGCACTGCGCTATCAGTGCGAACAGCATTTTGCACAGTGCACTACGAAGAACGCGTAGCTACACTTTGCTTGTGTAGTGCAAAGTGCACTTTGCGTAGCTACGCGTAGCGCTACTACACGTACTACGCCCAGGGTTAACTTCTACCAGTGGAGATTTACTACTTTTTTGTGAACAGGTCAAGCAGTGATCTCAGCAAATGAGTAATCAGACATCTTTCATCAAACCAAAGAGTGACAGCTGGCCACTCCCACTTCTGTCATAAGCTCCTCCCTGTCCTCTCTGCCAGACTGAGTTCTACGCTGACCACGCCCATGTCTAGACAGCGGTTCAACCACTGACTAGGAACAACACCTCTGGTCCGTGATTTATTTATTTGTTTGTTTATGTATTTATGCATTTTTATGTAGCGCAAACTTTACCCGAAGGTGCCAGAGTGCTTATCAGTAGAACAAGTTACGTTACGTAAGGACTTCAGAGTACAGGAATTACATAAAAGACACGAAACAGATACATTTTAAACTCACACAAGAATGGTAGTAAGCACATACATCTGCAACAGATATTAGTCGTTAAAGTTATATATATACAAGTTGCAAATTCACTCAAGATTACATTCCAAGAAAAGCTGAGGGGAATATGGTTGGCCAAATATATATGACATATTTACCCAGCATGATCTGCTCGCCATTGCTGGGGTTTTTGCGGTGCTCGTTCATCCCGGCCTTCAGAGGGCTGTTGCACTCATGGCTGTGATCTAGGCCCTGTAGGAATCGCCGAGCTGGCAGCCGCGGCTCGCACAGGTAAATGCTGTGGGGAGGGTGAGGTGGGGCGGGGCAGGGTGGGGGTAGTGGAATCGGACATACGACGGCAGTGTAAAATCGAACAAAATAAATAAATAAAAGCACTTACCTTGCGCTGGCCGCATCGCTGAAGTCTGCGATACGACGAGAGCATGGTAAGTGCATTTATTTATTTATTTTGTTAGTTTTTACCCTGCCGTCGTATGTCCGATGCCGCTACCCCCACCCTGCCCCGCCCTGCCTCACCGCGCCACAGCATTTACCTGTGCGAGCCGCGGCTTCAAGCGGCCGATGGCTGTAGGGGCAGAAGGACTCTCTGTGGAGCCCGAGTGGGGGGCTTCAAGGCTCTTTGGGAGAACGAGACCAATGTGTGCGTTTAAGGCACCACAGTGTGGTCTAGTTGTCGATGAGCATTCAATGGCTCTTTGACGCCTAGATGGATAGATAGATAGATAGATAGATAGATAGATAGATAGATAGATAGATAGATAGATAGATAGATAGATAGATAGATAGATAGATAGATAGATAGATAGATAGATAGATAGATAGATAGATAGATAGAGTGAGGGCGATAGAAAGATAAATAGATGGAGTGAGGGCAATAGATAGATAGATAGATAGATATCCTTTATTGCATGATTAAAAATCATTGCAAATGTGAAACAATGTATCAAAATGTGCACTATGATAAGACCCTATTTTGAAAAATATGCTTTGATAAAACACCTATCTATCTATCTGTCTATCTTTCTATCTATCTATCTATCTATCTATCTATCTATCTATCTATCTATCTGTGAACATTGCGAGTATTGAACCGGAAGACAAGGATTGCACTGCCGGGGCTCCGGCGCTGCTCTGTGACGTCACACATTGAAGCTGGTATAACTCCTCCCTCGATGACATTACACATTTACATTTTAGAAAAGCCCTCCTGGCTGCGAATGCATTGTAGGTTTGTCGCAGGCCTGTCCGTCACAGTCTTCCACATGCTGGCCCCGCCCCCAGCCACCGCCTGCTCTTGCATCCAAGGCTGCGATAGGAGAGTCATGCTTAGAAGGGGGCTGTGTCCTCTCAGTGATCATATCCCGTCTCTTCCACGTCACTGATTGACCTGTCCTGCACGCTGCACGAGCTCCAGATGTTCAGAGGCTTCAGCTTCCCTAGGATTCCATTGACTGTGATGTCATATCCTGCCATAGGGCCTATCCTGGTCCTGGGGCATCTTTAATGCAGGCCTCTAATAGGATGAGGCGAGTGGAGCCCAGAGTCAGTGAGCAGCCAGGAGCCTGGACAGTGCAAAGCTCTTACCTGTCAGCAATCCATCGCTCATCAGTGTCACACATCAGTGGGATCTAGACCTCAGTGCCCTGGACCCCATGCAGACATGTCCCAGCCATGCCTCTTCACATGTGCGGCTGCACGGCGTCACGTGTCTTACACCGCGTGCACTCTTCAGCTGTGTAGGGTAATCGCCAGGGGTTTGATCTGTCCATTCCGTGGGACCTGTTGAACAAAACGCCAACATTTAATGATTATTATCCAGATCAGCATTGGCAGAATGCAGCATTCCTATAGGATGCTGGCCTATTAGCACCAGCCGGGGAGGTAAACAGAGTGCACTTGAATCTTGGTGTCTTGCACTTGAATCTTGGTGTCTTGCACTTGAATCTTGGTGTCTTGCACTTGAATCTTGGTGTCTTGCACTTGAATCTTGGCGTCTTGCACTTGAATCTTGGTGTCTTGCACTTGTATCGTGGTGTCTTGCACTGGAATCTTGGTGTCTTGCACTGGAATCTTTGTGTCTTGCACTGGAATCTTGGTGTCTTGCACTGGAATCTTGGTGTCTTGCACTGGAATCTTGCTGTCTTGCACTGGAATCTTGGTATCTTGCACTGGAATCTTGGTGTCTTGCACTGGAATCTTGTTATCTTGCACTGGAATCCTGATGTCTTGCACTGGAATCTTGGTATCTTGCACTGGAATCTTGGTATCTTGCACTTGAATCTTGGTGTCTTGCACTTGAATCTTGGCGTCTTGCACTTGAATCGTGGTGTCTTGCACTGGAATCTTGGTGTCTTGCACTGGAATCTTGGTGTCTTGCACTGGAAGCTTGGTGTCTTGCACTGGAATCTTGGTGTCTTGCACTGGAATCTTGGTGTCTTGCACTGGAATCGTGGTGTCTTGCAATGGAATCTTGGTATCTTGCACTGGAATCTTGATGTCTTGCACTGGAATCTTGGTATCTTGCACTGGAATCCTGGTATCTTGCACTTGAATCTTGGTGTCTTGCACTTGAATCTTGGTGTCTTGCACTTGAATCTTGGCGTCTTGCACTTGAATCTTGGTGTCTTGCACTTATATCGTGGTGTCTTGCACTGGAATCTTGGTGTCTTGAACTGGAATCTTGGTGTCTTGCACTGGAATCTTGGTGTCTTGCACTGGAATCCTGGTATCTTGCACTGGAATCTTGGTGTCTTGCACTGGAATCTTAGTATCTGGCACTGGAATCCTGATGTCTTGCACTGGAATCTTGGTATCTTGCACTGGAATCTTGGTATCTTGCACTTGAATCTTGGTGTCTTGCACTTGAATCTTGGTATCTTGCACTGGAATCTTGGTGTCTTGCACTTGAATCTTGGCGTCTTGCACTTGAATCGTGGTGTCTTGCACTGGAATCTTGGTGTCTTGTACTGGAATCTTGGTGTCTTGCACTGGAAGCTTGGTGTCTTGCACTGGAAGCTTGGTGTCTTGCACTGGAATCTTGGTGTCTTGCACTGGAATCGTGGTGTCTTGCAATGGAATCTTGGTATCTTGCACTGGAATCTTGATGTCTTGCACTGGAATCTTGGTATCTTGCACTGGAATCCTGGTATCTTGCACTTGAATCTTGGTGTCTTGCACTTGAATCTTGGTGTCTTGCACTTGAATCTTGGTGTCTTGCACTTGAATCTTGGCGTCTTGCACTTGAATCTTGGTGTCTTGCACTTGAATCGTGGTGTCTTGCACTGGAATCTTGGTGTCTTGCACTGGAATCTTGGTGTCTTGCACTGGAATCTTGGTGTCTTGGACTGGAATCTGGGTGTCTTGCAGTGGAATTGTGGTGTTTTGCACTGGAATCTTGGTGTCTTGCACTGGAATGTGGGTGTCTTGCACTGGAATGTTGGTGTTTTGCACTGGAATCTGGGTGTCTTGCACTGGAATCTTGGTGTCTTGCACTGGATTGTTGGTGTTTTGCACTGGAATCTTGGTGTCTTGCACTTGAATCGTGGTGTCTTGCACTGGAATCTTGGTGTCTTGCACTGGAATCTTGGTGTCTTGCACTGGAATATTGGTGTCCTGCAATGGAATCTTGGTGTCTTGCACTTGAATCTTGGTATCTTGCACTGGAATCTTGATGTCTTGCACTGGAATCTTGGTATCTTGCACTTGAATCTTGGTGTCTTGCACTTGAATCTTGGCATCTTGCACTTGAATCTTGGTGTCTTGCACTTGAATCGTGGTGTCTTGCACTGGAATCTTGGTATCTTACACTGGAATCTTGGTGTCTTGCACTGAAATCTTGGTATCTTACACTGGAATCTTGGTGTCTTGCACTGGAATCTTGGTGCCTTGCACTGGAATCTTGGTGTCTTGCACTGGAATCTTGGTGTCTTGCACTGGAATCTTGGTATCTTGCACTGGAATCTTGATGTCTTGCACTGGAATCTTGGTATCTTGCACTGGAATCTTGGTACCGTGCAGTTGAATCTTGGTGTCTTGCACTTGAATCTTGGTGTCTTGCACTTGAGTCTTGGTATCTTGCACTGGAATCTTGGTGTCTTGCACTGGAATCTTGGTGTCGCACTGAAATCTTGGTATCTTACACTGGAATCTTGGTGTCTTGCACTGGAATCTTGGTATCTTGCACTAGAATCGTCTTGCACTTGAATCTTGATGTCTTGCACTGGAATCTTGGTGTCTTGCACTGGAATCTTGGTATCTTGCACTGGAATCGTCTTGCACTTGAATCTTGGTGTCTTGCACTGGAATCTTGGTGTCTTGCACTGGAATCTTGGTGTCTTGCACTGGAATCTTGGTGTTTTGCACTGGAATCTGGGTGTCTTGCACTGGAATCTGGGTGTCTTGCACTGGAATCTTGGAATCTTGCACTGGAATCTTGGTATCTTGCACTAAAATCTTGGTGTCTTGCACTTGAATCTTGGTGTCTTGCACTTGAATCTTGGTATCTTGCACTGGAATCTTGGTATCTTGCACTGGAATCTTGGTGTCTTGCACTGTAATCTTGATGTCTTGCACTGGAATCTTGATGTCTTGCTCTGGAACCTTGGTGTCTTGCACTGGAATCTTGGTGTCTTGCACTGGAATCTTGGGATCTTACACTGGAATCTTGGTGTCTTGCACTGGACTCTTGGTATCTTACACTAGAATCTTGATGTCTTGCACTGGAATCGTGGTGTCTTGCACTGGAATCTTGGTGTCTTGCACTTGAATCTTGGTATCTTGCACTGGAATCTTGGTATCTTGCCCTGGAATCTTGGTGTCTTGCACTGGAATCTTGGTTTCTTGCACTTGAATTATGGTATCTTGCACTGGAATCTTGGCGTCTTGCACTTGAATTTTGGTGTCTTGCACTTGAATCTTGGTGTCTTGCACTTGAATCTTGGTGTCCTGCAATGGAATCTTGGTGTCTTGCACTTGAATCTTGGTATCTTGCACTGGAATCTTGATGTCTTGCACTGGAATCTTGGTATCTTGCACTTGAATCTTGGTGTCTTGCACTTGAATCTTGGCATCTTGCACTTGAATCTTGGTGTCTTGCACTTGAATCGTGGTGTCTTGCACTGGAATCTTGGTATCTTACACTGGAATCTTGGTGTCTTGCACTGAAATCTTGGTATCTTACACTGGAATCTTGGTGTCTTGCACTGGAATCTTGGTGCCTTGCACTGGAATCTTGGTGTCTTGCACTGGAATCTTGGTGTCTTGCACTGGAATCTTGGTATCTTGCACTGGAATCTTGATGTCTTGCACTGGAATCTTGGTATCTTGCACTGGAATCTTGGTACCGTGCAGTTGAATCTTGGTGTCTTGCACTTGAATCTTGGTGTCTTGCACTTGAGTCTTGGTATCTTGCACTGGAATCTTGGTGTCTTGCACTGGAATCTTGGTGTCGCACTGAAATCTTGGTATCTTACACTGGAACTTGGTGTCTTGCACTGGAATCTTGGTATCTTGCACTAGAATCGTCTTGCACTTGAATCTTGATGTCTTGCACTGGAATCTTGGTGTCTTGCACTGGAATCTTGGTATCTTGCACTGGAATCGTCTTGCACTTGAATCTTGGTGTCTTGCACTGGAATCTTGGAATCTGGGTGTCTTGCACTGGAATCTGGGTGTCTTGCACTGGAATCTTGGAATCTTGCACTGGAATCTTGGTATCTTGCACTAAAATCTTGGTGTCTTGCACTTGAATCTTGGTGTCTTGCACTTGAATCTTGGTATCTTGCACTGGAATCTTGGTATCTTGCACTGGAATCTTGGTGTCTTGCACTGTAATCTTGATGTCTTGCACTGGAATCTTGATGTCTTGCTCTGGAACCTTGGTGTCTTGCACTGGAATCTTGGTGTCTTGCACTGGAATCTTGGGATCTTACACTGGAATCTTGGTGTCTTGCACTGGACTCTTGGTATCTTACACTAGAATCTTGATGTCTTGCACTGGAATCGTGGTGTCTTGCACTGGAATCTTGGTGTCTTGCACTTGAATCTTGGTATCTTGCACTGGAATCTTGGTATCTTGCCCTGGAATCTTGGTGTCTTGCACTGGAATCTTGGTTTCTTGCACTTGAATTATGGTATCTTGCACTGGAATCTTGGCGTCTTGCACTTGAATCTTGGTGTCTTGCACTTGAATCTTGGTGTCTTGCACTTGAATCTTGGTGTCTTGCACTGGAATCTTGGTGTCTTTCACTGGAATTTTGGTGTTTTACACTGGAATCTGCGTGTCTTGCACTGGAATCTGGGTGTCTTGCACTGGAATCTTGGTGTCTTGCACTTGAATCTTGGTGTCTTGCACTTGAATCTTGGTATCTTGCACTGAAATCTTGGTGTCTTGCACTTGAATCTTGGTGTCTTGCACTGGAATCTTGGTGTCTTGTACTGGAATCTTGGTATCTTGCACTGGAATCTTGGTGTTTTGCACTGGAAACTTGGTGTTTGCACTGGAATCTTGGTGTCTTGCACTTGAATCTTGGTGTCTTGCACTTGAATCTTGGTGTCTTGCACTTGAATCTTGGTGTTTTGCACTGGAATCTTGGTGTCTTGCACTGGAATCTTGGTGTCTTGCACTGTAATCTTGGTGTTTTGCACTGGAATCTGGGTGTGTTGCACTGGAATCTTGGTGTCGCACTGAAATCTTGGTATCTTACACTGGAATCTTGGTGTCTTGCACTGGAATCTTGGTATCTTGCACTAGAATCGTCTTGCACTTGAATCTTGATGTCTTGCACTGGAATCTTGGTGTCTTGCACTGGAATCTTGGTATCTTGCACTGGAATCGTCTTGCACTTGAATCTTGGTGTCTTGCACTGGAATCTTGGTGTCTTGCACTGGAATCTTGGTGTCTTGCACTGGAATCTTGGTGTTTTGCACTGGAATCTGGGTGTCTTGCACTGGAATCTGGGTGTCTTGCACTGGAATCTTGGAATCTTGCACTGGAATCTTGGTATCTTGCACTAAAATCTTGGTGTCTTGCACTTGAATCTTGGTGTCTTGCACTTGAATCTTGGTATCTTGCACTGGAATCTTGGTATCTTGCACTGGAATCTTGGTGTCTTGCACTGTAATCTTGATGTCTTGCACTGGAATCTTGATGTCTTGCTCTGGAACCTTGGTGTCTTGCACTGGAATCTTGGTGTCTTGCACTGGAATCTTGGGATCTTACACTGGAATCTTGGTGTCTTGCACTGGACTCTTGGTATCTTACACTAGAATCTTGATGTCTTGCACTGGAATCGTGGTGTCTTGCACTGGAATCTTGGTGTCTTGCACTTGAATCTTGGTATCTTGCACTGGAATCTTGGTATCTTGCCCTGGAATCTTGGTGTCTTGCACTGGAATCTTGGTTTCTTGCACTTGAATTATGGTATCTTGCACTGGAATCTTGGCGTCTTGCACTTGAATTTTGGTGTCTTGCACTTGAATCTTGGTGTCTTGCACTTGAATCTTGGTGTCCTGCAATGGAATCTTGGTGTCTTGCACTTGAATCTTGGTATCTTGCACTGGAATCTTGATGTCTTGCACTGGAATCTTGGTATCTTGCACTTGAATCTTGGTGTCTTGCACTTGAATCTTGGCATCTTGCACTTGAATCTTGGTGTCTTGCACTTGAATCGTGGTGTCTTGCACTGGAATCTTGGTATCTTACACTGGAATCTTGGTGTCTTGCACTGAAATCTTGGTATCTTACACTGGAATCTTGGTGTCTTGCACTGGAATCTTGGTGCCTTGCACTGGAATCTTGGTGTCTTGCACTGGAATCTTGGTGTCTTGCACTGGAATCTTGGTATCTTGCACTGGAATCTTGATGTCTTGCACTGGAATCTTGGTATCTTGCACTGGAATCTTGGTACCGTGCAGTTGAATCTTGGTGTCTTGCACTTGAATCTTGGTGTCTTGCACTTGAGTCTTGGTATCTTGCACTGGAATCTTGGTGTCTTGCACTGGAATCTTGGTGTCGCACTGAAATCTTGGTATCTTACACTGGAACTTGGTGTCTTGCACTGGAATCTTGGTATCTTGCACTAGAATCGTCTTGCACTTGAATCTTGATGTCTTGCACTGGAATCTTGGTGTCTTGCACTGGAATCTTGGTATCTTGCACTGGAATCGTCTTGCACTTGAATCTTGGTGTCTTGCACTGGAATCTTGGAATCTGGGTGTCTTGCACTGGAATCTGGGTGTCTTGCACTGGAATCTTGGAATCTTGCACTGGAATCTTGGTATCTTGCACTAAAATCTTGGTGTCTTGCACTTGAATCTTGGTGTCTTGCACTTGAATCTTGGTATCTTGCACTGGAATCTTGGTATCTTGCACTGGAATCTTGGTGTCTTGCACTGTAATCTTGATGTCTTGCACTGGAATCTTGATGTCTTGCTCTGGAACCTTGGTGTCTTGCACTGGAATCTTGGTGTCTTGCACTGGAATCTTGGGATCTTACACTGGAATCTTGGTGTCTTGCACTGGACTCTTGGTATCTTACACTAGAATCTTGATGTCTTGCACTGGAATCGTGGTGTCTTGCACTGGAATCTTGGTGTCTTGCACTTGAATCTTGGTATCTTGCACTGGAATCTTGGTATCTTGCCCTGGAATCTTGGTGTCTTGCACTGGAATCTTGGTTTCTTGCACTTGAATTATGGTATCTTGCACTGGAATCTTGGCGTCTTGCACTTGAATCTTGGTGTCTTGCACTTGAATCTTGGTGTCTTGCACTTGAATCTTGGTGTCTTGCACTGGAATCTTGGTGTCTTTCACTGGAATTTTGGTGTTTTACACTGGAATCTGCGTGTCTTGCACTGGAATCTGGGTGTCTTGCACTGGAATCTTGGTGTCTTGCACTTGAATCTTGGTGTCTTGCACTTGAATCTTGGTATCTTGCACTGAAATCTTGGTGTCTTGCACTTGAATCTTGGTGTCTTGCACTGGAATCTTGGTGTCTTGTACTGGAATCTTGGTATCTTGCACTGGAATCTTGGTGTTTTGCACTGGAAACTTGGTGTTTGCACTGGAATCTTGGTGTCTTGCACTTGAATCTTGGTGTCTTGCACTTGAATCTTGGTGTCTTGCACTTGAATCTTGGTGTTTTGCACTGGAATCTTGGTGTCTTGCACTGGAATCTTGGTGTCTTGCACTGTAATCTTGGTGTTTTGCACTGGAATCTGGGTGTGTTGCACTGGAATCTTGGTGTCATGCACTGGATTCTTGGTGTCTTGCACTTGAATCTTGGTGTCTTGCTCTTGAATCTTGGTGTCTTGCACTGGAATCTTGGTGTTTTGCACTGGAATCTGGGTGTCTTGCACTGGAATCTGGGTGTCTTGCACTGGAATCTTGGAATCTTGCACTGGAATCTTGGTATCTTGCACTAAAATCTTGGTGTCTTGCACTTGAATCTTGGTGTCTTGCACTTGAATCTTGGTATCTTGCACTGGAATCTTGGTATCTTGCACTGGAATCTTGGTGTCTTGCACTGTAATCTTGATGTCTTGCACTGGAATCTTGATGTCTTGCTCTGGAACCTTGGTGTCTTGCACTGGAATCTTGGTGTCTTGCACTGGAATCTTGGGATCTTACACTGGAATCTTGGTGTCTTGCACTGGACTCTTGGTATCTTACACTAGAATCTTGATGTCTTGCACTGGAATCGTGGTGTCTTGCACTGGAATCTTGGTGTCTTGCACTTGAATCTTGGTATCTTGCACTGGAATCTTGGTATCTTGCCCTGGAATCTTGGTGTCTTGCACTGGAATCTTGGTTTCTTGCACTTGAATTATGGTATCTTGCACTGGAATCTTGGCGTCTTGCACTTGAATTTTGGTGTCTTGCACTTGAATCTTGGTGTCTTGCACTTGAATCTTGGTGTCCTGCAATGGAATCTTGGTGTCTTGCACTTGAATCTTGGTATCTTGCACTGGAATCTTGATGTCTTGCACTGGAATCTTGGTATCTTGCACTTGAATCTTGGTGTCTTGCACTTGAATCTTGGCATCTTGCACTTGAATCTTGGTGTCTTGCACTTGAATCGTGGTGTCTTGCACTGGAATCTTGGTATCTTACACTGGAATCTTGGTGTCTTGCACTGAAATCTTGGTATCTTACACTGGAATCTTGGTGTCTTGCACTGGAATCTTGGTGCCTTGCACTGGAATCTTGGTGTCTTGCACTGGAATCTTGGTGTCTTGCACTGGAATCTTGGTATCTTGCACTGGAATCTTGATGTCTTGCACTGGAATCTTGGTATCTTGCACTGGAATCTTGGTACCGTGCAGTTGAATCTTGGTGTCTTGCACTTGAATCTTGGTGTCTTGCACTTGAGTCTTGGTATCTTGCACTGGAATCTTGGTGTCTTGCACTGGAATCTTGGTGTCGCACTGAAATCTTGGTATCTTACACTGGAACTTGGTGTCTTGCACTGGAATCTTGGTATCTTGCACTAGAATCGTCTTGCACTTGAATCTTGATGTCTTGCACTGGAATCTTGGTGTCTTGCACTGGAATCTTGGTATCTTGCACTGGAATCGTCTTGCACTTGAATCTTGGTGTCTTGCACTGGAATCTTGGAATCTGGGTGTCTTGCACTGGAATCTGGGTGTCTTGCACTGGAATCTTGGAATCTTGCACTGGAATCTTGGTATCTTGCACTAAAATCTTGGTGTCTTGCACTTGAATCTTGGTGTCTTGCACTTGAATCTTGGTATCTTGCACTGGAATCTTGGTATCTTGCACTGGAATCTTGGTGTCTTGCACTGTAATCTTGATGTCTTGCACTGGAATCTTGATGTCTTGCTCTGGAACCTTGGTGTCTTGCACTGGAATCTTGGTGTCTTGCACTGGAATCTTGGGATCTTACACTGGAATCTTGGTGTCTTGCACTGGACTCTTGGTATCTTACACTAGAATCTTGATGTCTTGCACTGGAATCGTGGTGTCTTGCACTGGAATCTTGGTGTCTTGCACTTGAATCTTGGTATCTTGCACTGGAATCTTGGTATCTTGCCCTGGAATCTTGGTGTCTTGCACTGGAATCTTGGTTTCTTGCACTTGAATTATGGTATCTTGCACTGGAATCTTGGCGTCTTGCACTTGAATCTTGGTGTCTTGCACTTGAATCTTGGTGTCTTGCACTTGAATCTTGGTGTCTTGCACTGGAATCTTGGTGTCTTTCACTGGAATTTTGGTGTTTTACACTGGAATCTGCGTGTCTTGCACTGGAATCTGGGTGTCTTGCACTGGAATCTTGGTGTCTTGCACTTGAATCTTGGTGTCTTGCACTTGAATCTTGGTATCTTGCACTGAAATCTTGGTGTCTTGCACTTGAATCTTGGTGTCTTGCACTGGAATCTTGGTGTCTTGTACTGGAATCTTGGTATCTTGCACTGGAATCTTGGTGTTTTGCACTGGAAACTTGGTGTTTGCACTGGAATCTTGGTGTCTTGCACTTAAATCTTGGTGTCTTGCACTTGAATCTTGGTGTCTTGCACTTGAATCTTGGTGTTTTGCACTGGAATCTTGGTGTCTTGCACTGGAATCTTGGTGTCTTGCACTGTAATCTTGGTGTTTTGCACTGGAATCTGGGTGTGTTGCACTGGAATCTTGGTGTCATGCACTGGATTCTTGGTGTCTTGCACTTGAATCTTGGTGTCTTGCTCTTGAATCTTGGTGTCTTGCACTGGGATCTTGGTGTCTTGCACTTGAATCTTGGTGTCTTGCACTGGAATCTTGGTGTTTTGCACTGGAATCTTGATGTCTTGCACTGGAATCCTGGTGTCTTGCACTTGAATATTGGTGTCTTGCACTCGATTCTTGATGTCTTGCACTCGAATCTTGGTGTCTTGCACTTGAATCTTGGTTTCTTGCACTGGTATCGTGGTGTCTTGCATTGGAATCTTGGTGTCTTGCACTGGAATCGTGGTGTCTTGCACTCGAATCTTGGTGTCTTGCACTTGAATCTTGGTGTCTTGCACTCGAATCTTGATGTCTTGCACTCGAATCTTGGCGTCTTGCACTTGAATCTTGGTGTCTTACACTGGAATCATGGTGTCTTGCACTGGAATCGTGGTGTCTTGCACTGGAATCTTGGCGTCTTGCACTTGAATCTTGGTATCTTGCACTGGAATCTTGATGTCTTGCACTGGAATCTTGATATCTTGCACTGGAATCTTGGCATCGTGCACTTGAATCTTGGTGTCTTGCACTTGAATCTTGGTGTCTTGCACTTGAGTCTTGGTATCTTGCACTGGAATATTGGTGTCTTGCACTGGAATCTTGGTGTCTTGCACTGCAATCTTGGTGTCTTGCACTGGAATTGTCTTGCACTTGAATCTTGGTGTCTTGCACTGGAATCTTGGTGTCTTGCACTGGAATCTTGGTATCTTGCACTGGAATCGTCTTGCACTTGAATCTTGGTATCTTGCACTGGAATCTCGGTTTCTTGTACTGGAATCTCGTTGTCTTGCACTGGAATTTTGGTGTTTTGCACTGGAATCTGGGTGTCTTGCACTGGAATCTGGGTGTCTTGCACTGGAATCTTGGAATCTTGCACTGGAATCTTGGTATCTTGCACTCAAATCTTGGTGTCTTGCACTTGAATCTTGGTGTCTTGCACTTGAACCTTGGTGTCTTGCACTTGAATCTTGGTATCTTGCACTGGAATCTTGGTATCTTGCACTGGAATCTTGGTGTCTTGCACTGGAATCTTGATGTCTTGCACTGGAATCTTGATGTCTTGCACTGGAACCTTGGTGTCTTGCACTGGAATCTTGGTGTCTTGCACTGGAATCTTGGTATCTTACACTGGAATCTTGGTGTCTTGCACTGGAATCTTGGTATCTTGCACTAGAATTGTCTTGCACTTGAATCTTGATGTCTTGCACTGGAATCTTGGTGTCTTGCACTGGAATCTTGGTATCTTGCACTGGAATCGTCTTGCACTTGAATCTTGGTGTCTTGCACTGGAATCTTGGTGTCTTGCACTGGAATCTTGGTGTCTTGCACTGGGATCTTGGTGTTTTGCACTGGAATCTGGGTGTCTTGCACTGGAATTTTGGAATCTTGCACTGGAATCTTGGTATCTTGCACTCAAATCTTGGTGTCTTGCACTTGAATCTTATTGTCTTGCACGTGAATCTTGGTATCTTGCACTGGAATCTTGGTATCTTGTACTGGAATCTTGGTGTCTTGCACTGGAATCTTGATGTCTTGCACTGGAATCTTGATGTCTTGCACTGGAACCTTGGTGTCTTGCACTGGAATCTTGGTGTCTTGCACTGGAATCTTGGGATCTTACACTGGAATCTTGGTGTCTTGCACTGGACTCTTGGTATCTTGCACTAGAATCTTGATGTCTTGCTCTAGAATCTTGGTGTCTTGCACTGGAATCTTGGTGTCTTGCACTTGAATCTTGGTATCTTGCACTGGAATCTTGGTATCTTGCATTGGAATCTTGGTGTCTTGCACTGAACTCTTGGTTTCTTGCACTGGAATCTTGGCATCTTGCACTTCAATCTTGGTATCTTGCACTTGAATCTTGGTGTCTTGCACTTGAATCTTGGTGTCTTGCACTGGAATCTTGGTGTCTTTCACTGGAATTTTGGTGTTTTACACTGGAATCTGCGTGTCTTGCACTGGAATCTGGGTGTCTTGCACTGGAATCTTGGTGTCTTGCACTTGAATCTTGGTGTCTTGCACTAGAATCTTGGTATCTTGCACTTGAATCTTGGTATCTTGCACTGGAATCTTGGTGTCTTGCACTTGAATCTTGGTGTCTTGCACTGGAATCTTGGTGTCTTGTACTGGAATCTTGGTATCTTGCACTGGAATCTTGGTGTTTTGCACTGGAAAATTGGTGTTTGCACTGGAATCTTGGTGTCTTGCACTTGAATCTTGGTGTCTTGCACTTGAATCTTGGTGTCTTGCACTTGAATCTTGGTGTTTTGCACTGGAATCTTGGTGTCTTGCAGTGGAATCTTGGTGTCTTGCACTGGAATCTTGATGTCTTGCACTGGAACCTTGGTGTCTTGCACTGGAATCTTGGTGTCTTGCACTGGAATCTTGGTATCTTACACTGGAATCTTGGTGTCTTGCACTGGAATCTTGGTATCTTGCACTAGAATCGTCTAGCACTTGAATCTTGATGTCTTGCACTGGAATCTTGGTGTCTTGCACTGGAATCTTGGTATCTTGCACTGGAATCGCCTTGCACTTGAATCTTGGTGTCTTGCACTGGAATCGTGGTGTCTTGCACTGGAATCTTGGTGTCTTGCACTGGGATCTTGGTGTTTTGCACTGGAATCTGGGTGTCTTGCACTGGAATCTGGGTGTCTTGCACTGGAATCTTGGAATCTTGCACTGGAATCTTGGTATCTTGCACTCAAATCTTGGTGTCTTGCACTTGAATCTTGGTGTCTTGCACTTGAATCTTGGTATCTTGCACTGGAATCTTGGTATCTTGTACTGGAATCTTGGTGTTTTGCACTGGAATCTTGATGTCTTGCACTGGAATCTTGATGTCTTGCACTGGAACCTTGGTGTCTTGCACTGGAATCTTGGTGTCTTGCACTGGAATCTTGGGATCTTACACTGGAATCTTGGTGTCTTGCACTGGACTCTTGGTATCTTGCACTAGAATCTTGATGTCTTGCTCTAGAATCTTGGTGTCTTGCACTGGAATCTTGGTGTCTTGCACTTGAATCCTGGTATCTTGCACTGGAATCTTGGTATCTTGCATTGGAATCTTGGTGTCTTGCACTGGAATCTTGGTTTCTTGCAGTTGAATCTTGGTATCTTGCACTGGAATCTTGGCGTCTTGCACTTGAATCTTGGTGTCTTGCACTTGAATCTTGGTGTCTTGCACTTGAATCTTGGTGTCTTGCACTGGAATCTTGGTGTCTTTCACTGGAATTTTGGTGTTTTATACTGGAATCTGCGTGTCTTGCACTGGAATCTGGGTGTCTTGCACTGGAAGCTTGGTGTCTTGCACTTGAATCTTGGTGTCTTGCACTAGAATCTTGGTATCTTGCACTTGAATCTTGGTATCTTGCACTGGAATCTTGGTGTCTTGCACTTGAATCTTGGTGTCTTGCACTGGAATCTTGGTGTCTTGTACTGGAATCATGGTATCTTGCACTGGAATCTTGGTGTTTTGCACTGGAAACTTGGTGTTTGCACTGGAATCTTGGTGTCTTGCACTTGAATCTTGGTGTCTTGCACTTGAATCTTGGTGTCTTGCACTTGAATCTTGGTGTTTTGCACTGGAATCTTGGTGTCTTGCAGTGGAATCTTGGTGTCTTGCACTGGAATCTTGGTGTTTTGCACTGGAATCTGGGTGTGTTGCACTGGAATCCTAGTGTCATGCACTGGATTCCTGATATCTTGCACTTGAATCTTGGTGTCTTACACTTGAATCTTGGTGTCTTGCACTTGAACCTTGGTGTCTTGCACTGGAATCTTGATGTCTTGCACTGGAACCTTGGTGTCTTGCACTGGAATCTTGGTGTCTTGCACTGGAATCTTGGTGTCTTGCACTGGAATCTTGGTGTCTTGCACTGGACTCTTGGTATCTTGCACTAGAATCTTGATGTCTTGCACTGGAATCTTGGTATCTCACACTGGAATCTTGGGAGCAGATTTACAAGCCCCTTGCGTCAACTTTACGCTGCTGTTGCGTCACTTCTCTGACGCAGCGGCATCGTAAACAATGCATTACGATGCAACTTATTTACAATGTGATGCATCTAGGGAGATGCGTCACATTGTAAAGCCCTGCGCTACATTATACCTGCATCAGGTTTAATGTATGCAGGGTGGGCGTTCCGTCGCAAGGAAGCCTCGTAAAAGTGACGCAGTGAAATCTATAATATTTCACTGAGTGACTTTCCCGATGCCACTGCGTCAAAACCTTGCACCTGCTTAAGCAGGCGTAAGGAGTGATGCAGCATGGTCGGAATAGGCATTCCTGGAGTTGCGTTGTGTTTACGACACGACTCCAGCAATGCTTTGCCTTCCCAGCTCTCTCTGGCATCCCCCCTGTGTCACCACCTCATATACACGTAGAGCCGTCCTGGGCTCCCTGGTAGCCCAACCCGGCTCCAAGTGCAGGAAGTGACGTCAATCAGGATTTTATGACGTCGGTGGTATGGGACACTGATACCCGCACGGTGCTGACCTGCACTGCAGACACACCAGTAGAGAAAACAAAGTGATAAAAATAATGCTATCGGTAATAGAAACGTATATATGATAATTACAGTAAAAATATAAGTATTCAATGGCGTATTATTTCTAGGAGCTGCAGTTCCATTTGCAAATGTGACCCCCCCCCCCCTCCCCCCCCCCTTTACTAGCCCAGTCGGTTGCCCTCCTGGTGGACAGGGAGCGAAGGCAGAGACGAGAAGGGATCATTGCGCCCAATTATCCTCAAACGGGGGCTCTGGTGGGGGCCCCTCGTTTGCATCTCTCAGGGATGGGTAGCAGGGGGGGCGGCCCTGTCAGGACGGATCTGCCGCGAGCCCCTCGCCCCCAAGACGTGGCCTGCAGCGGCATCAATTATTCAGCCCAGAATCAAGACGAGTTTGTTTCTTGCCGGGGAAGCAACGCGCCCTCCCTCTGTTTTAATTTAAAACAGTTGTGTATGTGTGTGTGTCTGTGTGTCTGTGTGTGTGTGTGGAGGGGGGGGTGGGGGTGGTAAGGTATGCCCGGGTGCGAAGGAGCCGGAGGGCGGGCACTGCATTGGGCACCCTGGCATGAGCTGGAATGAATGAATGCCGCGGTCCTTCATCAGCGCCTGACAGCGCCTAGAAGCCTTTGAGGTGTCAGTGGGCGCTATGTACGTTCTAGTAGCATGATCTTTACCAGCACTGGCAGCGACCCCAGCAATGTGTGTCACCTAAAACTGTCAATGTGCTCAGGGTGTGTGGGGGGCTGGAGTGACCAGTGTGCGTGTGAGGACGTGTGTGCGTGTGAGGACAGGGCTATCTCTCAGAATACTGCCTGCACGAGGGCGGTTTCGAGGCGCATCAGTGCAGCCTGCTCTCCTCTCGGGCCTCATTTATGAAAAGTGAGGCATCGCTGCGTGAAAACAGCGATGCGTCACTTTTCACTGCGCCCTCCTTGCGACACCAATGATGCGTCATATTTAATGTATGACGCATCATGGCGCAAGGAGTTACAGATACGTCAGTATTTCTGACGTATCTGTAAGCGCAAAAGTGACACATTGCTGGAGTGTGTCACAAAAGTGACGCAACTCCAGCAATGCGTCCTTTGACATGGGGCAGACCTTATGTGAAAGGGCCTGCGTCAGTCTTACGCCTGCTGTGAGGCAGGCATAAGATATTGACGCATTTGTGTCCTAGAAGTGACGCAGTGAAATCTTATAGATTTCACTGCGTCACTTCTATGACCCTTTCTTGCGTCAGAACGCCCCCCCTGCATACATTATACCTGGCGCAGGTATAATGTGGCGCAGGGGTTTACAAAGTGACGCATATACATAGATGCGTCACTTTGTAAATATGGTGCAACAAGGCATATTTTTTACGCTGCTGGTTTGTCACAAAAAGTGACGCACCGGCGGGGTAAAAGTGACGCACGGCTTCATAAATGAGGCCCCTTGTGAGCACACTTTGCTCACACTCGGGCATGTTGTGTACTTAACGTTGTAATCCAGCACGGGGTCGGCCCAACATGGCGAGCAGGGCCCAGGGGCAGTAGAGTTTGCTTCCAGACGGTTCCGACGGGTAGCGCAGGGGGTCACTCCCAGTGCTTGAAATGGAAACATAGAAGTGCCGGTACTCTGTAGCAGAGTGCCTGCTTGTTTCTGAGAAGTGCCAGCACTCTCCCTCTCAAAATAACAAAGTGCCGGTACTCCATACCGGACAGTACCGGCCCATTTAAAGCACTGCTTACTCCCTTGTGTGAATGAGTTCCATTCTAATGCTGGCCTTGCATTTCCAATGCTCCTTTAATGAAGCAGGCATCACAGTGTGGGCTCGGGCCACAATCGGGGGCACCCACAATGGGCGGCTTTGCCCCGGCCTTCATTCTTCACAGATACCACCCTCCAGCAGATTGGTGGGCCTCTGCCCCTGAGCCGACACCTGGAACAACCATTCTGGTGCTGTCCATTGCGACTGCCCATCCGTGGCTTCAGGGTCCCAGTCTATACCCTGCTTCCCAAGCAAACTCAACGGACGACCCTATACCCTGCTTCCCCAGCAAACTCAACGGACGACCCTATACCCTGCTCCACCAGCAAACTCAACGGACGACCCTATACCCTGCTTCCCCAGCAAACTCAATGGACGACCCTATACCCTGCTTCCCCAGCAAACTCAACGGACGACCCTATACCCTGCTTCCCCAGCAAACTCAATGGACAACCCTATACCCTGCTTCACCAGCATATCAACAGGCCATCCTATACCCTGCTTCACCAGCATATCAACAGGCCACCCTATACCCTGCTCCACCAGCAAACTCAACGGACGACCCTATACCCTGCTTCCCCAGCAAACTCAATGGACGACCCTATACCCTGCTTCCCCAGCAAACTCAATGGACGACCCTATACCCTGCTTCCCCAGCAAACTCAATGGACAACCCTATACCCTGCTTCACCAGCTTATCAACAGGCCACCCTATACCCTGCTTCACCAGCATATGCAACAGGCCACCCTATAACCTGCTTCACCAGCAAACTCAACGGACGACCCTATACCCTGCTTCACCAGCATATGCAACAGGCCACCCTATACCCTGCTTCACCAGCAAACTCAACGGACGACCCTATACCCTGCTTCACCAGCAAACTCAACGGACGACCCTATACCCTGCTTCACCAGCATATGCAACAGGCCACCCTATACCCTGCTTCACCAGCAAACTCAACGGACGACCCCATACCCTGCTTCACCAGCAAATTCAACGGACGACCCTATACCCTGCTTCACCAGCATATGCAACAGGCCACCCTATACCCTGCTTCACCAGCAAACTCAACGGACGACCCTATACCCTGCTTCACCAGCAAACTCAACGGACGACCCTATACCCTGCTTCACCAGCAAATGCAACAGGCCACCCTATACCCTGCTTCACCAGCAAACTCAACGGACGACCCTATACCCTGCTTCCCCAGCAAACTCAACGAATGACCCTATACCCTGCTTCACCAGCATATGCAACAGGCCACCCTATACCCTGCTTCACCAGCATACTCAACGGATGACCCTATACCCTGCTTCCCCGGCATACTCAATGGACGACCCTATACCCTGCTTCACCAGCATATGCAACAGGTGACCCTATACCCTGCTTCATCAGCATACTCAACGGATGACCCTATACCCTGCTTCCCCGGCATACTCAATGGATGACCCTATACCCTGCTTCACCAGCATATGCAACAGGCGACCCTATACCCTGCTTCATCAGCATACTCAACGGATGACCCTATACCCTGCTTCCCCAGCATATGCAACAGGCGACCCTATACCCTGCTTCATCTGCATACTCAACGGATGACCCTATACCCTGCTTCCCCAGCACACTCAACACACGACCCTATACCCTGCTTCCCCAGCAAACTCAACGGACGACCCTATACCCTGCTTCCCCAGCAAACTCAACGGACGACCCTATACCCTGCTTCCCCAGCAAACTCAACGAACGACCCTATACCCTGCTTCACCAGCATATGCAACAGGCCACCCTATACCCTGCTTCACCAGCATACTCAACGGATGACCCTATACCCTGCTTCCCCGGCATACTCAATGGACGACCCTATACCCTGCTTCACCAGCATATGCAACAGGCGACCCTATACCCTGCTTCATCAGCATACTCAACGGATGACCCTATACCCTGCTTCCCCAGCATATGCAACAGGCGACCCTATACCCTGCTTCATCTGCATACTCAACGGATGACCCTATACCCTGCTTCCCCAGCACACTCAACACACGACCCTATACCCTGCTTCCCCAGCAAACTCAACGGACGACCCTATACCCTGCTTCCCCAGCAAACTCAATGGACGACCCTATACCCTGCTTCCCCAGCAAACTCAACAGACGACCCTATACCCTGCTTCCCCAGCAAACTCAACGGATGAACCTATATCCTGCTTCCCCAACAAACTCAACGGACAACCCTATACCCTGCTTCCCCAGCATACTCAATGGACGACCCTATACCCCTGCTTCCTCAGCATACTAAACGGGTGACCTTATGCCGTGTTCACCAGCATACCCAACGGGCAACCATACCCCTGCTTCCTCAGCATACTCAAAGGGTGACCCTATACCGTGCTTTACCAACATACCCAACGGGCGACCCTATACCCCTATTTCACCAGCATACTCAACGGGCGACCCTATACCATGCTTCCCCAGCATACTCAACAGGTGACCCTATACACTGCTTCCCCAGCATACTCCAGTGATGACCCTATATCCTGCTTCCCCAGCATACTCAACGGACAACCCTATACCCCTGCTTCACCAGCATACTCAGCGGGCGACTCAATACCCATACTTCCCCAGCATACTCAACAGGCAACCCTAAACCCCTGCTTCCCCAGCATACTCAATGGGCGACCCTATTTCCCTACTTCACCAGATAATTCAACGGGCAACCTTATACCCCTGCTTGTCCAGCATGCTCAATGGGTGACCCTATACCCTGCTTGTCCAGCATACTCAACGGGTGACCCTATACCCTGCTTGTCCAGCATGCTCAATGGGTGACCTTATACCCTACTTGTCCAGCATATTCAACGGGTGACCCTATACCCTGCTTGTCCAGCATACTCAACGGGTGACCCTATACCCTGCTTGTCCAGCATGCTCAACGGGTGAACCTATACCCTGCTTGTCTAGGATACTCAAAGGGTGACCCTATACCCTGCTTGTCCAGCATACTCATCGAGAGAGCCTATACCCTGCTCGTCCAGCATACTCAACGGGTGACCCTATACCCTGCTTGTCCAGCATGCTCAACGGGTGACCCTATACCCTGCTTGTCCAGCATGCTCAACGGGTGACCCTATACCCTGCTTGTCCAGCATGCTCAACGGGTGACCCTATACCCTGCTTATCCCGCATACTCAACGGGTGACCCTATACCCTGCTTGTCCAGCATATTCAAAGGGTGACCCTATACCCTGCTTGTCCAGCATGCTCAACGGGTGACCCTATACCCTGCTTGTCCAGCATATTCAAAGGGTGACCCTGTATCCTGCTTGTCCAGCATATTCAATGGGTGACCCTATACCCTGCTTGTCCAGCATATTCAAAGGGTGACCCTGTATCTTGCTTGTCCAGCATATTCAACGGGTGACCCTATACCCTGCTTGTCCAGCATGCTCAACGGGTGACCCTATACCCTGCTTGTCCAGCATATTCAAAGGGTGACCCTGTATCCTGCTTGTCCAGCATATTCAATGGGTGACCCTATACCCTGCTCGTCCAGCATACTCAACGGGAGACCCTATAACGCTGCTTCACCAACATACTCAACGGGTGACCCTATACCCTGCTTGTCCAGCATGCTCAACGGGTGACCCTATACCCTGCTTGTCCAGCATGCTCAACGGGTGACCCTATACCCTGCTTATCCCGAATACTCAACGGGTGACCCTATACCCTGCTTGTCCAGCATATTCAAAGGGTGACCCTATACCCTGCTTGTCCAGCATGCTCAACGGGTGACCCTATACCCTGCTTGTCCAGCATATTCAAAGGGTGACCCTGTATCCTGCTTGTCCAGCATATTCAATGGTTGACCCTATACCCTGCTTGTCCAGCATATTCAAAGGGTGACCCTGTATCCTGCTTGTCCAGCATCCTCAACGGTTGACCCTATACCCTGGTTGTCCAGCATGCTCAACGGGTGACCCTATATCCTGCTTGTCCAGTATGCGCAACGGGTGACCCTATATCCTGCTTGTCCAGCATCCTCAATGGTTGACCCTATACCCTGCTTGTCCAGCATACTCAACGGGAGACCCTATAACGCTGCTTCACCAACATACTCAACGGGTGACCCTATACCCTGCTTCTCTAGCATACTCAACGGGTGACCCTATACCCTGCTTTTCTAGCATACCCAACGGGTGACCCTATACCCTGCTTCTCTAGCATACCCAACGGGTGACCTTATACCCTGCTTCACCATGCCCCTTTTTACACCACTCTGCAAACGCACCTCTTGGTCACTGCTCTTGGGGTGATGAGGTCCTCTTGTGTCCTGAGCACTTCAGAACTAAAGCGACCTCATCCCCGAGGATGCTGTAATGTAGTCAATGGACAGTGCCCAGTGACCACACTGGTCAGGCACTAGGACCAGCCCGAGGGAAGGCCGAGGGCGGGAGGAAAGGGAAGAGCTGGGGGAAGAAAGGGCAGTTCACTGCTGACCACCATGCCTGTAGGTCATGAATAAAGAAGCTCCTTACTGAAGCAGTTGTCCGCGTGGTCACTGAGTCATCAACGACTCTACAACTGGCGACGAGGGTAAACGCAGCCTGCGCGTGTGCATAGCCACTGCAGCGACAGTACACTGCAGTGAAGCGCCCACCGAGTGCCCACCTCGGCGGCGACGGCGGACCAGAGGAGCGCCCACCGAGTGCCCACCTCGGCGGCGACAGCGGACTAGAAGCGCCCACCGAGTGCCCACCTCGGCGGCGACAGCGGACTAGAAGCGCCCACCGAGTGCCCACCTCGGCGGCGACAGCGGACCAGAGGAGCACCCACCGAGTGCCCACCTCGGCGGCGACAGCGGACCAGAGGAGCGCCCACCGAGTGCCCACCTCGGCGGCAAAAGAGACCCTGAAGAGCGCCTACCGAGTGCCCACCTCGGCGGCGGAAGCGCGAGTGCCCACCTCGGCGGTGAAAAGGAAAGAAGACTGCCTGTTACCTGTGGCGTCTCCAGCGGCGGATCCCCGGTCCCGGTGAGTGAAGACGCCGACCCAGCCAGACTCCCGGCAGCAAATTGAATGAGATCGGCCGAAATCCCGCCAAAAACGAGATTCCCGGCGGCCATCTTTGAGTCAGCAGTCTCGACCAATCCCCTGCGAGGGATTTCCGGCGGCCATTTTAAGGTCAGGCAAAGGCCCTAAAGTAACGAACAAGCACTGGCAAGTGCAGTGAAGAAAATTAACAAGCACTGGTGAGTGCACCGAAGAAAATAAACAAGCACTGGCGAGTGCGACGCAGACAATCAACAAGCACTGGCGAGTGCAACAAAGAAAATAAACAAGCACTGGCGAGTGCAACAAAGAAAATAAACAAGCACTGGCGAGTGCAGCGAAGAAAATAAACAAGCATTGGCGAGTGCACCGAAGACTATAAACAAGCACTGGCGAGTGCGCAGAGGACTATAAACAAGCACTGGCGAGTGTGACGCAGATACCAAACAAGCACGGGTGAGTGCAACGAGACCGGACAAGAGAGTGTACACGGACTGAAATAGACGTTAGGCACTACGAGCAAACAATGGCCGACACTGCCCCTGAGAGCACGTCGAGAGCATCTCTCTTGCGGCGCCCCGAACCCCTCATTATCGAATCTGGCAGGAGCATGAGCCTGCGGTGGCAAGAATGGATTGAAGACTTTGACGACTTCATAAAAGCATCCAAGATAACTGACGAGGAAGGACAACTACTTTTCCTCAGGAACCTGATTGGCAGGGACGGGGGCCGGGTCCTGAAAGAACTGCCAGAAGAATCGCTGGAGTCTTACACAAAAGCACGGGCAGCCCTGGACGGTAAATTCCTACACAAAAAGAACGTCGACTATGAGCGGTACACCCTCAACAGAGCTGTGCAAGAGAGAGGTGAACGAATGGAGGCGTTCGTGACTCGTCTGAACCGCCTAGCGAAACACTGCGAGTTTGACAAGTTTTCAAAGGAAGACGCTCTGCGACTAAGAGTCATAGAAGGCTGCCTCTCCGAACCATTGAGACGTAAGCTACTGAAGAAAAGCTACACACTAGCACAAATCGTGGACATGACGAGAGTAGAGGAGCAAGCTGACGATTACGCAAAAAGCATGGAAAGCGGGAAAAGCGAGAGACCGGAACAAGCCTTCAGGATGCAATCTCGGCACGAACATAGGCGGTCTCCGCCACGTGATCGCTCGTCCAGGTTTAAGAAACACCACCACCAGTCCCACAAAGGGCACAAAGACACGAGATACACGAAAGGACGCTCGGACAAGCACACCAAATGTTCCCGATGCGGCTACGACTATCCACATGCAGATGCATGCCCAGCGCTGGGTGAGCAATGCCGGAAATGTGGGAGAGACAAACATTTTGAAAGTATGTGCGGGGCAGTGCCGAAGAGTGATCACAAGGGAAGCCACCGACGATACCCAGACAGTCGCCATCATGTCAGGGCTGTCAAAGCCAAACGTGACTCATCTTCTGGGTCATCACAATCAAGCGACCGCTCCTGCAGGACATGTCAGTCTCGGCGATCATCCTCAAGAGGATCTCAATCTCCATCACCTGTTCCCCGAAAAGAATACCTCTATCGGGTGGCAGACCTTGACCAACTAAAGGAATACCCGCACCTGGATATCAACGTTGGCTCTCACCCCACGCAGTTTGTGCTCGATAGTGGGGCAACGCTAAACTATCTACCACCCGCTGAATATCACCGGATGAATCCTCCGCCCGAACTAATGGAGGCCCATGTGCAGGTGTACACGTGGATGGCTGAAGAGCCACTGACATGCCTGGGTAAGTTCGAAACGGACCTTTCATATGTGCCTCCTGAGCCTGGCAACTGCCGAACGGCTGAAACTGGTAGATATCCTATTCAGAGTCACTGACAAACCAGCACTCATCCGAAAATTCCCAAAGCTGTTCCAAGGCCTAGGAAAACTGAAGAACTGTCAAATAAAACTACATATAGATGAACAAGTCACGCCGGTGGCGCAACACCACCAAAAAATCCCATTTCATCTACAAGAAGCCGTGGAGAAGGAACTCAGAGACTTGCTAGAAGCAGACATCATCGAGAGAACGGAAGGGCCGACCCCGTGGGTCTCCCCGGTCGTGGTAGTCCCAAAGAAAGGAGAAACGGGCCGAGTTCGTCTGTGTGTAGACATGAGAGCGCCCAATACGGCCATCGAAAGAGAGAGACATCCTGGACCACACATCAGTGACATGATCACGTCCCTCAACGGAGCAAAGATATTTTCAAAACTGGACCTCAACAAAGGATACCATCAACTAGAGTTGCATGAAAGGTCTAGATACATCACAACATTCTCGACACATCTTGGCCTATTCAGATACAAGAGACTAAGCTTCGGAGTGTCATCAGCAGCAGAGATATTCCAAGAGGCCATCAGGAGAACAATACACCACATCCCACAGGTTCTGAACTACAGTGATGACATTCTCGTATACGGAGCAACGACAGCTGAACACAACAAAGCGCTGAATCAGGTCTGTCAAGCACTGATGGACGCGAACCTCACACTTAACGAAGCTAAATGTGAACTGCACAAACCAACACTAAAGTTCTTTGGACACCTATTCTCTGGAAATGGAATGAAACCTGACCCAGAAAAGGTAGCAGCGTTAAACGACACACCAAGCCCGAAGGACGTGGGCGATATACGCTCGTTCCTAGGTATGGCCAGCTACTGCTCCAGATATATTCCCGACTACGCTACATTAAGCTACCCGCTGAGGAAGCTCACTAAACAAGGGCAATCCTTCCAGTGGTCCACCCAGTGTGAAGGAGCATTTCGGGAAATTAAGAGAACTGTTGAATCAGCAAAGAACCTAGCATACTTCAACCCCACAATGAAGACGGAGATAACGGTAGACGCCAGTCCGGTAGGACTAGGAGCCATCCTAGCACAGTATGACAGGGAAGAAGACCAAAGGCACATAGTAGCGTATGCGAGCAGAAGCCTGACGGACACAGAGAGAGCCTACTCGCAACCAGAAAAAGAAAGCCTGGCGGTTGTCTGGGCGTGTGAACACTTCCACATCTTCGTCTTTGGGAAACACTTCACACTCATAACTGATCATCAGGCCCTAATCACAATCTTTGGAAACCCGAAAGCAAAAATGCCACCAAGAATAGAGCGGTGGGGCCTAAGACTGCAAGAGTACACATACACCATTATCCACAAGCCAGGCAAAGATGCAAACCCGGCCGACTACATGTCACGACACCCCATCAAAGACAACAAACCAGAACAATCAATAGCGGGCAAATACATTCACTTCGTAGTGAATCAAGCGAGGCCTCCGGCTGTACCTCTGGATGCCATCTGCGATGCAACACAAACGGATGCCACCCTGCAAGAAGTGAAAAACATGATCCAAACCAACGGCTGGAGACGCCAGTCAAGCAATGGACAAAACGACACGGACATGGCGACATTCAAACATGTCCATGAAGACCTGTCGATCGCCGCCAATGGACTCATTCTACGAGACAAGAGAATAGTAATACCACGACAACTCAGACAAGGAGTCATCAACTTAGCGCATGAAGGACATTGGGTGTGGTAGCTACAAAAAGAGCACTCCGCGAAAGGGTCTGGTTCCCAACCCTAGATCAGATGGTGGAGGCGACATTGAAGGACTGCCCGCAATGTCAACTCGTAAGTCGTCCGGACCCCCCTGCACCGCTACAAATGTCCCCACTACCGGAGGGCGTCTGGCAACACATTGCCATTGATTTATTCGGGCCAATCAAATCGGGCCAATATGTCCTAGTCATCATGGACGAATACTCCAGATTCCCCATCGCCCAACTGTGTGCCTCCACGAAAGCATCAAGTACCATACCCATCCTAGATGAGGTCTTCGCCGCATGGGGAATCCCCCTAGTGGTGAAGTCGGACAATGGACCACCGTTTAATAGCCACGACTTTGCTGAGTTCACACAACACCTCAACTTCACACACCGCAAGATCACGCCACTATGGCCACAGGCCAATGGAATGATTGAACGCTTCATGGCCACGATCAAGAGGACCCTCCAGCAAGCAGAAATCACCGGAAAGCGCCTATAGAAACACGCCCCACTCTACCACGGGCAAATGTCCCGCTACCATCATGCTAGGACGCCCAGTGCGCACCAGAATACCAATGATGAACCTGACTGCGCCAGAACTGGATACTGACTCCGATCACGTAGAGATCGCGGCAAGAGACAAAGAAAAGAAGGAAAAGATGAAAGACTATGCGGATGAGCGACGTCACGCGGCCCCCCGCAAATAAAAGAAGGAGACTGGGTGCTGGTGAGACAAGAGCAGCACCGGAAGACAGACTGTCGATACAACGAGGTTCCCTTCAAAGTGATCCAACAAAAAGGAACCATGATCACAACAGAGGCCGAAGGGAAGAGACTCACCAGAAATGTGACATACTTCAAAAAGTGCGGACCCACTGTCACCGAGCTACTGGCCGATCCCAAACTGGAGCCAGAAGACCTCGAGACACTGACAACCAACAGCTCATTGCCCAGGGGGATCACGGACGAGAATGAGAGTGACAACTCTGACCCCCAAGCACGCCCCAGACGTGTGATTAAGAAACCATCGCGTCTGATTGAAGAACCTTAACGAAAGGAACTCGTGACTTGACCAGGGACAATATCATTGTGTCGTCATCCACCGGGGGGGAGATGTAATGTAGTCAATGGACAGTGCCCAGTGACCACACTGGTCAGGCACTAGGACCAGCCCGAGGGAAGGCCGAGGGCGGGAGGAAAGGGAGGAGCTGGGGGAAGAAAGGGCAGTTCACTGCTGACCACCATGCCTGTAGAAAGAAGCTCCTTACTGAAGCAGTTGTCCGCGTGGTCACTGAGTCACCAACGACTCTACAGATGCTAGCAGCTCCCTGGGTGTAAAAAGCACTGCGAGCTCCTACAGGCGGCAGGAGCTGGGACCGCGGGGCCTTCAGGCCCCTTCACGGTCTCCACGAGATGGCCATGCCCTGCTGGGATGGGATCCCCGGGGCCGAAAATAGTCCGGGAGGGGTCCACTTGGCCCCTACCCTGTTAGGAAAATAAAAATTACTGAGTCCCTGGGGCCGAAATCGGCCTGAGAAGGGTCCCATGCAGCCCCTCCCCTTTATGAAACAAAAAATAAAAGCCTTACCCCTGAGGATGAGGTCCCATGGGGCTGAAATTGGCCTCAGGAGGGGGGTTGTGCAGCCCCCTTCCTTTTGAACAAAATATAATATAAAAAGGGGCATGCCCCGGGGGATGGGTCCCCAGGGCCAAAAATGGCCCTCCTTCCTTTAATCAAACAAAAAAATGAAAGGGGATGGGGTCCTAGGGCCGAAATCGGCCCTGGAGGGGGGATGTGCTCCTGTTTTTCAAATAATTTTTTTTTTAAAAGACTCTGCCTCGGGGAATGGGGTCCCCAGGGCCCATAAGGGTTAAGGGAAGGAGGCCACACAGCCCCCTTCCTAAAAAATAGGAAAAGTAAAAGAAAAGCTGGTAAATCGCTGAGGCGCCAACCCCTTTCTCCACAACTCTGCAAACACGACTCCTGGCGCGCTCCTTGCTGGGGGATGAAGTCCCCTTGGCTGACGAGTCCTTAGGGAGCAAAAAGACCTCCTGTAACCTCCAGTTAGCCCCACACAGTGGAATTGCTAAGAGGTGGTGGAGGCCACTCCCCCTTTCTCCATCACTCTGCAAACGTGCCTCTTGGTGCACTTCTGGGGGGGGGATGAGGTCCCTTTGCTTCCTGAGGACCTCAGGGCTAAAGTGTACTTCATCCCCCAAGCAGCAGTGAGCCAGGAGGTGCATTTGCAGAGTGGTGGAGAAAGGGGGCATTGTAGGAAGATGGAATCTGACTGCATGGTTACCCCCACTTTGTTTCCTGGTGTTTTGCTGGTTTTCGACTTAGTCTGGCTGGGATCCTGCTAATCAGGACCCCAGTCTATCTGCTTTCTCCCTAAATTAATTGCATGTTCTTTAAGTACACCACAGATTGGATCCTGGGGTACCCTTTTAATTCCCTAGTATATGGTATCCTATATACCCATGGCATAGGTACCCCAAAGGCTTCTCAGGGGCTGCAGCATGCATTATGCCACTACTGGGAGACCATGCAAAATGACACAACAGGTCTGCTACAGCAGCCTGTGTAAGGTGGTGTACGCACCCCATACTCAGATATAGGTTTCCTGTATCTACCTTATCACTAAACATAGGAACCTATCAGTCACCTTTCCTTGACCCTGGCATCACAAAATGGATGCTGCAGCCACAGACACAAGTCTGCCCTCCTGCTGCTGGACAAACCTCCGTCAGGGGAAGGCCGGACAATAGGTTTCCTGTCACAGGGAAGTGTAACCACCTCCCAGACAGACAGGCTTTAGTGTATTGGGACTGGGTGGGTGCACTCCAAGAGTGCTTTGAAGTCTGCACTGGGGGAACATTTGGTGTCCCTGTGCATAGTCCAGCTCAAACCGGTTGCAGGGGCACTCAGCCCCTGCTCTGGCGCAGAACTGGACAAAGGATATGGGTGTAACCACCCCTCTGTCCTGACCCTCCTATAGGTGGGTCCCCAGAGTTTGTCCACCATTTCCTTGGGTATGAAGTAGGAACCTCTGACTACAGGACTTTAGATTTTACCTGGACGAAACTCTGCTACAGAATCCCAGAACTTCAACTATCTACACTTTGTTGGATGACCGAAGAATCTCCCTTGGAGTAAAGGAGTTACTCTACTGCAAGGCAGGCACCAAAGACGCATCTGTCCTGTTTGCAACTACGCAGCTCCTGAAGGACTCCGAAGACTATGCAACACAGGTGGTGGGTTTCCCAGCGATCCATGCTCTCAGCAAACCTGAGATTCAAAGCCCTCGTGGGGAGCGTGCAACCCGAATCCCTGGACACCGAGCACATTTGCAGCAGCATATGCTTCTTGGCAATCCCTGAGACTGTGCTCTGGGATACTTGTAGTCCAGACCCCGAGCAGTGATTTCACCGAAGATTACTGGCCTATGCTCCACGAGTGACCAGTGGGCTGGTATTTAGTGATTCCACTCGAGGTCCACTCGAGGTCCCTTCGCGATCCCTTGTCCGTCGACTTGTGGGTCTCTGAGATGGGTACTTTGACTTTCAATGGGCTTACCTGGTTGCTCCAGATGTGCCCTGACTCTCCATCGCTTGGGGAGTCACCAGGACCTTGCTGGTCCGTCCCAAAGCCTTTTTAATCTCACTGCGTGGGTTGCAGTTGCCAAGGTTTGTTGGTCTCCAGTCCGGACACCGACTCCCCAGCACTCGACATCCTTCATGGGACAGCTCGCCTGCAGACTCTGGTCATCGTCGACGTCTCCTGGTCCCCGTGGCAGCGGAGTCAAGCTTCACGTCATCGCACCTGAAACACCCGACATTGGTGGGCATTGGTCTACCGTGCCCCTGGTCACCCTGAAGTGACACAGACTCTGTCCCCTCTGCTTTCAGGTTCTTCACAGCTCTGATCCAGGCTTGGATCATAGCAGACACTTTTTTCCTTTCTACAGCAGCAGCACTTTGCAGCAACTCGCCATTGAAAACAGCGACGATTCCCAACACCATTTGGCACCTCTGCACCCGGCATTCCTGGGTTAGATAACACAGTACTCTGGTGCTCACATGGGTGCTGGTCTTAGAACCTTCTAAATCTAAAAGGGTTTGCTCAAAGTCCTCTCCGAAGTGTCCCTAATCTTTAACCCCTTCGACGCTCATGACGAGCTCGGCTCGTCATGGCGTAGCCTCCTCGCACGCTCATGACGAGCCCAGCTCGTCATGCAAAGTGCGCTTTCGCAAAACCCAGCGTACGGGCGGAATTCGCCCCGCATGCATGCGGTTAATTTTCCAACCGCGACTGTCCCATGGGATTGTACGGAGCTTGCAGTTGTTTTCTCACACTGCACGCCCCCCGTGGGTCCCCTGTGTCACTACCTTGGGTGGTTCCTTGGGGTCCCAGCGATTCTACATGCTCTAGGCACTATGTCTAGTCAAGTCGTGGTTCTTATACCATTTTCTTAATATATGGCTTGGTCTCCCCGTGGGGCCCATTGTATATTGTGCTACTTACTGAAGTTCTATTGTATTGATATTGTGTGTCTTGTTCTCTAATCTCATAAAGAGATTACTAGAGAGTGTTTAGTAATAAATACATATATTTTATATATACCTTGTGTGGTTCTCCTTTCATTTAGACATTCAAGAGGTTATAATCTGGTAAACCAAGCTGCTTTACAGTTTACACTCCTTCAAGACTTAGCCTGAAGGCTGCTCTCCATAGCTACCACTAGGATAGCTTTCAATAAAGGTTGTCTTAAACCTATCATCAATGAGGGTTGTTTGGACTGGTGCAAGGTGCCCACTATAACTAGTGGACAGCATATGCCAGGCCAACTTCTCACAGGCATGACCTTTGACAACCTTTCAGCAATCCTGCTGTGTAGTCTTTCTGGAGGTAACAGGAAGGCTAGTTGGCCCCCAAGGACACTCTAGAGTCAAGGGAACTTCATCCCCCAACTATCCGTGCGCCAGGAGGTGCATTTGCAAAGTGGTGGAGAAAGGGGGTGTGGCCACCACGGAGGTCCTTGGGCGCCAACTACCCCTCCTGTTACCTCCAGTAAGTCCCACACAATGGGATTGGTAAGAGGGGATGGGAGGAATGCCCCCTTTCTCCACTACTTTGCAAATGCAGATCATGGAGCCCTTCTGGTTGGGGAATGAAGTCCACTTTACTCCTGAGGGACCTTGGGGGCCAAAAAGCCCTCCTGGTACCTCCTGTAAGACCTACACAGCGGGATTCCTAAGAGCTGGTTGGAGGCCCAGCCTCCTTTCTCTACCACTCAGCAAATGTGATTACTAGTTAAAAAAAACATAGAAATTCACTGAAAAAACAAAGGTTACTCGGACGTTATAGTTAGGAAATTGAATTGAAAAAAGAATCCTTAGAAATTCACTGAAATAAACAAACGTTACATGAATGTGATAATTGGGCTCAGATTTCACAAACACAAAACCAGAAAAATTCAGCAGTTATAGTTAGCTGAGCTAACTATAACTCGGCCCCCGCAATGCACTGCTTATGACCTCACATATTACATGACTCATGACATGGTCAGTGACATCTCAAATGACATCACTGATGATATCATCCACTGACTGAGTGTTTTTTAAAAAAAGTTTATGAATGTTATCTATACATATCAAGGTATATTGGTCAATCGGTGGGTGTATGAGTGCCTGATTGGATCATTCAGTGGGGGTGTGAGTAACTGTATAAGTGAATAATTAGTTGTCTCAGTGATTGTATGGGTGAGTTACTTGTTGTGTGAATGTCTGTATCTGTCTCTCAGTTGGTGTCTGAGTGGTTGTGTAGGTGTGTGAGTCGGTACATGAGTTTCTGTATAGGTGAGTGATTGGTTGCCTGAGTACATGTTTATGTGTCTCAATGTCAGTGTGGGTGGGTGAGGGTGTGTGTAACTGCCTGTATGTGGGTGAGTCAGGGGCTCTATAGGTTAGTGAGTATGTGTGTAAGGGGCTGTATGGGTGAGTGAGTGTATGTATGGCAGTGTCGGTGAGTGAATGGATGTGACAGTGGTATATGGGTGAGTAACTGCATATATGAAAGGCAGTATAAGTGAGTGTTGGAGTATATGAGTGACTGTATGTGTGACTGAGTGATTGTAAGAGTTGCCGTATGGTTGAGTGTGTGCTTGTGTCACTGACAGTATAGGTGAGTGAGTATGTGTTAATATCTGTATGAATAAATGAGTGGGTGGGTGTGTGTATAACTGTATAGGTGAGTAAATGACTGTGTGATTGACCCAATAGGTGAGTGAGTAGGTGTGTGAGTAGCTCTATGAGTGACTGACTGTATGTTACCTTTGTGGATGAGGCACAGGAAGCATTTAGGACAGAGGTGTTGTATTCTTGGGTTACATTCCCAGCTGCCGCCAACATCATACAACTATTTCACACCTACACTGTGGATGAAATACCAGATAAATATACTCCAAATGAAGAGATGGAGATACCTTTCACCTACCAAGAACATATTATTGTGTTTAAAGGCACCCTCCCACACACAGCAGCAAACGCTAGACTCGGTCCTCTCAGCAACGAGGGAGACACATGGCCAGTCTTAGCCAATCACACACCTTATCCTTATGTTGATAATTTACCAGAAGCAGAGGTGTGAGCACTATACAAAGATTTAGTGACAATATATAAATGTCTAGCATTGTCAGTGCCCATTCCCCACTTAGAAGCAGAGTCTTCAATATTCGGTGCGGAGTGAGGCAGCGCAGCGCTTTGCACTACGTTGCCGTACTCCATATCTATGAGGCCATTCAAAGCAAGTGTCTTTGCGTGGTCTCATAGATATGGTTTTGTATTTGAGCTGCTGGAGCGCCACAAAAAGAATGCTCCGGCGGTGCTAGGGGCTCATAAGTATGCCCCCCAGAGTGTTGTGCCCCATTCTAGTATACACCTAGGGCATTGTGTCTAGTTCTGGTGCACATCTGGAGAGTTGTGTCCAACTCTGGTGTACATCAAGAGTATTGTGTCACTTCTAGTGTACTCTTAAAGTGTTTCATCTAATTCTGGTGCATCACTAGAGTATTGTGTCAGTTCTAGCATAAACCTAGAGTGTTTCATCCAGTTCTGGTGCACATATGGGGATTTGTGGGATAGCTCTTGTGCACATCTGGAGAGTTGCATCCAGCTGTGATGCACATCTAGACTGTTGTATCCAGTTCTGGTGCACAGCTGGAGAGTTGAATCTAACTTTGATGCACACCTAGAGCATTGTGTCCAGTCCTGGTGCACATCTGGTGAGCTCCGTCCAGCTCTGGCCCACTCTACACATCCAGAGTGTTGCATCCAGTTCTGGTGCACACCTACCATATTGCACCAGTTCGAGTGCACAGCTAGAGTGTTTTATCCAGCTCTGGTGCACACCTAGAGCATTGTGTCAGTTCTAGTGTGCACCTAGAGTGTTTCATCCAGTTCTGATGCACATCTGGAGAGTTGTGTCCAGATCTTATGTGCATCTGGAAAGTTGCATCCAGCTGTGGTGCACGTCTAGTGAGTTGTGCCCAGGCCTGGTGCACATCTGGATAGTTGTGTTCAGCTCTTGTGCACACCTGGAGAGTTGCATCCAACTGTGATTCCCATCTAGAGTGTTGTATCCGGTTGTGGTGCACATCTAGAGTATTGTGTCAGTTCTAGTGCACATATAGAGTGTTGTGTCCAGTTATGGTGCACATCGGAAAGTTGTATCCAACTCTTTTGCACATCTGAATGGATGTGTCCAGTTCTTGTGCACATCTGGAGAGTTGCATCCAGTTGTGGTGCACAACTAGAGATTTGTGTCCAGTTGTGGTGCACACCTAGAGAATTACGTCAGTTCTAGTGTACACCTAGAGTGTTTCATCCAGTTATATTGCATATCTGGAGAGTTGTGCCCAGATATTGTTCACATCTGGAGAGCTGCATACAGCTGTGGTGCATATCTAGAGGGTTGTATCCAGCTCTGGTGCACATCAGGAGAGTTCCATACAGCTCTTGAACACATCAGGAGAGTTTAATCCAGCTGTTGTGTACATCTAGATTGTTGTGTCTGATTCTAGTGCACATTTGGAGAGGAGCGTCCAGCTCTTGTGCACATCAGGAGGGTTGAATCCAGCTGTGGTGTACATCTAGAGTGTGGCATCCAGTTCTGGTGCACCCCTAGAGAATTGTGTCAGTTCTGGTGCACACCTAGAGGATTTCATCCAGTCAGTTCTGGTGTACACCTAGAGTATTGTGTCAGTTCTGGTGTACACATGGAGGGTTTCATCCAGTTCTGATGCACATCTGGAGAGTTGTGTCCAGATCTTATGTGCATCTGGAAAGTTGCATCCAGCTGTGGTGCACGTCTAGTGAGTTGTGCCCAGGCCTTTTGCACATCTGGATAGTTGTGTTCAGCTCTTGTGCACACCTGGAGAGTTGCATCCAACTGTGGTTCCCATCTAGAGCGTTGTATCCGGTTGTGGTGCACATCTAGAGTATTGCGTAATTTCTAGTGCACATATAGAGTGTTGTGCCCAGTTATGGTGCACATCGGAAAGTTGTATCTAACTCTTTTTCACATTTGAATGGATGTGTCCAGTTCTTGTGCACATCTGGAGAGTTGCATCCAGTTGTGGTGCACAACTAGAGATTTGTGTCCAGTTGTGGTGCACACCTAGAGGATTACGTCAGTTCTAGTGTACACCTAGAGTGTTTCATCCAGCTATATTGCATATCTGGAGAGTTGTGCCCAGATATTGTCCACATCTGGAGAGCTGCATACAGCTGTGGTGCATATCTAGAGGGTTGTATCCAGCTCTGGTGCACATCAGGAGAGTTCCATACAGCCCTTGAACACATCAGGAGAGTTTAATCCGGCTGTTGTGTACATCTAGATTGTTGTGTCTGATTCTAGTGCACATTTGGAGAGGAGCGTCCAGCTCTTGTGCACATCAGGAGGGTTGAATCCAGCTGTGGTGCACATCTAGAGTGTGGCATCCAGTTCTGGTGCACACCTAGAGAATTGTGTCAGTCCTGGTGCACACCTAGAGGATTTCATCCAGTTCTGGTGTACACCTAGAGTATTGTGTCAGTCCTGGTGCACACCTAAGGGTTTCATCCAGTTCTGGTGTACACCTAGAGTATTGTGTCAGTCCTGGTGCACACCTAAGGGTTTCATCCAGTTCTGGTGCACACCTAGAGTATTGTGTCAGTCCTGGTGCACACCTAAGGGTTTCATCCAGTTCTGGTGTACACCTAGAGTATTGTGTCAGTCCTGGTGCACACCTAAGGGTTTCATCCAGTTCTGGTGTACACCTAGAGTATTGTGTCAGTTCTGGTGTACACCTGGATGGTTTCATCCAGTTCTGGTGTACACCTAGAGTATTGTGTCAGTCCTGGTGCACACCTAGAGGATTTCATCCAGTTCTGGTGTACACCTAGAGTATTGTGTCCAATTCTGGTGTACACCTAGAGTATTGTGTCAGTCCTGGTGCACACCTAAGGGTTTCATCCAGTTCTGGTGCACACCTAGAGTATTGTGTCAGTCCTGGTGCACACCTAAGGGTTTCATCCAGTTCTGGTGTACACCTAGAGTATTGTGTCAGTCCTGGTGCACACCTAAGGGTTTCATCCAGTTCTGGTGTACACCTAGAGTATTGTGTCAGTTCTGGTGTACACCTGGATGGTTTCATCCTGTTCTGGTGTACACCTAGAGTATTGTGTCAGTCCTGGTGCACACCTAGAGGATTTCATCCAGCTCTGGTGTACACCTAGAGTATTGTGTCCAATTCTGGTGTACACCTAGAGTATTGTGTCAGTTCTGGTGTACACACAGAGTGTTTTATCCAGTTCTGGTGCACACCTAGAGTATTGTGTCAGTTCTGGTGTACACACAGAGTGTTTTATCCAGTTCTGGTGCACACCTAGAGTATTGTGTCAGTCCTGGTGCACACCTAGAGGATTTCATCCAGTTCTGGTGTACACCTAGAGTATTGTGTCAGTTCTGGTGTACACCTAGAGTATTGTGTCCAATTCTGGTGTACACCTAGAGTATTGTGTCAGTTCTGTTGCACACCTGGAGGGTTTCATCCAGTTCTGGTGCATACTTAGAGTATTGTGTCAGTTCTGGTGCACACTTGGATTATTGTGTCAGTTCTGGTGTAACCAAGAGTGTTGTGCCCAGTTCTGGTGCACATCAGGAGTGTTGCATCCAGATCTGGTGCACACCTAGAGTATTGTGTCAGTTCTTGTGCACACCTAGAGTATCTTATCCAGTTTAGATGCACATCTGAAGTTTTGCCCAGCTCGTGTGAGCATCTGAAGAGTTGCATCCAGCTGTGGTGATTATCTTGTGTGTTATGTCCAGTTCTGATCCACATCTAGACAGTTGTGTTCAGCTCTTGTGCACATCAAGAGAGTTGAATCCAATTGTGCTGCACATCTAGAGGGTTGTATCCAGCTCTGGTGCACATCAGGAGAGTTGCATCCAGCTCTTGAACACATCTGGAGAGTTGAATCCAGCTGTGGTGTACAGCTAGAGTGTTGTTTCTGATTCTAGTGCACATTTGGAAAGTAGCGTCCAGCTCTTGTGCACTTCTGGAGGGTTGAATCCAGCTGTGGTGCACATATAGAGTGGTGTGTCCAGTTCTGGTGCACATCTGGGGAGTAACATCCAGCTTTGGTTCACATCTAGAATGTTGCATCCAGTTCTGGTGCACACCTAGAGTATTGTGTCAGTTCTGATGAACACCCAGAGTGTTTATCCAGTTCTGGTGCACCCCTAGAGTATTATGTCCAGTTCTGGTGCACATCTGGGGGGCTACATCCAGCTTTGGTGCTCATCTAGAGTGTGGCATCCAG
The DNA here is from genome assembly GCF_964261635.1 of Lissotriton helveticus. NCBI lineage: Eukaryota > Metazoa > Chordata > Amphibia > Caudata > Salamandridae > Lissotriton > Lissotriton helveticus. The sequence continues at coordinate 1,199,389,337 of NC_136071.1, read as the reverse complement.
TTCTGGTGCACACCTAGAGTATTGTGTCAGTGCTGGTGTACACACAGGGTGTTTTATCCAGTTCTGGTGCACACCTAGAGTATTGTGTCAGTGCTGGTGTACACACAGAGTGTTTTATCCAGTTCTGGTGCACACCTAGATTATTGCGTCCAGTTCAGGTGTACACCTAGAGTGTCTTATCTAGTTCTGGTGCACACCTATAGTATTGTGTCCTGTTCTGGTGCACATCAGGAGTGTTGCATCCAGATCTGGTGCACACCTAGAGTATTGTGTAAGTTCTGGTGTACGCCTAAAGTGCTTTATACAGCTCTGGTGCACACCAGGAGTGTTCCATCCAGATATGGTGCACACCTAGAGTATTGTGTCAGTTGTGGTGTATGCCTATCGTGTTTTATCCAGTTCTGGTGTACACCTAGAGTATTGTGTAAGTTCTGGTGTACGTCTAAAGTGCTTTATACAGTTCTGGTGCACACCAGGAGTGTTCCATCCAGATATGGTGCACACCTAGAGTATTGTGTCAGTTGTGGTGTATGCCTATCGTGTTTTATCCAGTTCTGGTGTACACCTAGAGTATTGTGTCCAGTTCTGGTGCACATCAGGAGTGTTGCATCCAGATCTGGTGCACACCTAGAGTATTGTGTCAGTTTTGGTGTACACCTAGATTGTTTTATCCAGTTTCAATGCCCATCTGAATTTTTGCCCAGCTCTTGTGAGCATCTGAAGAGTTGCATACACCTGTGGTGTTCATCTTGTGTGTTATATCCAGTTCCGATGCACATCTATACAGTTGTGTTCGGGTCTTGTGCACATCTGGAGAGTTGAATTCAGCTGTGGTGCACATATAGAGTGTTGTGTCCAGTTCTGGTGCACATCAGGAGAGTTGCATCCAGTTGTGATGCACATCTGCAGTGTTGAGTCAGATATAGTGCACATCTAGAGTGTTGTGTCTAGGTATGGTACTCATCTTGTGGAGATCTGGATAGTTGCATCCAGTTCTCTTGCACATCTGGATAGTTGCATCCAGTTCTCTTGCACATCTGGAGAGTTGCATCCAGTTCTGGTGCACATCTAGAGTGTTGTGTGTAGTTATGGTGCACATCTTGTGGACATCTGGATAGTTGCATCCAGTTCTGGTGCACATCTAGAGTGTTGTGTGTAGTTATGGTGCACATGTTGTGGACATCTGGATAGTTGCATCCAGTTCTGGTGCACATCTAGAGTGTTGTGCCCAGTATTGTTTCAGTTCTAGTGCACACTTAGAATGTTTCATCCTGCTCTTGGGCACATCTGGAGAGTTTCCTCCTCTGCATATCTGAAGATTTGCATCCAACTGTTTTTGCATACCTGGACTGTTTCATCCAGTAATGGTGGAAACCTGGAGAGTCTCATCCAGCTCTTTTGCACAACTGGAGGGTTGGTTACAGCTGTGGTGCACATCTAGAGTGTTGTGTCCAGTCGTGGTGCCCATCTGGAGGGGTGCGTCCAGCTTTTGTGCACATCTGGAGAGTTGCATCTGGCTCTTGTGCACATCTGGAGAGTTGCATCTAGCTCTTGTGCACATCTGGAGAGTTGCACCCATTTATTATGCAGGCCTTGAGTGTTGCACCCAGATCTAGTGCACACTTAGAGTGCGGCATCCATTTCTGGGGTGTCATCCAGTAGCATCCTGTGTCCACCCGGTGTATTTTCTCCATTGCCAGAAGCCCCGCATGTATTGATTTGTTCGGCCCTTGCGGCCTCCCCTGGGGTTGAATATGCCTCATGCATTCCATGAAGTAAACACCTGCAGGTATCAATGAAAGGATGCCTGTCCTCGGGCCTGCAGCGGCCGCGCGCGCTCAGGACTCACATGCCATCCTCGTAGGAGCAGATCCGCGTGGCTGCCCCAGCGGGGTCCTCTGTGCCCCCTCTGCTGCTGTCATGGGCACATGTGATACATGGCAGGGCACTGAAGGATCTCACACAGACCCCCTTCCTCCATGCAGACGCGTCATCAAATATTTAACTCCTGCCACGGCCCATGACAGAACCCCCACCCAGAGCCTCCCCCCGCAGGGCAAATCACACAAATTGGGCTCTTTTCACCAGCGACGCGCCAGGCTTTACTTATAGTGAATTATTTAGGCTGGAAAAGTAGAGCTGGGCTTTGGGCTGTCCGTCCCCTGCCCGCGCCGCCTCTGATCTCGGCCTGATTGGAGCAGGCGCGCGCCAGAGCCCCTTCACTGCCCACCCCAGGCGCGTGCCAGAGTCCCTTCACTGCCCACCCCAGGCGCGTGCCAGAGCCCCTTCACTGCCCACCCCAGGCGCGCGCCAGAGCCCCTTCACTGTCCACCCCAGGCGCGTGCCAGAGCCCCTTCACTGCCCACCCCAGGCGCGCGCCAGAGCCCCTTCACTGTCCACCCCAGGCGCGTGCCAGAGCCCCTTCACTGCCCACCCCAGGCGCGCGCCAGAGCCCATTCACTGCCCACCCCAGGCGCGCGCTGCACCGCCGGGCTGCTGAGCTGCTGGAGAGAGGCGCCCAGCTCTGCCTGCCAGGGTTCAACCATCCTTGAGCCCTGGGGGGGCCGCTTTTATTGTTGATTGAAAACTACTGGATATACAAGGAACTTTGCAGAGCCAGCCCCCAGTAACAAAACTGATACCCCCCTTCCTTCATGCCTCCAAGGGAAACACCCGATGCCCGGTCCGGCCAGTCCGGCCTTGCTACCACCCTCCAATGGTGCCCCTCATCTTCACTTAGACTATGTCTCATGTTTATTTAATTTATTTTATAGTGTTACTCATCCCAAGTATGTAGGGCAGGGTGTCGGAGTGTGTTGCATCACACACACATTATATAGAGACAATGACTCATATCAACATGAAAGTCAATGTATAGGAAATGTTACTTAAGACAATGGGTGCTACAAGGTGTAATCTTTCTTTCATCCATCATGCAGTCTTTCACCATTCATTCTGTCCTTCCATCTGTGTGCCCATCTATATCCAAACATATTCAACCATTTGCAAACCTATCCTCCATGTATCCCTCCATCCATCATTTCACTCATCCATCCCCCATCCACCCTTTCACCCCATCCATCCGTACAGTCATCCATCCACTCTTCCACCCATCCATCGATTCACTCACCCATCCAGCCATTTACCCTTTCACTCATCCATCCACCCAGTCACTTATCCTTCCACCCATTCACCCTTTCAGTCATTCATCCTCCTTTCACTTATCCATCCATCCACCCTATCTATCCATCTACTCATCCATACATGAATCCATCCATTGATGATATTACTCATCCATCCTTTTACTCATCCATCCATCCGTTCTCTCATCCATCCACCTTTTCACTTCTTCACTCATCTATCCATCCTTTTGTCCATCTACCCCCCTTTCACTCACTCATCAATCCTTACATCCACCTTTTCACTCATCCATCCATCCATTCACCCTTTCACGTATCAATACATCAGTCCATCCATCCATCCATCCATCCTTTTACTCATCCATCCACCCATTCACTCGTCCATCATCTACCCTATCACTCATCCATCATCCATCCATCCATCCTTCCAGCCACCCACCCTATTAGCCATTCATCTACCCTTGCACCCATACATCCATTTACCTTTTCTCTCATCCATACTTCCACTTCTCCATCCTTTCTTACATTATCTATTCATTCACCCTTTCATTCATCCTTTCAGTAATCCATCCAGCCATTCACACATTCCTCTACTTATTTACTCACCCACCTTTTCACATTATGAGCTGAGCCTTTGTCTGCAGAGTTGCAGACAGAAGAGGCCCATCAAGAACTTCACCCCTGCTGTAGTTCCTAAAGCAACAGGTGTGGTGGGGAGGGTTCACTACGCCCCTGACCATGGGCAGTCTGAAAAAGTGGAAGTCATGAGTCATGCATGATGCACAGTGCCATGCCATGAGGTGACTGTGACATGGTGTTGTTTCCAGGGCTTTAAGTGGGATGAAAAAACGGGGGTCTCTTCAAAGGGGGTTTTAATGTAAATGAGGGCGTCGCTTAAAACACCTAGGCTACAGCCGCGGTGCGTCCATTGGGGCGTAGAGGCGTACCCCTACTAAGCCTGGACGCACGGTGGCAAGCTATTTAAGTATTATTAACCATTCACAAAAATTAGCGCCACAGCGCAGCGCGGGACACAAGGACAGGCGAGTGAGTCATGGTACTATTATTGTTATGCGGTGGCGGTGCGGTCCGGAGTGCGCAGGGGGTGGAGGCGGGGCTGCTGTTCTGCTGCAGCTTGAGTGACAGTCTGCAGCAGGCCAGCAGCACTGTGTGCGCACTGCGCATGATGGGCTGTGACTTGCCCGAGCATGTGCTGCAAACACCCAGTGAAGTCCAAAGGGGCCGGGGGTGCTGCTTCAGCCGGGCCCGGGTTTTACTAAGGCGCCAGGGCGAGTACTTAGTGTGCCCCCCTAGCCAATCCTGGCGCTGCATGCAGCGCCAGGATTGGCTGCATATATCATGGCCAATCACTGTGTGACTTCAGCATGAAGCCATGCAGTGATTGCCTTTCGGGAGTGGGACATGCGCGCCGTGACGTTCTGTGTCGTCACATGCAGAGCCAGCAGCCAGCCCAGCAGACGTCTGACGTCACACAGTCACGTCACAGAGACTCAGACACAGTAGGTGGGTGCGTGCTGCATATCATATGTTTTTAATTCTGAGAGGAGCGATAGGGGAGAGCGAACGTATTGAGATTTTAAAGGGGGAGCAGACCGGGAGCGTCAGCCCAGCATGGCCCGCCGGTACAAAGGAAACGTTCATGGCCTAGCGGTCTTAGCAACAGGTTTATGGTTCCAGTCTCTTTAAAGGCTTTGGTTTGAGTTCCACGGCTGGCAGTTATTTTCATGTGGTAAGCCTTAGGAGGCTAGCTAAGCTAGCGCATTGGAAGCCATGAGCGCGGCTTCACGAAGGTCCAATAGAATCGCTCCCAGTTCGGGACCGTCGACACATGATTGCCCGCGTCTAGGAACGCTTTTAAACGGCTGTGGAGCAAGCACAGTAGAAAGAATTGAAAGCGCCGTCGGAGGGGAAGAGGCAGCAGATGGAGCTCTGGCACAGTATGGAGCGCGCATCAGGGTGGAGCAGGCGCAGCATTTTCAGTTTAGGCAGAAAAATGTGCGTGTGCTTTGCCTTTTTGTTACCGGCATGGAACTAAACCACGGGCTTAAGATAGACGGGGGACAGGGTCTCCAAAATGGGGTTTTGCCTTAGCAAATGCATTTGAGGTCGTGTGGCCTAACCGGCGATATGGCAGGACCCGGGGGAGGCACAGTGTGCAGGCAAGCAAACCGGGGTGCTTGGCTAGTAGGTGGGTGCGTGCTGCATATCATATGTTTTTAATTCATTTCTGCTGCAGATTTTTGTATTGCCTGTGACTGTCGTAGCCTGAGCCTCCAATAATAATACGGGCGGGCCGGGGCACATTTTCAGTGAGTCACAGGCTACTGTGACGGCGAAGTAACGCGTACAAGGGTGGGTGAGGGCCCTTCCCAATATCTAAATGTTGTGCAGCAGTGTACGCAGAGGTAACTATGCAAAAGACCTGCCTTGACGTGATAGAGCAGAGTTTGAAAAAGTGCCGGGCTGTTATTCAGTTCAGCTCTGGGAGTATTGTAGCTTTTAGGGCTATGGTGTGGGCATTCTGGTATTCCGGGAGTTTTTTCATCAGAATGTCTGTGCGCACTCACATACTTTTGAATTTGTGAGCACTCACTCAGCCACGTTTTCCAAGCCCATTTCTTTTTGCATATTTGCTCCTTTCAAGTATGGGTTGGGTAGGGAACAACCCAATAACTGGTAGAAGTTTAATGAAAGGCGTTCTCAACGGGGATAATATTTCCTCAAGGAGGAAAAGCATAAAAAAAACAAAAGTGCAGTTTCACTAATGCAAAGCTAGTAGAAAGCTGCGACTGATTCAACTTTTCATGAGCTCTCGCGAGCCCCCAGATATGTGAAAATCTAAGCTCAAACTTAAGTGTAAACCTTATTTCTGTTATATTTCACATTTCTCTGTGAATTGAGTTCTAAATTCCGTTGACATTTAGGCAGCTGCAGACAAACCGATGTGCTTGTAGAATTCTGCCAACCTGTTATTTTAAGAGAGCATCAGAGCAGCAAAACTCTGTAAAGCTCCATTATATGGCTTCAGCAAGCTTGGTGAGGTTATACAGGAAACTTTGCAAATGTCATGCCTGTGGAATGTTCTTCCACAAATAGCTTATCTCAGTTTTTGCTAACGTATATTTAGCTGACTTTTCCAAACATAGAGATTTACATAAATGTAGAAATTTACGTTATAGATGTTTTTCCATTGTCATCTGATTCCTTGTATATTATTTCTGTCGCACAACAATGCCACCTACAATGAACTTCAAAGTTTGGGTGTACCAGATAGAATATATTGGAGTGCTGGGGACACCAGTTTGGACACCGATGGATGCATCCTTGACCAGGCGGTCTGCTTTCCTTGATTTGTTTTCGCCCATATCTTGCCGCACCCGCTTCGCGGGTGCCGCAGCGCACAGGAGTGCGTGAGACCACATCTGCCAGCGTAGAGGGTCAGCAAGGCGGCTTGGGCGAGAGGCTCGGTGGGGCTGCGAGCGTGCAGGGGACTCCAACTACCAGGAGTCCCTGCTAGACCGTAAACCACCATCCGGTCCGCTCTCCCTGCTGGCCCGCCCCCCGCCCACCTGTGGGCTGAAAAGGCGCCCTGCACCTCTCCTTGGCGGGACACCAGTTTGGACACCGACGGAGGCATCCTTGACCAGGCGGTCTGCTTTCCTTGATTTGTTTTCGCCCATATCTTGCCGCACCCGCTTCGCAGGTGCCGCAGCGCACAGGAGTGCGTGAGACCACATCTGCCAGCGTAGAGGGTCAGCAAGGCGGCTTGGGCGAGAGGCTCGGTGGGGCTGCGAGCGTGCAGGGGACTCCAACTACCAGGAGTCCCTGCTAGACCGTAAACCACCATCCGGTCCGCTCTCCCTGCTGGCCCGCCCCCTGCCCATCACGCCCCCTACATCACAATCGCAAACTCCCGCAGCGCGGGACGCAGCTCAGGGCGAAGACCGGGCAAAAAGCGGGCCGTTTGAGGCCGTTCGAGTACGGAGAGGACTGGACTGGCCCAACCCCCTTGCTCTTTGGCTGTTTAATACTGTTCCCCTACTCTTGCTGAGGTGGGTTCTTCATTTTGGTAGTTATGTGTACCCGGGCAACACGTAATAGGGCCATCAAAGGTGGATTGCAAACAAATGGACCCATGGACGATTTTATTACTCGTACAAACCTAGCCATTGATACCGAAATCTCCAAACTGCAGACTCGCGTCTCCTTGGACTTGGCCGCGGCTAGAAAACTGTCCCAGGACTTTGCCAAATCCAAAAAATCCTCCTTGGGACACCTAGCAGCTGCTGTAACTCCACAGCGTCCAGCCAATACGTGTTGCGGAATTATACAGGCAGTCGTCCATCATAGTTCGATTCCTCTTACTCCAGCTCTATCCTTGTATCCGGCAAACCAGTTGGATAATCAGAATTTACCTGTGGCTTCTCCTGGTCAGTTACCCACTTCCCCTTCTCTGGTAACTGCTGAAATTCCTCTATGCAACAATATAAATGGTAATAGCCAGCTTAATGTGGGAGGTGTACCTGTGAATAAGGCTATAGGAGAGTGTGCGTCGTTGCCCCAGGCTCATATAGAGGTAGCTGAAGAGGGATCAGCTTCTATATCTGTTAACACAACTGCCTCTACATCTTTTAACATAACTGCTGAGGGAGATGGCTTACACCTAGAGGGGCATGATGCGAGGGATGGGGAATTTATAGGCTTAGTCTGGGAATCACTAAAGAAGCTTCTATCTCCTCTGGACCTGAGGCTATCACGCATCGAAAACAATCTGCTAGAGATGGAAAAGAGTATCATAGCCCTGGCTACTCTTGGCTTGCGTGGACTAGAAAATCAAGGTATCATAGAGAAAGACCCAGTCCCACAAGCCACACAATCCACCCCCCCACCTCCTGCCACAGCACGACCAGTTCCCAAACCACAAACTATTGGTGCGGATCGAAGATTGGCTGATCCCCCCAACTAGACAATTAAAGCCCCCCATCACCAGAATCCCTGCTCAGCCTAATGTTGGTGCTCCTTTAAGAACAACCGTCAGCAAAGCAGTTCACCATTCGACCCAGGGCCCACGTATTAAGAATAATTTCCGAGGGGGCTATATTGATCTCCCACCGGAGGCCAATGAGTACGTGGTTGTGTTGACGGGTGTTCATCCGATTGATAATGACCAGCACGAGAGCCACTGGTCCCTAAAGAACAAGATCATGCACTGGCTCAACGTGAATAGACCGATCACAAATGGTCGGAAAGGCAATGTATTAATGGTCCGACGAGTTCCATGGGTGGGTCCCTCAAAGAAATCTAGTCCTGGGGACTGCATAGTGGTAACATTTGAAGATCCATACACGTCACACCACATTTGCTCATGGCCGACCGAAGGCGAAGGCTTATCCATTGTACCTCGGCCACTATCCTTCTTTTATCCCCCACGCAATACGCATACACAGGATGGCGATTGGTCTCTGGTACGCCACCGGCCATGGAGGGGGTACTCCAATAAAGACAAAGACCATGATTTGTCGAGACGCTGGCTTGGCCTTCCAACTACGAACAGGTTTGGCTGCCTAGAGGACGTTGACTGACTCCCAAGGCGAGCTGCTCCCCCAGCGCCAGTAAAAGCTTCCTTAATCAGGGGGGTTCTAAATTCCTTATTCCTGCCGTCTGACTGTGAGGACATTAAATTGACCACACTCACCCAACCTATGATTGATCCCCCGCTAATAGAGGAGGCTGTGAATTCTTTAAACAATCTAGGAACCCAAGGAGGAGCGCACGAATTAGATGCTACCCCTATGATTCCTGTACCATCCCATCGGATGGTTTTGCCGGATGGCAGGCGACCTTTCATATCCAGGGCCCCTACCTGATCCCACAACGAGCCCCACCCTAGACAAAATATAGCTGTTGCAGAGGCGTTAGGTATAGAGCCTGATCCCGATACACCAGCCAGATGAGGTTCCGTGAGAATCGTTACGGTGTTCCGGGCATGAACGAATATGGGCAAGTAAGGTATCTATGAACCGTAAATGACGAGTTCAGTAAGTGTACGCGTTTTCGCTACACTACCTGGCATGGTTCGCCTTATTTACGTGTTTCTACATCTGAACCCTTGGGTTCCATTTTAGATACGTCATCCATTTTGTTTCTTGCCCTCACGTAGTCAGCGAACAGGCAACTGTCCGCATCGTGACCCTTTAGTTCCCAAGCTTTACGGAAGAAGCATATTCCTTTCATGCGTCTTTTATGACTAGGGGAAGGACACTGCTAAGGCAATTGCCTCCGCTCGAAGGTGATTCTGCCGTGCCGGTCTATTGTTTCAGCCTCGCACATGCTGGGATCAAGCCCTTTTAAGCTACGATTACGCATCCAATATTATCCTCGCACTATCTCTTCCCTGCCGTCTGACTTCCTTGCAGCTGTTCTTGTCTCTTTCTCTTGCTTATTTACAACTCAAGTGGAATGTACCTAATGGTGGGAAGATGTGCTTTTACAGTTGGAACTGGTGATGTTAATGTAATTATGTTCCGGGGTTCTGAATACATGAAAGCGACCCTTTTGAAGTCTTTTTGTGGGAACTGGGTTGTAACCTTTTGTTCACATGTTGTGCAATGGTAAAATCTTGTATAAAAGAGAGCGACTCACATATGCAATTTGAAGCAGACTTGCAGAACCTACATGCTGTTGTACTTCTTGTGACTTATGCCTCCCTGCAGTAATAAACGCTGATCTTTGACGCCGAAGGAAGTGCCCCATGTCTCTGTTTTTAGTGCGCCAGAACAGGTATCCCACGAAGGTTTTAGGTGTTGTCCCCTGGCACCGCTGGGCCTTAAATAGCCTAGTCCTTCAGTTGGCGCCCACGTCGGGCGACATCGGCGGTACTGGTCCAAAGCCTGACGATTGTGAGGAACTTCGTGTGAAATCTCCGAGGAAAAGGTGCACCCCGCTTCATCGATCCTGTTGTCGAAACAAGTGGTCCGAAGATTTTTTCCCGCGAAGATTCCCGCCTCCTGACGGCTGCGACGGACCGATGCCCTGACTGTCGACCTGTTTTCGACGCCTGGCGTAGACCTTACGTACAGCGAGACGATAGACGGGCCTTCCTGGTGACGCCATTGAAGCTCTCAGTTAAGTATTTGTGGGTCGCTCCCAGTCCTTAGTTGTTGTTGCAGCTTGTTGAAGCTTTGTTGTTTGCATGGTTCCATTGCATTTGTTGTTCTTAGTTGTTGGTTCTTAGTTGTTATTTGACAATTGCAATTGCCAAAAACCGAGGGTTTTGTCTTTCACGAAGATTTAGTACTTTGGTAACCCTTGAAGTTTGATACTAGGTTAGTGTGCACGATGCCTAGCCATAGTGGTTTTCTTGGTTCCTTTAAATGTTGCAACAAGGATTCCCGGTTGGAGGACTCGTGTCCGATACCTCCAGTTGGAACTCCGATATATGAGCTCTATAGTCGACATGGTGTGGGCCCTATAATATATAATAAATATTGGGTCCATTACACGAAAAAAGATGGTGTCCTTAGTTGGCCACCGCATGGAAGTTTCGACCTTACGATTTTAGATAATCTAGAAGCTAAATTGTTTAAAAGGAAAGCAGGGCCAGCTATGTTTGATTCTTTTCGGTTGTGGCGTAAAGAGGCCAAGCAGAAAGAAATCAAACAGCTTAAAAAGGATCGAAGAGAAGGGTTTGTTCCGATAATGCAAGTTGTACAACAATGTCAGCGAGATAAAGAAGAGAAAGAAATAGAAGTTTCCACTAGACTACATCACATGAGGATAGACAAATGTTATCCGGTTTTACCAGCTAGTCTTGATAAGAAAGAAGAGGACTCAAAGGAGGATCCCCTGTTAGCGTATTTGATGAAATCGCCACCTCCTTATGCACAGGGTGCTACAGCCCCTGTAGTTCCTCCTGTGGTTCCGCCTGTAATTACTCCTGTTGTCCCTCCTGTTGTTCCGGCGGCTGCTGGTCAGCCCGTTGTTAATCCTACGTTTGTCCCACCACCTGTTCCTATTCCTACTGTTCCTTTGCCTGTGCCTTCGCAAACTCCAGTCTCTGTTACCCCGACTATCTTGCCTGTTCCTGCTGTTCCTACGTTCACTTCTAATATTGTCGCTCCTGTTCTTTTTCCTTCTTCTCCTTCTGTTCGTACCCGTATTCCTAATACTGTTGCTACCCTTTATTCACCGCTTTCTGGTCAGTTATTTCCATCCGATACTTCCGAAACTCCCCAAAGACGGAGTCAGATCCCTAGTGGAAGGGAGAAAGAGACGTTAGTGACAATGGCACGTAGGTGGATAAGACATCCTGCCAACTACCCTCCACGCATGGTCTTCGAGACGTTTTCTCAGTTTAATGAGCCTACACAGAGATTCGTGTTCGAAGAAATGTGTAACTTTTTGAGGGAACAATGGTATAATGACAATTTAGATAACGTACCGCCCGATATGATTGAACTTCAGAGTCAATTTTCGAACGGTATGATTGTAGGGGGCGATGTACGACGTGCCTTAGAGCGATTGTTATCCTTTAGATCCACAGTGCCTTCTCGAGCGTCGTTCGATGACGACTCTGAGAATTGGAAAGCGGCTCCTGGTCAGTATCCTATGAGAGAGGTTCCGCCAGTGTGGATGCCAGTTGATCCTGGTGCTGCTCCCCCAGTTCCTCCACATTTCCAAAGAGTTTGGATACAACTCCCATGGAAGCGATCAGAAGTCTTGCAGGTCAAACAGTCCTTGCCTGATCCACGCAAGAATCCGGCGGGTTACTATAAGGAGTTGTCTCAATTGGTAGATGCTACTATTATGAACCTTGCCGACATAGACATGCTGTTCGGTAATGTTGTACCACAGCCGGTTTGGGCGAAAATTCGTCAGGAAAATCATGCGAATGAGTTAGGTGGTGATTGGGCTGCATTAATAACAGCTGATGGCCGACAAGTTGGTGGGGCTAAGCCTGAGCAGGTCATTTCGGATCTGCCCCAGAGAATAATTACGCTCATGAAAACGCTTATGCCGGCGATGAGAGTAAACTGGGATAAATTATCAGCTTGTAAGCAAAAGAAGGACGAGAGTGTCTCCGATTTCTTCACTAGATTTGAAGAGGCATTTGTCGATCATAGTGGTCAGGATATGGGCACTGAGGGAGGCCAACGGTTGTTTGTTGATAAATTCGTATTAAATTTGTTGCCTGAACTATGCAACAAATTGAAAAATTCAGAAAGTGCCTGGGCTGTTTCCACTACTGCTCAAATATTAGCGATGGCTCAATATTATGAGAATAGGGAAAAGGAAGAAAGTGATCGCGTAGATAAGAAAACGAAGGAGCTCAAAACGAAGGTTTTGTTGCAGCAAGCGTATCCTCCGCGTTCAAATCACACTGATTCGCAACAGCAATATAGACCACAACCGCAATCCTCCAGAATACAGTCACGTTCTGACTCCTCTGACTTTAGATCTATGCTTGGGTATAACCAGTGTGCATACTGTAGAAGAGAGGGAGATATATAATATGATTGTCCCGCTTTGCGTGACCGCCTCAATGGTGTATCGGCACGAGGTGGTCGTGGTGGTCCTCAACAAGCATCTCGAGGTAGAGGTCGCGGTACCTTCCAAAATCAGACTGAGCGCCCTAATACGTCCTCGGACGCGAATAACTGTTTTGACCAGCGAAATGTAAGGTCCGATAAATCAGCGCAGTATTATGCGGACGACTATTACGTTGAACATGAGACTGTTGTAAATGACCGTTACTAGGACAGCCACCGACAGAGAGAGGGAGTAGTATCAGTTCCGGTTGATCAGAGTGGGCCTTACGTCGCAGTTGCTACATCTGGCGTAGTTGAGCCTTTTCTGTTAGACACTGGTGCGACGAAAAGTTCCATCATGCATTCGAAACTCCCTGGCGCACCTTTGTCTGGCTTAACAAATGTTTCCGTTGGATTCTCTGGCGCCCCGGTTAGCAATCCTGTCTCTAGCCCTTTGCCCCTTACGATTGGCCCTCGTGAGCTGGAGGCTCCATTGATTCTATCTACTGGTTGTGGTGAGAATCTTTTGGGCTTGGATTTGTTAAAACGGTTATATGCGACTTTGTATTGCTGTCCTGAAGGAGTGGAGCTTACATTAGGTCGGAGAGTAATCTCTCCTATGTACTTGTCGATCGATAAATTCCCGCCGGAATTGAGCTCCCTTCCTGCGTCTCTATGGGCCACAGGTCCCAATGACGTGGGTCTCTTGGACATCCCACCTTATACGATCAAGCTGAAACCAAATGTGCGATTGCCACGTATACCACAGTATCGTATCTCCATTGAGGGAGAACGGGCGCTATTAGCGATCGTGCACGACCTGATCAAAAAGGACGTCATTGAAGAAACTCGAGGAAATGTGTGTAATAGTCCTGTACTACCAATTTTAAAACGAACTGATCCATCTAAACCTCCTGTGTATCGTTTCATAATAGATTTAAGAGAAGTGAATAAAATCGTGATCCCACAGTTCCCCGTGGTCCCTGATATCACGACTTTGTTGACCCTGATTCCAGCTTCTGCCTCCTGGTTCACGGTGATCGACCTAAAGAATGCTTTCTTTAGTATCCCGATTGCTGAGGAAAGCAGAGACCTATTTGGATTCTCATTAGGTGGTCGCAGTTTTAGGTTAAAACGCGCACCACAGGGCTATTGTGAGAGTCCGTCGATCTACAGTCAAGCCCTTAAAAGCCAACTTGATTCATTTATATTACCGGCAGGCGCAGCCTTGATTCAGTACGTTGACGACCTGTTGGTCGCCGCTGATACCGAAGATATTTGTAGAACTGCTACAGTATCATTGTTGCGGCATTTATGTGACTTACATCACAAGGTGTCACCTTCCAAGCTGCAATATTGTTGCCAAGAAGTAACCTACTTAGGTCATTTATTGTCAAAAGAAGGGAGAAGGTTGACCCCAGAGAGAATTGCAGCGATTACCCGAATGACTGTGCCAAAAACTCAGAGAGATGTACGTGCCTTTCTAGGTATTATGTCATACTGCAGACAATGGATCCCAAATTTTTCACTATTGGCGAAACCGTTGTTAGCTCTCACGTGCAAGGATGTTCCGACTCCTTTGCCATGGACTGAAGAGTGTCAGAAAGGTTTTTCTGAATTACGTGATGCGTTGTGTTCGGCTCCTGTGTTAGGTACTCCTGATTACAGTAAGCCGTTTACACTGTACGTTCACGAGAGGGATGGTTGTGCGTTGAGTGTTCTGGCGCAACAATTTGGTGACAAACAGCGCCCATGCGCATATTTTTCTTCGACTTTAGACCCAGTAGCTAGAGCCTTGCCGAGTTGTTTAAGGGCAACAGCGGCAGCTGCGGCGTCCATTCGACAGTCCGCAGGTCTGGTCATGGATAATATGCTTACGGTGATGGTGCCGCATGCAGTTGACACTCTCTTGAACCGAACGAAAACTCAACATTTGACGAGCGCAAGATTGTCTGGGTATGAGCTGACGTTACTGGCTAGTCACATACGGATAAAACGGTGTAATGTGTTGAACCCAGCCACATTATTGCCGACCAATACGGAGTTGAGTGATGTAGCACCACATGACTGTTATCTGAGAACCGAAGAGGAAACGAAGGGTCGTATTGACATAAAAGATACTCCGTTGGTAGATCCCGATGGTACTCTGTATGTGGATGGTTCCTGTTTTAAGTTACCGAATGGTGATGTGACGACTGCGTATGCTGTAGTGACGTTGAGAACGGTTGTGGAATCTACGAGATTAAATCAGAATTCGGCTCAGGCAGCTGAGTTGATCGCCTTGACGAGAGCGTGTGTGTTGTCCAGAGGAAAGCGGGTGAATGTGTTCACAGACAGCCAGTATGCTTTTGGTGTGGCACATAGTTTTGGGCGATTGTGGAAAGAAAGAGGATTCTTAACGTCGCATGGCACAAAGATTCAGCATGGACAGCTTGTGAATGACCTTTTAGATGCACTCACATTGCCTAAGCAGGTGGCAATAATCAAATGTAGTGCGCATCGAAAAGTGACAGATGATGTTGGTCGTGGTAATGCGTTTGCAGATGAGACTGCTAAGGAGACAGCTAAAGATCTGACAAATCGAATGTATGTTACAAGTTCAGTGAGATGGCCTGTGGAAACTAGTATGTGTGAGGACACAGTGGAGAGTGTGAAGGAAATACAGAATGAGGCCACTGAAATGGAAAAGACTAAGTGGAAAGAAAGCACGGGAAAATTAGACGAGGATGGATGTTGGGTTGATCTGTCAGAGAAACAGAGATGGATGTTACCGGATGCGTATGTGCTTGCTGTTGTTACAATGGCCCATGGCACAGCACATATTAGTTCGAAGGGCATATGCAAGTTGTTGTCTCCTGTATGGAAGAATGATGGGATTACTAAATGTGCAGAGAGAGTGGTTAAGAATTGCATGGTATGTTTGATGCATAATCCCGGTAAGGGCACCCCCACTCCACCTGGTCATTTTGCCCCTCCTACATGTCCTTTCGAAGTTATCCAATTAGACTTCATCCACATGGAGAGATGCAATAATTTAAAGTATGTGCTGGTTGTGGTTTGTGCGTTCTCCAGATGGATTGAGGCTTACCCTCTTAAGGATAATACTGCCCTATCCACAGCTAAAATTCTGCTCAAAGAGTATTTCCCCAGGTACGGCATGCCTCGGATTGTATGGTCGGACAACGGAAGTGAGTTTGTGGGAAGCGTAATGAAGAGTGTGTGTCGTGGTTTAGGAATATCCCAGAAATTCCATAGTGCTAATCATCCTCAGTCAGCGGGTTTGGTGGAAGGATACAATGGCACCCTGAAACTAAAACTTGCTAAAATTCAGGCAACAACTGGTTTATCATGGCCTGACGCTTTGCCTCTAGCTCTCCTATCGACCAGGGCTACTGTACACTCTCGAGTAGGGCTTAGCCCATATGAGATTGTGTTCGGCCGCCCTGCGAACATTTGGGGAGTTCCGAGGCCTAAAGAATTGAACAGACTTGAATATCCAATGTTAATCGATTATCTATATGATCTGACTGCTAAATTGAGTTTGATTCATCAACAGGTCTTTGAGGCTCTGCCATCACAAACAGAGGGTCCTGGTCATCGGCTCCAACCAGGGGACTGGGTCCTCATCAGAAATTTCGGACGAAAACGCCATCTTGAGCCGAGATTTGTGGGGCCCTTCCAGGTGCTACTAGCAACGAGGACGGCGGTTCGACTGGAGGGACGGAAACACTGGGTGCAAGCCACCCACACCAAGAAGGTTCCGCTTCCTCTGCCGGCAGACACATGGATACGTAAAGGTTTTTCCTCGTCTGAAACTGACGTTCCCCAGCGCTTTGTCCCATTTAGCGAAGCTCAGCCCATAGGGAACACTTCAGTTTTATCTGTCACCCCTGTTGATTCCTCTCAAACAATTTCCCTTCCTTCAACATTGGGGAATACAAGTACTGAACAATTGCCTGGACAATCGAACACTCTTTCCCCATCCAATCCACTGTTTGAAGATCAGACTCGACCCGGAAGAAACCGATACTTTCTTCGTACACACAATAAGGATGAATAAATTGTTGTCATTTTGATTTCGAAGTACCCCCTCACATTTTGCCTTGACCATTGTGGACATTTTATTATGTATGTATTTCTTTTCCAGAACAGCTAGGAGACGTATATAAAATTGATTATTAAACTGATTAAAACCTGCCATCTGGGTTGGCCGTAGGGCCGCGCGGGTACTTCTTTCTGTTTAGCAGTTATTGACATTAGGTCAATTTCTTTTGTCGATTTCTGGGAACTCCTGGGAATTGATAATCGCTACTCAGAACGAAGTGCGTCAAGAACGTTGCGGACGGTTGTTAGAGGATGGAGTTCTCCAAGCTGTCGAAGCTAGAGGAAAAGACGGCGCAAAGATCTAAATTGTACAGCACATTTCGAACAAAATGTTTTTTATTACAGGTTTTCATGTTGTTCCTAACTGTTTCTATGCTGCTGGTGGGTGGAGTATATTTTGGTTTTCAATCATTACTGCCTTCTGCCTTACCTACCTCTCCTTCTCATGATATAAATTTCGTCTCTACTGTTTCTCCACATTCTTTTCACCTACTGCCCCAACATGAGCAAATCAGACGTGCGGAATTTAGAAACAATTCCTTTGTGCAACTTTTGCATCAGCACCAGTTGGTGGTAAATACTACAAATTGTTGGGTGTGTGGGCTAATGCCACATACCAAGGACAGGGGTATCCCATATTTGGTTCTTCCGTACAGCCCCCAAGGGTCAGCTCGGGCATTCCAAATCATGTTCCGCAGTGCACTAGATTCCTACCCCCACCGAGAGCCACGCTCAGTAAGCTTTGGTCCTGGCCCGTACCATAAGTCTCTGGCGACAGCGATTGCTGATCTAGATAGAGACATTTTTGATGCTTCACTTATCCCAGAGGAGGAAGTGCAGGCCTATAAGTATCTTAGTGAGGCTGAGTATAGTATATCAGTGGGTGATAGGCAGCTTAAAAGCTCATCTCCAATCTGGATTGTACCTCACCTAGGCCACTTTTGTCTGCAAGGTCGTGGCCGAAATCCAAGAGCCCAGCTTGGGAAGAGTGCTTGTGTGGATACTTATGTTCTACCGATGCTCTCTTCCCCTGTCTTTCTGACTGCCAAGGGTACCTATTTTGTATGTTATGACCGAGCATATACGTGGTTACCACATGACTTCTCAGGTACCTGCTATATTGCAAATCTCTTGCCCCCGACTTTCACTGTTGCTGCCGACTATCACAAAACCAGAGTTGTGAGAGGTATCATTAGTAAAGAGGATACTTCCGGCCAAGAAGCAGGAGACTTCTTCAAGGGTTTTCTACCGTTTTGGGGCCCTATGGTCAATAGCAGAAATCTGAGACAGTTAACTCGTGTAGTAGAGTCAACTGCTAACATAACTGCAAGCGCCCTTGGTAATCTGACAGCAGAGCTTCAAGCGGATAGGCTTATGACGTTACAGAACCGTATGGTTCTGGACATTGTTCTAGCAGATAGAGGAGGTGTGTGCAAGGTCATCCATTCGAGCTGCTGCATATTCATACCTGATAACGCTCCAACGGTTTATCAAGCCATCTCCAAGTTGCACAAAATCTCGGAGTCCATACACGTGGACGAGGGAGATTGGACGCTTCTAGGATGGTTTTGGGGTCTAATGTCGACTTGGGGTTGGAAGATTCTGATGATTGTAGGGGTTGTTGTGACGTTTCTATTCACATGTTGTCTTTGTGTGCAGTGTGGTCCTGCCTTATGTGGCCTATGTGCTACAACGTGTATAAGAAGGCCATCTGTTACCAAAGAGGCATTGATGGAAAGAATTATGCTCCAACAACATCTGAATGATCTGATGAATATCGAGATCGACTCTGACTTCGACTAGTTCTTGCCTACATGAGGGCAAAAGGAGCGTCTGAGGTTCCGTGAGAATCGTTACGGTGTTCCGGGCATGAACGAATATGGGCAAGTAAGGTATCTATGAACCGTAAATGACGAGTTCAGTAAGTGTACGCGTTTTCGCTACACTACCTGGCATGGTTCGCCTTATTTACGTGTTTCTACATCTGAACCCTTGGGTTCCATTTTAGATACGTCATCCATTTTGTTTCTTGCCCTCACGTAGTCAGCGAACAGGCAACTGTCCGCATCGTGACCCTTTAGTTCCCAAGCTTTACGGAAGAAGCATATTCCTTTCATGCGTCTTTTATGACTAGGGGAAGGACACTGCTAAGGCAATTGCCTCCGCTCGAAGGTGTTTCTGCCGTGCCGGTCTATTGTTTCAGCCTCGCACATGCTGGGATCAAGCCCTTTTAAGCTACAATTACGCATCCAATATTATCCTCGCACTATCTCTTCCCTGCTGTCTGACTTCCTTGCAGCTGTTCTTGTCTCTTTCTCTTGCTTATTTACAACTCAAGTGGAATGTACCTAATGGTGGGAAGATGTGCTTTTACAGTTGGAACTGGTGATGTTAATGTAATTATGTTCCGGGGTTCTGAATACATGAAAGCGACCCTTTTTGAAGTCTTTTTGTGGGAACTGGGTTGTAACCTTTTGTTCACATGTTGTGCAATGGTAAAATCTTGTATAAAAGAGAGCGACTCACATATGCAATTTGAAGCAGACTCGCAGAACCTACATGCTGTTGTACTTCTTGTGACTTATGCCTCCCTGCAGTAATAAACGCTGATCTTTGACGCCGAAGGAAGTGCCCCGTGTCTCTGTTTTTAGTGCGCCAGAACAGGTATCCCACGAAGGTTTTAGGTGTTGTCCCCTGGCACCGCTGGGCCTTAAATAGCCTAGTCCTTCACAGCTTGCCTACACAGGCCTACCCAGGTAGCACTCAGTTAAAGATTTTAAGCTGGAATGTGGCAGGGCTTGCGCGTAACTTTGACATTCCTGAGTGGAACTCCTTTTTGGATCCCTTTAGCATCTGTCTCTTACAGGAAACCTGGTGCCTTGAACCTAGACACAGGGTAGGCTTTACAACTTATTTTGTTCCCGCCACCCAACATCAGGGTAGTAAAGGTCGCCCTTCTGGCGGCCTTTTTATCTGGGTCAGTATTGCATTGGGCTTAAGTGTAAAACATAAATTCACCCAATCCCCCGATCTTCAGAGAATATCTATATCTTGTGAGGGGGGGAGGAAGTTGGAAGTGTTTAACCTCTATCTAAGGGGGGCCAGGGGAGGGATCTCAACGATACCATCAACAGGATTAAATAGTGAACTTGAATCCTGTAACGCCGATTCCTATGTAATCCTCGCAGGCGACTTTAACTGTTGCTTTGAACCTTTGGCGAGTGAGGATATCCTGGACTATTGGGAAGATGACACAAGGAGGGGCATTCCCACGCTTGCCCTAGACCCGATCCAAAAGTGGACGCAGAGTGCCATAGACATTAATTCACTTTGTATGGAACATGCACTGAGAGCAACTAATGGGCGCTCCAACTCAGATCTCAGGGGAGCGCACACTTATAATAGGGTGGGTCACACCTCCAGAATAGACTACATCATGCTGAATTACAATTTATGGCCGTTACACCAAGATATGGAAGTTATAGAGTCCTGCGATAGTGACCACAATCCCTTGTCTCTAACCCTTACCGCGCCGTGGCACGACAGTAAACTGGTCAAAGTCACCTCTGCATGGAAAACATCTCATGAACTTGCTCCTTCAAACTGTGGCAGGCGTTTAAAATGGGCAAAAGTAGCAGCGGACGAGGGCAGGATGGAACGTGCAAAGACTATAATGACAGCAGTGATGTCAAGTTTAGATGCACCGGAAAATACCGATGATACTGTTTTGACGACCTTCACAGAAACCATTTCAGCACTAAGCGAATTGTTTATCATCCCACAAAACAGGCCAAGGGCCGTAACGAAAGGTGTCTCCAAGTCTAGAGACAAATGGTATTCTTCAGAATGTCGGGATGCTAAATCTGAACTTATTCTTGCTGTAAAATCCAAAGTCCCTGGTAAAATCAGACTTGCCAGGAATCTTTATAAAAAAACTATAGCCTTTGCCAAGGAAGTACACGATTCCAACTTCTGGAGTGACCTAATGGAGGCTAGTTCTAAAAAAGACTCAAAGGGGTTCTGGGACCTGATGAGAGCTAGGGATAAGCCCATTGATGCACAACTGACTTGTAACATCCCAGGGGAGGCTTGGTTTGCCCATTTTTCTAAACTATATTCTATCCCTCCAGATGGATTACAACTTAACATGGATTTCCCACTCAGACTGCCGGTTGCCCTAACAATTAATGATTGCCGCTTCACTGTAAAGGAAGTAGAGGGGGCATTTAGGTGCCTTGTTACCAACAAAGCTGCTGGCCCGGATGGCATTCCTGGCGATCTGCTGAAGGAAAATGTATGTGTGTGGAGTAGACTAATTGCCTCACTTTTGAACGAGGCTGTAATGGGAGGCTGCCTACCTGACTCTTGGAGGGGTGCTGAGGTCGTCCCGATCTTTAAGAAAGGCTGTCGGGACGACCCAGCCAATTACCGCCCAATCAGTCTGCTTGACTCAACCCAAAAGGTAGCGGGTAAAGTTGTCCTAGGTAGGATCCTCCATTGGGCGGAGGAAAACCAGGTTTTATCAGATTTCCAGGCCGGATTCAGAGCAGGAATAGGTACCATCGAACAGACATTTCGTCTATTAATGCTGTATTGGAAAGTGGTTGTATTGGGCAAGGGCAGTCTGTATTTAGTCTTTATAGATTTGCGGACTGCCTTTGACCTGGTACCGCGAGCCCAATTGTGGAATACCCTAGAAGGGTTGGGTATCCCTCCATACTTGCTCGGATTGCTTACCAAGTTCCATGAACGCAACTTTGCTCAGATTAGGTGGGGTAACCAGGGGCAAAAAACATCTCGCATTCCTGTAGATAGGGGCGTCCGCCAGGGTTGTGTGCTAGCTCCCACCCTGTTTTCACTATACGTAAACGGAGTGGTTGAGCATCTTCTGCAACATCCATCAGATGCACCCTCCCTGGCTGGCAGAAAAATACCCACGCTCCTATTCGCAGACGACACCCTCCTAATCTCAAAGACCCCTGCTGGCATCCAAAAGTTGCTTTCTAGCTTCAAGGTCTTTTGTGACATCAAGGGCCTAGCCATAAACATAAGCAAAACCAAATTCCTTGTTCTGAACCCCCCTAGGAAAACTGTAATTCCCCCTGTCCTAGACTTAGTCCCACTTGAAAGGGTGGATGAATTTGACTATTTGGGGATACGACTTTCTGTCTCGATGAATTGGAAATCCCATCACCAAAAAGTCTTCCTGTCCCATAAGAGGGTTACAGGGGCCCTGCTAAGAGAACAACGTGCCTCATCTCTAAAACCCATTGGGGCATTATTAGATATCTAGAGGGCAAGGGTGGTGAGTGCGGCCTTGTTTGGCGCAGAACTGTGGGGTGTTCAGAGAGTTAACACCTTAACATACCTTGAAAATAACTTCCATAAGGATCTTATGAAGTTACCACATAGTACCCCTACACTCCCCCTCTTGCTTGATGCAGGCACACGCCCAATAAGTGAGCAAGTCAGGCTACGCCCCCTCCTGTTATGGGCCCGGATTTGGAATGTACCACAATTGTGCAGTTATGCTGATGCCCTAAGAGAACTCCTTGCTTTACCTGGCTGGCATAAGGTCGGCTGGCTCAGGGAAGTTAAGCGGCTTCTCTATGAAATAGGTTTAGGGGATGCTTGGGTTAACAGAACAGCTCCATCAAAACAGATGCTCAAGAAAATCTATTGGTCATGGGCGTCTAATGCGAGAATGAGCAATCCCAATCTTTGTAGATCGGCTGCAGAGTTCCTACTAATTAAGGAACTCCCTTGTAGAGAACCCTACCTGGACTTGATCCTCAATCCGTGGGACAGATCGCTGTATTTCAGATTCAGGGTAGGAGTCCTTCCTTTAGGGCAGCTAACTTCAAGTTGGAAGCCTCCGCTGCAAACTATACCATGCTGCCCTTTTTGTGAATTAAAGGTTGAGTCAACTGCCCACCTGTTGTTTGAATGTCCCGCTTATATAGCGCCCAGGTCCAGATGGCTGAAACCACTATGCAGGAGCCTCGGCACTAGATCGCATTTGGAGGCCTTAAACATATTACGATCTGATGCACGTCCCTTGTTCGCCTGTTGCTTGGCTACATTTCTGGGCTGGGCATGGCGGATAAGAACTGTAAGGAAACTTCTGCTTCAGTAAATGTTAGTGGATCCAGCCCCTAAGCAGTTTCTATGCCTGGGCAAATAATGTATTAATTTTTTATCATTGACTTTGTAGATTTTATATTGTCTATTGTTGACTATAATGTAATATTTTTATTCTGTATTGTAATGCTTTTATGATATGTTAATATATCGAAATAAAGCTATTCAACACTCAACATAAATATATCACTCATCAAGAAGAAGCTGGTTAATCTATCACATATTTTATTTTATAAATGCATGTGTCTAGCTTTCATATATTTTATATATTGTGGTTATAATCCCATACAAGCAGGGGTGTAGCGTAGCCCCAGGAGGATGTTTGGGGTGGGGAACCCTCCAAATAAATGCATTTTGGGCGTGTTAGGTGGGTCTGCTAGCCCTGAGTTGGGTCTACTATGTCTGTATTGGTTTTGATCATCCTGCACCAAGAAAAAAAGAAAAACAGTGACTTTTGGAGAAAGAGAGCGAGGGAGAGGGTGAGGGTGAGGGAGAGGGAGAGAGAGAGAGATAGAGAGAGAGAGAGAGAGAGAGAGAGGGAGAGAGAGAGAGAGTCACACATCTGGTGGCCAAATCTCAAAACATAAAATCAGATAACGTGCAATACCGGCTTCCCTGCTTATGCAAACTGTGTGACCTGAGGCAAACATTTTATTCCACAGAGCCTCATTTTTAGGTTGAAGCCTACCAGACGGTGCAGCTATTTGGTTTGCTCACGACATCGTGGGGAAATTCTGAAAGCTTCTCTGGGAATACATTTCACCTATTGCTTACCATTGTCTTTGTAGTTTGTAACTCCCAGTTGCCTGCTTTCTATTTTCTGGTTTTAGTTGCTTTGGGTTGTCCAGCTTGAGTACATCTCTCTCGTGGGCATTCCTTGTTAACTGGAACCTTCCAAGTCCTGCCTCCATGTAAACAGGCCTTTAAATCTTATCTTGTCACATTTGCTGTGCATTGAAGACAGAGCTCAAATGTCACTCTCTGTCTTCCAAGGGAGCTTGGTGTTTACTTTTCTTTCTCTGACTTCAAAGTGATAGAAATGTTTTTATGTGACAATCCTGCACAGTGCCCATATGAGACTAGAGGGTGTAGGATGTTATTTTTTCTAGCACCCAACAAACGTTAGGACGGAATGCATGAAGCTCTGTGGTTATACTGAATAAGCAGCTACCTATGTTATGCCATCTATTAATGTAATAACTGCACTTTCACAATTGCTTTATTAACCTTCCTGCTTTCTCAAATTTGCTTGAAAATGCACCATTTTTCTTCTTTTTTTTCAAAATGTTCTTGGGGGGGGGGGGGTAACCCACCCAAACCCCCCTTTTGGGGTTCAGGCTCGCGCGCTGCGCGCGCTCGCTACGGTGCTTTGCGCCCCACCACTTTCAAATGTCACCCACCACCTCTGCTAGGCTAAAAATCTGCGCTTAGCATAGTGTTCCGCCCGACTGGTATTATGTTGATC
Source organism: Lissotriton helveticus (assembly GCF_964261635.1). Taxonomy (NCBI): domain Eukaryota; kingdom Metazoa; phylum Chordata; class Amphibia; order Caudata; family Salamandridae; genus Lissotriton; species Lissotriton helveticus. Next base: position 1,199,364,939 of record NC_136071.1, on the reverse strand, counting down.
CTGTCATTGCATCCAGATGTATAATACAGCAAGTATTATTACAGCAACAACAAGCCAGGACTATTGGCTTTGTCAATGGTTGTTAGTTGCTTAAAATAAAAATGCAGCAACCATGGCTTTGTTGAATATAATATTGAAAATACTTCAGTTCTAAAATGATGAGACAATAAAAGAATGATTACCCGTTCTTTTTAACTTGTTTTTCAGGCTTCTTCAAATAAATGTTTTTTTCACCTTGCAGCATTGCCGTTTTACCTTTTATCTAACAGAATGCCCTGCTGTACACTGAGCCCCCCCCCTGCCCCATTGACATTCTGTATGTGGCAATCAGTTGCAGACAGAATGACAACGGGCGGGTGAGGCTGCTCTTATGCTCGAGGACAAATTTACGGGAAAAAGGAGTCCGTTAAAGGATTCTGACGGACAACGGACGTGAGGTCCAAATTACGGACTGTCCATGAAATTTACGGACGGTCGGTCACCCTAATCAAGAGGGCAGCATGGGTGGGTGGGTTCAGACTGTGTCCGTCAGCATCTTTGACCACTCGTGTCCTGGGGTTTAACTTTACTACCGAGTCCAGACTGAGCACCGAGTACTGACCGGAAGCACTCGACCCCCTCGAGGGCAGGAGTCCAAGGCTTACTCACGGAAGTGACGTGTGTTTAAGGCTCAGCCAACCAACACGAGTCAATAACTCACTGTCCAGCCGGTGCCTCCTCTCTGAAGCCAATCACACGCAATGTAACACTGGACAAAACATGTCAGGGGCAGCAAACTGCCGGGCATTCCTGCCACCCTGAAGAAGTTCCACGCAGGAGGACACTTGTAAGACGCTCTGTGCCTCACATTTCCCAACCAGCCACAAGTAGGGGTGTGAGTCGGGGAAGCCTTGGGGGGCACCTGCCCTGGTGATGGGGCAGTCTCAACTGCCCCTCAGAGTCTGCGTTGCTCTCGATGGCTCAGGGCCTTGTTCATTCATCCAGTCATGCAGTCGGGCAGCCCCTGCCTGCCCTGGTTTGTACACGGGTCAGATCTGCTCTGTAAGGCGTGTATCACATGGCAAACTGAGCGCAGGGCACAGGACCTTGCCAGGGCCCAGTTAACTGGTGCAGTGCCTTGTTTACAGCAGCAGCGTAGGGTTCCCTAGCGCTGGCACCAGTTACGGGGCTGCACTGGAGTTCTGACGCGCACAGCTCGGTAGACCGTGTACCACGGGGTCTTCTTGGACCCCAGCAGGCAGGGGTCCACCCTTGGTAGTACTCACATCCTGCTGAGGGTCACTCTGTAGACTGCGGTGCAGAGTCTGTTGGAAGCCCCTGTCTTCTTGGCGCTCGATTGATGCAACAGAACATAGACCGGCTTCAGTTCTTCAGCACCCCTGGTCCATTAGAGCGAACAGTTTGCGCACTCAGTGGAGACACTTGTGATACTTTCAGAACTTGTGAACACATTGCAACTTCTGCAGAATGCAGCAGCCCGGCTGCTCACTGGTGTCCCTACATTCACAACAGTAACTAAAGAAATCAGAAAGCTTCCCTGGCTGCCAGGAAGACAACGGGCGAGGTTTAAACCCTTTGTACTGCTTTAAAGCTCTGCATGGAGGAGGTCCTGGCCATTTGAAACATTGTTTTAGCGGGTACACCCCCCAAAGAGACCCCTCCTCTGACGAGGAGCTAAGACGGTGACAGAACCTCCCCTTAAAAAAGCCCATTCATACGCATGAAGTGAACTGTGAATTGCGTGAACCACCGAGTGACGAGTCCAAGGCCTGCCCTGAGCAATCATGCCTCCGGCGCCAGGCACGGGGCACCTGACCTCTACAATGCCACTGCCCGGCTCGCGCCAGGGGGAGAAGGCTGCATGAAAGAGGGCAGGGGGGCCTGGCCGCTGGGAGCCGGAGCTACCACGCTAACGCTGGTGACCATCACGTCATGCCACCCAGGAGTAGGGGTGGGCGGAATTTGCGTAGTCGCGTTACGCAAATCTCTGCGAAAGGGTAACAAATCTCCGCGAACAGGCAGAAATTCCGCAAACACGGGGAATGGCTTGCTTGCGATGCTTTCCGCGAACACGCATTTTGAGAACGCGAACAAGCAAAAATTTCGCGAAGTTGCGGAACGCAGAATTTTGGGCACTCTCGTGTTCTCTGCGGAACACGAAATTACCCAAATTCCGTAAATTCCGCGAGCGGAACGGAATTTGCTGCCCAGGCCTACCCAGGAGTCCACGACTCACCAAAAAAAGCAGGGTTGGTAATGGCATATTATATTATGGCTGTTACTTATGGTTACTGCTATGGTGGTGGGGGGCGAACGGACACTGGCCTGCCTGCCTTTATATTCGATAGGCGGCCTAGTCAAGGCTGCTGTTGCTGCCTGCCCTACGACGTTATCGGGGCCAGGCTACCACCTCAAATGCTGATGACTCGTGGCCGGGTGCATACGTGCGGGTGTGCCAGGGCGGGGCATTTTGAAAACAATCTACGCACAGTGCCACCAAACAGCCCTACCTCAACAGAACCAAATGCAGCCCCAGCCCAATCAGTGTCCTGCCCACTGGCAACGGCTGCTGCCTAATTAAAGAAAACAAATCCAAAATGTGCATTGTGACCATCACGACTGAATCAATCAAATTTGATCTGCATATTGGATTGATTCATGCAGGCTGTAATTAAATCACGAGTCAGATGGTCTGGATCGGTATGTGATGCGCCGAGTCAGTGGGGTCATTAATGTCATGCAGAGTTGCAGATAACTAGTGTTTTGTAGACCCGGCCCTGATAAATACGTGCCGGTGCTAAGCACCGGAAAGCACCGGCACAAAATAAGCACTGCTCACAGATATTCATGTAAAGGAAGAGTGTCACTGTGGAACCCTCAACGGTATTCACATAAAGGAAGTGCACCACTGTGATACCCTTTCAAGTATTCATATAAAGGAAGTGTGCCACTCTGATACCCTTTCAAGCATTCATATAAAGGAAGTGTGCCACTGTGGTACCCTTTCAAGTATTCATATAAAGGAAGTGTGCCACTGTGATACCCTTTCAAGTATTCATATAAAGGAAGTGTGCCACTCTGATACCCTTTCAAGCATTCATATAAAGGAAGTGTGCCACTGTGGTACCCTTTCAAGTATTCATATAAAGGAAGTGTGCCACTGTGGTAACCTTTCAAGCATTCATATAAAGGAAGTGTGCCACTGTGATACCCTTTCAAGTATTCATATAAAGGAAGTGTGCCACTCTGATACCCTTTCAAGCATTCATATAAAGGAAGTGTGCCACTGTGGTACCCTTTCAAGTATTCATATAAAGGAAGTGTGCAACTGTGGTAACCTTTCAAGTATTCATATAAAGGAAGTGTGCAACTGTGGTAACCTTTCAAGTATTCATATAAAGGAAGTGTGCCACTGTGATACCCTTTCAAGTATTCATATAAAGGAAGTGTGCCACTCTGATACCCTTTCAAGCATTCATATAAAGGAAGTGTGCCAATGTGGTACCCTTTCAAGTATTCATATAAAGGAAGTGTGCTACTGTGATACCCTTTCAAGTATTCATATAAAGGAAGTGTGCCACTCTGATACCCTTTCAAGCATTCATATAAAGGAAGTGTGCCACTGTGGTACCCTTTCAAGTATTCATATAAAGGAAGTGTGCCACTCTGATACCCTTTCAAGTATGCATATAAGGGAAGTGTGCCACTGTGGTACCCTTTCAAGTATTCCTATAAAGGAAGTGTGCCACTGTGATACCCTTTCAAGTATTCATATAAAGGAAGTGTGCAACTGTGGTAACCTTTTAAGTATTCATATAAAGGAAGTGTGCCACTGTGGTACCCTTTCAAGCATTCATATAAAGGAAGTGTGCCACTGTGGTACCCTTTCAAGCATTCATATAAAGGAAGTGTGCCACTGTGGTACCCTTTCAAGTATTCATATAAAGGAAGTGTGCCACTGTGGTACCCTTTCAAGTATTCATATAAAGGAAGTGTGCCACTCTGATACCCTTTCAAGTATGCATATAAGGGAAGTGTGCCACTGTGGTACCCTTTCAAGTATTCATATAAAGGAAGTGCACCACTGTGGTACCCTTTCAAGTATTCATATAAAGGAAGTGCACCACGTTGGTACCCTTTCAAGTATTCATATAAAGGAAGTGCACCACGTTGGTACCCTTTCAAGTATTCATATAAAGGATGTGCACCACTGTGGTACCCTTTCAAGTATTCATATAAAGGAAGTGCACCACTGTGGTAACCTTTCAAGTATTCATATAAAGGAAGTGCACCACTGTGGTACCCTTTCAAGTATTCAAATAAAGGAAGTGCACCACGTTGGTACCCTTTCAAGTATTCCTATTAAGGAAGTGCACCACCGTGGTAACCTTTCAAGTATTCATATAATGGAAGTGCACCACTGTGGTACCCTTTCAAGTATTCATATAAAGGAAGTGCACCACTGTGGTACCCTTTCAAGTATTCATATAAAGGAAGTGCACCACTGTGGTACCCTTTCAAGTATTCATATAAAGGAAGTGCACCACTGTGGTACCCTTTCAAGTATTCATATAAAGGAAGTGCACCACGTTGGTACCCTTTCAAGTATTCATATAAAGGAAGTGCACCACGTTGGTACCCTTTCAAGTATTCATATAAAGGAAGTGTGCAACTGTGGTAACCTTTCAAGTATTCATATAAAGGAAGTGCACCACTGTGATACCCTTTCAAGTATTCATATAAAGGAAGTGTGCAACTGTGGTAACCTTTCAAGTATTCATATAAAGGAAGTGTGCCACTGTGGTACCCTTTCAAGCATTCATATAAAGGAAGTGTGCCACTGTGGTACCCTTTCAAGCATTCATATAAAGGAAGTGTGCCACTGTGGTACCCTTTCAAGCATTCATATAAAGGAAGTGTGCCACTGTGGTACCCTTTCAAGTATTCATATAAAGGAAGTGTGCCACTCTGATACCCTTTCAAGTATGCATATAAGGGAAGTGTGCCACTGTGGTACCCTTTCAAGTATTCCTATAAAGGAAGTGTGCCACTGTGATACCCTTTCAAGTATTCATATAAAGGAAGTGTGCAACTGTGGTAACCTTTCAAGTATTCATATAAAGGAAGTGTGCCACTGTGGTACCCTTTCAAGCATTCATATAAAGGAAGTGTGCCACTGTGGTACCCTTTCAAGCATTCATATAAAGGAAGTGTGCCACTGTGGTACCCTTTCAAGTATTCATATAAAGGAAGTGTGCCACTCTGATACCCTTTCAAGTATGCATATAAGGGAAGTGCACCACTGTGATACCCTTTCAAGTATTCCTATAAAGGAAGTGTGCCACTGTGATACCCTTTCAAGTATTCATATAAAGGAAGTGTGCCACTGTGATACCCTTTCAAGTATTCCTATAAAGGAAGTGTGCCACTGTGATACCCTTTCAAGTATTCATATAAAGGAAGTGTGCCACTGTGATACCCTTTCAAGTATTCATATAAAGGAAGTGTGCCACTCTGATACCCTTTCAAGCATTCATATAAAGGAAGTGTGCCACTGTGGTACCCTTTCAAGTATTCATATAAAGGAAGTGTGCAACTGTGGTAACCTTTCAAGTATTCATATAAAGGAAGTGTGCAACTGTGGTAACCTTTCAAGTATTCATATAAAGGAAGTGTGCCACTGTGATACCCTTTCAAGTATTCATATAAAGGAAGTGTGCCACTCTGATACCCTTTCAAGCATTCATATAAAGGAAGTGTGCCAATATGGTACCCTTTCAAGTATTCATATAAAGGAAGTGTGCTACTGTGATACCCTTTCAAGTATTCATATAAAGGAAGTGTGCCACTCTGATACCCTTTCAAGCATTCATATAAAGGAAGTGTGCCACTGTGGTACCCTTTCAAGTATTCATATAAAGGAAGTGTGCCACTCTGATACCCTTTCAAGTATGCATATAAGGGAAGTGTGCCACTGTGGTACCCTTTCAAGTATTCCTATAAAGGAAGTGTGCCACTATGATACCCTTTCAAGTATTCATATAAAGGAAGTGTGCAACTGTGGTAACCTTTTAAGTATTCATATAAAGGAAGTGTGCCACTGTGGTACCCTTTCAAGCATTCATATAAAGGAAGTGTGCCACTGTGGTACCCTTTCAAGTATTCATATAAAGGAAGTGTGCCACTGTGGTACCCTTTCAAGTATTCATATAAAGGAAGTGTGCCACTCTGATACCCTTTCAAGTATGCATATAAGGGAAGTGTGCCACTGTGGTACCCTTTCAAGTATTCCTATAAAGGAAGTGTGCCACTGTGATACCCTTTCAAGTATTCATATAAAGGAAGTGTGCCACTGTGGTAACCTTTCAAGCATTCATATAAAGGAAGTGTGCCACTGTGGTACCCTTTCAAGCATTCATATAAAGGAAGTGTGCCACTGTGGTACCCTTTCAAGCATTCATATAAAGGAAGTGTGCCACTGTGGTACCCTTTCAAGCATTCATATAAAGGAAGTGTGCCACTGTGGTACCCTTTCAAGTATTCATATAAAGGAAGTGTGCCACTCTGATACCCTTTCAAGTATGCATATAAGGGAAGTGTGCCACTGTGGTACCCTTTCAAGTATTCCTATAAAGGAAGTGTGCCACTGTGATACCCTTTCAAGTATTCATATAAAGGAAGTGTGCAACTGTGGTAGCCTTTCAAGTATTCATATAAAGGAAGTGTGCCACTGTGGTACCCTTTCAAGCATTCATATAAAGGAAGTGTGCCACTGTGGTACCCTTTCAAGCATTCATATAAAGGAAGTGTGCCACTGTGGTACCCTTTCAAGCATTCATATAAAGGAAGTGTGCCACTGTGGTACCCTTTCAAGTATTCATATAAAGGAAGTGTGCCACTCTGATACCCTTTCAAGTATGCATATAAGGGAAGTGTGCCACTGTGGTACCCTTTCAAGTATTCCTATAAAGGAAGTGTGCCACTGTGATACCCTTTCAAGTATTCATATAAAGGAAGTGTGCAACTGTGGTAACCTTTCAAGTATTCATATAAAGGAAGTGTGCCACTGTGGTACCCTTTCAAGCATTCATATAAAGGAAGTGTGCCACTGTGGTACCCTTTCAAGCATTCATATAAAGGAAGTGTGCCACTGTGGTACCCTTTCAAGTATTCATATAAAGGAAGTGTGCCACTCTGATACCCTTTCAAGTATGCATATAAGGGAAGTGCACCACTGTGATACCCTTTCAAGTATTCCTATAAAGGAAGTGTGCCACTGTGATACCCTTTCAAGTATTCATATAAAGGAAGTGTGCCACTGTGATACCCTTTCAAGTATTCCTATAAAGGAAGTGTGCCACTGTGATACCCTTTCAAGTATTCATATACCCTTTCAAGTATTCCTATAAAGGAAGTGTGCCACTCTGATACCCTTTCAAGTATGCATATAAGGGAAGTGTGCCACTGGGGTACCCTTTCAAGTATTCATATAAAGGAAGTGTGCAACTGTGGTAACCTTTCAAGTATTCATATAAAGGAAGTGTGCCACTGTGGTACCCTTTCAAGCATTCATATAAGGGAAGTGTGCCACTGTGGTACCCTTTCAAGCATTCATATAAAGGAAGTGTGCAACTGTGGTAACCTTTCAAGTATTCATATAAAGGAAGTGTGCCACTGTGGTACCCTTTCAAGCATTCATATAAAGGAAGTGTGCCACTGTGGTACCCTTTCAAGCATTCATATAAAGGAAGTGTGCCACTGTGGTACCCTTTCAAGTATTCATATAAAGGAAGTGTGCCACTCTGATACCCTTTCAAGTATGCATATAAGGGAAGTGCACCACTGTGATACCCTTTCAAGTATTCCTAAGGAAGTGTGCCACTGTGATACCCTTTCAAGTATTCATATAAAGGAAGTGTGCCACTGTGATACCCTTTCAAGTATTCCTATAAAGGAAGTGTGCCACTCTGATACCCTTTCAAGTATTCATATAAAGGAAGTGTGCCACTGTGATACCCTTTCAAGTATTCCTATAAAGGAAGTGTGCCACTCTGATACCCTTTCAAGTATGCATATAAGGGAAGTGTGCCACTGTGGTACCCTTTCAAGTATTCATATAAAGGAAGTGTGCCACTCTGATACCCTTTCAAGTATGCATATAAGGGAAGTGTGCCACTGTGGTACCCTTTCAAGTATTCCTATAAAGGAAGTGTGCCACTGTGATACCCTTTCAAGTATTCATATAAAGGAAGTGTGCCACTGTGATACCCTTTCAAGTATTCCTATAAAGGAAGTGTGCCACTGTGGTACCCTTTCAAGCATTCATATAAAGGAAGTGTGCCACTGTGGTACCCTTTCAAGCATTCATATAAAGGAAGTGTGCCACTGTGGTACCCTTTCAAGTATTCATATAAAGGAAGTGTGCCACTGTGATACCCTTTCAAGTATTCCTATAAAGGAAGTGTGCCACTGTGATACCCTTTCAAGTATTCATATAAAGGAAGTGTGCCACTGTGATACCCTTTCAAGTATTCATATAAAGGAAGTGTGCCACTCTGATACCCTTTCAAGCATTCATATAAAGGAAGTGTGCCACTGTGGTACCCTTTCAAGTATTCATATAAAGGAAGTGTGCAACTGTGGTAACCTTTCAAGTATTCATATAAAGGAAGTGTGCAACTGTGGTAACCTTTCAAGTATTCATATAAAGGAAGTGTGCCACTGTGATACCCTTTCAAGTATTCATATAAAGGAAGTGTGCCACTCTGATACCCTTTCAAGCATTCATATAAAGGAAGTGTGCCAATGTGGTACCCTTTCAAGTATTCATATAAAGGAAGTGTGCTACTGTGATACCCTTTCAAGTATTCATATAAAGGAAGTGTGCCACTCTGATACCCTTTCAAGCATTCATATAAAGGAAGTGTGCCACTGTGGTACCCTTTCAAGTATTCATATAAAGGAAGTGTGCCACTCTGATACCCTTTCAAGTATGCATATAAGGGAAGTGTGCCACTGTGGTACCCTTTCAAGTATTCCTATAAAGGAAGTGTGCCACTGTGATACCCTTTCAAGTATTCATATAAAGGAAGTGTGCAACTGTGGTAACCTTTTAAGTATTCATATAAAGGAAGTGTGCCACTGTGGTACCCTTTCAAGCATTCATATAAAGGAAGTGTGCCACTGTGGTACCCTTTCAAGCATTCATATAAAGGAAGTGTGCCACTGTGGTACCCTTTCAAGTATTCATATAAAGGAAGTGTGCCACTGTGGTACCCTTTCAAGTATTCATATAAAGGAAGTGTGCCACTCTGATACCCTTTCAAGTATGCATATAAGGGAAGTGTGCCACTGTGGTACCCTTTCAAGTATTCCTATAAAGGAAGTGTGCCACTGTGATACCCTTTCAAGTATTCATATAAAGGAAGTGTGCCACTGTGGTAACCTTTCAAGCATTCATATAAAGGAAGTGTGCCACTGTGGTACCCTTTCAAGCATTCATATAAAGGAAGTGTGCCACTGTGGTACCCTTTCAAGCATTCATATAAAGGAAGTGTGCCACTGTGGTACCCTTTCAAGCATTCATATAAAGGAAGTGTGCCACTGTGGTACCCTTTCAAGTATTCATATAAAGGAAGTGTGCCACTCTGATACCCTTTCAAGTATGCATATAAGGGAAGTGTGCCACTGTGGTACCCTTTCAAGTATTCCTATAAAGGAAGTGTGCCACTGTGATACCCTTTCAAGTATTCATATAAAGGAAGTGTGCAACTGTGGTAGCCTTTCAAGTATTCATATAAAGGAAGTGTGCCACTGTGGTACCCTTTCAAGCATTCATATAAAGGAAGTGTGCCACTGTGGTACCCTTTCAAGCATTCATATAAAGGAAGTGTGCCACTGTGGTACCCTTTCAAGCATTCATATAAAGGAAGTGTGCCACTGTGGTACCCTTTCAAGTATTCATATAAAGGAAGTGTGCCACTCTGATACCCTTTCAAGTATGCATATAAGGGAAGTGTGACACTGTGGTACCCTTTCAAGTATTCCTATAAAGGAAGTGTGCCACTGTGATACCCTTTCAAGTATTCATATAAAGGAAGTGTGCAACTGTGGTAACCTTTCAAGTATTCATGTAAAGGAAGTGTGCCACTGTGGTACCCTTTCAAGCATTCATATAAAGGAAGTGTGCCACTGTGGTACCCTTTCAAGTATTCATATAAAGGAAGTGTGCCACTCTGATACCCTTTCAAGTATGCATATAAGGGAAGTGCACCACTGTGATACCCTTCCAAGTATTCCTATAAAGGAAGTGTGCCACTGTGATACCCTTTCAAGTATTCATATAAAGGAAGTGTGCCACTGTGATACCCTTTCAAGTATTCCCATAAAGGAAGTGTGCCACTGTGATACCCTTTCAAGTATTCATATAAAGGAAGTGTGCTACTGTGATACCCTTTCAAGTATTCCTATAAAGGAAGTGTGCCACTCTGATACCCTTTCAAGTATGCATATAAGGGAAGTGTGCCACTGGGGTACCCTTTCAAGTATTCATATAAAGGAAGTGTGCAACTGTGGTAACCTTTCAAGTATTCATATAAAGGAAGTGTGCCACTGTGGTACCCTTTCAAGCATTCATATAAGGGAAGTGTGCCACTGTGGTACCCTTTCAAGCATTCATATAAAGGAAGTGTGCAACTGTGGTAACCTTTCAAGTATTCATATAAAGGAAGTGTGCCACTGTGGTACCCTTTCAAGCATTCATATAAAGGAAGTGTGCCACTGTGGTACCCTTTCAAGCATTCATATAAAGGAAGTGTGCCACTGTGGTACCCTTTCAAGTATTCATATAAAGGAAGTGTGCCACTCTGATACCCTTTCAAGTATGCATATAAGGGAAGTGCACCACTGTGATACCCTTTCAAGTATTCCTAAGGAAGTGTGCCACTGTGATACCCTTTCAAGTATTCATATAAAGGAAGTGTGCCACTGTGATACCCTTTCAAGTATTCCTATAAAGGAAGTGTGCCACTCTGATACCCTTTCAAGTATTCATATAAAGGAAGTGTGCCACTGTGATACCCTTTCAAGTATTCCTATAAAGGAAGTGTGCCACTCTGATACCCTTTCAAGTATGCATATAAGGGAAGTGTGCCACTGTGGTACCCTTTCAAGTATTCATATAAAGGAAGTGTGCCACTCTGATACCCTTTCAAGTATGCATATAAGGGAAGTGTGCCACTGTGGTACCCTTTCAAGTATTCCTATATAGGAAGTGTGCCACTGTGATACCCTTTCAAGTATTCATATAAAGGAAGTGTGCCACTGTGATACCCTTTCAAGTATTCCTATAAAGGAAGTGTGCCACTGTGATACCCTTTCAAGTATTCATATAAAGGAAGTGTGCCACTGTGATACCCTTTCAAGTATTCATATAAAGTAAGTGTGCCACTGTGATACCCTTTCAAGTATTCATATAAAGGAAGTGTGCCACTGTGATACCCTTTCAAGTATTCATATAAAGGAAGTGTGCCACTGTGATACCCTTTCAAGTATTCATATAAAGGAAGTGTGCCACTGTGATACCCTTTCAAGTATTCATATAAAGGAAGTGTGCCACTGTGATACCCTTTCAAGTATTCATATAAAGGAAGTGTGCCACTGTGGTACCCTTTCAAGTATTCATATAAAGGAAGTGTGCCACTGTGATACCCTTTCAAGTATTCATATAAAGGAAGTGTGCCACTGTGATACCCTTTCAAGTATTCATATAAAGGAAGTGTGCCACTGTGATACCCTTTCAAGTATTCATATAAAGGAAGTGTGCCACTGTGATACCCTTTCAAGTATTCATATAAAGGAAGTGTGCCACTGTGGTACCCTTTCAAGCATTCATATAAAGGAAGTGTGCCACTGTGGTACCCTTTCAAGTATTCATATAAAGGAAGTGTGCCACTGTGGTACCCTTTCAAATCCATACTAATATTATAAAGAGAGAGCCCAAACCTATGAGGCGGGTAATCTCAGTAACCACAGCACCAATCACAACACCCAATACAGCGTTGGAAAGGGCAGTTGCAGCAGAAGGACATAAGCTATGCAGACGGATAAAAAAAATTATTAAAAAAATTGCAAAAAACTACATCATCCAGAATGCCGAGGGCCAAAATAACATCAAACAGGAAATGATGTAATAATGTGACTCACTATATTGAGACTGAGAGCCTGGAGCCAAATTGATCGTGAACAAGGGATATGCTATCCCGAAACGCGTATATTTGTGCCTGCCTGCTTGAGAAACTCCATGCTGTGAGGATTAAATAAAAAAGCACATAAGTGAAGACAAACGCAAGTTCGTCCTGTTTTTCTCCCAGCTGGGAGAATTGGTTATGGATTTAAATGCGGGGTGGTTCTGCCGCGGGGATTTACGAACCGGCGAGAGAGCGCTGCAAATTCTGGCGAAAAGGAACCGCGGGGTCACGTCAGGTCAGGGCGTGTTGGACTCCCAGTGTAACAAAGCCGAGGCGCGCTCACCCGCTGCCCGAAGGCCCCGGTAACCGGAGCCGGTGGGTCTCCATCACCTTGTGGAGCGGCGCGGCCTTGGGAGTATGAGCTGTTTTGGGACGTCAGCAGGCAGCCCTGGAAGTGTGCCTGAGCCAGCCTACCTATGCCAGCAACGGGCCCGAAAGCGCCGGCAGAGGCTCACCGCGAGGGAAGCTGGTCCCGCTCCTGGAGGAGCCCCGCACCACTCCCCTGATTGTCGCACGGGACTCCATTGCCCAGGAGCCCGTGCAGGACCACCACAGCGCAGAGGCACGCCCACCCACCCACCGACGCACAAAACACCTCACCGGACCCGCTGGCGCGGGTCCTGCAGCGCCGGCAGAGGCTCACCGTGAGGGAAGCTGTTCCCGCTCCTGGAGGAGCCCCGCACCACTCCCCTGATTGTCGCACGGGACTCCATTGCCCAGGAGCCTGTGCAGGACCATCACAGCGCAGAGGCACGCCCACCCGCGCACAAAACAACACCAGGTTGACGCAGCGCGGAACGCAGCGCGGGACCAACGCCGGACGAAGCCCGGGCAAAGGGCGGGCCCTCTACGGCCCTCATAGGCCAGAAGAGGCCGGGACGGGCTACCCCACCTGACCTTTCCATTGGATGTGGTATAGAGACTCACTTTATGTATTGACTTGCTCTGTACTGTTTATTGTCGCTTTTTGGGGGATTGTATACTAAACATGTCCATTTGGGAGGAGCTCAATGCCCTGTGTGGCACTAAGTATGTCCTGGATGCATCACCCCCTCCAATTATGGGCAATAATTCTGACAATTTAAACGGCACTCCGCGGGACCTACCCCTACCTTTAAACAAAGACAATACTGAGTCCATTGCTCTGCCTCGGGGTCTCAATATTAAAAGGAAGCATGATGGGGCAAATGTCAATGAGAACCAACCAAAAACTCAAAAATTATGCACCAGCACCACATCATCCCCCTCTAATCCAACCACATCAATGGCGGATACGGATGTGGATAAAATAGATGACCCTGTATCGTCCTCCCAACTGACTTTGCTGGCTTAGCTCGAGCAATTGTTACTATCTATTATATCACCTTTGGTAACAAAACTTAATGATCTGGGGGACAGGCTGACTAGCATTGAGAAACTAATTATAAGGAATTCTTCACCAACCAACAAGTTGGCAATACCCGCCTATCCTAATCCTCCCATTACCCCTGTAAAGTTTAAGCCAATTACACGTAAGATTGCCCAAACCAACATACTACCTCACAGTTCACCTACCGCAACAGGTCCCAAAGTGGCATTGAAACCCTTGTTAACTAATTACTCAGTGGCCAGACCTGATCCAGTAAGAATGCCACGTATTAACTTACCTCCTGAAGCCGCCCCATACGTGACTGTCCTCTCCGGGGTTCCCCCACTTAGCCAGGGAAAACACAAAACACACCAGGACCTGCTAAATAAGGCTATTTTCTGGTTACAGAACAATAGACCTTTGCCACCCGATCTAGACGGTGGAATCCTGAGCGTCAGGAGGGTGGGGTGGATAGGAACGCTGCCCAAAGACACCTCTGGGGTCTTGGTCTTAATTAAATTTAAGAATAAGAACACCGTCCCCTACCTTTGATCCTGCCAGCCCAACGAAGGAGATGGCCCCATTTGAATTTGGGACTTGCATGACTTTTACCAAAGTATCCCACACATTCCGTTACTCAGATCAATGGCAAAGAAATACAACCCCTGGGGAAGGGGATCTTGTGCATCTAGCGCCACTAACTTTCTAGCCTCTAACAGATTTGAACCACTGTTTAAAAATTGTATTTTCTGACAACCAACTAACAAGAGGCCACTCATGAGTACCAGCTCAACTGACACGGTTGTATGCAATTAAAAAGAAAAGTGCCGACATATGTTTGCCTGATGTTCTTCCCCCGAACCTTAGCTATTTTGTGGCACTGTATGCATGACCCTTCTTGTTTCTTTTAGAGCTGTCCTACCTGATAATGAAATGTTTTATATTGATTAGCTGATCTGTCATATCTATTTAATCCTGTTCTAATAGTTGATATTAACTTTGTAATGAAATGTTAAGGTATTTATTTTTGTATTGTCGCTGCTTTTATGATTTTTAAACTAAAATCGAATAAGGCTAATCTGAACTATATATATATATCCATACTAATATTATAAAGAGAGAGCCCAAACCTTTGAGGCGGGTAATCTCAGTAACCACAGCACCAATCACAACACCCAATAGAGCGTTGGAAAGGGCAGTTGCAGCAGAAGGATATAGGCTATGCAGATGGCCACCATATGTTTTTTATTTTTTTTTTGCAGAATTTTATATAGCGCGAACTTGACCCGAACTGAATCAGGTATCAGAGCGCTTTACATAGCACCAGTTACGTTACATGAGGACACACATTCATTTTTGTTAGGCACAGGGAGATTAATTGATTTGCCCAGAATCACGGGATGGTTGGCATCGTTACCAAGACTCGAACCCAGATCCCCAGGTCCGAGGTCGAGCGCCTTAGCTGTTAGGCCAACTCCTCTATACATTTAAAAGGTAAAAGAACCGTGCCAGCAAAGTAGTCCCTTGTGGGCGTGTCTGCGTTGTGCTGTGGGCGTGGGCTGGGGGTGTGTGGAACGGCCATCACATCGTGGGCTGGGGGCGTGTGCTGGGGGCGTGACAAATGCTGGGGCGTGTATCCATCCTTCATGCCATGTGAGTCGTACATACAAGCGCCAATTACGTTGCTGCGCAGCATCAAGGGGCACGCTGGGGGCGTGATACGCTGGGGGTGTGAGAAACGCTGGGGGCGCGTGTCTGGCCTTAATGCCCATGTGAACGCAATTGCGCCGCATCAAGGGGCATGCTGGAGGCCTGAGAAACGCTGGTGGCGTGTGCTACGTTCCACCTTTCATGCCATGTGGGTCGTACATTAATCAGAAGATCGTCTGCTGTGGCCGTGTGCTGGGGGCATGACAAATGCGTTCACCTGGAGGCCTGGTAAGTAACGTTACTGCAGCCTCTCCTGCGCGCTGTTACTGAACTCTCTCATTCAATGAAATTACTCGCGCCTGCTACCATCAACCAGGGCTCTAGCCGGGCTCAGGCGGCGGATCAGTACACTAATTACACGCGCCTGATGACATCAACGAGGGCTGCAGCTGGGCCTCAAGCGGGGGAACACGCGCCTGCTAACATCAAACAGGCCTGCATCTGGGCCTCAAGCGGGGGAACACGCAAATGAGCGTGTCTGAGGGGACAATTACTGCAGCCTCTCCTACACGCTGTCACTCAACTCTCTCATTAAACGGATTTACCCGCGGCTGATAACTCTCTCAGTCAACGACATTACACGTGCCTGCTAACATCAACCAGGGCTGTAGCCGGGCTCAGGCGGCGGATCACTACACCAATTACACGCGCCTGCTAACATCAACCAGGGCTGCAGCTGGGCCTTCTCCGTCCCTATTCTAATGAAACAAAAAATGTTGTCTACCGCGAGATTTTAAAATAAATTGCCCTTGCCAAATACACACATTACACACATTCTATTTCATACCCGGACCTTGTTGGGACGGGCTGCTAATATTCATATAAAGGAAGTGTGCCGCTGTGGTACCCTTTCAATTATTCATATTAGGGAAGTGTACCACTGTGATACCCTCACAGGTATTCACATAAAGGAAGTGTGCCATTGTGGTACCCTCAAAGGTATTCACATAAAGGAAGTGTGCCATTGTGGTACCCTCAAAGGTATTCACATAAAGGAAGTGTGCCACTGTGATACCCTTTCAAGTATTCAAATAAAGGAAGTGTGCCACTCTGATACCCTTTCAATTATTCATATTAGGGAAGTGTACCACTGTGGAACCCTCACAGGTATTCACATAAAGGAAGTGTGCCATTGTGGTACCCTTTCAAGTATTCATATAAAGGAAGTGTGTCACTCTTACAAGTATTCATATAAAGGAAGTGTGCCACTGTGGTACCATTTCAAGTATTCACATAAAGGAAGTGTGCCACTGTGGAACCCTCGCAGGTATTCACATAAAGGAAGTGTGCCATTGTGGTACCCTTTCAAGTATTCATTTAAAGGAAGTGTGCCACTGTGGTACCCTTTCAAGAATTCATATAAAGGAAGTGCACCACTGTGGTAACCTCGCAGATATTCACATGAAGGAAGTGTGCCACTGTGGTACCCTTTCAAGTATTCATATAAAGGAAGTATGCCACTGTGATACCCTCACAGGTATTAACATAAAGGAAGTGTGCCACTGTGGTACCCTTTCAATCTATACTAATATAATAAAGAGAGAGCCCAAACCTTTGAGGCGGGTAATCTCAGGAACCACAGCACCAATCACAACACCCAATACAGCGTTGGAAAGGGCAGCTGCAGCAGAAGGACATAGGCTATGCAGATGCCCACCATATACATTTAAAAGATAAAATAACCGTGCCAGCAAAGTAGTCCCTTGTGGGCGTGTGTGTGTTGTGCTGTGGGCGTGTGCTGGGGGCGTGACAAACGCTGGGGGCGTGTGGTACGTTCCGCCCTTCATGCCATGTCTCATATCGTGTGCTAATCGCACCCTGCTCCCTTTCAATACCCCTGCAGCCCATAATCATAACCCACCCTTACTCCTTAAAATACCCCAACACCCTTAAACACTAACCCATCTTAACCCTTAAATATACCCTGTACCCCAAAACCCAAACCTATCCCTAAACCGTAAAAATTCCCCTGTACCCCAAAACCCAAACCTAGCCCTGAACCCTATAAATACCCCTGTACCTCAAAACCCAAACTAAGCCCTGAACCCTAAAAATAACTCTGTACCCCAAAACCCAAACCTAGCCCTGAACTCTAAAAATACCACTGTACCCCAAAACCACCCCTGAACCCTAAAATACCCCTGTACCCCAAACCAAGCCCTGAACCTTTAAAATACCCCTGTACCCAAAACTTAACCCTAAACCCTAAAAATACCCCTGTACCCCAAAACCCAAACCTAGCCCTGAACCTTTAAAATACCCCCTGTACCCCAAAACCCAAACCTACCACTGAGCCCTAAAAATACCCCTGTACCCCAAAACCCAAACCTAGCCCTGAACCCTAAAAATACCACTGTACCCCAAAACCTCCCCTGAACCCTAAAATACCCCTTTACCCCAAAACCCAAACCTAGCCCTGAACCTTTAAAATACCCATGTACCCCAAAACCCAAACCTACCCCTGAACCCTAAAAATACCCCTGTACCCCAAAACCCAAACCTTGCCCTGAACCCTAAAAATAACCCTGTACCCCAAAACCCAAACCTACCCCTGAACCCTAAAATACCCCTGTACCCCAAAACCCAAACCTAGCCCTGAACCCTAAAAATACCCCTGTACCCCAAAACCCAAACCTAGCCCTGAACCCTTAAAATACCCCTGTACCCCAAAACCCAACCCTACCCCTGAACCCTAAAAATACCCCTGTACCCCAAAACCCATACCTATCCCTAAACCTACCCAAAATATATACCTCAGTACCCCAAAACATATACCCCTATACCCATACTTACCTTATCCAAACATTAAAACAAAACATGCTTTTACCATTCGTGCATTTACAACGAATTTCGTTGTAAATGTATGCGTGGTAAAAGCATATAAAATGTAATGCCATGCGTTATAATGGCATTGCGGAGTCATGGTACTTTCGTAATGAAAGTATGCAGAGGGATGGTATGCAGAAAGAAAGTTGCGGAATAATGGGTGTTTACCCTCCCCCGGTACGTACATTGGTGGCACGGCGGCCCACATCTCCAGCAACATACTCATATTTGTTCACCACCCATTTGAAAGATGCACAGGTCTCTCTCATTGATGGCCAGCACCGACATACACTTTTAGACACACCCCCCGCAACAAGTTCTAGAATTGCGAACTTTAGAGCTGGGGAGCTATGTTCGAATCTCGGCATCAGCTCAACATCCTTTGATCCATTTACATCCAACATCCTGTGATTCCAGGCAAATCGCTTTGTCTCCCCGTGCCTGCCACAAATGAATGTGTTCTTCTGTAATGTAAATTGTGCTCATGCCATGTTGTCGAGTTTGCGCTATATAATATTGCAAGGGAAAATAAAGTAGGGAACCTCGAGTTCACACACTACTGAACGCGCATCCTTAAGTGCATCAGCAGTGCACTGTGAATCGGAGCGTTTCACAGGCCTGTCACAGATAAGAAATGCTATCAAAACGAAATCCTACAAAACAATATACTACTGTCCGGTAGCAATTCATATCCGGACAACGTCACGACGGGCTGCTAGTTATTCAAATAAAGGAAGTGTGCCACTGTGGTACCCTTTCAAGTATTCATATAAAGGAAGTGTGCCGCTGTGGTACCCTTTCAATTATTCTTATAAAGGAAGTGCACCACTGTGGTACCCTTTCAAGTATTGATATAAAGAAAGTGCACCACTGTGGTAACCTCGCAGGTATTCACATAAAGGAAGTGTTCCACTGTGGTACCCTTTCAATTATTCTTATAAAGGAAGTGCGCCGCTGTGGTACCCTTTCAAGTATTCATATAGAGAAAGTGCACCACTGTGGTAACCTCGCAGGTATTCACATAAAGGAACTGTGCCACTGTGGTACCCTTTATATTATTCATATAAAGGAAGTGCACCACTGGTACCCTTTCAATTATTCTAATAAAGGAAGTGCACCACGTTGGTACCCTTTCAAGTATTTATATAAAAGAAGTGTGCCGCTGTGGTATCCTCACACGTATTCACATGAAGGAAGTGCACCACCGTGGTACCCTTTCAAGTATTCATATAAAGGAAGTGTACCGCTGTGGTCCCCTCGGAGTTGTTTATGCAAAGGAAATGTGTCACTTAGGTACCCCCGCAGGTGTTCATAGAAAGGAAAAGTGTCACTGTGGCACATCAAGCATGTGTACATATGTCTGTCGTGTGTTACCCTCACAGGTGTTCAAATATATGAATTGGGGCACTGTGGTCCCCTTGCATGTGTAATGGAAAGTACATTTGTCACTTTGGTACCTTCACATGTATTCACATAAATGAAGTGCACCACTGTGGTACCCTCACATGTATTCACATAAAGGAAGTGTGCCACTGTGGTAACCACACAGGTATTCACATAAAGGAAGTGTGCCACTGTGGTACCCTTTCAAGTGTTCATATAAAGGAATTGTGCCAATGTGAT
The DNA here is from genome assembly GCF_964261635.1 of Lissotriton helveticus. NCBI lineage: Eukaryota > Metazoa > Chordata > Amphibia > Caudata > Salamandridae > Lissotriton > Lissotriton helveticus. The sequence goes on along the minus strand of NC_136071.1, from coordinate 1,199,345,184 downwards.
AGCCTTTTAATTATTCATATAAAGGAAATGCACCTCTGTGGTACCCTTTCAATTATTCATATAAAGGAAGCGTGCCACTGTGATACCCTTTCAAGAATTCATATAAAGGAAGTGTGCCACAGTGGTATCCTTTTAAGTATTCATATAAAGGAAGTGCACCACTGTGGTACCCTTTCAAGTGTTCATATAAAGGAAGTGCACCACTGTGGTACCCTTTCAAGTATTCATATAAAGGAAGTGTGCCACCTTGGTACCCTTTCAAGTGTTCATATAAAGAAAGTGTGTCACTGTGGTACCCTTTCAAGTATTCATATAAAGGAATTGTGCCAATGTGATACAATTTTATTTATTCATATAAAGGAAATGCACCTCTGTGGTACCCATTCAATTATTCATATAAAGGAAGCGTGCCACTGTGATACCCTTTCAAGAATTCATATAAAGGAAGCGTGCCACAGTGGTATCCTTTTAAGTATTCATATAAAGGAAGTGTGCCACTGTGGTATCCTCACAGGTAGTAGAAACTGCCTCAGCCTCTGGAACATCCAAGTCTTCTTTTCCCCAGGTCGGGGATTTAAATCAACCTCCAGGAAAACCCAAAACAAAACCAGGAGAGGTAAAAGAAGGAGAAAGAACACGGAGCAACAGACAAACTTAATTATAAATATATCAAAAACAGAACTATCAAATGAAGAGTTAAGAGTCTTAAACAGAGGATTGGGCTTCGTTCCCACCTACGACACGAATATCTTGGAATGTGAGGTAGCTCTTTTTAAATTCATGAGAGTCCTTAGATTAAGACATTTTTTCACGAATGTGGTTCCTAAACAACCTGACAAGGAATCGGTCGAACTTATGGAGTTCAAACCCAAGTCTAAATTTCAATCTCCTGTTTCTCACAAAATCTTGGATGCATTTGAAAAATCAATACGCAATGACTTGGATAAATTGAGCTTTCGGAGATCGAAAACCAAAAACATATCAGATTATGACAGAAACATATTGAAAAATCTATAAAGGAATGATAATATATTCATCCAAAAAGCTGATAAAGGGGGTGCCATTATCATCATGGATAAATACTTCTATTTGCGCAAAGTTCAAGAACATGTTTCTGATGAATCCACCTACTTGAAACTAGATGAAGATCCCACTAATGACTTGGAAGTTACACTAAAGACAATATAGGATCAAGCTCTAGAATTTAGATACATCTCAAAAGCCACGAAACAATTCCTCACTGTACAATATCCAAGGCGTCCCCGCCTATACATGCTCCCCAAGGTTCATAAGGACAAATACAATCCACCAATGAGACCCATTGTAACCGGGTGCGGCACCATTTTTGAGCCATTGGGCCAATATATTGATACATTTTTGCAACAGTTTGTGCAGAATTGGCCTTCGTATATCAAAGATACGAACCATTTTCTCCTGAAACTCAAGGAAATTCCCGTCACCCAAAATTTGCTACTCTGCACAATAGATGTTAAATCCTTAAACACATCTATCCCGCATCAATCAGGACTGGAAGCAGTAGAATGGGCGCTGTTGAAACAAACGGACATCAGAGCAGAAAAAACATTTATTTTGGAAATATTACATTTCTGTCTGTACCACAGCTATTTTCAATGGGATTCCAAGTTCTTCTTACAACAGAGTGGAACGTCAATGGGATTTGCTGGGGCCCCAGCATATGCCAACACATTCATGGCAAAGTTTGAATCTGATTTCATTTATGCAGATGGAGATTGGCAAGACAAAAGCATTTTGTACCATAGATTTATTGATGACATTTTCGTGTTATGGTCAGGCAGCAGAGAAATCCTGGAGCATAAAATTGAACTATTAAACACACATGTTGAACAAATTAAGTTCACTCACACCATCAGTGATCAGGAAATTTCTTTTTTGGATGTGGCAATAAAAGTGAAGGAAGGAAGACTGAGCACAGAAGTATTTCGAAAAGACACAGATGTAAACAATTCACTTCTGTACCAGAGTTTTCACCCACAAAACCTAAAGGACAACTTACCAATGTCTCAATACATGAGAATAAAAAGAATCTGCTCGGAACCTGAGGATCTGGAAAAACATTTGACTGTACAGCACTCCAAATATATTGAAAGGGGTTACCCACAAAAGGTCCTCGAAAAAACAAACGATCGAATTAAAACGTGTGATAGAGAGAATCTCCTCAAACAGAAGCCGAAGAAGACCCAGGACAGGCATGTATTTGTGTGAACATTTTCAACTAGTTCTGTAAAAATAAAAAACATCATTTCACGACATTGGGAACTTTTACAACATGAGCCGGATTTTGAAGGGATTTTTTCACAAAAAACGATTTTCGCATACACCAGATCTAAAAACTTAAAGGAATTACTACACTCACCACCAATACAACAAGAGCAAGCCCAAAAAGGCATGAAACGTTGCATGAATTGCGTTCATTGCTACAACGTCATTACCGGAGCAAACGGGCAATATTATATCACTACACTATAATTGTGACTGCAATTCCAATAACCTGATCTATTACATTAAATGCCCATGTGGAAAGCTCTATGTGGGAAAAACTGAGCGAAAACTAAAACTTTGCATATCGGAACACAAAAGCACCATTAGGAATGTAAATTTGAAGAGTAATCTTTCTAAACACTCGTTCGACAACAAACACAACATCTCCCAGTTGCAGTTTTCAGTCCTGGAAAAAATCAACCAACGAGAAGGAGAGGATCTCACCAGATCCCTCCTCCAAAGAGAAATATTTTGGATGAAAAAACTAGGGACCCAGGAGCCAAAAGGGCTCAATGAAAAAATAGACTATTCATGTTTCTTATAGATAAGGGTGCACCCGTAGTGTTAGTGCATTCGTAGGTCTCAGACTGTCAAGAAAAAGTTGTAATATCCTGTTGCATTGTAAATAGTATGCTTTCTGGTTATGTTTACTTTCATTGTGTTGTCATTTCTCTCCACCATCTCTTTTTATTTCAATTTATTTGGTTCCATTTTTTTGTTTCGTATCACACATATTTGTTGCCACTTTCTGTTTGATCTCTCACTGAAGCATGGTGAGGTGAGCAGGGGTTTACTACAGACAAGGGAACTATTGGGAGTTCCCCTGAGCAGTTGTGAGTTGTTGAAATTCAGAGTCTTTGGTTTTTAGAAATGGGTAACATCGATTTCCAGCCCATGTCAAGATGGCGCTTGGAGTAAAAACTGTGTAGTTCGTTTTTTATGTTGGTTCCGGAAATCACGGAGTAATACGCGTCATGACGGCAGTAAAAGGAGAGAGTCTTTCACCGGAGCGTTGTGGCGAACGTTACCGCATTTTGGTGGACTAGGAGCGCACACCGGCGTGGTGTACATAAGGTAAATCCGGGTTGTTACGAGCGGAGAAAAAACTTCCAGGGGTTAGATAGAACGGTGAGTGTAAACGGTGTGTTTCGCTTTAGCAGGCGTTTGGAAGTCTGATGTGTTGAAGGTAGTGACTGCTAGACTGAAGGGGACAACAACTTATAATTGAGGTAAGACGCTGTGAATTCGTGTAGATCACATTATCATCAACAATGTTGATCTTTTTGTTATTGTCGGTACTTTTGATAGGTGGTGCATATTATTGTCGGTTTGGAGTGTGAGTATATTTACGCATTGCTTCTCACATTTTTGTGGTGAGGTGGTGGAATGTGCACGTTTTTCTTTTTTACTAAATTCTTGTATTGCCTGCTTCATACAGAATATTGAAAAAATCTGAAAAGTTTTACTTATAGTATGTATATATTCAGTTTCAGGCCCCTGAGGAAGAGTCTTTCAAGACTCGAAATGCATCGGGCTTCAACTAGCTTGTCACACTTTGTTACAATTTCATGAAATGGAAAATTGATTACTAATGTGTATTCAAATGAAATGTCATAGATTTATTGAGTTGATGACTTTAATCAAATCAAAAATAAAAAAGTTTCATGGTTAAAAAAGTTCAAACAAATTTTTATGTTCAAGAATGAGTAAATGTTTTGTTAAAAATATGTACAAGTAGATAAAACAATTGTGAATAATTCACACACAGCAACAGTGCGTTTAGGTTGAGTGGTCAATCCATTCAAGCTAGGAAATCCTCACAGGTATGCACATAAAGGAAGTGTGCCACTGTGGTACCCTCACAGGTATTCATATAAACGAAGTGTGCCAATGTGATACCCTTTCAATTATTCATATAAAGGAAGTGTGCCACTGTGATACCCTTTCAAGAATTCATATAAAGGAAGTGTGCCAATGTGGTATCCTTTCAAGTATTCATATAAAGGAAGTATGCCACTGTGGTACCCTTTCAAGTATTCATATAAAGGAAGTGTGCCACTGTGATACCCTTTCAAGAATTCATATAAAGGAAGTGCACCACTGTGATACCCTTTCAAGTATTCATATAAAGGAAGTGCACCACTGTGATACCCTTTCAAGTATTCATATAAAGGTATGCCACTGTGGTACCCTTTCAAGTATTGATATAAAGGAAGTGCACCACTTTGGTACCCTCACAGATATTCATATAAAGGAAGTGTGCCACTGTGGTACCCTCGCAGGTGATCATAGAAAGGAAATGTGTCAACGTGGTACCCCCGTAGGTGTTCATAGAAAAGAAATGTGTCACTGTGGCACATCAAGCATGTGTTCATAGATAGGGAGTGTGCCACTGTGGTACCCTCACAGGTATTTAGATATAGGAAGTGTGCCACTGTGGTACCCTTGGCGGTGTTCATAGAAAGGAAATGTGTCACTCTGATATCCTTGCATGAATTCATATAAAGGATGGTTGCCACTGTGATACTTTCACTGGGGTTCATAGAAAGGAAATGTGTCACAGTGATACCATTGCTGGTATTCATATAAAGGAAGGGTGCCACTGTGATATCCCACAGGTGTGTCACTGTGGTACATGAAAAGGTCTACAATTGGTTCTATCGAGAAGAACAATTGCTTAGTACGTGCTGAAAATTAGTCTATAAGAACAAAATCTAATACATTCTCCTATAGACTTCAAATGGAATACACATAAACAAAGCTAATCATTCATTCAAAAATAATAAAATAATATTGACTAATTTGTATATGGCTGTCACATCATATATATATATCAACACATACGTAACATACAGAAAAAGTGATTGAGGTGAACTAAGTGATATGAGTGACAATGTGATGTTATACGTAAGGTGTACAAGACATACAAATCTATATACAAAAGTGAAAATCAGTCCTTTCAAGCTTTTTCACATATTTTCAACACCCCTTTATGATCCATATATTTCTTGGGGCGGGGAAAACTGATGGACATGAACTGAAATGACTTTCGACGTTTCAACCCTGAAATATGCGCGAATAAGAGTGCGTCACTGTGGGTCTTCCACAGGTCTATAAACAGTGGTGGGAAACCAAAGCTAAGAAGTGGTAAATGCTCGAACACATCAAAAATGTATTAATAGTGGATGGCTTGAGTCCAAAAAAGCATACATCAGGTATCACAAGGTGGAAACCTGTGATAGTTGTTTCATAAAGGTTACAGAAACTCAAAGATAGGAGCGGTGGTATACGACTTACCACAGCAATCGTCAAGGCAAGATTCCACCTTTCAGGATGGAATCTTGTCTGAAGTATCAGAGTCAAGGAGGTTTTAATTGTCCACTCTCTGGCGGGGATCTTCCATAGGATAGTGAATGTGCAGCCTGCTCAGCGCGGAAAGGTACATTGAGCATGTGTGAAATTATAGGGAGTGTGTCACCCTCAGGGTGTCCATAGATAGGGAGTGTGACATTATGTTATATATTTTTTATTACATTTGTTTATTGAGTTCAGTCAGCATTGAAAAAAAGGTACATCTTTATCCACAACATCCCATATATAGTCTTGTCATATTATTACATCACATAATTGACAATAGATAAAACAATAGTGTTTTACCTCGTTTCTTTGAGGCATTACTTCGATAACATCAACACTACATTCGCCTCTCTCGGTCCTTGACAATGTGAGGGTATTGCAGCCAGTCAGGTTACACCTTTCCCATGCATGATTCTTACGCAATGTCAAAAAGACAGCACCTCAAGCTCATTCTCCTTCTGCAGGTCTTAGGAAATTCATCACAGTTTCTACCTCTGCCTAGGGCAGCGTAACGGTCACTCCTCTGTTTGTCTGGTTTGTAAATAGTGAAGTGGAGGTTCCCAATAATCCCTGGGTCAGGTCGCAAGTGGCAATTCTTCTGCATATGTCTCTAGGGTGTCTGTACAATAGGAGATATCTTTGAGCCAGTCTTTGAGTCTAGGTGGGCGTTTACTTCCCCACCTCATGGCAACCCGACGCTTTGCAAGTAGCAATGAAACCGCTAGACACTTACGCCTCTTCGCAGGTGTTATCTTATATATACCCAATAGGCATATCAATGGTGCATTCGGTATTACTTCGGATAACATAATTGTGAGTGCCCCCCGTGATTTCTCCCCAGTAGTCATGTATTTGAGGGCAGGGCCACGCCGTGTGCAAGAAATATGCATTCTTTGCCTCGCACCTATAGCATTTGTCTGATGGACGAAGGCCGTATCTGTGTAGTTGATTTGGTGTATAGTAAAATTGGTGTAAAAATTTGAAATGCACTATACGTAGATTGCAATTCGGTGTCATAAGCTGTAGTTGCATACAACTATAGTCCCAGTCTTGTATACTAATATTATCCCCCAGTGTCTGTTCCCACTTATGTAAGGATCTGTTCCCTGTTTCACTCTGTTTCAGTTGTGGAGTGTTATATAGTCGGGTGATCAGTTTTTGGTGGTCTGGTGCAGTCAATAGAGTCTGTAGGGCTTGCAGTTTAGGTGGTTCATCCGGGTACGTGATGAATAATTCTTTTATCGGCGCCTGCAATCTCATGGGGGCAAACAGTTTCATTGGTGCTTGATGTACACTTAACGATGGATCCTCCCCCTGAGAAAGCTGCCATGTGGGAACATATCCGCCATAGTGGTCAAGTCCATGTCCCGCAAGATTTGGAGCATACCCTTCTCCTGTGTGACCGATAGTTTGGGATGGTGCGCTGTGGTATATAAATAAATAATACCGGGACTATTTTTGAATTACATTAACGATAACAGATAGCTCAATAAATAAGAGGCAGGATCCGATGTGTCCGAGTCAAAAGGATTTATTCAGGCAAAAAGGGAAGGGACTGGAACGGGACAGCCTGAAATAAAATAAGAAGGAAGGCAGCTGCACCATTTCATCGACAGTGCAGCATATATATAGTAAAACATTACATTACATTACATACAGTAGGCGTAACTTATGACAAACGTAAGATAAGAAGGCATGGGTGGAAAAAGAAGGCGTGTACAGGGCGTGCATTGAGACATGTGGTATGAACGTCACAGAAGTGTCATGAAATGGGGCGGAAACATGGAGGGGGCTACCTGAGCAGCTGGGACCTTTAACCTAGTGGTGCGCGCAAAACGGGCAATGACGTGTTACTAGGGAGAACTGGGGGCTATGACTTCTGCGCTGGAAGAGGAGACTAAAGTCTGCGGTGTCAGGACGACATGTACCTATGGCATATCTGGTATCTGGTGTTTGGAGTACATGTTGATAGAATCCAAAAGTTATCGGGGCAAAGGCTACTTGACACTAAGACTGGTGCATGCATTATTCTACATGTATTGCGTGTGTTATGAATATTAATACAGTATTTCTCTTGCATGGAGACAGAAAGACTAGACCATAGCTGGAACTGTTGATACGGTTCAGTAGCTTAGGAATGCAAAGAAGGAAAGCTGGACTGATAACTAGAAGCATAACAAAATCTTGGCAGGCAGGCAGGCAGAGCCAGGCCGGGCACCGCGCTGCGCGAAAGGGAGTAAGTGAAGGGTCAGGGATGCAGGTGGGGGCTGCATCGCTCCTCGGAATGAGTTCAGGAGACTGGAGCTTGAATCTGGTGTCCGGGCCCTTTTGAGGCCTAGAAACGGGGACAATTCAATGAATTAACGTGCACACTGTAAAACGTGGCAACATAGGCCTAATACTCGTTGCTTTCACGAGAACTGGAAACTGGCATACTAGAGTTGGACACAACTATAATTGCGTCTTTAATCGATCATAGGGGGATACATGCATATCGATCATGCACATATAACATAGGATGGGGAACACGTAGGCACATATAACATGGCAAAATTTACTTTTCCACATTCCCTCCTTGTGCCCTACGCTTCCATCAGCAAACATCAATATTCATGATACCATCTATCTGTTCATATAGCATCATTTGCTCGTCTCGAATTGTCTTGGAACGGGATTTAGGACTAGGAGGACAAGAGGTAGCACACATGCCGCAAATCGCAGGGCCACATTGTAAACAGAGGCAGCAACTGAATATGATCATTACTGCTATACCTAGGAATGACAATACTTTCCATCCCCAGGCAGATATAATACTCCAGAGCCAACCGGACCATGTCCAGGTGCCTGGATTCTGGTGTAACTGATGGACAATTTTATGAAGTCTGGTTATAGCTGAATAAACAGACGGCGCGTTATTAGGAATGAAAATGCAGCAACTAGATCCGATGACTCTACATGCTCCTCCTCTATCGGCCAGTATGACGTCAAGAACGAGACGATTTTGGAGCACAACAAAACGCATAGCAGATTGTTCTTCAGTTAAGTTACCTAGAGCGGAAGTAGTCTCATTCACTACTGCTTCAAGGGTTCTGGTTAGCCTACGTATTAACTTACTATTCTGGACAGGTCCTATAAAGAAAAAGAAACCTTTATTGAAGTCTTGATATTGTTCTAGAGCAGTTTCAGTTTGATCGACAATTGGGGACTCAGTCTCCCTTCTATGTCTAATGTGTACTAGATGTGTGTTTCTGTGATAATCGGATGGGGCTAGAAAAACTGGTGGCAGTAGGAAGGCAATTTAACATGTTCCATCCCAATCTAGGGGCAGACGAACATATGCGGTCTGACCACAAACAAAATAAGAATGACGTGAGGCTTTGAAAATAGATTTCCCACTGTCACTATACTCGACCACAGTAGTACAATCACTATGTCCTACATGTGCGGAACCATTCTTTCTGACACATAATTCGCCTTTAACTGGTAGTACTGAAATAGCAGGCAAATCTGGAGTAGTATCGGACTGAACATTCAAAACCATGAAATTCGAGGAATAATTACCTAAATCATATACTTCATTTTCTAGATCTAACCCTGTTCTAAGGGAAAGACCTTGCTTGTCTGGGAAACATGTACGATTCAGAAGGGACATATCAGTCGAGGAACACGTTAACGTGGACCATGCTCCACACGAACCATTATGTGAAAACGGATAGGGAAAGAGTGGCAGAACTCCCTTCGGTGTCTGGAAAGGGGGGAGTCGACCACACACCCAACAATTAGTGGCATTGCTGGTCTGGTGTGAATAGTGCAGCATTCGGATAAAAGTATTATTACGCATAGCAAGACGATAGGATAACTCGTGAGGAGGCAGATCACTAAATGTGTGCTCTACTGTAACATTAGAAAGCATATGTACATGTGTAATAGGAAAACATAAATGTAAAGCATAACTTATGCATGTAACCATAAGACTCAGGAACAATAAAAAGAACAGAACGATCATACATCTCTTAGAGTTTTGACTAACTCTCTCACTGTGTGGGTCTATCTCATACATGTCAGGAACCTGTCTAACCGTTTCACCCGAGAGGGACTTAGACAATTAAACTGGCTGACTTACTAGACCTCAGCTTCGATTTATACTCCTGCTGCGGAGTTTTCTCTAACAGGGGAATTTTAGATTCTTGGTCTGGGCAGTCCTTGAGAACGGGGCAGTCCTTGAGAAAAGTTTTAGGTTTAAGTCCATGGAATTTCTTGACGTGGCTCGCGTGTAGCCACCCTTTTCGGTTTTCAATCTTCACTGCTGTCCGGGTGGTGAGAAGAACTAGACGGGGTTCCTTCCAGCGAGGCTCCAGCGGACTTGAACGATCAAAATTCCTTATAAGAACATATTCCCCCGGAACGACTTCATGTGGTTTCACTTCGGTGTTGTCTGGAAATGCAGCGGCAACCTGTGAACGACAAGATTGTAGTGCAGACATCAAGGAGGCAAGGTAATCTGTCAACATATTACTGTCAATATCGGTAATGGTACGGGGTCTAGGTGTACCCCACATGTTAGGGGGGCGACCAAACACTATCTCATAGGGAGATAGACCTGAGCGGGAGTGAGCGACCATTCTCATATAAAAAAGGGCAACTGGCAGTGCTACTATCCAATCTACACCTTTCTCTGCACACACTTTTGCAATGCGGATTTTCAGGGTCTGGTTATGTCTTTCTACGAGACCGGCTGCTTCAGGATGGCGTACACAATGGAACTTCCACTGGTACCCTAACAGGAGGGAAACTTGTTTCATGAGCTCGGATGAGAATGGCTGGCCGTTATCTGAATACACGACCCTAGGTAATCCATAGCGGGCAAAGAACTCACGAACCAACTGCCTGGCAGTGGTCGCAGCTGTGTAATCTGGAACTGGATATGCTTCTGTCCACCTGGACAAAGCGCATACAACTACGAGGACATACTTGAAACCTCGACATCTCTCCATCTGAATGTAATCCATCTCGAGGACTTCAAAAGGGTGGTCAGGAGGACGGAATCCACCTTGTTCCACCGGGACACTTTTACCGGGATTGAACTGACAACATATCATGCAGGTACGGACTTTCTGCTTGGCTGCTGCTCGTAAATGCTTGTTGAACCAAAGGTTCTGGATACTGTCTAACATGGCTTTTTCTCCTAAGTGTGCTGGACTATGTGCGGTGTTAATAATGACTTGAACCATAGAGTCGGGGAGAAACCATGTGGCTTTTCCCTTCGTCAACCATCCTTGATCTGTCTGGACCCCTCCTTGTTCGGACCATTTCTTGATTTCATCGGGAGTAGCATGTAACTGTATGTCTATGACATCTTGTGTGGGGTCCTTAACTGTCATACAAGTAGTCTGATCTGGAATGTGTGTCAGTGTTGTGTTAACTGGAATGTCTGGAGTCTGAGCTGTGAGCTTGGCTGTTCGATCTGCTAGATCGTTACCTTGGGAAATGATGTCAGTGACTTTCGTATGTGCTTTGCACTTCATGATAGCGATAGCTGTCGGTAAATGTATTGCATCTAACAGAGCTTGAATGAGGAGACCATGCTGAATCTTGGTTCCATGAGAAGTCATAAAACCTCTTTCCTGCCAGAGCACTCCAAAGTCGTGTACGACTCCGAATGCGTATCGTGAATCTGTGTATATGTTTACTTTCAGGTTCTTGGCACATATGCAGGCTTGGGTCAGAGCGACAAGCTCTGCTGCTTGAGCAGATAGGGTGTCAATACGACATGTTTCTATAACTTTGGTTTCAGTAGTCACTGCATACGCGGCTACTAGTTCTCCTGTACTTGTTCTCATACATGACCCATCCACATAAAGTGTCAGGTCGGGATCAGGTAATGCAATGTCTGTCAAGTCTTGTCTTGGCTTAGTCGTGGTGTTAACAACTTCCACACAGTCATGTGTGGCAGGATTTGAAGTAACTGACGGTAACAGTGTAGCTGGATTTAAAATGTTGCAGCGTCTGATTTCTATGTGTGGCTGAAACAATGTCAGTTCATAACCTGTTAAACGTGCAATTGTCAAGTGCTGAGTCTGTGTTCGGTTCAAAAGAACTTCCACGGAGTGTGGAACTTGTACTGTCAGGGAGTGTCCTAACACTATGGAATCACTTTGTCTGATAGCTAGAGCTGTGGCTGCAACTGACTTGAGGCACGCAGGCAGAGCCTGGGCCACTGGATCTAATGTGCTAGAAAAATAAGCACAGGGCTTGTATTGTCCTGCTTGATCTTGTGTGAGAACAGATAATGCAGTACCATCACGTTCTGTAACAAAAAGCGTAAAAGGCTTACTGTAGTTCGGTGTTGCAAGAACAGGTGCATTACATAAAGCTTTCTTTAACTCATTAAAAACAAGTGTATGTTCCTGGGTCCAAGGGAGGACAGTCGATACGGCTGCCTCCTGTGTCGTTAACTGTATCAGTGGCTTGGCTAGAAATGCATACTGAGGAATCCATTGTCTGCATTAAGAAGTGAGGCCGATAAAAGCTCGTACCTCCTTCTGTGTCTTGGGCTGTGGAAGATGTGCTATTAACTGGATACGGTCAGGTGTCAACTGCCTACCCCTCTTGGACAGTAAGTGTCCTAAGTAGACCACTTGCTGGACACAGAATTGCAATTTGGAAGGGGACACCTTGTGCCCCATTTCGGCCAGAAAATACAGAACTGTAAGTGACGCACGCTCGCAGTCACGTTCAGAACGGGCTGTGATCAGTAGATCATCGACATACTGGAGCAGGGCAGTGTCAGTTGGCATGTGAATATTGTCTAGTTGTCTCTTAAGTGCTTGACTGTAAATGCTAGGACTTTCTGTAAAACCTTGAGGTGCTCGTGTGAATTTATAGCTTCTTCCATTTAAACAGAATCCGAAAAGTAACTGGCTGTCTGGATGAATGGGGACACTGAAAAATGCGTTCTTGAGATCGATAACTGTAAAGAACGTGGCTTCAGAATCAATGGCTGTCAATAGAGAAGAAATATCTGGGACCACTGGGTACTGTGGTACAATACATTTATTAAGTTCTCGAAGGTCAATCACTAATCGATAAACTGGAGGTGCATTTGGATCAGTACGTTTCAGAACTGGAATGATAGGAGAATTAAATACATTGGAGTCAGTTTCTACAACCACTCCTTGAACAATAAGTTCGTCAATAATTTTGGATAAGGCTGCTACAGCCACAGGTGGCAATTTGTACTGTCTGATTCGTGGTAGAACAACACCTTGCTTTAGAGTCACACGATGGGGTGTGATATGCATACAACCTACATCAGTTGGACCTTGCACCCATAAATGCTGTGGGACATTCAATAATCTTGGATCAAAATCACGTAATACATAATGACCTTTGAAATCACGGAGGAACAGACGGACCCCTTCTGGGGAGCAGCATATGACTGCTCCTAATTCTTTTAAAGTCTTAATGCCTAACAAATTTTCTGGGCAAGATTTCGTGAGTAACAGATCTGTAGTTCGGGACAATGGACCAACCTCTAGAGTAACTGGTTTCGATATTTCATTAACAATAGGCTTTCCTGAAAATCCAAGGGAAACATTTCTAGAGCCTGAGAGTGGAGCCCCTGGAACCTCGTCATGACTGATGGTAGTCCTACTTGCCCCTGTATCAATCAGAAACTTTCTGTCTTTCCCCAATACTTGACTATGTACATAGGGACCCTCTTGATCTACAGGTATCTCGATGAGAGGCAAGCCTACCTCCCTCTCTAGGCTGTTTCATGAATACGGCTGATAATCTGGATACTCTGACTGTGCGTACTGGTACATCTGCTGTGTATCGTGTTGTGTTGCAGCTATAGGCTGCGGTGCTGTAACTGACTGTTGTGCATTCTGTGGTGGCTGGGAAGTCTGTGGAACTTGTTCTTGTCTAGGCGGACGTGGTCTTTCTTTAGTCTTACCAGTAGCTATGTTGTGTTTCAGAACTGCACATTCGTTTATAAAATGACCTGGCTGTTTACAGTAATTGCATGTCCCTTTAACGGGAGCTGCAGGATGACTGGCTTGATTCGGACCCCTCTTCTGACTGTCTTGTGGAACAGACTGTGCAACTAATACTTTCATTTTCGTGTCTTTCATACGTCTTCTTTCGTGTTCCTGCTCTTCCCTGATTCTGTTCTGGTGATACTGGAGCATTTGGAGCATCTGTGACGGAGTATTAGCTTGCCAGGTACTTTCGACTTTCAGGACTCGATTTTTAACTTGTGGACTTGAATTCTCGACTAGTTTGGTAACAAAAAGATGAGGGTATGATTCACTACTTGTTTTCAGACCACTATTAATAATAAAACATTTTTCAAATCTAGAATAAAAATCACTAATATCTTCGTCTTGTTTCTGTTTACAGGCTGAGATGGCATCCCAATCTTCCTTTTTCGTGGCTAGTAATCTTGGCAAAACTTGTATCAATAACTCGGGCAATTCTTTAGCTTTATCCCCAAGACCGGTACCTGGTACTCGTGAATTATCCTCAGCTTCTAGAGCTGTCCAATCTATCTTTTTCTCTCCCACCTCCGATTCTTTTTCCTTGAGTTTTTCATATATGCCCGCAGGCAACAGGACCTTTAACATTTTAATGATATCAGGGTACGTGTATTCTCCCATGCGGAGCATGTCTTTTAATTCACGGTGGAACCCTGCTGGATCTTTATCATGACAGGGAATTAACTTTTTCATCTCTAAGAGTTCCATTTTTGTGATAGGGGTGTAAACAAATACTCGTTCTAGACCACCACCCTCTTTCTTGACTGGATGCACTTCTCGTAACGGATTCTGTCTGTCTATGTAGAATGATTTCCTTTCTGGGGGTGAGACGTGAACAAAATGTGGATTCAGAAACGTTCGGTATTTGTGGCGCTGTTCTAAAATGACACTAATTAAATCGGTACCTAGACCTTTCCATCTGTACTGGAGTAACTCGTTCAATATTTCATGTAAAGGACCTGGATCAGAATGTTGTTCCTCATACAGTGTAATGAGGTGCTGGATCATATACATACCCACCAGTCGCTGTTCGGCTGGGGACAGTTTCAGAAACGTTTGTGCCACTATTTCATCTGGAAAAGTGGTAGAATCACTAGTCCATCGGACTGCTGATCGGGCTAGTTCTTGTTCATGCATTGTACTAAGCTCGCTATACCCTATTCGTGATTTCAGAATGTGATCGGTAGCTTGGAATACTTGTTCAAGAGAACACTGTTCTGGTACTGGAGGAGGAAAAGATTTCTTGTAATCTAGACGTGAATGTCGGTCGGAAAGTCTAGTTCTACCTACATACGCTATTCTGCCGGGATTCTCGTTGTCTACCTCTTCAGTAGAAGAGTCATCTTCTTTCTCGGTTGCTTGTTTTGCTTCTCGTTTCTCGTGTATAGTTATGATTTCCCTACGAATTTTCTTGTACATACTCTCTATACTACCTTGTGTCTTGTGTTTTCCATCGGCTATATTGTCACTCCACCTAGTCAGGACTTTCAGTTCTTCTTGGTCTTTTTCTGGACAATCTTGCTCTCTTACTAAACAGTTAATCAAAAACTTTAAAATCATGAGCTGAGTCTCGACTTTTCTTTGAACCATGGCTTCGTTAATACTTCCTGGATTCTCTCCTGTACGGATGAAACGATATATTCTGTCTAGATGTTCCTTCATATCGGGCAGGGTGATCAAAAAGCTGGCCACCCGTCTTAAACGTACTGAATATAAGATCATGTGATCTTCGCCTGGAACTGGATCATATATACAATCAGTAAGAAGTCGCTTGAGATCTGCGTATGTAGACACTTTTGGCGTACGCTGTAACGCTAGTTCATGCAGCGTCAGACGTTTCGGTTGAGGCGGGGTGCGAGGAGAACCTCCCCCCGCGGCTCCTAAACTAGAGTCGTCGGTGAATACTGTACGGGCTGGTAGAGTGACTGGCATAACGGGTACATGTACTGTGGGCTGGGCCGGGGGTGCTGTAACAGGTGCTGTAACATTAACTGGACCCACGGGACCAGCGGCTGGAGGAACAGGAATTACATTATTAACGGGAGCAGGCGGGACAGGATTTGCATATTCTGGGACTGTATCATCCAAATAGGACGAAAGAAAAATATCAGCTGCGGTCGGTTTATGACGTAGCTTAATCGGGACCAATGGCGGCGGGAAATTACAGGGTGCTTCCGGGGTTGCTTTTGGCAAGCCCTCGGCAAGAAGAGGATACATGCCTTTAATAAGGGCATTTCTCTGTCTGTCTGACTGTTCTGCTCTAACTCGTTCACCTTCTTCAATTAATTTCCTTTCTTGTGCTTTCTCTGAGGATTCCCTATTTAATTCTGTTTTTCTGAATTCTTTTTCGGTTCTTTTATGAGATTCTTTGCGCCATAACTCGATGGCATCTTTCTGGGACTGTCTGGCTTTCTTTTTCCATAATGCTTCTTCTACTCGCATGATGCACTCGGCATCCCATGTACCTGATACGGGCCATCTATATTTCTCTTCTAGTTCCTTAGTATAGTCCGCCCATAAGTCTAGATATATTATGGCATCTAAGCCATGCTTGTGATACATAAAATGTCCTGGACTGTCCCTAGGAGGGACAGGAACTGCTTCTTCGAGTAACCCTTTTCTGGTCTTTATCTGACGTAATTTCGAGAACAGAGGCATTTCGGTTATATACTTGGAATACAATACACAATAATCACAGTAATAAAATAGCGAACAAAGCACTCATACCACGACATAAAAATACATTAATAACAATTCGAACAGAATAACACCTGATACACTGAAAACAGAACACATGAATTTCTCGAGAACGAAACTTACTAGAATTACTGGATGCACTGCTGAAACAGTACAGAACATACCGGTCCCATAAAGAGACACGTCAGGACCCGTATCCACCTAGGTGAATACTTCGGACTGGATCTGTGTACCCAAACCCATCGGACCAGGACCAAACTAATGATCCTGTCTAGATACTTCCCCCGCGACGGTACTCACCGGGAAGCAGAAACTGGAAGGCCTCGGACTGGACTGGACTGCTACGACGTCGGACCACGAACTTCGGAAACTTCGGTTACAGGTGGGCCTCCGGATACTTCGGACCTTGCTCTCTCGGCTTGGGCTCTGGTCGGGACGAACCGCATTCCACACCGCTTCGTCTGGATGTCGGACCGCAGTCTCCGTTTCCTCCGTGGGCCTGAGGGAGACTTGAAGCAGAAATATCTGCCGGTGCGCAGTAGAGTTCCGTCACGGCTGCAGAGGGTCAGGGGGCCTGCGTGGCATCGCCAGCGCGTGAGGAAGGGGCTCGTCCCTGTTCGGGCGCCATTATGTGGTATATAAATAAATAATACCGGGACTATTATTTAATTACATTAACAATAACAGATAGCTCAATAAATAAGAGGCAAGATCCGATGTGTCCGAGTCAAAAGGATTTATTCAGGCAAAAAGGGAAGGGACTGGAACGGGACAGCCTGAAATAAAATAAGAAGGAAGGCAGCTGCACCATTTCATCGACAGTGCAGCATATATATAGTAAAACATTACATTACATTACATACAGTAGGCGTAACTTATGACAAACGTAAGATAAGAAGGCATGGGTGGAAAAAGAAGGCGTGTACAGGGCGTGCATTGAGACATGTGGTATGAACGTCACAGAAGTGTCATGAAATGGGGCGGAAACATGGAGGGGGCTACCTGAGCAGCTGGGACCTTTAACCTAGTGGTGCGCGCAAAACGGGCAATGACGTGTTACTAGGGAGAACTGGGGGCTATGACTTCTGCGCTGGAAGAGGAGACTAAAGTCTGCGGTGTCAGGATGACATGTACCTATGGCATATCTGGTATCTGGTGTTTGGAGTACATGTTGATAGAATCCAAAAGTTATCGGGGCAAAGGCTACTTGACACTAAGACTGGTGCATGCATTATTCTACATGTATTGCGTGTGTTATGAATATTAATACAGTATTTCTCTTGCATGGAGACAGAAAGACTAGACCATAGCTGGAACTGTTGATACGGTTCAGTAGCTTAGGAATGCAAAGAAGGAAAGCTGGACTGATAACTAGAAGCATAACAACATCTTGGCTGGCAGGCAGGCAGGCAGAGCCAGGCCGGGCACCGCGCTGCGCGAAAGGGAGTAAGTGATGGGTCAGGGATGCAGGTGGGGGCTGCATCGCTCCTCGGAATGACTTCAGGAGACTGGAGCTTGAATCTGGTGTCCGGGCCCTTTTGAGGCCTAGAAACGGGGACAATTCAATGAATTAACGTGCACACTGTAAAACGTGGCAACATAGGCCTAATACTCGTTGCTTTCACGAGAACTGGAAACTGGCATACTAGAGTTGGACACAACTATAATTGCGTCTTTAATCGATCATAGGGGGATACATGCATATCGATCATGCACATATAACATAGGATGGGGAACATGTAGGCACATATAACATGGCAAAATTTACTTTTCCACAGCGCGAGTGGTAGTGCTGGTGCATAAACAGGGAGTTTCTCGGCTCTGCGCACTAACAGGTGCCATGCCCTCGAGGTGCATTGGACTGGTGTGATTTTGTCATAGTGGGTGAAGGATTTAGGATCTGATATGTATGCTATCAGGGGTATCGGGTCTACGCTATCCCTTTACACCGCCACATGGGGGATACAGGCAAGTGGCTGTATCAAATAATGAGCGTGTTGCACCTGAGCGCAATAATAGTATAATTTCAAATCAGGTGCCCCAAAGCCGCCTTTGTGATATGGTTTTGTCAATATATCCCAGCGTATTCTCGGCTGTTTACCAGCCCATGCAATTTCTGCATTGCCGTCCTCAGTTTCGAAAACAGAGTCTGTGTTAACCAAATTGAGATATTGCTAAACAAGTACAGCAATTTCGGCAGAACAATCATTTTTTGTAAAGCGATACGGTCTGCAACTGATAGGGGCAGCTTTATCCATCTGTCTATTTGCTCATCCAATTTAGACAGTGTTCTTCAATAATTTTCTCTGACCACCACTTCTGGGTCTCTATGTATCCAGATGCCTAGGTACTTCACCGGGTCCACGCTCCAAGCCAGAGGGTAATCCAGATTCGGGCGTGTAGTGTTCGGCGTAAGCGGTATAACAACCGACTTATCTCAGTTGATCTGCAGACCTGAATATTGCTCAAATCTGACGTATTCCCTTATCAATCCATTCAACTGGTATCTGGATGACGGGCGAACAATACCATATCATCTGCATAAAGGGAGATGTG
Organism: Lissotriton helveticus; assembly: GCF_964261635.1. NCBI lineage: Eukaryota > Metazoa > Chordata > Amphibia > Caudata > Salamandridae > Lissotriton > Lissotriton helveticus. The sequence continues at coordinate 1,199,326,234 of NC_136071.1, read as the reverse complement.
GGGAGGTCGGAGGAAAAATTGCAGCACAGCCTCCGGATGCAATTGTCTAATCTTGCCGGCCAAAGGTTCAAGTATCAGCATGAACAAAATAGGGGAGAGTGGGCAGCCTTGGTGCGTTCCTCTGCTTATGCGTATAGGAACAAAAGTTTGTCCATTGATCCTAACCCTGGCACTAGGGCTGTGGTATAGTATTATTATCCACTTCAGAAAACCTTCTGGGAACCCCATACGGCGCAGGACTGTGATCATATACACCCATTCCACAGAGTCAAAGGCTTTTGGCGCATCTAATAGGGCCGCCACAGCCGGTACCTCTGGGTCTAAGTGGTGATACAGAGCAAAGATGGTGCGGAGGTTGTGAGTAGTGGATCTATTGGGCACAGAGCCCGTCTGGTCCGGAAGCACCAACTTTTCTTGCAGGAGTTGTATTCTGGTAGCAACTATTTTTGCTAAAATCTTTGCATCTATGTTCATCAGAGATAGGGGTCTATATGAATCACATTTAGCATGATCTTTATTTGGCTTGGGGAGTGCTATCAAAAGGGCTTCTCTTAGCGAAGAGGGTAGTCGGCCTTCTTCATATGCCTCTTCATACATTTCCGCTAGGTATGGTATGAGTACCTCGCTATATGTCTTATAAAACTCTCCGGGAAGTCCGTCCAAACCAGGAGCTTTATTATTTGGAAGGGAGTTTATGGCATCCACTATTTCATCCTTAGTAATATGATTGCCTAGAAATTAGCGGTGCATGTCCAATAGCCAAGCAACGGCAATATCTTGTAAATACTGATCTATTTTTGGTGACGTATTTGTCGTTTTCGTGCCATAGAGTGTACTATAGTAATTTGTGAAATGATCCAATATAGATGCGGTGTCATATAATGTGTGGTTATCATTATCAGTCATCTGTGTAATGTAAGACACTGTTGGAGCTGGTTTTACTTTACCGGACAAGGCGCACCCTGGTCTGCCCCCTTCGCCGTACCTTCGTCCTTCAAATCTGCGCGACTTGTATTTAACTTCGTCTGCAGCCCATTTCTGATCGTCATTTATCTTTTCCCTAATTTGCGCTAACAGTGTCAGTTGTTGCGTCCTAGTTTATTCTTCTTCTTCCCTTTCAATCATGACCAATTGTTGTTGGATATCCTTCAATATGCCAGCATGTTTATTTATGCTGTGCCCCCGAATTGTGACCTTAAACGCCTCCCACAGCGAATCCACACCGTCTACCAATCCCAAATTAAAGTCAAAGTAGTCGGTTATTGCTTGTAGTAGCTCACTGAGGAATACTGGGTCTAAAAGGGCGCTACCCTGGAGGCACCATGTGAATTGACGAGGTGCATACATTGGAACATCTAATGTGAGGCGGACTGGTGAGTGATCTGACAGCGTCTTGGGTAAGTGTACAATGTCTTTCGTCCACGTACATGCATCCTGAGTGAGAAGCCAATAGTCAATCCTAGACCATGTGTTATGTGTTGTGGACGTGCAGGTGCCCTCCTTAGGATCAGCGTGTTGCATGCACCATATATCTTTCATACCCCAAGTGTCCATGCCCTCTTTCAAAGCTTTGGCAGCTTGCTTGCCATATCTTTCATTACCTGTGGATCTGTCTAGAGCTGGGTCTAGGCACGTGTTGAAGTCGCCTCCCCAGACTACTGTCGCATCTGGCAACTCACCAAGTTTGGACCCTATGTTTGCATAAAAACTAGGGTTGTCGGTATTAGGGCCATAAGACGTCACCACGGTCAGTCATGTGCCTCCTAAATGACTGTGTACAATGACAAATCTACCTTGATCATCTGTAATAGTAGCCAGATGTTGGAAGGGGGTCGCCCGCTTCACCAGCATCAGTACTCCTCTAGCATACGTAGAGAATGAGGAAGCTACCCGATATTTCGCCCACCTCGCACCTACTCTGGTGTCCGTGTTTGTAGTGAGGTGTGTCTCCTGTAAGCAGGCTACATCCACCCTATGTCTGTCCAAATATGCCAGTACTCTCTGTATCTTCTGCGGGTTCTGCAGGCCACGGACATTCCACGTCATAAACGTCAGTGTGCGAGTTTCTATATTACTGTCAGCCATATCCGTGTCTTTTCCAGTATATGCCCCCGCCACATGAGGTATTGTGTATCGGTGTGGATCAATTATAAAACACTCAAGTAATGCTGACTGAACTATTTTCTTTTTCCATCCCCCAGCCACCTCCCACTCCGCCCATCCCTTCACAGCGGAGACAACCCCAAAACATTGACCCTGCACATCCCCCCTGACCTCCACCTCCCCTAGAACAAAAACCCACAACACAAATATCCACTAACTGTGTGGTTCACACTGAGGGGTCAGATCTGCCGCTCCGTTTCTTGTGGAACTGGTCCCACATGGGTAAATGCCCATTCCACCTGTACATCAGATGCTAGCCCTACTGCTATCCCCAACCTGTTAATTTTTGGGGTAGGCCCTCCTTTACCAAGGACGGGTCTAGTAGTAAAAAATAAAGAACCTCAGACATTTACACAACTTTGATCATAATAAACTTAATATCCCCAGTGTTCAACAAACAGAATGACATTTGTAAACGTATCTGGACTTTAGCGCCTTCACAGTCCCAGAGATCAATAAGGCAGTCGTCCGCACAGCTCCAAACCCTCCAACTGTCAGAGCACGTCCTGGAGTATCAAACAGGTGCTTTAGTATTTATAACACCAGTGCTTCCGCTCGAGAGGCTGTTCCGACTGTGCGGTCTTCACGCCTTGTCGTCTTCTATTACCACATCAGATAGATCAGATCCCCATCATGACAACCATTCTTATATATCCTTGTCTTTTGATCATTCCACATCTGATGTGGTGGAGTGTTCACCCTGTTCTCCTCTCGGCGATCTCCTCCTTGTGCTCGCTTGGCCATTCTGTTGTAGAAGTTTCAATACCTCTTGAGGATCATTGTAGATTCGTGCTTTGCCATCCATCGTGATGCGTAGTAAGGCCGGGTACATCATAGCATATGGTATGTTTGAGTCTCTCAACTTTTGTTTCACCGCCCGAACCTTTTCCTTGCGTCCTGCACAGACGCCATGAAATCTGGGTAAATAGAGATATCCATTCCATCGTGATTCTCCTTGCCCAATTCTCTGGCCTTTCTAAGCGCTGCATCTCTATCTCTGTAATTTAGTATTCTCACTATTATTGGGCGCGGCCATGACCCTATCGGTGGCTTCGGCGCTAAAGAACTATGTGCTCTCTGGACTATAAATATGTCTGAGAACGTGTCTCTTCCCAGCAGAGTCACTAGTACTTTTTCCACGTACAGCTCCATCGGTCCTGTATTTGTCGTTTCCGATATTCCTGTCAAGCGAATGTTGTTTCTGCGGGACCTCGCTTCCAAATCCTCTGCCTTTTCCGCCATTGCTGCTAGCTGTTTCTCCATCTTGGTTTGTTTCGCGTCTATTTGTATCTGACCATCTTCCGCTTAAAATATTCCACGCTCTGCCATGTATATTCTTTCTGTGTGCTTATCTATATGTTTGGACATCTTTCCACCCTGTATGCCAATGAGTCTATCTTCCCATCAATGTTGGACGGGACGCTTGGATCGTGGCGAACATGGCCTGCACAGCGTCATTCGTTACCCCACCCGTCGCTCCAGCCATCTTCTGCGACAATGTTTGGTCATCCGCACTCTGATCAGGTTGCTTTCTTGTCTAGTCAAAGGTGAGTTTGGGCTGGGTCCAATCCGTCTTTCCCATGATGTAGGTTGTGCGCCCGATGTTGTGTAGAGTTGCTTGGTGTTCAGTATCTGCGATGCTTAGACCGTCTCCAGGCCTGTCCCACCCAGGACCAACCACAGAGGAAGTGGCTGTGTATTGCTGGGGTTATGAAGCTGTTATTTGGAGATCCATTACCCCCAACAGGGCCTGTGCATCCGTAGAATTGTGGGGCACTTTCCCCAGAAATATTATCTGTGTAGTTCCTGCACTCAGGAGCATCAGCCCAACAGTGTTCTTGGCTGTCGTTCACCAATAACACCACATTTTTTGATGAGTTCCGTTCCAGACCTTCCCCTTTGCTATGTAATAATGCACAGTTCACCGCTTGTGCTGTGCACTGCACCGCCTACTCTCTTCAAATCTTGTTATGTAGGCAGCTTCAATACAGGCCCACACCGCAGCTGGGAGGTATGTCTAGGAAGCGAGCGCATTTATGGGCTTCTCTAGTCGCCAGGGCAGACATTCCGGAATCCTCCACCATTTAATAGGGATCACCTGTTCAATATCAGGGTCCAGGTAAGCACACTGCTAGAACAGAGTACCCCGGTCTAAAGTATCAGTTGACACAGGGCTGCATCTTCTCACTATTGCTCCCTTCTATGCAACTCAGCGTTAAGTATGGACGAATTTTGCAGATCTGCGGTAAGCGATTTCAAGCGAAATGGCCAAAAAATATGCGGATTTGCGGATTTTCCCGCGAACTCGCGGATTTTTTTGCGATTTGCACTCTACTCAACTGGAGTACTTTCTACTGGCTAATCAGTAAGTGCTACCTCGTTGGGTAAATGTATAGTGCTTTTCCTACACTGCAGCTGCGTAAAGGGCTAGAAGATATGTCTCCACTGACCATGTGTGCTTGTAACTTTGCCGCCGCGCCAAAATGCGCCGAGGTCCCTTGAGTGAGCTGTCCCTCATAGTTGGGAAAGGGCGGGAAGACTTTGATACTGCTAGTGTGAAGTGCAGGGCTTCTATGCGTGTCAACATGCCTCTTGTGTATAAAGGGTCAGAGAGCGAGCAGGGCAGCAGGTGAGGAGAAAGCAGCCTTCTGGTCACAGGAACTACACGGGATTGCGCTCGAGAAACTCATGGATTCAAAGACCTCCCTCGAGTAGTACAGCTAATTTTCGACAGCAGATATGGGGTTAAAGCACACTTGCCCAGCCTCGACCGTGCTCACTAATGTTTTGGGCTGATTAAAACGTTACTGAAATTTGAGCTTCAACTCGGGCACCTGCTTTATTTATATCTGTAAGTGCTTCCTGTTGAGGTTTAATTTTTGGTACAGGAGCCTCGTGCCAGAATGAATCCTGCCCTGCATAGTTATCCACGAACATGCCACCGTTTTGTGCCATACCTCTACTCAACTAGAGTACTTTCTACTGGCTAATCAGTAAGTGCTACCTCGTTGGGTAAATGTATAGTGCTTTTCCTACACTGCAGCTGTGTAAAGGGCCAGAAGATTTGCCTCCAGTGACCCTGTGTGCCTGTAACTTTGGTCCCTTGAGTGAGCTGGCCATAAAAAAAAAAAATATATGCCAGAGAGCGAATTTGCGAATTTTGTGGCAATTTCGCGAGATTCGCGGATTGCGAAATTGCCGAAAATCTGCAAATTTCGCGAGCGGAACGGATTTTTGGTCCATGCTTACTCAGCATCTCGGGGTCCACACCAGCCACCTCCTGCTACCGGCCAGCACGTGGGTTGATGCTGTAGCAATCTTCGGTCTGTATAACTACCCAAAGCAAGGGCACACGCGCTGTGGCAAAATATATGCAGGACATTATTTGGATGTCCTGAAGGTCTGTGCCAGTGCTTTCAGTAACAATGCCTGTCACTGCGTCCGATCGTGCACAGCCGCTCCGATCCTCCTCAGCCTTCGCGGCTGCTTTGGTCAAGCGCCCGCTCTTTTACTGTCTTCACAGCTCACTCCGGGGTGCCGCCCAATAAGTAGAGATCAGCAGCAGCTTCACACAATCGGGCATGCATGGGGGCCAAACTCTCCTCTCTGCTGCCGCTCACGTACTTCTGGCATTCTCTCTGGCGCAGCACAGGACAGTTCTCGATATTCCTCCCGGCCTCTGCTATGCATGCATGTTGTCACCACGACTCATGGGCTCACCTTGTTTCACCAGCTATATCCCGCCATCAGAACCCCACTTCTAGGTCAGAACCTCAGACCAGAATGGACCTCGCCTTATACTTCCGCTGGCGTGCGTGCTAGGCATCTCGGCTACAGCTCAAAACATAGTCCATGGCGGCAGTTTCACTTTCAGCACGTAGGCCTCCGCTAAGCCGGCTTTCGTACCGCTTTTGCAAATTGTCTTGTGGGGTTGCGGTCGGTATGATCGGGTGCATATACCCGTCCTCAGCCTTCCAGCAGCAGGTTGTTCACCAGCGTCTGTGTAGTTGTAGGATTATGAGAGGATTTTTAGGGTGTTCTAGAGGAGTTCGCTTAAAACCCGGCCATCTCTCTCAGCGACTAGCTCCGCCCCGTTCGTTATTGACATTATGTTTTATAATACGTGTGAGTTGTACCATTAGTAGGATTAAAGGAGGTGAAGTTATTTAAATGTAAAAAAAATGTATTGTTAATTATTAAAAATAATGGTTTAATTGACAATTAAGTATGAAAATTATGCAAATAACATTTTTTTCTTTTATATATTAGGGGCCGATTCTGATTCGGAAAAATCCCATACGAATAGCCGTACAGAGCATTTTTCCCATACGAATCGTATCCTCGAACGTCCCCGTACGTACGATGTAGTACGATGCGTACCCAAAGCAGTTCTCCGTCAAAATCGTACCAAAGCCCGTACGACTCAATAATCCATACGAATGGCATTCAGAAGACGCAGTACGCGATGTCCGTACGAATGGCATTCGGAACACGCAGTACGCGATGTCCGTACGGATCGAAGCAACATTTTCTGACCCAGTAAGTGCGATTCGTCTAGTCAGCACTCCGTACGACTCTTTTTCTATGGGAGCTCAAAACATCCGGAAAAGCAGAATTCGACTCAAAATGCGTACAAAACGGACCACCCCGGGTACGGTTCGTACACCCCATGATTGTAGGGGCACGGTTCGTACACCCCATGATTGCAGGGGTACGGTTTGTACACCCCATGATCATAGGGGTACGGTTCGGACACTCCATGATTGCAGGGGTACGGTTCGGACACCCCATGATCATAGGGGTACGGTTCATACCCTCCATGATTGCAGGGGTACAGTTCGTACACCCCATGATCGTAGTAGTACGGTTCGTACACCCCATGATCGCAGGGGTACGGTTCATACACCCCATGATTGCAGGGGTACGGTTCGTACACCCCATGATCATAGGGGTTCGGTGCGTATGTGATTGTGTGGCTCTCCATACGGCATGTTTACGATTCGTACGGTTCACTGTAAGGGTCCATGTCGTACGGAATTACCCTTGCTTTTCGTACGGTTCGCAAAGATTTGGACGTATTTATTTCCTACGGATCATACTACGCGATTCAGACGGATTTGTACGATTCGTACAGAAAGGGCTACGAATTCGAATCGTCGTACGGATTAGCTTCCCGAATCTAATTAATGTTTTATAAATAAGTTATTTATTATTGTATGTGTTAATTGTGGTGTGCTCTATAAATGTAAACAACATTATATTTATTGGTTTAATATTAATTTGAGAATATAGTTTTGTATCTTAACTATAATAATGTTTGTAGTTATTTATTATATGTATTTAACATTGTAATAAATATTACACTTATTGAACTTTATACAAAAATATTAAAAATTTAATATTTACATATTTATAGTCTTTGTTAGGAAGAAATGTAGAAAACTGGGGAGAGTAATTTCTTTTCACAGTTCACAGTTCAGTTTGAATTTATCTAGTGTTGCCACTGGTATAAAACCCAGTCCTTTCCCTAGAAACTGCAGCTGAGGGTCTGTGGGTGTGTGAAACTTTCTACAGTTAGGTTGACAACAATGCCGGGCGATTACTTGGGCCTTGTTGTGGTTCCCTTGTCATGCACCTAGATGTCATCCCCACTGTTGCCTGCGGTGGTTATGCCCATTGAACCTAGCCCCTCCTTTTCATCTTGCCTCCGGTGTGGCCTTGGGATCCCCTAAAAAAGTTAATCTTTGATTGATTTGATAGGGGCCCTCTTGTTGATCCCTTTGTGCGAAAGGCAGTGGCTGGATATCGGCTGAGGCGGTCAGCCATAGTAGTAACACATCGGGTGCATCGGTGGAGCATTGTATAGACCCCACGCTCTTTCCTGTCCAAAGCAAGACCATGTTCCTCTCTTTTTACCTCTCCTGCCTGGGTAGTCTCTACTACTGCCAGAGCTGGAATCTCAGCTGTTAGATTTAGTTTCTGAGGTGTCACTATCTGTGTTGTAGCCTGAGTTTCTTCCAGCAATGACGTAGTCATCCCTTATGTAGGGGTACACACTTTTGTGCAGAACTTTGTGCTGTGTCTTTCATGAGTTTGGTGAATTTTGTTTGTTTGAGTGTAGCCTCAAGCTCATTCATTGTCTCATTCGGTTCTTCTAGTCTTCTCGTTAGGCTGGTGATGGACTGATACGATCTTAGATGAGCCTCTATGGTCTGGATGTCTGTATTCAGTTCTTGAGACAGGTGAGTTGATGTCCTTATAATGAGGATCAGCCAATCTCTTGTGCAGTGCCATGAGGTTAACAACCAATCTTTCTTAAGGGTTTTGTCATGTTGGAAGATGAATGGTTAATTTCCTACAATGAGGCACTGGAGGACATTGCGGCAATGCATCCCAGCCTGATCAAAACTTTCCACAACACAACAAAGGAAGTAAAGGCAGCTATTATGGAACTGGCAACAACAAAGACTTGTTGATTAAACATGCAGACAAAGAGGGAGCAATAGTCTGACACAACTGATTTCCTAAGAAAATAAATCTGCAGTATGGTTGAGCAGGCCCTGACCAGCGACTGGATATCACAGAAGGAGGGAGAGTTCCTGATCAATAAGAATCCAGCCACGCCTTATTTTTACACAATTGTTAAAATTCATAAGAGCCAGGAATACCCACCACGCTGCCCAGTAGTGCCAGGGATAACCTCCATTTTGGAACCCTTGTTCAAGTTTGCTGATCCCTTCCTTGAACCCATAATCCAGAAAAACAAGCATTTATCTAAAAGATGCCAAATATTTACTATGCCTCCTGAAGGGTATTAATTTCAACCCTGATACCCACCTCCTTATGGGTATCAATATAGATAGTTTTTACAATAGCCTCCTACACATGGAGACCCTGAACATCTTTGAAAAGGTCCTATTTGAGAAGGATTATCAAACACCCAGGAATGTGGTAATGGAATGCTGCAAATGAGCCCTTCCGCAGAACTTTTCTGAGCTTGAGGGAACCCTCTAGTTGCAAAACCATGGGACCAGTATGTCCAGCACTTCTAATCCAAGCATAGCCGGCCTGTATGGCCACCCTTTGGAAAATCAGATAATCCTGAAACCAGGGAATCATTTTCTTTTAGAAGAGATACATTGATGACGTCCTCATCATCTGGGAAGGGGACGAGTGCACAGCAAATCGGTTCATGGTGTGGCTCAATGCACAAGATGAATTTTTGAAATTCACGCACACCATTAAGGGTAGGAAACTATTTTTCTTAGACCTTAATATAGTATTTGAGCAAGTTACATTGAAGACAAACACACATGAGAAATTAATGGCCAAGAATTTTTTACTCCTCTACGGCAGCTGACATCCACATCATATTAGGGAGAATCTCCCTTTTGGTCAATTTTTAAGACTTGCCGAATCTGATCCGGAGCCCTTGTTTCCAAATGACTAGTTCCCAGTTCCGAACAAGCAAGTATGATGCCTGGAAACCTTTAGGGCTGACCAAATTGGTTCCAAAAGACATTTGGACAGGTTGAGCCTTTTTGAAGCCAATTTGTACAGCTCTACAGACTTGGTTTCCAAACCAGCGAGTACCATGACCGATTCAGACAGCCTTTCAAAATCGGTTTGCCTGGAATGAAAGGGCTGCATGAATTGGTCTTTACGGGCACGTATCAGGCCTCCCTTCATCCTGGGACCTCCAAATAAGGCCCATGAGGGTACCCAGGGGTCCTCCAATTCCAACCATGCACAGTGTAAGACACACCATGGGGTGCCTGCCATAGGGTCTAGGGTTCTCCCCACCTACCCCTTTCTTCAATAGGAGCCTGTGTTCACGTTCAGAACACAGGCTCCTGTTGAAGTCAATGGGAGTCCTACTGAATCATATCCAGATGCATATGGATGCATCGTACTCATTCGGTAGGACTCCCCCAATCCGAGTCATACCGAAAGCATTCCTGAACAGATTCGGTCAGTAGGCTTTCCGAACGAAATCGGAATCTGGCCCTGAGAAGAAACTGTTCAAAAGTGAGACATTACAAGAAACAAACTGACAGTTTAACAAGGAGGTTGTAAACTAGAAAATATCCACCCCAAAGTACATAGAGAGCCATTATACGGAAACACAACAATATTTGGGACGCCTTTTTGGAACAGATGTCGCCTAAAGAAAAAGAGGAAAGACCCATCTAGTTTACCACAAACAATATGGCCTCTAACAAAGTGAGCAAAATCATTAATAAGCATTGGCGTACCTTGAACAGTGGAACCCTGAATTTTCCCAAATCAATATTCTCTCACAAACGGAAAAAAAGCCAAAGAGACTTATTAGTACATACACGTCCGCGTAAACCGCCAGCGGTTACAAGACAAGTACAAGGCACCATATCTCCAGGGGAGGGCCACCACCCTTGCGGTGGATGCAACATATGTCTTCCTGCAAAGACAACAAAAACAGTATCTTTCAACATTAATACTGCAGGGGAACTTAGAAGTTTTTCTAACTATAATACAAAGAGGGTTGTATGCATGTTTACTTGTCCCTGCGACATGTGTTACATAGGCATGACAACTACAACAGTGAAGTCCAGAATCAGCAAACATCACAACAACCCCAGATATGATAGAGCCACAACTAAACTGTCACCTCACTACATAGAGGTGAAACCCACAGTGAAGGACTATAGATGGGGGGTTCTGGAACAAGTTGTAAACTCCAAAAACTATGAATCCAAGCTATTTGAGAAAGAGCAACGTTGGGTGTTCAAACTAAAAACACATATTACGCATCTAAATAACAATATCCCATGGAGTCAGTTCATGACTTAAATTCCCATTATTATTTTATGAACCCACACCACAATTCAGTATTTTGTGTCCATTTTTCTCACACAGTTTACTGAGTCTGTCATAACCATCTTGTACATGAATGTACACAAGGTGAGCTCAATGATTACTGCACTTAATGTGAGACTTTATTTCCTTTTAGATACTATGAATAACACACAATTGTGGAGGAGAAGAGTAAAGCTTAGTCCAGGTGGCAACCTTCCACACAAATTCAGGTACTATTCGCTTCCAGTATATATATATATATATATATATATATATATATATATATATATATATATATATATATATATATATATATATATATATATATATATATATATATTGTTTCAAGAAAGACTGCGGAGTCTGCCGAACCGCGTCAACCAGTAGGCAAACTAAAGCTTACCTTTTAAGATATATATATATATATATATTACCTACTGGCGGTCGTCAGTAGGTAGTTATAGTTAGAACCCAGTTTCAATAGGAAAAGCATTTTTTGATTTGCTAATAACTTTGGCGTCGTTTGACGAATCTTTGTGAATTTCTCCCCAAAAAAGTCTATCCATGTCAGCTCCTATCCTGAAAGTTTGGGGGTGATTCATCAAGCGGGGGCTGAGAAAAAAGGGGTTCCCAAAACGCATTTTCCCCATGTTCATTTTCATAGGAAATTTTGCGATGAGCTACAGCCCGAACTGCTGAACAGAATAACCCCAAATTTGGCAGAAAGGTAGAGCTTGGTTCAGAAAGTGACCTTTTTTTAATGGTGTACATCTGTTCAGTTGTTTTGAGAAATTCAAAAAATAAGTGTGAAAAAATAATTTCCCCATAGGAAACTTTGTGCAAGGCTACAGCCAAAACTACTGACCTGAATTACTCCAAATTTGGAAGAACAGTAGTGCTTGGGTCAGAAAGCAACCTTTTTTAAAATGGTGTAAATTTGTTCAGTAGTTGCTGAGAAATTAGAAAAATAAAAGTGTTAATAGCTGGGCGGAGCCTAAGTTGTGTACGCAAGCTTCACTGTGATTGGCTGCGAGCACTCCAAACCAGGAAGTGTTGGCAGCCATCTTGTGGCTCGGTAGAAGCCAGTCACCCAAAAACGGAGAAACAAAGGTATAAAACAAGAGAAGGGGGCAGGGTAGAAAAACCCTGAACCCCTAGGTCTGCTAAGGGGGTCTCAGAAGAACCCCCAGGGCCCAAAATTCATTAAAAGAAATCGGCAACATTCGCACTGGGGTCGGAGGTTCACGCATTTTATTTTAATGAGGCCTTTGGGTGGGTTAGGTTCCGGGGGTATTTCTTAAAAAGTAATAGGAGTGGCTCGCAGGTGTTGTAGGTGTGCGCTGGGGTCCGCGCATCCAGGGGGCTTCACTCATGTTGGGAGGGGGGTTGTGCGGCCCGCCTTCTGGAGCCTTGTATGTGTTTGTAACTTTGGTGTCGTTTGAAGATTCTTTATGAAATTATCCAAAAAGTTTCTCTTTTATGGATTCGCTCTTATATTGAAAGTTTGGGGTGAATGGTGTAGGAGGGGCTGAGAAAAAAGAGGGTTCTAAAATGTGTTTTCTCCATGTAATTTCCTACGAAACTTTACAGAAGACTACAGGTGAAACTGCTGAACGGAATCACGCCAAATTTGACAGGGAGAAAGGTGATGGTCCAGAAAGCACACCTTTGTTTAAATGGTGTAAATCCATACAGTAGTTTTTAAGAAATATCACATTTTAAAGAAATCAATATTTGGGCATCTGTGTCTGTGTGAGAAATTCCTTTCATGCTGCCACTCCTCATATCACCAGGTCGCGGCTATGTCTTTAGAAGGCCGTCCATCGGCTCGGAGCTCTGTGAGTCAGTCTGTCTGTACGATCTCCTACACTACCCAAAAAACACTGCACTACGCTAAACCCTAAATCTACCCCCAGCACGACCCCCTACCCAAACACCACTGCACTATCCTAAACCCTAAAATACTACCCCAATCACAACCCTCTACACTACCCAAACACCACTGCATTGTCATAAACCCTAAAACACTACCCCCAGCAGGACCCCCTACACTATGCAAACACCACTGCAGTACCGTAAATCCTAAAACACTATCCCAGCACTACTCCCTACACTACCCAAACACCAGTAGACTACCCTAAACCCTAAAACACTACCCCCAACATGACCCTCGACACTACACAAACACCACTGAACTACCCTAAACTCTAAAACACTACCCCAGCACGACCACCTACACTACTCAAACACCACTGTTCTACCGTAAACCGTAAAAGACTACTCTAGCACGACCCCCTACAGTAGACAAACACCACTGCAGTACCGTAAACACGAAAACACTACTCCGAGGATAAACCCTACACTACACTATACAAACACCACTGCACTACCCTAAACCCTCAAACTCTACTCTCAGCATGACCCATTACACTACCCAAGCACCACTGCAAACTCTAAAACACTACCTCCAGCATGATTCTTACACTACTCAAACACTACTGCACTACCTTAAACTCTAAATCCCTACCCCCAGCACAACCCCCTACACAACACAAACACCACTGCGCTACCCTAAACCCTAAAACACTACTTCCAGCATGACCTCCTACACTACACAAACACCACTGCGCTACCCCAAACCCTAAAACACTATTCCCAGCATGACCCCTTATACTACCCAAACACCACTGTACTACCCTAACCCCTAAATCAGTACCCCCAGCACAACTCCCTACACTACACAAACACCACTGTGCTCCCCTAAATCCTAAAACACTACTCCCAGCATAAATTCCTACACTACACAAACACCACTGCGCCGCTTTAAATCCTAAAACAGTACCCACAGCACAATCCCCTACAGTACACAAACACCACTGTATTACCCTAAAGCACAACACAGTACCATTCCGTGGGCTCGCAGGTCTGCGTCTGCGAGCTTTGGTGTCCTTAGCTGTACATGTGTGAGCCAGTCTGTTAGGTCATAGGTGTGTTTCTGCTAGCAGGGTCGTTAGCGCGTTGCTGTCCCTTTGCGAGTAAGATTTGAGCTCTCCCTCTGCGAGCCAGCACGCTGCTGTGCATTTGCGAGCCAACAGCCCGTAGCTCTCTCTGCGCGAGCCGAGCCTATGGACCGCAGCTCTCCCTCTGCGAGCCTGCCCGCCGGCCCGCAGGTCTCCCTGTGCTAGCCGGATTGCAGCTGTCACCCTGTGAACCGATATTGGGACTATAAGGCGGCTCTAAAAAGAGCCCTTGTGTTTATTAGTTGGAGCTACATATACGTGCGGATGCACAGCTTAAAGTTATTCACAAAAACTCGATGTTCCTTTTCTGTGAAGTGTACTCCATCACTTCTGTATATATCAGCCATATCAAAATGTATGTTGTTGTTGTAGATCGACCCCATTCTATGGTCTCTGAGGTATGCAGACACAGCTTTGTTGACATTCTTCCTCGATTTTTCAACTGAGGACAAAATTGGTTTGACCATTTCCACTTCTGTCTTTGGCATATATTGGATTATACAAAGACAGTTTGAGGCGCAAGCAGCATCAATTGTTGAAAGGTGTCCTTCATTAGCATTTCCAAACCTACCCCAGTCAATGTGACTAGGTTGTTACCACCACAGTGCACAATCATGAGGTCAGGGTGTTGGAGATGCAAACAGGTTTGAACTAAAGGCAGCAATTGGTGCCACTTTAATCCTCTTCATCCAAACCATTTAATGTCCACATTTTGTAAACGTAGGTCTAAGTCAATCCGCGTCTGTTCTGCATACCTCTTCAACCAGAAAACATAGCGATGTCCTACGATCCATACTAGCATTTTGAAGGAATGGCTGGGAGGTATGGATAGATGTCTGTAGCTCATGCAGTCCGTTCATAGAATAAGAGATATGTTTAAAGATGGGGAACTGCTTTTTTCCCCCATACAAAACGATAACTGATTGGGTGATGAAAAGCATTGTTTACTAAAAAGTAGGGTGCATATTAGTTTGTCGAAAAGCATCTTTGTCATTGGTTAATAAAAAACAGTTTGAACATGGAATTCATATGATAGGATAACATTTTCTCAGTTCAACCACACTTGCTATTTGCATTTGAAAGGCACTGTTCGAACTTAAAACAATGGTGATCTTTTAACCTGCAGGTGCGTAAGTGTTAGAGAAACTGTTGCAAAAACATATCGGCAGGTTTGAAAAAATGATGAACTTTTAACCTGCAGGTGCTGTAGAATGTTCTAGAAAGTGTGTTGATAGAATACGTTTAACGTCTCATCTGCATGTGTTCTTAATTTTAAAAAAGAACTGTTTATATGGAAAGTTCAAAAATAACCAATAGAGAGAAGTTTTACAATTTGAAAAAATCAAGGAACTATTCTGATTTGTTCTTTACATGTATTTATGTGTGAAGCAACAGGGAAATTGTGCCATTACAGGTTCCATTCTTGACGAGAGCGGTGCATTATATGTACTGTGTGACAAAGAAAGAATTACATATGTTTGTGACATTTGGAATCTGCATACCAACTACGAACGTAAGTTAGAAATTAAGGTGTGTTATGTGTTGTGTAGTAGTGGTTAATATTTGAGGCTTTATTTTTAACTTTGAAAGTATTTTTTCTTTCTAAGTAATAGTGTTAGTGAAGTGTGGTGTTTCACATTGGTTGTAAAACATGTATAAAGTGTGACTATTTGTTAAAGAATTACTTTATATATGTTTAGGAGTTTTTCAGTTTAAAAAAATGTAACTTGTCTTCTGTAAAATACTCTATGGTTTTGAAAATTATATGTAGCCTTTATTTTGATTTGTATATGTATTGGGATGAGATAAAAAGAATGTCACACGTTTCCAAATTATTCTTAGTCTGGAAATAGTGGTGAAGGAGTTATATTAGAAAATGTATGTGTTATTAACTTACCAGAGATGGAACAAAAACAGAAATGTTATGTGGACAATTTGTGGTCTCATTTTTTACATAAAGAGGTAGATTTCAATATAAGTTAAGACTAGTGTGTTACTGGGAGGCTTTGGATTTTGTGTTGTTATGAAATGAAAGTTGTTGGGGAGCGTTTCTTCAGAAGACATTTTTTATAAATATGTGAGAGATAAGAAATAAATTAAGATGTTTGATGTATATTTTCTGCATGATTTTGTTGGCAGTGCTAAAGTAAATGTGATTATTACTGAATATAATTGTCAGGGTGTGTTTGTCTGCTGAATATACGTAGGTTTTTAAGAGGTGTGGGTCTTGTTGGTACTGAGCTCCGTCACCCGTTTGAGACAGTTGCCAAATTTATAATCCCAGTTAAAGATGTTAATATAGGTATAGTAAAGGGATGATACATAAAAAGTTTGGGAATTACACCTTTGTTTACTCTGTCTAGCTCCCACTACTATTTTGTACCCCTAGCAGTACTGTTTATAAAAATAATCTAATATAGCTGTTTGTATTATAAAAATAGGATTTTTAAGCTTATTTCCATATTGGTAGGGTTTGTAGTATATAGGGAATGTTGCAATTTGTTTCAATGGTATAAAAATGTACTGTATTATGTTGGAAATATTCCATATAAATAGGTTGTAATGTTATATTTTACACTTGTATATAGATTTGTTTATAAGTGAAGGCAGGTGTTATACTTCAAACTTGTTCATACTGTGCAGAGATTACATGGAGAGTAAATGGAGAAAGTTAACATACATGTTGCTTTTTGTATGTATATATGGTTAGAATATTTTTTTGATGCTTTAAGATACAATCTAAATAGTGTTTGTGCTTTACAATTAGGTATACTGCACCGTGTTAGTATTTAGTGACCAGATGCTGCTAAAGGGATTATTTATTGCTTGTTGTTACAAAAAATAAAGGTACAAAGGGGCGTTTCTTTATAAGAGATATTTTATAAATGTGTGAGAGATAAAAAAAGAAAAAAAATGTTTTAATATATTTTCTGTACGGTTTGTTCACACTAGTAAAGTAACTGTGAATATAAGTGATGAAAATTATTAGGTTGTGTTTCTGCGTTAAATATACTCAGGCTTTTAAGTGGGCCAGGTTTTAGCTGTGCTGTACACTGGTGCATCTTTCAGATATCTGCACTTTTTTTTATCCCACTCAAAGGTCTGAATATACAAATATAAAATAAATCATAGAATAAAAGTTTAGGAATTACACTTCTGTTTACTCTCGTCATATCACATTCTCCATTTTGTGTACCCAACAGTCGTGTCTATAAAATTTATAGAAATTAAATAATAGAGCTTTATCCAGTATAAAAATAGCACTTATTTTCTTAATGGGGTGTTGGTGGGATCTGTAGTGTACAGAGAAGGTCTTAATGAGTTTGAATGGTACAAATGGGACGTGACATATGTTTAAATCTTACATGGTTTTTGGAATAAGCTGTCCCTTTGTGAGTCCTTGGGCCCGCAGTTGTACCTCTGCAAGCCAACACTGGAAATATACAGCAGCTCTCTCTCTCTCTACGAGATAGCTCCTTCACGTTCCCTCTTCACACATCACTGTTCCGCACCTATCCCTTTACAAGTGGACCGCCCGCACCTCTCTCTATACTAGTCGGCTCCTGGCTGTTCCTGTGTGAGCCAGCCCGCAGCTGTCTCTGTTTGAGGAGACGGACTGCAGCTGTTCATCTACAAACCAGTCAGTCGGCTCGCAGGTCTTCCTCTATGAGTCAGCCCGCTGGCTGGCAGCTGTCCATCTGCAAACTACAGGTCAGCTCGTAGTTGTTCATCTGCGAGCTAGGTCACTATTGTATCTTTGCAAGCGAACACTAGAAATATACTGCAGCTCTCTCTCTCTACGAGATACCCACTTCACGTTCACTGTCCCCACATCACCGTACAGCAGCTATTCCTTTAGAAGTGGACAGGCATCAGCTTTAAGTATACAAGTGGGCCCGCAGCTCTCCCTTTTTGAGCTGACGGGTCGTTACTTTCCCTGTAGGAGCCACCCAATCGGCTCAGAGGTCTTCCTCTATGAGTGAGCCCACTGGCCTGCAGCTCTCCCTCTGCGAATGACCGGTCGGCTCTCTGCTCTTGTCCTGCGAGCCGTTGGGCCTGCAGTTGTAGCTGTGCAAGCTAATACTGTAAATATACTGCAGCTCTCTCTGCGCGATACTCCCTTCACGCTGTTTCTCCCCACATCACCGTCCCAAACCTATGCCTTTGGAAGCCGACGTCCCACTGCTTTACTTATAATAGTAGGCCCACAACTGTTTGTGTGTGAGCAGGCTGGTAGCACTCCTTCTACGAGCTAGACAGTCAGCTCGCAGGTCTTCTTCTACGAGCCGTCCATCCGTCTCGCAGCTCTATCTGTACGAGCCAGCGAGTTGGCCCGCAGTTTTTCCTGTACTAGCCAGCCCACAGGCCCGCAACTGTTCCTCTGTGATGCAGCTTGTAGCTCTCTCTGTACGAGCGAGCTAGTGAACTTGCATGTGTTCTTCTAGGAGCCAGCCCGCTGGCTTGTATCTCTCTCTCTGGGAACCATTGGTGAGTTTGCAACTTTTATTTTTTAAGAAATGCCCCCTGAATTTAGCCAAACCAAGGGCCTCATTGAATTAAAACACGCGACTCCAGACTACCAGAATAATGCAGGTAGTACCGTCCCATTGTGGAAATCATTGATGACTTTTTTTTGTATGTATTTTTATAATTATATATGTGAATATTTTTATAATTATACATTTGAATATTTATATATAATTATTTTAATTAAATTAATCTGTTTTAAAAACGGTTTTTTTTTTTACAGATATTTTGCATCATTATTAAGAAAGCGATACAATGAGGAGAAAACAAAAAAAAAGAAAGAAAGGAGGTTTATTTGAAAAAAAAGGAAAAGAGATATTAGATCCAGTACAAAATGAATGTTCAAAGAAAAAGTCTTCTGGTAAGAAAGGTAAAGTTTAAAAAAAAAATGTATAAAAACTGTTATTAATATTAAAAATATAGAACAGACAGACAGAAGAAAAACAGTGAAACAACAGCAAAAGAAAAATGTTCAAAAAAGTAGACCATTTGATTATTGGAAAAAGAATTATGTTGGAATACGTAGGAAACTATTTTTAGAAATTTGAAAACGAATATATAACAGTAGAGTACTGCAGAATTTACTAAAAGAATATAAAAAATATAAAAGGATATCAGCATTTTACAGACAATAAAAGGAGATTGTAAGTGTTAATTAAGAAGCTTTTGAATTAAAAAGAAGATTGTTTATCTTAATTTTGAAAAGATTGAAGACTTTAAATACAATAATGCAGCATATGAAGGACAAATGTAAGAGAAAAAGAATGGTAAGTAGAACACAATTTTGTAAAATATTTTCCGGGGAATGGAAGCATACTTCTAGTACGGAACCTTTTTTTAATGAAGAAAGTTATTTTCAACAAAATAGTTTAGTGCATGCAGTTGATACCTGTGGTCATTCTTATGAGCTGCGAGATGGTTGTGCAATTTAGAAAGAAAAGCTAGTTCCTAGAAGTGTTGAAGAATTAATAGCTGAGAAAGTTCAAGGGAGACGTACCCAGGCTCCAGTGTTTACGTGAAATTGTAGTAGTATTTGTAGTATACGTCAACAATCTATTGATATTTTACTAAATTTCTCAACCCCTTTCATGCTGCAAACGTCCAATGGCCGACGCGGCCCTGCCCACTCTGGGGAACCGCCGCACTGCGGCGAAATAACGGCTGCGATTATGTGGTTAGGAGAATATGGAAGAAAAATTGTGAAACAGAAGATTAATATATTACAAGGACTGGATCCTTGCAAAGTGAGAAAAAATACAGGCTTGCAAGGTCATTCTCTGGCTTGTCTTTCTAGGAAAGTGTGTCAAAGTCGTTTTCAACATTTGAGAATGTTAGCAGTACATCATTCAGAAATGCGGAAATTAGTTAGAAGATTATACGACATGAAAAGTCCTGCTTTATGTCTAAATGAAATTATTACAGCTCTTTTGCATGGTTCAGTGTTGGATGTAAAAAAGTATGTGATGATATAGAGTTACGTTATTTTGCTGCTCAAGAGGAGTTTAGAGAAAGTGAGACTTTGATAAGTGTAGGTGTTGAAGAAGAGGAGGAAGAGACTACTGATGTCAAGTTTGAAAAAGAAATTACAAAGTTTAAAGTAGTTTCTGCTGAAAATCCCAACTATGGGGGTCATTAGGATGGCGGGCAGACTTAGTCCGACCGCCATCCTATCGGTTATCGGGACCACCCGCCATGAGGGCGGGGGTCCCGTGGGGGGTATTAGGATGCGCCCGCCACTGTGGCAGGCGCATCCTGCATTTTTAGCATTGTGGCGGGCGGTGCTCTCAGCACCGCCTGCCACAATGCTAAAAATGCACGTATGCATTTGCATAAACAAAGCAGCAGGCACCGCACGGTGCCTGCCACTTTGTTTATTCAAATGCGGTACCCCCGTGTGCACCCCCACCTCTCCTTCACTCTGGGGGCCCCCAAAGTGAAGACCGCATGCCTTTCCGATGCCGCCATGGAAAGGCATCTAAGAAAGCCCATGCTAATATGGCTGGCAGTGACTATTAGACACCGCCACCATATTAGACCTTTTCCGCCCCGAGGCGGAAAAGCGGCGGACGGTCTTTGCGTCCGCCGCGGTCCCCCCACCATACTAAAATGGCGGGGGTCATTTAGGTGTGGATGGCGGGCAAATTGCCCCCGTCAGGCCGGCGGGGGCAATCCGTACGCCATCCTAATGGGCCCCTATGTTTGTATTTGTTGCCAACGTACTCATTATAAACTTTAAACTAGGAGTGTATATGCTTCTTTAGAAAGTGAAAAGGAAAACAATGATAAATGGAGAGAATTTGCTGGTTATCTGTTTGTGGAAGGTTGTTTTTAGTTAGGTACTGTAGAATGCATTTGTAAATATTGTTATAATAAATTAGAAGGAATCAAAATGCCAACTAGAGCTGCCCATAATGACTTATACCTCCAGAACTTAAAGATTTAAATGCATATGAGGCTATCCTTATACAATCTGTGCACCCTTTTCAGGCTATAATTCGTATGGAGCCTAAAACAGGTAAGCTGCCTCCAACAGATCTACAAAAAGGTTTAAAAGGGAGAGTTGTGTATTTTACTTTAGATTTTAGGAAACATGTTAAAGCTGTTGTTGTAGAAAGAGAGGATACTGAACCTGTAGTCATTCTTGTTCATGGTGTACCCATGAAGGGCCAGGAAATATGGCATGAGTTAGTAGATGTGACAAAAGTGCAAAAGGCTACATTGTATCTGGTTTAAAACAATATTTACTATAAAAATGTAAATGTAGAAGAAGAAGAAATGACTTTAGAAGATGAAACAGACATTTCAACTGAACAAATAGAAAAAGTGGAGAACTCAAAAAACGAAGAAATTTATGAACATTATACTATACACCCTATACATTCAAAAGAACTGATAGGAGATACTATTAAATTGTTCCAGATGAAAAAGCAAAAGGAACTCCCATGAGTGTGTGGGAAAAAAGTTTAAAAGCGCGATTGTTTCCATAGCTGTTCCCTACTGGAAAAGGTGGATGATATGATGAACAACCAGTTCAGATTCCAGCTGCATAATATCGTACTTTACGCATCTCTTACATGTTTCTGCAAAGGAATTTATGGAGAAAGTTGAAGGAAGAGATGAACAATTAAAATCACAGTTAATTAATTTGATGACATGTAAATGTGGCACTAATGAATATTGGTATTGACGTCATGGGGAATTAAAATGTATGTTATCAAATTTAGGAACCCCTACATGGTTTGTTACACTTAGTTGTGCTGAGTAGACATGGGACGATTTACTGGATTTTCTACGAGTAGCAAATTAAAACATAGAACATATTGAATTGAAGACAGCTGGAGAACTGTGTTCCCTCGATCCTGTAAATGTATGCAGATATTTTAATCATAGGTTTGAAGCTATGATGTCCTTTATCTGTAATTAAAAAAATCCACCTATTGGCGAAGTTATTGATTTTTTGGGAGAAAAAAATACCAAGCTAAAGGTGCTCCTCATATACATATGCTTTTATGGATCAAGGGTGCACCTTAACTTGGAACTTATTCGAATGAGACTGCTTTGTCTTTTATTGAAGACTATGTTACCTGTGCGATTCCAAAAACAGGAGGAGAAAATATCTTAAGACAGCAAGGGGCATATTATCAAGAAACGGCGTTAACATTATCGCCGCTTTAGCGGCAGAAAACTGCCGCTAAATTGGCGATAATGGGCTTGATAATATGCCCTTGTAAATTCCCATAGGAGCCCATGTTCTGGTGTGAACATGGGCTTCTATGGGAATTTTCAAGGGCATATTATCAAGCCCATTATCGCCGCTTTAGGGACAGTTTTCTGCCGCTAAAGTGGCGATAATTTCAACACCGTGCTTGATAATATGACCCCATTGTTTTAGGATTTCAGAGTCCTCATTGTGGAAAGTATTGCAGACGGAAATATAAGTCAAATGATACATTTTATACAAAATATTGATTTGGCTTTCCACGTCAAGTAATTTCCAAAGGAAGAGTGAACAGTTTTATGTCAGCATTGAGGCATACCATCTCTCAAAAATCACCCAAAAATCCTTATAATTTAAAAAGAACAGAAGAATCGAAGTACATCAATGATTACAATCCGGTGATTTTGAAGATGTGGAATGCAAATATGGAAATACAGTATGTTGCAGATAACTCAATTGCTGTTGCTCACTATGTAACGTCATATATTACCAAGTCTGAGAAGACAGAATTGAAAGAAATGTGGGAGGAAATTTCGTAGGAGAAGACACTTAGCAAAAAAATGTACAGCTTCAGCTTCACATTGAGAAATTGGATCGTACAAGTGTTCGGATAGATTGACATCGGCAAGTTTATATTCAAAGTCAAGAGGGATCATCTGGATAAGTCTTGGTCTTGCTGCAGCACAAAATCGAGTTTTGAAATCTGTACAAGAAATTGGATACTTGGCACTGAATGAACCGCAAAGTATAGATATTATGAAAACAAATATGTTGGATACATACTAACCAAATAGAAGTCCGTACCTGGAAAACATATGTCTATATGAAATACTGCAACATTATAGTTTTAATAAAAATGTCACAGAAAATATAAATGAAGGAAAATATGCTGTAATTGGATCTGAAGGATGTTTGGTAAAGCATGTCAAAGGAAATCTGATTAATCACAGGAAATTAAGTTGTGATACTCCAGATAAAAGATAGTTTTTCTATTTAGCTCTTCTGCAACACTTTAAACCTTGCTGGACTGAAATGGAATTACTTGGACATTTTGACTGCTATGAAGATTCTTTCAACGCATGTAAAGATAGTATTGAATGCGCAATTTTTCCAAATTATTTACAAATGTTGAACAAAGAGATTAATCAAGAAAGAACTATTGCAGCTGAAATAGCTAGAGATAGTTCTCAAAATAGAGAGAATTCTGCTCCACAAAGTCAAGATCTACTAGAAGAAGCCATACTTTAAAATGAAGCGGCAATAGCAATGAGTGAAGTTGAAACGGTGATGCATCGAGTACAACAGGAAAATATTGATTTGGAAAATTTAGAGGAACGTCTGAATAGTGAACAGAAAGAAATATATCACCAAGTTATACAACAGATACAACAGGGATTACTGCATGAAAAGAATAATTGCCAATGTACATCATTTAGACCTATTCTTATGTACATCAGTGGACAAGCTGGAACAGGGAAAAGTTTCTTGATTAAATGTTTATCAATTTCTCTACAGAAAACAACAGATTCACATATGTCTTGTGTTTTAACTGCTCCAACTGGGTTAGCAGCACACAACATTAAAGGGATTACATTACATTGTCTACTTATGTTACCAGTAGAACATGAAAATAAATTGGAATACCACAAGCTATCTGGAGAAGCGTGTTTGGAAGTTTCAAGAGCACTAAAGAAAATGAAACTTCTGGTAATTGATGAAGTAAGCATGGTCTCAAACGAAATGCTTGCGTTTGTACATTTGAGGATGCAGCAGATTTTAAAAACAAATTAGGATGTTTTATTTGGAGGGAAACATGTAATTGTATTTGGTGATTTACTACAACTCACACCTGTGAAAGGCAAACCGGTTTTTAAAACTCTTCTTCATGAAACACTAAAAAATCTTTGGGAAGTATTGGAAATGTGAATATTTGGAGTTATTTTGAATATAAGGAAATTATCAAGAACATGCGACAAGCAATGAAGATTATGGAAATATTCTTCAAAATATTAGAATTGGTATTTTAACAAAGGATGGAAAAAATGCTTTAGAAAGTCAGCTACTAAAAAACTTGTTTCCAACAGAAAATATTGCGGCTGAAACAATCTACCGAAGAATTGTAGAAAAGGAATCTATAATTTGCCTTATGCCAACACTGAAAGAATAATCTACATTCAATGAAGAACTGTTGAAAAAGGAGAATGAACCGATAATGAAAATGGTAGCTATTGATAAAATAGAGCACAAAGAGTAACTATTCTTTTGTCAGAGAAATTGCAGATAAAATCAAGTCTCTTTGAAAAAATCAATATCTAAGACTGCTGGTTTGGAAAAGACCTTGTATGTCTCTGTAAACTGCTGGGTAATATTACATCGTAATTTAGATGTTCAAAAAGGTTTAGTAAATGAAGCAATGGGGAAAGTTTTTGACTTTGTTAGTTATACAAATGGAGATGAGATTGAATTTTTGAAGATTAAATTTGATCAGATTGAAGAGGTGAAACAAATTGGGTGCTGTTGTGTTCATTTCTTGCTTATTAAAGATTTGTATGTTCATAGAAAACAGTTTCCTCATTATTTAACATATGCAGTGACCACTCATAAATCTCAAGGTTTAAGTGTAGACAATGCTTTGGTAAATATTGGAAGTTCTGTGTTTAAAGAGGGTATGGTGTATGTTGCATTGTCTCGAGTACGAACGTGATCCGGATTGTATTTGATTGATTTTGATGAGCTAAAGGTTAGTGTAGATGTAAATTGTGTAAAAGTGTACAATAGGTTAAGAAGACTCTATGCTCCTAACTTAGGTGAATATCCTATTTATGAAAAAAGTTTAATACCTCCAAAATAAAAATATGATATAGTTTATTCTGAGGTTGCAAATAAAAAAGAATTGAAAAGAATGACTAGTTTGGAAAGCAAATAGAAGGTAACATGGTTGCTAATATTGTAGGATATTAGTTAGAAAATAGTTCTGGTATCAACTTATATGCTAATGTAATTGTGAATGTTGACTTTTTTTGAAAATCTACAGCATGCAATTATTGAAAATCGAGAAAATTTTGTTCCTTGTTACATTATATTGTTGAGAAGTTGAAAACTGATAAAACGAAAATCCATTCTGCTTCTGATGTGCAGAATCTTTTGGATATATGTTCTGGTTCTTCAAAATATACACAGAATGTACAGCAAGATGTGCAGGAATTTCTTATGTTTATGCTTGCAGTATTAGAAGATGAAGGTATTCAAATTGAAAATCAGTTTTGACTACTTACAGATGGGTTCATAGATGTGACAGCTGTTCATTTTCATCAACCTCTAAAATAGACACTGAACAATTCATATATTTGTCAATGCCAGATTTGAAAACAGTGTCTTTCAACAAACTAGTAAAATCAGCTAATCAACATATGGAATGTACTCAATGCAAATCAGAAATGTTGTCAACATTATTTATAGAAAGATGTGGACAATATATTATTTTAATGCTACAAAGTTGTAGAGCAGATGGAACAAAATTGGAAACCAAAATTAAACATGTTGTAGCAGGTCAAGTGTCAATTTCAGGAAGTACTTTTCAAACAATGGCTATTGTTTTCCACGATGACCTACTTCAACATCTGGACACTAAACTGTCTATTTAAAATGCAATAAAGGATGGACACTATGTAATGATGTGCATTTAGTGTAAACATTTTGGTTGCCAAATGAAATACCAAATTCATACTTAATATTTTTCATGCCAAAATTCTAAGAAGATATCAACATGAATTACTCAATATATTTTGGATATTTCTACTACAAATGATTTTAGAAACATCTTTCACCCTATTGGAAACATGAGAATATGATTTTAGAAGTGTATGTTGGATATCGTCATTGAAATGTTTTTAGAAACATCATTTGGCCTCTTGGGAAGGTGTGTATATGAATTCAAAAATTTAATTTGGATATACTCAATGGAAATATTTTTAGAAATATAATTCGGCCAATAGGGAAGATGTTCGTAATTACGGTTTCAATTATTAATTCTGTTCTTTCATATTGCATTTCAAAAATTATGTTTGAAAGAAGGTGGTGATATATTTGATCTTTGTATTATATACTGTGTTACAAAGGATGTTTATTTGTGAAAATGTAACTACCAAGTTGCGTTGGTTGTAGACATTTTGTACAGAAGTATGTTTTTTTTAACAATCCTATTGATTGTATTTTTTTGCCCGCTGTCATCTGATGATTAACATTGAAATCACTGTTCATGGTGAAATTCAATACAATCTGAAGACAGCAAAAAATGGCACATTGATTATGTGATGTAATTGTATATTTATGTTGTGTTGAAAAAACTATAACATTATGGGTCGATTCCGATTCGGGAAAAAACGCTCCGAATAGCCGTTTGGAGCGTTTTTCCTGTGCGAATCGTACCCTGCAACATCCCCCGTACGTACGATGAAGTACGATTCGTACCAGGAGCCGTACTCCGTACGAGTCGTACAAGACACCGTACGACTCTAATCTCCGTACGATTCTCCCTCGGAACCCGCTGTACGCGACATCTGTACGGTTCATGGCTGGTTTTTACGACCCAGCAAGTACGATACGTGTCGGGTACGCACCGTACGACCCTTTTTCTATGTGAGCTGAAAACAGCCGTAAAAGTAGAGTTTGTGCCGAAACAGGTACGGAACGCCCCTCCCCCCCCGGGTACGGTGCGTACCCCCCATGATCGCAGGGGTACGCACCGTACCCCTGTGATCATGGGGTGTACGAGCCGTACCCCCATTGTACGATCGGTGTACGAGCCGTACCCCAATTGTACGATCGGTGTACGAGACGTACCCCCATTGTACGATCGGTGTATGAGCCGTACCCCATGTACGATGGGTGTACGAGCCGTACCCCCATTGTACGATCGGTGTACGAGCCGTACCCCATGTACGATGGGTGTACGATCCGTACCCCCATTGTACGATGGGGGTACGGCTCGTACACCCATCGTACATGGGGTACGGCTCGACAATGGGGGTACGGCTCATACACCAAATGATCGCAGGGGTACTGTCCGTACCCCTGCGATCATGGGGGGTACGGACCATACGGTGTGTATGTGTTTGTGTGCTTTTCCGTATGACTCGCCCTTACCTGACGTGGACCGTACAAATCGTGTCCTCATACCCCGGTCCGGATCATACTCGTCGGGTCGTACGGCCTGTGTACGAGTCGTACGGTATGTGTACGAGTCGTACGGTTCACGGTTTCAGCCTTGCAATACGTACGGATCGCGACGATTCGGACGGATTCACGGAATACGGATCGTACTTCACGACTCGGATGGACAGGTACGATTCGTACGGAGTGGGCTGCGGATACAAATCGTACGGACGTTTTTTTTCCCGAATCGGAATCGACCCCTATATGTATTAACAGAATTCTTTTCTTCTATTTTGCAGACCTTACTACTAAAGTTTCAAATACTTTGAATTTGCATTTAAAAAAAAGAAGTGAAATTATATTACTATTATTTCATGTCTACTTGGAAACAGGTAAGATTAATCCACTACCCTTGCAGTCTATCAAAGACACTGTGACTCCCCATGCCCCTCTCCAGTCAAGTCATAAGCTTTTATTCGATTTGAGAAGTACAAATCATACAAGCATAAAAACATATAAAAATAATTCATTATATACATATTGATTCTGAATACAAAAGTGACTCGAATAATCTCGGGAATAATACGTAGAGAGAAAGGTCATGCATGTACAGACAGGAATATATATAGTTGTCACACAAAGTGCTTTCCTGGCAGCTGTACATTTTAATGCAAAAGTTCCAGTATAGCTCGGAGCAAACAATAATACAGAGTTAAAAATATGATTTTGATACAAAAGTTCCAGTATGGCTCAAGCAAACAATAATACAAGGTTAAAATATAATATGCTGTTAAGACATGTATGTACAGACAGGAATATATGAAATTATGGCAGCACTATGCTCTTCCTGGCAGCTGTACATTTCAGGATAAAAGTGGCAACATAGAAACAAATGTCCACATTCTCTAGGGAAGATAATAGCTCTAGGGCCCTCTTTGAGGACCGAATATTATATTTTAAAAGGATAGGTTTTAGGTACCTTACCCTTATAAAGTGATAAAATTTGCAAAAAAGTAGAAAATGACAGCAACTCTGGCGTGAGGTATTGTCACATGGGCAAGGAGTCTCGGATCTTATTTTCTGGTCTGGAAATGCGACGAGGTGATGTACAATGCCCAACCTGACTCTGGTTAGTACAAATTGGTGAGAGGGACGGGAAACATTCGAAAGGTAGGCTTGAAACCCCGGAGTTAGGTTTAGTTCCTTATAGAACTTTACGGTTGCTAGCTTGCCATACACCTTATCTCGCCCTTTCTTTTTAAAATTTAAAAATGTTTGTTTAATTTCTTTTTTGGAAATTGCAACCGCCAATTCGGGGTCAAGGAGAACATCTATTTCAAATAACATTTTATACCAGAAATAAATGTATTTCAACCACTGGATACGTGAGGAGTAATCCAATCCTATACAATCAAGAATAATTTCTTGTGTGAATCGAGTCTCTGGCTTAGCCCAAATAGAACGCCACAATAAGAGTGGCCGAACGGCTGCTAAGTCAGAAATAAACTCGATCCCTACCTCAGCATGAATTAATTGGACAGAGGCAGAGGGGGGGACGCATAACAATCTTTTTAAAAACTTGTTTTCATCTTTTTGGAGCGAAGGGCCCTCGATATGACCCCACACTCCCGCCCCGTACAGTGCAGAAGAAACGCAACGTATGTTATATATGTTGGTCATGTCTAAAATACTTCTCGATCCGAGCTTGGATGCAAATCGGAATATACTACTGGTAGTCCGCATCATTTTCAACCTTATGTTATCAAACTCGGGTATCCATGACCCGTCGCTGGCGTAGGTAATTCCCAAATAACAGAATGATTTGACGTGTGTCATCTTGTCGCTTTCCAGGAAAAAACTGTGCTTCGGTTAATTTACAGAGTGCCCACACGACATTATATAAGTCTTAGATTTATTCACGCGGAGCCTCCTGTTTTGAATAAACTGCGTGAATCTGTCAATGAGACGCTGTAACCCAATCTGGGTACGAGATAAAAGAACAGCGTTGTCCGCATATAGTAAGATTGGGACAGGTTTGCCTCCAATCAGGGGGGCATCTGCTGGGATATCAGTCAGGATGCAATCAATGTGATTAAGAAAAAGGGAAAATAAAAGAGGGGCCAGTACGCATCCCTGACGGATGCCACGTGAAACTTTGAAAAACGGCGTACATTCGCCTAGGGTGCCATAGCGAACCTTACAAGATAGTTTCTCGTAGAGCCTGGCCAGAAAATGGACTATTTCCTTCGGTGCCTCTGACTCTAGCAAAACCTGCCAAAGAATAGCGTGATCAACTAAATCGAACGCGCTGCTCAAATCAACAAAACATAAAAAAAGATTGCCTTTATTAACTACAGTATATTTATTAATAATAAGGTCCAAATTTACGCATTGCTCCAAAGTGCCCATGCCTTTCCTGAAGCCGTATTGCACTTTAGTTAAGATATTCATATCTGTGGCCCAAGTTTCTAATCTTTTGAGCAAAATTCTGCTCATGACCTTTACTGAGGCGTCCAACAAAGAAATTGGGCGGTAGTTGGAAGCCTCAGATTTACTGCCTTTTTTGAAGAGGGGAATAATAACTGATTGGCCCCAGGAGGGTAGAATATTACCTTCTGCTGCATAGTTAAAAGTCCTCACCAAAATAGGGGCCCACAAGTTTGGTTCTGCTTTTAAAAGATCGATGGGTACCCCATCAGGGCCCGGGGCCTTCCCCCCCTTGCTATTAGAGAGCCCTTCAAGACCCTCCTCCAGGGTTACCTCCAAAGATAGAGGTATCCAGGGGAAGGACT
The DNA here is from genome assembly GCF_964261635.1 of Lissotriton helveticus. NCBI lineage: Eukaryota > Metazoa > Chordata > Amphibia > Caudata > Salamandridae > Lissotriton > Lissotriton helveticus. Next base: position 1,199,296,025 of record NC_136071.1, on the reverse strand, counting down.
CAGTAGCTGATGCGGTTAGGAGTGTCCCTTCAGGGTTAAAGATATTAGTGAAGTGGATAATCCACTCATTACATGAAACGTAGGAAGTTATTTCCGGGCAACCATCGATGTTTAAAAAGGGGCTATTAATTGGTTCCCAATAAAGTTTACAATTTTTGGTCTCGGCTGCTTCCTTCAACTTATCCCACGCTTCACATTGTAAAACCTTTTTCCTTTTAGTAATTGCCATTTTGTAGTTAACCCTTAATTGTTTTACGCCATTGCTATCTCGGGGTTTGATTCCTAGAGCTTTCTTCAGTTCCCGTAGGGCTACTGTACAGGGTTTATCAAACCATCCCCGTTTTATAACTCTATTAGATGGGGATTTCTTAGTTAAAATGCCTTCGATGATGGTATTGATCTTGATAAATTGTAACATCAAGAGGTCAGGGTTGATTACATTTTTTAAGCAGTAACTGATTTCAATTTTACAACCGACTATGACCTCCCTCTGTTTGGCCATAGAGCTGGTTCCAGACCATTTGATCCTCAGACCGTTTGGTCTGATCGGAACTATTGCAGTAGAGCAAGTTTCTCCAGTCACTGATTTTGCACCCCGTCCCAATAGGGTAACGCAGATGCTGTTGTGATCGCTGAGGCTTTCCTCTCTGATACAAAGATTAAAAAAGTCTCCTGTACTGGAGAACAGAATATGGTCAATGAATGTCCCACCATCCCTCCCTGTAAAAGTGGGGCAGATATAATTCGAGCTGTTTTTGTTACAACTTAATAGGTGTAGGTCTAGTTTAATTAGCAGTTTATTTAGAATTGTGCCATAATGGCAATGTGGGAAATGAGGAAAATCCTCGCCCTCACCCGCAACCCCCCGATAATTGACCATCTCCGTTCCAAAGCCACAGGGATTCCCTTTTGATAAGTGACAGGGCTGCAGATTAAAGTCCCCTGCCCATAGGATGTCTGCCCTTCTGTTTGAGATGCCCAAAACCCTTACGATTTCCTTTTCCAGAGGGAATAAAATATTCCCTCTGGATGCATCAAAGATGTTATTATAAAAATTGACAAGGACCAAATCATTTCCCTTACTACATTCAACCCTCACTACCTGGCTGTGGGTTCCCACATTTGAGCTACTACTGACTTTACAGTTACACAACTTGTTAGACAGGAGTAGCAGAAGGCCCCCCTTAGCCCTACCTGAGCTGGATTTGGTGGCGTTGAGGCAATGGGATGAATAGTCTTTTATGTTTATTTGCTCTTGGCACCAAGTTTCTTGAAGGAGGATTATATCAAATCCTTCCCCTATAAACTTAGGCCAGAACGGGGTGTTCAGTTTCCCTGCAATTCCGGCAATATTCCAGGAAATAAGGGTGAGGCCAGCAAACTCGGTTGGACCATATGCAACCTGCTCCAACTGAGAGGCACGGGCTATGATCAAATTATCCTCCTTGGCACTCTCACATGGGGCAATCTTAAGAGCACCAAGGACCACGCCCACTTCATTACTATTACATGGAACACCTCTCTGCGGGTACCCATCTACAAGCCCCCAAATGGAAATCTGGTTGTTACAGGGGTAGGATTTGAGGGGAAGGGGTTGTATGGAGCTGCCTTCCTGAACAGAAACCTCCCATGCGGCCACATGTCCACTAAGGGAAACGCAATCCATAGGAGGGGCTACTCGATCACTAGGGTGGATTTGTTGCATACACGCATTTAACCCTGCCTCCCTATTGTCAGACTGGCTTGATGATGATAAAACATAAAGTCAGTCGACAATCTCAAGGCAATCAAATCTGTTGTTAGTATGAATACCTTGCCACCCGTCGCCCACAAAGTTGCCTTTGTTGGGATACCAGGGGCGAGGTATCCATCCCCTTCTTCTGCTCTTCTGGGTAAGCCATGGACCTCCATAATTCCATAATTGTTCTGGAGGTAAAACCCAGTTTGGAGGTGGAATTGGGTGATGATAGTTATATACGGGGGGATAGAAAAAGGAGAGTCGATGGGCGTCGATTCCCCCTTTCTTCTCCAGATCTGGCCACGAGCAAATATGATTCACGGTGGACGCATCTTCGCAAGTAACAATGACGCAGTCCCCCTGAATACTCTTAGAGCTCGCCCCCACCCATGGAACTCTACGCACAGATGATAATCTGCTAGTATTTGGGGGCTGTAATGGCCTATTGATACTGAGCCATTGAAGGATTTTGTTCATAAGGGACCAGGGTTGTTCGGTTGATTCTGCTGCCAATTCAGGTACTCCCGTAAGAATCACAGTAAATGGGGATACCTCAGGTGACAGATGAACTGGACGTTTGGATCTGGACCCCCTCTTGCCCTCTGAAGGATGAAGTTTTCGTGGCGCTGGGGGTTTGGTTTGGGGAGGCTGCGAAGATGCCTTAGCCGTGGTATGATTGGCAGCTGTTGGTAGGACTGCAGGGGGTTTGGTTTGAGGTGGCTGCGAAGATGCCTTGGCCGTGGTATGATTGGCAGCTGTTGGTGGAACAACGGGGGAGGGAAGAGAAACATTTTGCTGGCTAGTTGGGGGTGACTGGGATGGGGATTTGGCTTGTGACATAGATTTTGCACAGTTATTTGGAGCTGATGGTATAGGGGTTGGTGGCTCTTTTGTTTTAGACTGGGCTTTGGTCACTACAGGCAAGCTATCTGAGTTAGCTGGTATAACCCCAGAATTGACCACAATCGAAGCCCCCCCAGGTTTAGCAATTCCCGCCCTGTTCTGGTTGGGTAGTTTGACAAGGAGTGTGGCGAGTTGCTTTTCAATTGCCATGATGCTCCGTTCCAGTGGTTGGAGATGGTGTTTTAATAAGTCCCTAAATCTGGCAAAGAGCTGCGAAGTATCACAGTCAATCGGACTAGAGCCACCCTCTTGATCATTATCCAATGTAGAACATTGTCGATTAGATGAAGAAGGTGGTACAGAGTTATTACTATGGTGGGCGTTCTTAGATGGTGGTACAGTGGACCCTTTCTTGTTTTTAAATGAGGAAGGGTGACTGGTGTTGTTCCCCTTATTTAGGGGTTCTGGCTGCTTCGGAACAGCGCCTTCCCTATGCCCCTCTCCAGTTAACCAGCCAGTACTATACACCAATGTAATTTCTCCACTAATACTCAAGTACTTATAAATTCAGCATACACTCTCCTAGCAGTGGAGAAGTGTGGCTCAATGGTTAGAGCGGCAGACCCTGATCAAAAATTCCACGGACCTGATAATTCTCGCCTCGGTGCCTTTTCCAATCATGGAGTCCCACTCTGCAACTCTGGGCAATAGCTTGCTTAATCTCCACAACGGCCCCCACAACGCTAAGGATGCCTGGCCTCCACCTTGGGGGTGCCCAGGAGTGGACACCTCACAGGGAAAGCCAGGATGGGTTCCACAGCGGTATTCGTACAAGCGCCTTGAGACCCTTGCAGGTGAGTAGTGCGCTATACAAGTATCAATTTATATTTACATTTACAGTACTGTAATCATCCAGTCACTGCTGATGTACTCATACAATGGCCCAAACACGAACAGCAGCAGTAATACGAATTGTCTGTGCACTATCCATACAGACCTCTAGGCAGGCACATACTACTCATTCACTCATCTAAATACCTTGGTACTTCCCATGCAGTCTAGCAATCACCCTGCCAGTCCATAGGCACTTTGTCAATAACCCATCAAGTGTGGGGTACTTATCTAATTACTTTGCTAATACCAAAGCACCTATAAATACACCATGCTGTCTCTTTACAGCACTATAATCATCCAGTTACTACTCATGCACTTATGGAATGGCGTAAGTACTAACACAATTACCCACTATTATTATTATTAGTAGGTTTTAGGGAAAATACAGTTAGAAAGTAGCATTTAAAAAACCTTTGAAATTCACTGAACAAAGCATAGGTTTCAGGCACGTTATAGTTGGAAATTAATATTTAAAAAACCTTTGAAATTCACTAAAAAAAACTATAGGTTTCAGGCACGTTATAGTTAGAAATTAATATTTAAAAAACCTTTGAAATGCACGGAAAAAAACATAGGTTTCAGGGACGTTATAGTTAGAAATTAGCATTTAAAAAACCTTAGAAATTCACTGAAAAAACCATAGGTTTCAGGGACGTTATAGTTAGTTGGACATTTCACTCATACAAAATGATAGAAATTCCACCGGTATAGTTCGTTCAGCTAACTATAACTCGCGCCCCCTCAATGCACTGCTGATAACGTCCCATATTACATCATTTATGACATGGTCAGTGACATCACTGATGACATCACTGATGACAAGTGTACCTTACCAACGAAGGACCCATGAAACAAAATTGTGCCCACATAAACTTATGTCTAGCATGCTCTAGGCTGCAAGTTCAAAGGGGACAATAACTGCACTTGATGTGCTCACCTTGACACATGTTATAGTTGAACACATTTGATTGTTCACTTTAAGGCGCTTTTTGCCAATTAGCATGAATTTACAATGCACACAAAAAGAGATTGTATTGAATAACCTTATTGACAATAAGCGTGTGATTTGACTTGCTCATCCAACTATGTTTCACGGCAGTTAACTCTCCTATTATATATTACAGGTATTAAGCAATGTGCCACGCAGGTGTTAACCAACAAAACAAATGTGATCAATCCATATTTACTATTTTAGAATGCCGAGTCTGCTGGAGTCAAATTTGAGCACTACCTCAGGAGTGGAATGAGTGAGCTAATGTCCTTAGTCTTGTTGAAAAGCCATGAGAATGGCGTGAAACATGTAGAGACATAGGAAGGCAGGTACGTTATCACTGGGTCATCTCATTTTCCCTGTCATACCGGCTCGAGGATAAATTAAAGGATTCATCAACCTACCAGGCAGGTATTTTTAACCTTCTACATAAGATCCCTCCCACTCATTGTCACCTCCATCATCTTATTATACCATTCAGTGCTCCCGCATACCTAATAGGTTGCAGCAAGCCCCGTTCTGCAGTGGAATGGGAAGACCCCAATGATGAAGCATTCCAAAAGGGGCAATCCTTGTGGGGGAGGGTTGTCTAAAAAAATAGATGTTTCCTCATCATCCTGTGGAGGGTTAATCTACGCCAACACTGACAGGCCTTCTTTGTTTGTTAGTATGTAACTTTAACATTTGTGATTATTTTCTTTTTGTAGGAGAAAAATTGAAAACAGAAGTTGTGAACAAGAAAACTACCATGTGAGAAAATATATGGATGAGAAAAAGAAGTTTTGTTCACTTTTGAACAAACTGAAAATAATTACTCTGTGGAAAGTGCTAATGTTTGTATTGGATAGGGGAACATTTGTGATCTTGCACAAGCTTGTGCTGTGTAGGTCTACTTGTCTTTGAGGTTACAACTATCTGCTTGTATAAGCTGCAAACATGATCTTTGTTTAGATAAGCAGGATCATTGTCCTGGTCAGTAGTGAGTACCTGAGCAGGAACAGTGTATGGAGGTTGAAACGATGTGGATGCACACGAAGAGCTCTGTAGTTTAGCTGCACGACCTACCTCTGCCCATGCTAGCCTCCTCTTAAAAAATTGTATGCATGAGAAACTTTGCTGAGAATTATTGCTAGCCAGCATCAAATAAAAAGCTGCCATACCAAAGACTTTTTTGCCATGGTGAGGTGGTGAGGTGGTGCAATTACAGCAGGCTTCTCATCATAATGCGATGAAGGCATTATAAATTAGTAGAGTTGGTTATTTTGTTTTTTTATGATTGTTGATATAGTTTGTTAATGTACTTGTATTTTTGTAATGTTGATAGTTTTTTTTGTAATAAAAGAGTTTAAAGTTACCACTGATTTGTATGCTTATTAGTAGTTATAGATTTCAATATTATTACAGTATTGTAATGTATTTTTTTTTTTTAAAACCTTTATTGTACAGTTAAGGATATACAAATACGGGCCAACAACCGCTCAGGTAGGCCACGACACAATATAATAAGCCGATGTATCTGAAGAGAAGTGTGTCGGGGGGCACATTACATTATATAGGTAAGCAATCAATAGGAGAACGGCCATATACGACAACCGAAAACAGGAGCAAAGAAGGTCAATTTTATATTAGGAAGTATAGCAGGATTAATTGCAGTGTATGGTCATCCGAATTCCCATAGCGGGCCATAAATCAGACAGCAAAACATAAAGGCATCGGGGAAAACTATCATCAGCAACAGTGTACATAAATTAGGATATATACGCCATATGACAAATCAATGTTCACCTTGGCCCGCCTTTAGTCACCCCACTAACCCGTCACATACTGAGAGTGAACGGAGGAACCAGAACAGCAGCAAGAAATACAATCATCCGCCATATTAACCCAAATAATAAGAAAAGAAGAGAATAAAAGGGGGAAACGGGGGGAAAATGAAATAAATCAGAAAGGGGGAGAACGCCGCGATGAGGCACGCACCCCAAAGCAACGGAGCACGCAAAAAGAGTGAGGGTACAGCCAGCGAGGTGGACACGCGAGACGCAATAGCAATGTGGCAATGCAGTAGAAGGGAGAACAACACACCCTCAGTTACCACCCGCAATCGTACCATGGGAGACAAGCACAGACGCGGCGCTCTGATAAAGGGATACAAAAGAGCCATAGAACTAAAGGAAAAGGAAAAAGAGAAGAAAAAAACCCACCCCACCCACCCCACCCTGCACCCCCGCAGAAGGCTACGGCCTACCCCCCCCAGCAGCGTGCCTGTCGCCCTAAATCAGAACCCGAAATATAGAGAAGTCAAGAAGAGAGAAAGGAATAAGAAGGCAAAAAAGAGGGGGGGGGAGAACCCAAAAAAGGGGGGGGGAGGAGAACATAAGACAAGTCAGTAGGCCCCAGCCTCCCGCCCAGCCATACGAATATACAACTTCCAGACGAGATCGACACAACCTTAGGTATTATAAACTTGTAAAGGAACCGTCCATATTATCATAAGCGGGGGCCATCAGCATAGCAAACTATTAACCGGCAGTCCTCCGGGTGCAGCATCGGCTCATCCGTGGCCTGTCTTTGTCGTCACCACCATATGCGATATAGCAAGGGAAGGCAAGTAGTTTAAGGTGGAGCTGCTCCACGGTCGAAACAAACCAGGACTAGGGCGCAGATCAAAGGGTTCCGGCAGCCAGCAATAAAACAAGGACCAGTATCGGGAGTCCAGAACCCTCAACAGTAACACGATGAGCAGCAAGATGTAGGAGTCTCGCCTCGCAGCACAGGAAAGTTGAGTCCCCCCTGCAGCATAACAGCAGGGCCTCCCCACAGCAGATCGGATCGGCAATCCATGACGTTCCTTGAACCCTCGAGCAGCATCCGAACCTGACATGGAGCCCATGCCCTCGCACTCCACATTCACAGCTGCCAGGAGAGTCGGGGCCGCATGGTTGCAATCTTGTTTATGCACAGCGGAAGCACTCCTTGTAGTGACCAAGGGGGACAAAGCAACGCCATCACAAAGTCGAGGGGCGCCCATGGGGAACGGTCCTTCAAAGATGGCGGCGGACCGCCCAACCCCCACAGGGGCACCGGGGGCCAAGGCCGCACGCAAAGACTGCAGGGCAGCCAAGACATCGCCGATCATGGGCTCATGTTCATATGACCAGGCCCCTGCACACGCCAGCGACACAGATCCGCCGCCCCGATGAAATCCGTGTTCCTGGGCGCCAGCCGCCATCCTGTGGGTTCAGCTGCGTCACCACACTCCACGATGCCCGGGACGGGCTCTCACGCAGGGACACCGCCGGGGGTCACCGGGACACGCTAATGGCAATCTTGGTGCAGAAAAGGTGACATCAAACTCGGGGGCCCGCTGCTCGATCACCCGAGGGCGCCTCCCGCCGATTCCAGGCACAGGGCTTCAAGATGGCCGGACAAGGCATCAAAGGGGGGTCATCCTGCACAGACCTCCCACCTCCACGGTGCTCCGTGCTCCAACAAGGGGTCCACCGGCCGCAGGACCGGCCCGCCAGGATCCACCGGTCTATTCGCACAATGGCCCTCACAGCCTGCTTCGCCCTCGCACCGGGGGCCGCCGCCGACACCGCAGCACCGGCCGACCCACACAGGCAAGTCCCGGTCTCTACACCGCGAAGGCCCCGGAGCAAGCAAGAGCCCAGCAGTGGATCCACAGCACGCATGGGCCCCCGGGCCAGACGGTGAGTACCAGCGTTGCTTCCCCTTCCTTTTTCTTCCAGGGTGTGTCGTCTCGAGGCAGGATATTCGACAGGATTTGTGTGTTGGGCAGGAAGGCTGGCGGAGCCGAGCTACAGAGCGGCCATCTCGGTCGCGAGCTTGGCTCCTCCCCCTGTATTGTAATGTTGACTAAATCTGGCAGTTCCATCTTCAGGGAGTACAGAAGTGCTATTTCATGTATATATATATATATATATATTTATATATATCGTAGCAAATTCTGTTTCCTCGGCGATTCCACACCAAACAGAAAGAAGGAGCCCCAGCAGCAGGTAAGTTTCCAGTGGGAAGATTTATTTGCTCTCACAAAATAGTATTCCAGGCATGACACGTTTCGGTTATCCAGTAATATATATATATACAGTACTGTGCATATCTTTTTATGCTACAGAGAATTATTAATAAAGAAGGCCATTATCTGCATACCCAAGAATGGTGACTTCTCATGCAACAGTGAGGTCGCACTACAGAGATCAGTCCTTGTGGTCACTGTAGTATACCGGCCTCTCATACAAGAGAGAGGTTTTGGCACAAATGCCCGTGCATCCTCATATTCTACTACGCACTGCTGTCAGCTGGTGCAGATGTGATGGGGAGGACAGTTCTTCTGCAGATGTTACTAAGTATGCTTGAGACGCTGGAGAGAAGTTTCAGTGGAATAGTCTGTACCTGTGCACACCTACTACACCTCATTGTCTACATGAGGTGAGGTATGAGGGTGAGGGAGTGTGTCCCCACATGCAATTATCCACAGTAATCAAACAAGACACAGTTCTGAGCAGACGGGATACTCCAGTTTTATACCCTACTACCCACAGAACACTTTGCACATGTATTACTCTGGGGAGATGTCTAAGCTGATAGGGAAGGGTGCTTAAACATCATAGTCTCTATAGTTGTCATACAAGATAGACTTCTCAGCATAGAGGTAAATAAATTCCCACACCTTACTGGTACATCTGTCATCCTTGGGAGAGCTGTGACCAGGGAGGTAAGGTATTTTTTTCACAGCTTAATTTGCACACCCATCTTCCAAGACACAGGTGAAAGGAGAGAGGCTAGTCTCTCTCCACACTGCACTAGGAAGACGCATCAGAAAGAGGGATGTGGCAGCAAACAGAGCAGTTCCTCCCCACAGCCTACTATGCAAACTTGTCAGCATGGGAAGAGGAATGAGGAGAGAGATTCATTTTCTCTAATTCTACTACAGACACCTCTCAGCCTGGTAAGATGTGATAGCATGCAGGTCACTCCCTTCTCCGACGCCACTAAGTATCTTTGTTGCTCTAGGAAGAGGTGTCAGCAGAGAGGCCACTTCTTGCCAACACCGCACTGCACACCCATGTTGTTCTAGAGATGGGTGTTAGTGGAGAGGAGAATGTTTCCCTACACACGACTGTGTATGTCTGTGATGCTGGGGAGTGCTGTGACTGGACAGTTAAATCCATTCCCACACCCTGATATATATAAATATATATGATTATTTCCCTTGGGAGAGGTCTCAGTGGAGAGGCCAGTACTTGCTACACCTACTATGGAACAGTAAAGCCTTACGTGTGAGGTGTGTACATTCTCCGCCCTACTTTGCATACTGCTTAGCCTGAGGAAAAATGTAAGTGGGGAGGTGGCGAATCTTTACGCCCTACTCTACACATTGGGTACCTTCATGCAAGGTCTCACTGCAGAGGCCAGTCTCTCCCCAGAGGGGGCTATGCACAGTTGTTAGGCTGTGGAGAGTTGTCAGCGAGATCCCAGTGTCTCATTGCACCCTACTGTGCACTGGTATAATAGTGTGAGAAGGGCCTCATTTGAGAGTCTCCTTTCTCCCACACCGACTAATGGGGACTATAAGGTATATGTACTGTAATAAAGGAAAGTGTAAATTCTTCCTTTAAAACAAAAGTATAAGCTCTCACGAGACTCTCGCAGGAGCATACAAAAATGTAGTGACTGAACATTTTCTAATATTAATAAATTAACTTAAAGTAAATAAATGAGTATCAGTGTGTACTTTGTACCAATGTCCATCTCGCGCAGATAAAACAGGTGTGAGTGTTTCATAAATCTAAGTGATTTATTTTTCTTCACATTTATTTAATGGCTTGCATTTCATTAAACTAAACACACGGTTACCATTTTGATGTATATAAAATATACATAATACATCAGGATACATTCAATGTAAATGCAAAGTCCATTATAAAAATTACGATCTCACAAGAGGCTTGCAAGAGCAGACCAGGAAGCACTGCCCCTTTGGACTGCAAGCGAGGGATTGCCTTCGCCGCTCTACCAAGAGTCTCACAAGTGTCTGGAAAAGGGAAAAGGGGAGACATAGGAGAAACAACATAGATCATGAAACTATAGAGCAGATCTAAAAAGAGTTTTTTTGTAGTTTTTTTTTAATTTTTATTAACAGTTTCCTACAACTATAAAAACTGTTTTGTGTTTTCAACCATTTAAAAAATTTATTTGGTACTTCAATTTTTTAATAAGGGTACGATAAAAACATATAACTTGAAATGTTAAATAAACAGGAGAAAAACGTACAAGCAACTTGTATTCTGGCTGGCGGCTGTTGGTGAGATTTGGCATGTGGGAGTGGGGCGGTGACATGGCATGGCACTCCCAAGGTGCCAAAACTCATAATCAGGCCCATAGTCCGTCATTGATTAGTATTTATTCACTGGCGGATACCGCAGAAAGCTGCAGTCTCACACTTTTCTTATACGCAGAATAAACCCAAGTTGTTGTCTCACTGTCATCCAAGGAGAATTACTGTGCTGATGCTCAAATATCTGCCTCATGAAAGTGGCCACTTGTGAACACAACTCCCTTAAACTGAAAGGGGACTGAGATTCTCTTGGAGGACAACCAACCCCACATTTGAACGTTCTCTGCTCATCTCTTACCCCAGTCCACATAGTTAAGAACCTTGTTTTTTGGTTGAAGAATAAGCTCTCAATTGGCCATCAGATTCCTAAGGTAGCGTCAACATGGTTCAGAGTTCTCAGATGGTTAAAGGAAATCCGTGGTTGTCTTCCAATCCCTCTCAGAAAACAGTGATTCAAGCACTGATTATTTCCACGCTGGATTACAGCAAGATTCTATATTTAAGAGTCCCCAAGACCTCTCCAAAGTGGCTTTAGGTCATTCAGAATGCTGTTGCAAGACTACTACTCCAACCCCTAAATATACTACTACCTCCAGTCTTTGTCAAGATCTCCATTAAGCATGGGCGGATCTAGCGGATCTCGTGTACGCGAACTTGCGGATTTACGGATTCGCAATCCGCGAAGATCCGCGAACTCTAGCGGATTTGCGGATTTTCCCGTTTTTTGTGTTGGCGCGCGTTCGCGCCGATTTTGGGACAAGTTCGCAATTGCGAACTTACTTTTCGGCTCGCAACGGCCGCGACTATGTTGTTTCAACGTCTGGTTTATCATCACAGGTTCACAGCACCCTCTGTTTCACCACTGCCACCCTCTGGGACACCCATGCCACCCTCTGGTACATCCTCACTGCCACCCATTAGGTTTATTTATCACTGTAGATTATGGTGGTTGAAAAAAGCAAGCACACCTGCCCTTCTTCAACTGCCATCAATTAATTTGTGTTTCATTAATGTGTCAGTTATTTTGAAAGTTCCAGTCTGGCTGGCACCTGCTTCCTTCCTTATCTGTAATTTGCTTTTTGTTGCAGTGAAATTTTTTTTTCACAGGACCTTTATGGTCTACTTGTAGCTATTCTATGAGCCTGCTGTTTGGGTCATAGCAGGGTCATAGAATAGTTGCAAACTTTGGAGGGGCCCATCAGGAAGCACTACCTTGAATGTTACTAATGTTAAGTTTGAACTTTTGCACCTGCTCATTGCTTTCAGTTTAGCTAAAATCGTTTTTTTCTGCAATTTCGCGCGTTTTTTGGGGCGCGAATCCGTGCGAGATCGATTTCGGAAGCCGCGAATACGTGCGAATACAAAATTGTTTTTTTTGCGACGTGTATGTTCGCGTGATCTTGCGCGTGTTCGCGAGGCGCTTCTAGCTATACGTTTGCCAAGTTACCCTATCGGTCGTACACGGGCGCGGCCATCTTGTTGGCGTGACGTAATTCCGTTTCCGCCCGCTATGTGTAATCTCGCAAAGTGTGCTGCTCGCTAGTACAATTTCGCGCGTACTCGCAAGGAAAATCTCGCGCGAACTTACCCACGCGGTCGTGACTGGGCGCGGCCATCTTGTTTCTCATTCATTGCTATGGTTCTGGGCATGCTTTCTCTATCCTCTCTCAATCTCTGCCATCCTTTGCTTGTTTTGAAGTTTTTTTGATCTAATTTTACTTATTATCTATCCCTCTATTTTTCTAGCTCTATATTTTTGTGTTTTCTGCAGCTTTTAGTTACTTTTAAACTACTTTTTTAAACTCTTTTCTTTTCTTCTTCACTATTCTATTTCTTGTTTATCATTTAACTCTATTTCTGCCCAGACCATGGTAAAGGGAGCCGGGAAGCACCCTGAGAAGGGGAAGGGTCCCGCACCCCGTGCCCGGCTCCCGTGCGGGCGTTTAAGGGGGGAGCAAGTGGTCCCGAGGGAGATCTTCAGCGCGGAGGAAGTGGCGGCACTGATCTTCCATGTCCAGCGCCGCCTCCCCAAGACGATCCTGGGAGGCGGCAAGATCGCGACCGGCTATGGCATCCGGGAGCGTCGCAAGCGGTGGGAGAAGGTGTGCCGGGCCATGTACAAGATCTCTGGGGTCCGGCGCACATATAACCAGGCCACCCACCGCTGGACCGATGTCATGGACCGGGAGCGGGACTTGCTGGACGCGCTCGGCGTAGAGGTCCCCGGGCTTGGTGAGTAGTAGTAGTAGTACATTTACTACTCTGTTTTATCCTGCTCTGTTATTTGCAAATCTTTGTTCTTTACCAAGAGCAATAATGCTGCCGATTACATTGAGGTAAATTATATTTCAAAATCTTCTATGCATTTCAGGTGCACTGCTCTCCTTCTCAGTAGCCTTGCTTGCTACTATGCTTCTTTGTTTTGTATGTTGTGTTCAGAAGCATTTCATTGGCCTGAGAAATTATGTATGAGTGTAGTGTAAAGAAAAGAACTGCGTAATGCTAGACAGTAAGGGTCATATTTTCAATTACCGGCGCATCCCTGCAAAGTAGCAGGGATGCGGCAGTAATTGTGTGCCATGCCACCACCACCCATTGGCCCAAAACGTCACAGAAGCCTTACGCATCTGTGCCGTAAAGGCAGCGCATTGCTGGAGTTGCGTGCCAACGATGGCGCAGCTCCAGCAATGCTCTGGGGTACCCTATCTCCCCAATGCTGCATCAAGCCGTACGTCGGCTTCAAGCGCGCAGGGTTTGAGTCATGCATCATTGTCCTAAAAGTGACTGATTGACATCTTGTAGATTTCCCTCAGCCACTTTTAGGATTCGTTCCTGCGCAGGTACGCCCTCCCTAGCGCCGGAACGCCCCCTGATGGCGCAGGGCTTTACAACGTGATGCATCGCCCATATGCCCATATGTGTTTTTTTTAATATATACGCCGCACCAACACCATGGCGAGTCTTTTGTTCTGCCGCTGCGTCAGAAAAGGCACGCAACAATGGAGGAAAATGAGCCGCAACTTCCGCAAGGGACTTCTATCAGCCCCAACAGACTGACGTCCAGTCCTTCCTTTAGACACATGGCTATAAGAAGAAATAGTGGCGGTGGTGGCGGGTGGATTGATAGTTTGAGTATTCACTGATCTGCAAGCAGGATGGACTTTGTCTGTCACGTGTTGCGCACTGCTGCCTGCAGTGCCAGGCCTAGGCAAACCTCTTTAGTAGTCTGTTTATTGAGTTACATAGGAACTTTCTAAGTCAACGTTCCGCAAATCAGGCAATACAAATAACGTAGTATACCACATGAGATAGATCCCGTGGAATAGTTGTCTATCTATTTCCTATTTTTCCAAAATATGTTGTTATTGTTCTTTTGAAATGTTTGATTTGGTTGAAAAATCTCATCCATGTTTTCTGGTTTTTCTTTCTTTCATGTTGTACATCAGCTCCCCCCAAGGGCAAGAGGACACAGGAGGAGGGTGCTGAGGATGCAGGCCAGGATCGGGCAGGCGAGGGCTCCTTTGCTGGCCCCAGTAAGTTTACATTTTAATAAACAGTACCTATTTTTTCCTAGCGTTCCTCATTCGATTTTTTCTAAATCGTCTTTGATCTTCTTGTAGACTGGATATAAATTCTTATCCTGCCTCGAATATGACTCCCTGTGGTATTACTAGACTATTCTTATTAGTCTGTCTGTGTAGCTAACTAAGATTGGACATTTGGCAATTCCATTGGACTCCCATTATATTCAGCAATACCTCTATGCACTGTCTCCTTACTGACTAGATAGTGTGGCAGAGTCATTCAGCTCCCGAAGTCACCGATTATAGATCCCCAATGATCTCTAGATTATCGTACGCAGGACAAGAGAGTAGTACGGAGTCACAGCACAGTCAAGAAGTGTCAGAGGCACTCATGCTTGCAAAAATTCCAAAACCTTTAGCTCATCCACTCTAGTCTGGAGGAACAAAAACCACAGAGTCTATTTAAGTTTAAAAGCTTTATTAAAAGTAAACACATTTATTAAAATCTACTTTGTCATAAAACTATTTAACTGAAAACGGAAAAGTGGTTAGTGCTGACGATTAATTGGACACATTTCTTGTGGTCGAGCCGAGCTCTCACCTGGTTTGAACTTGATCCTGGTCGTGTTCTTAGGACTCAGGAGTCAAGCTTCTGTCTGTTAGGAGAAAAAGTGGTGCGTGTTAAAAATCAAAAGCAAGCATTCATCAGTTGTGCATAAAAGTGCAGCAAGACAACAGCCTTCCCTGGAAAATGGGACATTTTTACTATGGAGTAGACAGTCACAAATTATTACATTGTATTCTGTTTTTTTAACATTTCTCCTAGACCAAATATTATATAGTAGTGAGTGGTGTATTCTAACATTCTTAAATGTACTTTGTAGGTGTAACATCTGGTGACGGGGCCAGCGCGGAGGTGGCTGTGTTGGACCAGGACTCGGAGGCCTCTGGGGAGGAGGCGGTACAAGAGCCGGCGGACGTTCCTGTGGGGGATCAAACGGTGGTGGCGGAAACAGGTAAGCTATATATTCCTTACTTATTGAGATTGAAGACTGCATAGTGTGCTTTCTGCACGGGTGTATTACAATTACAAATCAACCAGGTAGTAGCCTCCTCGAAATGTACTTCGACTTAGCTGTGAAGTTTTTGGTGAGAAGAATCCCAATAAGTTCTTAGACGAACGTGATGGATGGGATGAACGAAAAGCGAAAGAAGGGTGTAAGTAAGTGGGACGCGAACTTGTATGATGGCTGGCAAAGAAGAACGATATGTGTTTGCTTGGCCCCCGAGGTGGCTGGGAAGGAAAGAATATGGTATGGTGCATGGCTGGGTCAATGATGAAGCAAGGATGGGTGGAAGGACAGCAGCCTGGGTGGGTGAAACAGAAACTGTATGTGTGCGTATACTTTGACTGAATGGATGCCTGGAGCATGGTATTCTCTGACTCTTAGATAGCACATGTGTATCTAGAGAGAGTAGATGGTCGCCAGGTGAAGTAAGTGTTACCTTGAAGAGCATGTACCACCGCACCCGCACGTCCGTTCCAGTGCAGGGAAGGCAAGGAAAAGAAATTGTAAATGTGTCCAATACTACCATGAATAGTAGCAGTACTTTGTATTGCGTTTGCATTCACAGCATATATCTGGTTATTACGGTGGACACTCCGTACCTCTCTTAATAACTTTAGTTTACTTGTAGTACGTCATTCATGTGTGGGTGTATCACTGTTCACTCAATATTAAGCAAAGCACCTAAAGTCATCTCATCTGTCATTAAATACGTCCCATGTGAAGTGATAGATAATCAAATTAGTTAGCTTCTTCATTTTCCTTTTCTAGTACTCATTTGCACTGTAGGGTGAAAGGTAAATTAATTAAGCAGTAGCCCTTGTAACAGAGTATTCTCAGTGCCACCCGTAATAGAAAAGTAATAGCTTCACCACCTGCATGTACTGGACCGGTACAGTAACGCAAGTCTGTCTCACTCATCATGGTGTGCAACTTTTTTTCTGGGGTGCAAGTTCACTGTGCTGTCCATGTCATTCTGCCGGCTTGCATAAGATAACGTACCCATTTCCCTAAACAAGAGAGAAGAAGAAGAATAAGACTGGTGTATAAGCATGAGCGCAAAATCCGCTCCGATCGCGGATTTTTCGGATTTTCGGTAAATCCGCGATCCGCGAACTCTCGCGAATTTACCGAGAATCCGCAATCCGCGATCGGAGCGGATTTTGCGGTCAAAAGTTCAAGCCCCATGTAAATAATTTACGATGGCGCCGGCAAGCTGCCAGCGCCATCCTCAAATGGTTACTTAATTAGCTTTGACAGGAAGCTCTAACAGATAAGATAAAGCAGGGGCTCGAGCGCCTGCTTTATATTTTCAGTTGGAGCTTCCTGTTGAAGCTAATTAAGTAACTTTTGCAGGATGGCGCTGGCAGCTTGCCGGCGCCATCATAAATTATTTACATGGTGTCTTCTTCTTGAATAAATATGAAGGGCAGGGTTCATTCTGCCACGACGGTCCTGGCACAAAAAAAAAACCTCAACAGGAAACACTTGCAGATATCAATAACGCATGTGCCCTAGTTGAAGCTTAAATTCAGTGACTCATTCATCAGCCCAAAAATAATCGTGAGCGCCCCCGTACGTTTGGCCCCGCCCACACACTCGAGGTGTGCACCGTCTTCCCGCCATTTACCCACTATGATGGCCATTTCACTCCAGGGACCCCTGCGCACTTCGGCGCGATTGCATAGTAACACACACTTGGTCGCTGGAACTAGTTGAAGTGCAAATGCAGTGACTCATTCATCAGCCCAAAAAAAATTGTGAGCGTTGGGAGGCTGGGCAGATGTGCCTTCTTCACAAATATACCATCGAAAATCCGCTGTGATGCTGGCCAGATGCATTTGCATCTTTGACTTTCACGAGCGCAACCCCCGTGCTGTTCCTGTGACCAGGGGGCTTCTGTCTCTTAATCTGCTGCTCTGATCGATCTCTGACCTTTAATACACACAAGAGGCATGTGCGCTCGCATGGAAGCCCCGTCCGTTTGGCCCCGCCCACACACTCGAGGAAGCCCCGCCCCCAAATCCGCAGATCCGCTAAATCCGCGGATTTTGCGGATCCACGATCCGTGAATCCGCAAATTCGTGAATCGTGGATCCGCAAAATCCGCCCATGCTTACTGGTGTACTGTCATAGTCGACTGTAATGGAAGTCCATAGTGGTCGTAGAATTAGTTCATTAAACTACCACTACTGTTAGAGCAAGGATGCAGAAGTGGGAGGTTACATAGATACTGTCCTCAATAGTTATGTACTGTGCTTTCAATTTGCTACTTGTACTCTGTGACCCAACTTTCGGCTCAATCACTTTGTGTTATTAATAAGGAGCATTGGTTACAGACTATGTCTTTCTTTCTTCATATAGTTGCTCCTTCCAAATCAACAGCAAGGAGGGAGCAGGCTAGATTGGCCCGGCAACGGAGGCTGGAGGCCACAGTCGCCGAATATCGGCGGCTGGTGGCCCTTGAGGAGGAGGAGGAAACGCAGTCGAGCGGGGGTGCAACAACGACATCCTCGACTGTGACCACTGCATCCTCCTCCGTGACTAAGCCAGTGGGACCGAGCCGGGCTAAGAAAGACGACCGCCACCGCCAAGCAACCGAAATACCAGCTGCCCCCCACAGGAGCTGCAAGGACCGCCAACGCCGCCTACGAGTCCGCATGTCCAACCTGGAGCAGGAGGTCCTGAGGTATAAGAACTTGGTTAAGGGCCTCCGCTCCGAGCTTGCCACCCTCCGCAAGGAGTATGATGCCCATGCCGCATCATGCACCAGCACCAGCACCCTCCAGTAGTGGAGTGTCCCTTGCCCTTTTTTTATAGACTTTTGGGGGGTGGGATTTGGGAGTTGGGATCGTTTTGGGACGTTTCAGAGACAATCGTTGGGGTTAGGGTGGGTGAGGGAGATTATTTTGTTAGGGCTAAATAAATATATTTTTCAACTTTATCTGACCATACCTGTTTTTTACTGCTTTTCAGTCTGGTGGGTGGGGGGCGGGGGTGTAACAGTAACTTTGTTTTCCTGAACAGTCGTAGGACTTTAGTAGTACAACCGTCAATCTCTTGTCTACTCCGAAATAATACTCCATTATACTACCTCCCACCAAACGCTTATCTTACCTGTAATTTGTGTTAGAAATTAGGGCTAGGCCCAGGGCTGGCTCCAGGTGAAATGGGGATTAACGTTGTCAATCCTGGGCGGGTGACATTTCCTCATTGCGGTGGTACTAGTGGTGTGACACAGTGGCAGTTGCATGCCTATGGAAAAAAAGAAAACGAAACCTTGTTTGTCCTCCTTACTGTAGCATTACAACGGTTACGGTACGATCGAGAAAATAGCAGGTGACAGTACACTAGAACAGTGCCATAATGTAGCCTAACAAATGGTAAAGTATTTGCTTGCAAGTATAACTAGTACTTGCGTTGAATTTATTTGACATTGGCTACTACTACTAGAAGATATAGTACTGAAGCTGAGTAAGTCTAGAAGATATCCTCGTATTCCTTCACCAGCCTGTTGCTACTATGACCTTACCCTCCCCAGCAAGTGTGTGGAATTATTGATGTCATTTTAGTCAGACATCAAGCAAAACAACACAGCCCGGGGGAAGAGGGTTAGGGTTTGTAAAATGGATGGGAATGGGGGTTTCTTTTTGGGTAGGTTTTGTTGAGAGAAGAAAAAAAAAGCAGAGCATGGACAAACAATAATTGAAGATACAGACAATCTTTGGTTACAAACTAAAGGTAAGCACATGCAGTCACACTCATAGAATAAAAGACAACAATGGATACTGTATCTGTATTGCGTATGTTGTTGGAGTTGTCCTGTTGAATTTGGTAAGTAATAAGCATGCAGCAAACAATTCCTCTTATTGGCGGCACTCCTCCATTCCAGCTGACGCTTCGTCCATCAATGTGGTGACCACTGACAGAAGACACCCTGTCCACTGCCTGCCTGGCGGATGTTGACTGAAACCCGGCCTGTAATTATTGAACGGAAAACAGGAAGTGCTATTACAATACCACTGATAAA
The DNA here is from genome assembly GCF_964261635.1 of Lissotriton helveticus. Classification (NCBI taxonomy): domain Eukaryota; kingdom Metazoa; phylum Chordata; class Amphibia; order Caudata; family Salamandridae; genus Lissotriton; species Lissotriton helveticus. The sequence continues at coordinate 1,199,276,577 of NC_136071.1, read as the reverse complement.
TAAATAAAAGGTATGTACGCTGTGTGGTGCAAAAAGTCACACTTTGATTTCCCTAATAGACAGTACAATATTTTTGAAATTGCGTGCTCTGTCTGAGTCACCTTTTTAAGGATCAATAAGTATGGCCAAAATATTATAGCGGATCTTTCCCCTCAAGGTAGGTGTACTACTGTGTTTTAGAACAAAATTTGACCTTGAAAAAAAGGCTGTTCCTTATGGATTTTGTCCAAAACACTTCTATCCGGTATTAGACCTTCCCAGGAATGCCCCAGGCAAGACCCGCCAACCCACCCGCAAAAAACCACCCGACAACACCCCCAAACAGCGAAAAAGCTAAATCTCATACTTACAATATCTCTCGGCCTTCTGTCCAAATGCGGCGCTGTTCAGCTAGGTCATCATCATCAATCATCATAACTCCTGTTTTCCACCACGGATTTCCTGAAAAGCAAATGCAATCAAGATTAGACTGTCGCAGCAGTGCTTCGACAGAGACCCCGGCCGCAACCCACCCACGAACAGCAGGAAGCCCCCCAAAACGCTATATTGAGCAAGATGTCAGAAGAAATAGCAAAAAAAAGGCTGTTCCTTATGGATTTTGTCCAAAACACTTCTATCCGGTATTAGACCTTCCCAGGAATGCCCCAGGCAAGACCCGCCGGCGCCAACCCACCCGCAAAAAACCACCCGACAACACCCCCAAACAGCGAAAAAGCTAAATCTCATACTTACAATATCTCTCGGCCTTCTGTCCAAATGCGGCGCTCTTCAGCTAGGTCATCATCATCAATCATCATAACTCCTGTTTTCCACCACGGATTTCCTGAAAAGCAAATGCAATCAAGATTAGACTGTCGCAGCAGTGCTTCGACAGAGACCCCGGCCGCAACCCACCCACGAACAGCAGGAAGCCCCCCAAAACGCTACATTGAGCAAGATGTCAGAAGAAATAGCAAAAAAAAGGCTGTTCCTTATGGATTTTGTCCAAAACACTTCTATCCGGTATTAGACCTTCCCAGGAATGCCCCAGGCAAGACCCGCCGGCGCCAACCCACCCGCAAAAAACCACCCGACAACACCCCCAAACAGCGAAAAAGCTAAATCTCATACTTACAATATCTCTCGGCCTTCGGTCCAAATGCGGCGCTGTTCAGCTAGGTCATCATCATCAATCATCATAACTCCTGTTTTCCACCACGGATTTCCTGAAAAGCAAATGCAATCAAGATTAGACTGTCGCAGCAGTGCTTCGACAGACACCAAAAATTACCCACAAACCCCCGGAACCCCGCCAAAGAGCACCTCAAAGGCAAGCAAGTCATCAAAAACGGCAAGAAATTTCCACCTCATATTTGGTCCAAAACACTTTTGTCCATTATTAGAGCTTCACAGCAATGGGCCCAAATCCGTCAACTCACCCGCAAAGAAGTACAACACCCCCACAAGTGCTGAGTCTTTCTTCATTGGGCGTAATCCAGCACTCTGCTTGGAGGGAAATCGCAGTCTGGAGGAGGAGGATAGAGGAGCATGTTCTTCGGAACTTGTGAACCTGAGGAATGTAGACTGCGGCACCTTCAAAGCAATAAGCAAACAAGTGAAGACAGTTCTGATGATGGTCTTGTTTTTGGGATTAGGTGATTAAAGTTTGAATTTAATTAACTGTGCAAAACAAAGAAAGAGAGACACAAAGCACACAGGAATAAAAGTGAATAAGGACGAAAAAGAAAGTTCTTGATTGATTGTCTCATTTTCAGGGCTCGGTGTCAGGGAATAAGAACAAGATTTCGTCATCATACTCTGCGAATTCAGGCTGGATGAGGTCAGTGCCACCGAACAGAGAAAAAATCCCCTCATCTACGTTGCCGTCCTCCTCGTCTTCATGCGGCGTGCTTTCTCGTACTTTGTAATCTGGTGGTATGAGGTGCTGATTCATCTTGATCATTGTCAGCCGCTCCACATTTTTGGGCGAGAGGCGGCTCCGTTTGGGAGTTACAATGCCACCAGCAGCACTGAAAACACGTTCAGAAGACACACTTGCGAGTGGGCAAGACAAATAGTTTATAGCCAGGTTGTAGAGCTGTGGCCACAATTGTTTTTTGCCATGCCAATACTGCAATGGCTCCTCATTAAGAAAGACCACTGTTGAGTCATTCATATAGTCCTGCACCATCGACTCAAGGTCATCAACGGTTCCTCCACTTTGCTTACTTTTTGCTGTGGCTGTGACATTTTTTCGAGAACCATACCCAAGCAAACTTAGCCAATCCTCTACAACAGCCACTGTTTTTGTTGTGTGTGGTGCAGATGATCCAGTTGCCGGTGTCTTTAACGGCTGAGAGGTCACTTGTGCCCCAGCCACAGGTGCAGAAGTGGATTCTTGTGACTGGGGATGGCCTGCTGATGCTGATGCTGATGTACTGGCTTCTCCTTCAATAATCTGCCGTTCTTTTTCAAACCTCTTGGCTGACAAGGCTAACCAATGTTTGTACTTTTGAACATCTGCATCATCAAAAGGAAAGAATGCTTCGCCTGCCAGCGCCTTTTTGTAGCGTGGATCCAGAATAGTAGCACAAATGTAATGCTGATCTGACTTGATCTTTTGAAGACGTTCATCACCACGTAGGCGCTCTAATAATTTCTCTGACAAAATGAAATGGTTATTTTTTTCTTCATCTTCTTTTTCAAACTCAGAAGACACCGCCATCAGTTGGTGCTCCAGCATGCACAACAATGGGATAGCTTTTCCCAAATTACAGTCCTCCTGGCTGACTGCACGCGTGAAGAACTCAAAAGGACGAAGCATGTCTGTCAGGCTTTTAACTATGTCCCATTGCGCCGCACTCATCCGCAGGTCCTCCTTCTGAGATGTACCCTCTGTGAAGAAATAGTGATCGAGTACCGTATACTGCTCATACAGACGCTCAAGCATGTAGAAGGTTGAGTTCCAACGTGTTGCCACCTCCTGGATGAGTGCTTTCACTGGCATTCTACGTTGAAGTAGCAGTCTCCGCAGATGCTTCCGGGCCTTAAAAGAATGGCTGAAATGGTTGCACATTTTGCGGCAGGTGGCCATTACCGCGAACGCTGCACTGTCTCTATCAGTCAAGAATTTTTGAACTACCAGGTTGATACAGTGCGCCAAACATGGCACTCTGAAATAGCCACCCTCCGACATGGCCTTAACTACATTGGAGCCATTATCCGTGGAAACATAACCAATCTTGCGTTTTAGGGGGGATAGCATTGTCAAGACCTTTTTGGTAAACTCTTGCAAAAGGTTTTCTGCTGTGTGACTTTTCTCCAAGCCAAACATGGCTAGTGTTGCATGTTTCCGAGCAGCTTTGAAAACTTGGTCCGGGTCAACACCTGCGTTTAGCTTTGCTTTAACACCTGAAAAAGAGACCCAGTGTGCAGTGATGCACATGTAATCATGGCCTGGGCCACTGGTCCACATGTCTGTTGTCAGATGTATTGTGTGAACAGCACTCTTCTGCAAAGCTGCCCCAATCGCCTGCAGCACATCTTCATGTAGTGCTGGAACCGCAACTCTGGCAAAATAGAACCGGCTCGGAACCTTCCATTTAGGGCAGAGCGTTGCCACTAATTCAAGAAAACCTACCGCTTCTACAAAAGAAAAAGGTAGAAGGTCCACAGCTAGCATTTTAGCCAGCTTAGTGTTATACAGACGCGTCAGTGGGTGGTTGCGTTCATATGGCACGTCTGAAGTAAGCATTGTTCTAATGTTGCCCTGGACCAAGCATTTACGGGCTGATAATGACTTCGTTGACCCAATTTTGCTCGCTGGTGAACTTTTGTGCGTTGGTGTCTCACTCGCTCCAACACTCTTAGTGTGCCTCACATTGGGTGTGCTGCTGACAGGGGTACTGGGTGTAAGGGACGTGTTTGACACGTCTTCTTCCTGCTCGTCATCATCAGATGAAACATCAACGTTTCCTTGATTTTGGCCTTTCTTGATCGCATCTAGGTGCGCAAACCATTTGACAGCGTGCTTTCTCTCAAGATGACCACTCTGGCCGCCGGTACCATAGTTGGTACCTGACTTACCACGACTAACTGCAAGCTTACAAAGGGTACAAATGGCAAACTTTGGATTTTTGGGACAAACAGTAAAGAAGTCCCAAACTGGGGACTTGAAGTGTCTGTGGGACCTGGAGGAGGCGGCGATACTGGTGGTGGTGGTCATGAAGCTAATGCCAGATGAAGTGGAGGATCTGGATTGCCCAACATTTGTACGTTTTGCACTTTCACCGCCACTAATTAAGGTCGAGGTTGACGGAGGTCTCTTCTTGCCAGAAAGAAATATGGAAGCGGGACGAGTTGGTGTACTACTTAACTCCAATGATTGTGGTGTTTCCACTGCCTCCTCATCGACAACATCATCATCATCATCATCACGCGCAGCAGCTCTTCGGGCTAGGGTCAAAATGTCTGTTTGCTGCATGCCCGCTGGGGCTGCAGTGACCTTTATGATGACTGGGTCGTCGTTGGCAGAGTCTTCATCAGCAGCAGTATCCGCCACTTCTTGTTGAGCCTCATCACACTCCATAACTCTGAGACTTTGGACGAGCTTCCTTTTACGCTTAACTACCTTTGTTGGATCATGGTGTGCCTCACTCTCAGACGGCTGTGGTGCTGGTTCCCAAGTTTGATCCGTATCATCAGAAGGAGGTGTGCTTGAAGAGGATGTAGACACCACCCTTGATCTCTTCCTTGCTAGGGGTGTGGAAGACAATGAAGGATCATCAGGAGGAGTGGCTTCCTCAAATGATACCTCGCCTTGATTGTCGATTTCCTGATGTGCCCCTACTTCGGGAGGAACAACTATTGTGGGCACTTGTGACCCTCCATGCACCTCTGCTTGCGCATCTCCTTGCGCTGCCTCTCCTTCCACATGTACTTGGGCTTGTACTTGCACATGTGATTGTTGTTGCGGCTGTGGTTGTTCAACACTCATCAGATGAGCTACAACAACCTGTGTTGATTGAGGGACATTGCTGCTGCTTTCTTGCGATGAGCCAACATCACTGGTCGATGGTGATTGAAGAACTATACTGGCTGCCTCTGCAGCACTCAAGGGCTTGGACTTAAGTTGGCGTGGTGGTGGTGGTGGCACTGAGCCCAATGGAGCGGGGGTGCTGCTGCCAGCTTGGTCCCCAGCAGATCCCGCTGCTGCTGCTGCAGGCATACTTTTTTTTTTACTCCCAAAAAAAGGGGCGGGCGGCACACCAGTCTCCTTGGTAACTTGCTTCTTCTGCTCCTTACTGGCACCTTTCTTGCTAGAGGAGCTACGGGTTACTTTTTTTGGGGCCATCCTCTTCAGAGCAGGCAGCAGTTGCACGAGTTGCAGAGGGTTCTGTGTCCAGACGTGACGTCGCGTGACGTTATGCTGCACACACCGCTGCAGGACTTCTTCCTGGCACTGGTGGTTCTCTTGAGTCTTCTTGTGCACCTAAAAGCAATGGAAGACAGAGGAACATCAGTTCAGTTATACACCCCAAAAAATCGACAAAACACAGAAAAATGAGCACAATCCCATGCCATCCTTGATGTTTACATTGAAGACACCCCACAGAAAGACTACGGACATGCAAGTATGCAACACTCACTACCCCTGGGCATAAGGGATGAAAAGTAGGCAAAATAAGTGCAGGCCTCAGACACTGCCTCTCCTCAAAATGGCCCCCTTACACCCCAAGCACATGTTGCCTGTACCAGCCAGCACTCAAGATGGCCACCACCACCACCCACATGGCCAGTCCACATCAACAGTACACCCCCAAAAAACAGAAAAACAGCCAGAAATCACCACAATCCAATGCCATCCATGATGTTTACATCACAGAGAGTGAGACCACACCACAGGCACACTCAGTCCATGCACCACCACCACCCCTGGGCAAGCAAAAGGCCACACCAGCAGCCCCCCAAAAATGACAAAAAACAATAAAATAAGCACAATCCCAGCCCATCCATGGCCTCAATTATGTTTAAATTCAAGAAGACACCCCACAGAAAGACTAGGCCCATGCAACACTCACCACCCCTGGGCAAAGGGCCACACCAGCAGGCCCAAAAAAACGACAAAAAACAATAAAATCTGCACAATCCCAGCCCATCCATGGCCTCAATGGTGTTTAAATTCAAGAAGACACCCCTCAGAAACACTAGGCCCATGCAACACTCACTACCCCTGGGCATAAGGGATGAAAAGTAGGCAAAATAAGTGCAGGCCTCAGACACTGCCTCTCCTCAAAATGGCCCCCTTACACCCCAAGCACATGTTGCCTGTACCAGCCAGCACTCAAGATGGCCACCACCACCACCCACATGGCCAGTCCACATCAACAGTACACCCCCAAAAAACAGAAAAACAGCCAGAAATCACCACAATCCAATGCCATCCATGATGTTTACATCAAAGAGAGTGAGACCACACCACAGGCACACTCAGTCCATGCACCACCACCACCCCTGGGCAAGCAAAAGGCCACACCAGCAGCCCCCCAAAAACGACAAAAAACAATAAAATAAGCACAATCCCAGCCCATCCATGGCCTCAATTATGTTTAAATTCAAGAAGACACCCCACAGAAAGACTAGGCCCATGCAACACTCACCACCCCTGGGCAAAGGGCCACACCAGCAGGCCCAAAAAAACGACAAAAAACAATAAAATCTGCACAATCCCAGCCCATCCATGGCCTCAATGGTGTTTAAATTCAAGAAGACACCCCTCAGAAACACTAGGCCCATGCAACACTCACTACCCCTGGGCATAAGGGATGAAAAGTAGGCAAAATAAGTGCAGGCCTCAGACACTGCCTCTCCTCAAAATGGCCCCCTTACACCCCAAGCACATGTTGCCTGTACCAGCCAGCACTCAAGATGGCCACCACCACCACCCACATGGCCAGTCCACATCAACAGTACACCCCCAAAAAACAGAAAAACAGCCAGAAATCACCACAATCCAATGCCATCCATGATGTTTACATCAAAGAGAGTGAGACCACACCACAGGCACACTCAGTCCATGCACCACCACCACCCCTGGGCAAGCAAAAGGCCACACCAGCAGCCCCCCAAAAACGACAAAAAACAATAAAATAAGCACAATCCCAGCCCATCCATGGCCTCAATTATGTTTAAATTCAAGAAGACACCCCACAGAAAGACTAGGCCCATGCAACACTCACCACCCCTGGGCAAAGGGCCACACCAGCAGGCCCAAAAAAACGACAAAAAACAATAAAATCTGCACAATCCCAGCCCATCCATGGCCTCAATGGTGTTTAAATTCAAGAAGACACCCCTCAGAAACACTAGGCCCATGCAACACTCACTACCCCTGGGCATAAGGGATGAAAAGTAGGCAAAATAAGTGCAGGCCTCAGACACTGCCTCTCCTCAAAATGGCCCCCTTACACCCCAAGCACATGTTGCCTGTACCAGCCAGCACTCAAGATGGCCACCACCACCACCCACATGGCCAGTCCACATCAACAGTACACCCCCAAAAAACAGAAAAACAGCCAGAAATCACCACAATCCAATGCCATCCATGATGTTTACATCAAAGAGAGTGAGACCACACCACAGGCACACTCAGTCCATGCACCACCACCACCCCTGGGCAAGCAAAAGGCCACACCAGCAGCCCCCCAAAAACGACAAAAAACAATAAAATAAGCACAATCCCAGCCCATCCATGGCCTCAATTATGTTTAAATTCAAGAAGACACCCCACAGAAAGACTAGGCCCATGCAACACTCACCACCCCTGGGCAAAGGGCCACACCAGCAGGCCCAAAAAAACGACAAAAAACAATAAAATCTGCACAATCCCAGCCCATCCATGGCCTCAATGGTGTTTAAATTCAACAAAACAGTTGTATCATGCACCCATAACCAACCCTGGTCCTACTGGATACTGTGGCTACCCACAATATAATTTATTTAATTTTCTGAAAAAGTTCAAAAATTGTACTTGCAGCAACTGTAATGCCCCAAACAAACTTACTTGTGAAAGTTGATTTCTAATCCAAAAGTGATCCAAAGACAGTCAAAAAGGCCTCAAATCCAAATATCCAGCAGCACCCACAAAAAGTAATCCTTCCAGCTCCAGATCCAAATGAAAGTGACCAGGAGATGGACAAAGCACTGGGAGGAGCCTGCTGGACAGGAACAGGAAGTTGGAGACTGTGGGGCACTTCCTTACTCCCCCCCCCCAAAATGGACTCCTTGCAAAAAAAAAGGCCATGCAAATGTCAACCTGAGGAGTGATTCTGATAAAAATCATAATTTTCTGAAGGTTTATCCTGTTTGCTGGTGATTTTCTTGTGCGAAATTGCAAAATCTCTATTTCGCAAGTGCGAGATTGTTCCTTTCCGCCGCAACTACGTGTTCGCAATTGCGAACTCTCACGAGGTGTGCTGTGCAAGGTGGCAAGCCGCGAGTACGTATTTGCGGGCGACAAACTCCCGCGGGAACAAGCAGCAAGATCTAAAATGGCGCGTCACTCGCAAAGAAAAACAACTCGGCAAACGCTAAAATGACGGAAAGTGAACGCCGTGCACCACGCCGCGCGCCGCAACCAAGCAAAAAATCCGCCGCGAGCGGATTCACGGATTTTCGACAAATTCGCGAGCGTTCGCGGATTGCGAATTTGCCGAAAATCCGAAAAATCCGCGAGCGGAGCGGATTTTACGCCCATGCTTAATCTCCATTGGCTTCCAATTGAGAAGGGAATCAACTTTCTAAAGCCCTGTGCTTTATGTATAAACATATCTCAAATTCAGGTCCCCAATATCTCAGATCTTTGGTGTCGCCTTACAAGATGAACCACTCTCTGTGCTCCTGGTAGACCAATCTTTCCACAGTCCCTGGAGTGAGAAGAACCCAGAGAGGGGGCGAGTCCTTTCCCTACCTAGGTCCCAGTTGTGGAACATTATCTACACTCTGCTTTCTGAAAGCTTTTAAAGACCTGGCTTGTCTGAGTGTGTGCCCAGCGTTAGTCTGGGTCATTCACTATGAAGTTTTTAGCACAGGAAAACCATGTTAGGGTAGCTATGTGCTCTACAAATCTCTAATAATAATAATAATATTAGTTAAAAAATTGATTTATGTAATAAAACAATAATATTCAAATTTTGATAAACAGATTACTCTCTTTCTGAATTATAATTACAACTTTAATGTAAAATCTCATACAAAGGCTATGAAAAGTATGCCATTACAATATTAATGGACTTGCTCAGAAAATGTTTCAATATGAGAGTCAGAAGAACTGAGGAGATAGGCTATCTCAGCATAAATATTGTTGTATTTCTCTGTTTCATACTCAAACATCATTTTTGAACATTTTGCAAAATGTGCACCCTTTCCTGTTAAGTTACAATACAAAAACAATGCCCTTGCAGAACAATGTAAGCACACAGGATATATTATTCAGATATTCTACCATACATACACTTACACAATAATAATTTACTTTTATAAACAAATCTAGAAATGCACATTACAAAAACAATGGTTAAAGTACCATTATAGATAGCTGAATTTCTCAGTGACAAAATTACTGTTTTGAACTGAATAAAAAACCCTAGAAAGTCAGCAGTTACAGTTAGCAGTGCTGACAATCTCTTGCCCCTCCACCATTCATTGCTTATGACCTCACAGCACATTGTTCATGCCATGTTCTATGATATCATTATGACATCACTGATGATATCTCAAATTACATCAGTGATGTATATTTATATACTCCAAATAAGTATTGCCAACGCCACACCACACAACAGTAGGAAAAATGTTGAACCTTTGAGGAATGGTAGTTACTATTCTCAGTAGAACTTGACTATCAGTAGAACAAGTTTAGGGTTTTGAAAAAAATCATCTTTATTACTCCAATCATAAGAAATAGAAAAAACTATAACATTGTATAGACTCCAATTAACTACATGCAAAAAATATAAAATGATGAACAATGATTACCACTACAAATTTCATCAAACACAATAAACTAAATAAATATATATTAATGATAAATAATACATACATTTAATTTAAATACACAGAACCAAAAGAAAATGTAAACAAAATATTAAAATATTGTCAAAAATTATAAATGTCCATCCAAAGTATAAAAATATGCATTGAACTTAAAACTGCATGTAATAAAATGGAAATAAAATAAAAGTAGTAACCAAATAAAGAACAAATATATGAAAAGTCAGTATAAATTATTTAGACACATAATCCACATACATAATAAATAATTGAGACAATTGATATTTAATTAATATAGTTTAAGATTAATAGACAAATATTATTAAACCTTACCAACCCTACTTCCATACAAATACAACACCCCAATAACACAATAATATTTAAAAAACATGATTGAAGAAATTCAAATATAGTATAAGCAAGAACATACTAAAAAATCGAAATTGACACAAATAATAAAACATATATATTGTACATTTTTTAACATGACCAAATATGCAGAAGATTTTCAAAAACATATTTGTATTCATTTAAAAAAAAAAATACATTTTCTAATTAAAAATAACATAATCATTCAAAAAAACACGTTCAACTCAACTCTCATACAGACCCCAAGCCAACAGAAAAAAATGTTTAGAAAGATGTATTTATTGGAATTGTAAATTTTATTCATTTAGCACTTACTACCACTGATGAGGTGTTGAAATGCTTTGCAGTGATTAGCATGCTACTCCGGATCCCAAGGTTAGAGGTAAAGAGGAAATAGACAGGTTGTTTCCTTTTCCTAGTAGGATTAGCTGTGTTAGGTTGTTAAGCTTGTGCTTTTGAAATCTCATGCATTAACTTTAGTGTTGATATACAGATAGATTAATTAAAGTTGATTATTAAATGGGCAAAGAAAGAAATTATTGGGAGTGGTGGAGGAAGAGTCTGTAAACCATGTTTGGAAGTCCATGGTAGACAGAAACGTTTGTGATGTATCAGAGAAAGAAGGTGAAGGTAGAGGTGAAGGTTGTTTTATTTATTAAAACATTGGAATGTGGAGACCTCCATTGCAGACAATGGAGTGCTCCCTGCTTCTACGGGCCGGTAAGGGCCTGCAGAGAAACCTTCCAATGTTGTTTAAACAAAGGCCTCCCAGAGCCCTAGGGGATTTCAATCCCCTCGGGCTCCGAGAGGCCTTTGTTTAATTTGTTAGAACATTCTGCCCTGTAGTGGCAGAATGTTCATATAGTCCGTCATAGGTGGGCTATACCGCCTATTAAAGTCCCGCTCCCTTGTTAAAGGCCCTTGCCATGCTGGAGCGGGTCTTTAATAACTGGTATAGCCTGCTACGGTGGGCTATAAGGCTATAATAAAAAAGCAATATATGTATATCTACATAGACATACACACACACATAGCTACATATAAAAACATATATATGTACATATATATATATATAGAAAAACATACACTTTATAGTTAGTCATATCTTTATACAAGGTATGAACCTATAAAAAACAACATGTCTAGGTGTGTGGATGATTAGGATGTATAAGGTTTTCAGTAGCTTAGCACCATGCTAATGCTGCAGAAAGGAACCTATCAGTGAGCATAGAAAGCCACCTCACTAACTGATGGAGACAACTACCCAATGGTGGGTGTGTCAATTGTTACTATGCCAAGGGACACTGGAGAGACCCCCTCCTGGGTACTTAGTATTACCCACTGGTTGTCCTGTCATTATGATATATACATTTAAATAAATATTATATTACACTAAAATACTAACCAATAAAAAAATCATAAAATTAATACATTAAAAGCACACACAAAATAGGCATTTAATATTAATTAATATACATAATATTAATCTAATTAATCAGTTAATACTGTAAAGAGTCATTAAGAAATTGTTAACTATTATAATATATATATATGGTAATACGCATTTCTACAAAGCCAGCAATACCCCAATATATCACAAAATATGAAATAAAAAATGATTCATAAAAAACATGACCAAGCAAAAACATAACTATACTAAAAGTAATTGCAAATATCTAACAATAAAATATAATAACTTATAACAATCAAACTAATAAAACATTAAGAAACAATATTAAATTTTATACAATATTAAAACTTCTTTATTAATAATACAATTTTTAAAAACAATAGTCTTATCTAACCAAAAAAATAAACAAAATGTTGTTGCAAATAACCAACAATAGAATAATCAGAATTTGTAACACTCAAACAAATGTCTACAACAGCAACAAACAATATGATATTTTATGGCCATGGATTGCGAGTGAGGTGTATGTAGGAAGTGTTTTTGTTGCAGTGTTTTATTGCCATCGATTGAGAGTGCGGTGTATGTGGGAAGTGTTTTGTTGTAGTGTTTTATGGCCATGGAATGTGAGTGTGGTGTATGTGGGAAGTGTTTTGTAATGTTATTTTATCGCATGGATTGTGAGTGTGGTGTATGTGGGAAGTGTTTTGCTATGTTGTTTTATGGCCATGGATTGTGAGTGAGGTGTTTGTGGGAAGTGTTTTTGTAGTGTTTTATGGCCATGGATTGTGAGTGCAGTGAATGTGGGCAGTGTTTTGTTGTAGTGGTTTATGGCCATGGATTGTGAGTGTGGTGTATGTGGGCAGTGCTTTTTTGTAGTGTTTTATGGCCATGGATTGTGAGCGAGGTGTATGAAGGAAGTGTTTTTGTGGTAGTGTTTTATAGCCATCGATTGTGAGTGTGGTGTATGTGGGAAGTGTTTCGTTGTATTGTTTTATGGCCATGGATTGTGAGTGCAGGGTATATAGGAAGTGTTTTGTTATGTGGTTTTATGGCCATGGAGTGGTGTATGTGTGAAGTGTTTTGTTGTTGGGTTTTATGGTCATGAATTGTGAGTGAGGTGTATGTAGGAAGTGTTTTTGTTGTAGTGTTTTATAGCCATCAATTGTGAGTGTGGTGTATGTGGGAAGTGTTTTGTTGTAGCGTTTTATGGCCATGGATTGTGAGTGTGGTGTAGGTGGGAAGTGTTTTGCTATGTTGTTTTATGACCATGGATTGTGAGTGAGGTGTTTGTGGAAAGTGTTTTTTTAGTGTTTTATGGTCATAGATTGTGAGTGCAGTGAATGTGGGCAGTGTTTTGTTGTAGTGTTTTATGGCAATGGATTGTGAGCGAGGTATGTAGGAAGTGTTTTTGTGGTAGTGTTTTATAGCCATCGATTGTAAGTGTGGTGTATGTGGGAAGTGTTTTGTTCAGGTGTTTTTTATGGCCATGGATTGTGAGTATGGGGTATATGGGCATTGTTTTGTTATGTGGTTTTATGGCCATGGATTGCGAGTGTGGTGTATGTAGGAAGTGTTTTGTTGTAGTGTTTTATGGCCATGGATTGTGTGTGTGGTGTACATGGGAAGTGTTTTGTTTTAGTGTGTTATGGCCATGGATTGTGAGTGTGGTATATGGTAGAAGTGTTTTGTTGTAGTGTTTTATGGCCATGGATTGTCAGTGTTGTGTAAGTGGGAAGTGTCTTGCCATTGTGTTTTATAGCCATGGGTTGTAAGTGCGGTGTATGTGGGAAGTGTTTGTGTCTGTGCGTGACAGCAGGGTGGTGCTCTTATCCTATCAGATGTCTCTGCACTTACACGCACGCACAGCAGAGTGAAGAGGGGTGGGAGACTCAGTGCTTACACTGTACATTACCCTTGTGTCTGGTTCTAAGGATGTGGATTGGGAGTGTAGTGTTTGTGGGAAGTGTCTTGCTGTAGTGTTTTTATGGTGCACAACAGGAATATCGACTGAGAAATATCGTCTGACATAAATATCCCCGCAGAAATATCGATTTCAAGAAATATCGATAACAAAAATATAGTTTGACCAGAATATCGACTGACAGGTAAGTAATATCGAGAACAATAATATAGTTGTAATAAATATCGTTTACAAAAATATAGTTTACAAAAATATCGATTTTTTAATAATGTTATGTATTTTAGTGTTTTAATGAGAATTGTTTGTCATTTTAATATATGTTGTAGAATTGTAGTAGTTATTAATGTATATTATGTTGAATTTTGTGTTATTAATTCCGTAGCGGGTTATGGGTTTATAGGGGAATAGGGTGGGAAGTAATTTAAATATATAAAATTAATTGATTAATTAATGTGTTAATTTATTAATAATTGTTTAATAATTATTTGCTAATTAATTTCAATTAGTCAATTATTAATTAATTATGTTAAATAATTAATTATGTTAATTGTTTAATTAATTTTAGGTGTGTGTAGTGGAGTTTATATGTGTAAATGATGTGAAGTAATTAAATTGTTATTGATTAATTATTAAATGCTTTATAAATTAATTACCATTAATTAATTAGTAATTATTAATTGTAAATGTGTAATTCATTTTAGGTTTGTGTTGTGGTGATTATAAGTGTATATGGTGTGAAATACGTCAATTAAATAATTAATTACTCATTTTTAAAAAAACTTTAATTTTCATTAATTAGTAAATATTAAATGTAATTGTGTAATTAATTTTAGGTGTGTGGTGGATATTATAGTATTAAATAATGTGTAAATATATATATTTTTTATTATCTTTGTTAATAATAATATGTTTAAATGTATATATTAATTATGTTTATATTGGAAATTAAATTTAATAAAAAATGTGATAGTTTTTTTTTATTGTTTTGGGTTCCAGCGCTTTCCCTACTGTTGTACCCTGTGGAGTGGGAATAGTAATTTTCACCCCTACGCTATCCAACGCTTTCGCTACTGTTGCACTCTCTGGAGTGGGAATAGTATTTTTACCCCTACGCTATCCAACGCTTTCCCTACTGTTGCACCCTTTCGAGTGGGAATAGTAATTTTTACCCCTACGCTATCAATGCTTTCCCTACTGTTGCATCCTCTGGAGTGGGAATAGTAATTTTTACTCCTACGCTATCCAACGCTTTCCCTACTGTTGCACCCTCTGGAGTGGGAATAGTAATTTTTACCCCTACGCTATCTAGCGCTTTCCCTACTGTTGCATCCTTTGGAGTGGGAATAGTAATTTTTACCTCTACACTATCCAACGCTTTCCCTACTGTTGCACTCACTGGAGTTGGAATAGTAATTTTTACCTCTACGCTATCCAACGCTTTCCCTACTGTTGCACACTCTGGAGTGGGAATAGTATTTTTTACCCCTACGCTATCCAACGCTTTCCCTACTGTTGCACCCTTTGGAGTGGGAATAGTAATGTTTACCCCTACGCTATCCAATGCTTTCCCTACTGTTGCACCCTCTGGAGTGGGAATAGTAATTTTTACCCCTACGCTATCCAACGCTTTCCCTACTGTTGCACCCTCTGGAGTGGGAATAGTAATTTTTACCCCTACGCTATCCAGCGCTTTCCCTACTGTTGCACCCTTTGGAGTGGGAATAGTAATTTTTACCCCTACACTATCCAACGCTTTCCCTACTCTTGCACTCACTGGAGTTGGAATAGTAATTTTTACCCCTACGCTATCCAACGCTTTCCCTACTGTTGCACACTGTGGAGTGGGAATAGTAATTTTTACCCCTATGCTATCCAACGCTTTCCCTACTGTTGCACCCTCTGGTGTGGGAATAGTAATTTTTACCCCTACGCTATCCAGCGCTTTCCCTACTGTTGCACCCTTTGAAGTGGGAATAGTAATTTTTACCCCTACCCTATCCAACGCTTTCCCTACTGTTGCACTCACTGGAGTCGGAATAGTAATTTTTACCCCTACGCTATCCATCGCTTTCCCTACTGTTGCACCCTTTGGAGTGGGATAGTAATTTTTACCCCTACCCTATCCAACGCTTTCCCTACTGTTGCACTCACTGGAGTCGGAATAGTAATTTTTACCCCTACGCTATCCAACGCTTTCCCTACTGTTGCACCCTTTGGAGTGGGAGAGTAATTTTTACCCCTACGCTATCCAACGCTTTCCCTACTGTTTCACCCTCTGGAGTGGGAATATTAATTTTTACCCCTACGCTATCAATGCTTTCCCTACTGTTGCATCCTCTGGAGTGGGAATAGGAATTTTTACCCCTACGCTATCCAGCGCTTTCCCTACTGTTGCACCCTTTGGAGTGGAAATAGAAATTTTTACCCCAACGCTATCCAACGCTTTCCCTACTGTTGCACCCTCTGGAGTGGGAATAGTAATTTTTACCCCTACGCTATCCAGCCGCTTCCCTACTGTTGCATCCTTTGAAGTGGGAATAGTAATTTTTACTCCTACGCTATCCAACGCTTTCCCTACTGTTGCACCCTCTGGAGTGGGAATAGTAATTTTTACCCCTACGCTATCCAGCGCTTTCCCTACTGTTGCATCCTTTGGAGTGGGAATAGTCATTTTTACCTCTACACTATCCAACGCTTTCCCTACTGTTGCACTCACTGGAGTTGGAATAGTAATTTTTACCTCTACGCTATCCAACGCTTTCCCTACTGTTGCACACTCTGGAGTGGGAATAGTATTTTTTACCCCTACACTATCCAACGCTTTCCCTACTGTTGCACCCTTTGGAGTGGGAATAGTAATTTTTACCCCTACGCTATCCAATGCTTTCCCTACTGTTGCACCCTCTGGAGTGGGAATAGTAATTTTTACCCCAACGATATCCAACGCTTTCCCTACTGTTGCACCCTCTGGAGTGGGAATAGTAATTTTTACCCCTACGCTATCCAGCGCTTTCCCTACTGTTGCACCCTTTGGAGTGGGAATAGTAATTTTTACCCCTACACTATCCAACGCTTTCCCTACTCTTGCACTCACTGGAGTTGGAATAGTAATTTTTACCCCTACGCTATCCAACGCTTTCCCTACTGTTGCACACTGTGGAGTGGGAATAGTAATTTTTACCCCTACGCTATCCAACGCTTTCCCTACTGTTACACCCTCTGGTGTGGGAATAGTAATTTTTACCCCTACGCTATCCAGCGCTTTCCCTACTGTTGCACCCTTTGGAGTGGAAATAGAAATTTTTACCCCAACGCTATCCAACGCTTTCCCTACTGTTGCACCCTCTGGAGTGGGAATAGTAATTTTTACCCCTACGCTATCCAGCCGCTTCCCTACTGTTGCATCCTTTGAAGTGGGAATAGTAATTTTTACTCCTACGCTATCCAACGCTTTCCCTACTGTTGCACCCTCTGGAGTGGGAATAGTAATTTTTACCCCTACGCTATCTAGCGCTTTACCTACTGTTGCATCCTTTGGAGTGGGAATAGTAATTTTTACCTCTACACTATCCAACGCTTTCCCTACTGTTGCACTCACTGGAGTTGGAATAGTAATTTTTACCTCTACGCTATCCAACGCTTTCCCTACTGTTGCACACTCTGGAGTGGGAATAGTATTTTTTACCCCTACGCTATCCAACGCTTTCCCTACTGTTGCACCCTTTGGAGTGGGAATAGTAATTTTTACCCCTACGCTATCCAATGCTTTCCCTACTGTTGCACCCTCTGGAGTGGGAATAGTAATTTTTACCCCTACGCTATCCAGCGCTTTCCCTACTGTTGCACCCTTTGGAGTGGGAATAGTAATTTTTACCCCTACACTATCCAACGCTTTCCCTACTCTTGCACTCACTGGAGTTGGAATAGTAATTTTTACCCCTACGCTATCCAACGCTTTCCCTACTGTTGCACACTGTGGAGTGGGAATAGTAATTTTTACCCCTATGCTATCCAACGCTTTCCCTACTGTTGCACCCTCTGGTGTGGGAATAGTAATTTTTACCCCTACGCTATCCAGCGCTTTCCCTACTGTTGCACCCTTTGAAGTGGGAATAGTAATTTTTACCCCTACCCTATCCAACGCTTTCCCTACTGTTGCACTCACTGGAGTTGGAATAGTAATTTTTACCCCTACGCTATCCATCGCTTTCCCTACTGTTGCACCCTTTGGAGTGGGATAGTAATTTTTACCCCTACCCTATCCAACGCTTTCCCTACTGTTGCACTCACTGGAGTCGGAATAGTAATTTTTACCCCTACGCTATCCAACGCTTTCCCTACTGTTGCACCCTTTGGAGTGGGAGAGTAATTTTTACCCCTACGCTATCCAACGCTTTCCCTACTGTTTCACCCTCTGGAGTGGGAATATTAATTTTTACCCCTACGCTATCAATGCTTTCCCTACTGTTGCATCCTCTGGAGTGGGAATAGGAATTTTTACTCCTACGCTATCCAACGCTTTCCCTACTGTTGCACCCTCTGGAGTGGGAATAGTAATTTTTACCCCTACGCTATCCAGCGCTTTCCCTACTGTTGCATCCTTTGGAGTGGGAATAGTCATTTTTACCTCTACACTATCCAACGCTTTCCCTACTGTTGCACTCACTGGAGTTGGAATAGTAATTTTTACCTCTACGCTATCCAACGCTTTCCCTACTGTTGCACACTCTGGAGTGGGAATAGTATTTTTTACCCCTACACTATCCAACGCTTTCCCTACTGTTGCACCCTTTGGAGTGGGAATAGTAATTTTTACCCCTACGCTATCCAATGCTTTCCCTACTGTTGCACCCTCTGGAGTGGGAATAGTAATTTTTACCCCAACGATATCCAACGCTTTCCCTACTGTTGCACCCTCTGGAGTGGGAATAGTAATTTTTACCCCTACGCTATCCAGCGCTTTCCCTACTGTTGCACCCTTTGGAGTGGGAATAGTAATTTTTACCCCTACACTATCCAACGCTTTCCCTACTCTTGCACTCACTGGAGTTGGAATAGTAATTTTTACCCCTACGCTATCCAACGCTTTCCCTACTGTTGCACACTGTGGAGTGGGAATAGTAATTTTTACCCCTACGCTATCCAACGCTTTCCCTACTGTTGCACCCTCTGGTGTGGGAATAGTAATTTTTACCCCTACGCTATCCAGCGCTTTCCCTACTGTTGCACCCTTTGGAGTGGAAATAGAAATTTTTACCCCAACGCTATCCAACGCTTTCCCTACTGTTGCACCCTCTGGAGTGGGAATAGTAATTTTTACCCCTACGCTATCCAGCCGCTTCCCTACTGTTGCATCCTTGGAAGTGGGAATAGTAATTTTTACCCCTACGCTATCCAACGCTTTCCCTACTGTTGCACTCACTGGAATCGGAATAGTAATTTTTACCCCTACGCTATCCAACGCTTTCCCTACTGATGCACCCTTTGGAGTGGGATAGTAATTTTTACCCCTACGCTATCCAACGCTTTCCCTACTGTTTCACCCTCTGGAGAGGGAATATTAATTTTTACCCCTATGCTATCCAGCGCTTTCCCTACTGTTGCACCCTCTGGAGTGGGAATAGTAATTTTTACCCCTACACTATCCAGCGCTTTCCCTACTGTTGCACCCTTTGGAGTGGGAATAGTAATTTTTACCCCTTCGCTATCAAATGTTTTAACTACTAATGTTTTAATTTTGTTATTAAATGTATGTATTATTATTTTTAAATACTTTAATGTGTTAATTAAATATAGAACATTTTATTTTATTCAAAATGTTTTATATATGTTTTTATTTTATTTTTATATAATTATTAAAGTTTATAAATTAAATAAAGATAATAATAAAATGTATTTAAGAAAATATATTTATATGTACACATGTATTAAGTTTATAATGATTAAATTAAGTTTATTTGTCATAAATAGTTAAAATATACATGTAATATAATTTATTTTGTTAATAATATTAATAATATTTAATTATTTAATTTAAGTTATAATATTTTTTACAGTCGATATTTTTTACATCTATATTTTTTACATCTATATTTTTGAGTTGATATTATTGTACTTACCTGTTTAAGTACAGGGAGTCGATATTTTTGTAATCGATATTTTTACATCTATATTATTGTAACCTATATTTTTGTAATCGATATTTAAACATGGAACCTGTTTTTATGGCCATGGATTGTCAGTGTTGTGTAAGTGGGAAGTGTTTTGTTGTAGTGTTTTATGGCCATGGATTGTGAGTGTGGTGTATGGTAGAAGTGTTTTGTTGTAGTGTTTTATGGGCATGGATTGTGAGTGCGGTGTACGTGGGAAGAGTTTTGTTGTAGTGTTTTATGGCCACGGATTGTCAGAGTAGTGTAAGTCGGAAGTGTCTTGCTGTGGTGCTTTATAGCCATGGATTGTGAGTGTGGTGTATGTGGGAAGAGTTTTGTTGTAGTGTTTTATGGCCATGGATTGTGAGTGTGGTGTATGGTGGAAGTGTTTTGTTTTAGTGTTTTATGGCCATGGATTGTGAGTGTGGTGTAGGTGGGAAGTGTTTTGTTGTAGTGTTTTATGCCCATGGATTGTGAGTGTGCTGTATGGTAGAAGTGTTT
The DNA here is from genome assembly GCF_964261635.1 of Lissotriton helveticus. Taxonomy (NCBI): domain Eukaryota; kingdom Metazoa; phylum Chordata; class Amphibia; order Caudata; family Salamandridae; genus Lissotriton; species Lissotriton helveticus. Next base: position 1,199,256,197 of record NC_136071.1, on the reverse strand, counting down.
TTATTGAAGTGTTTTGTGGCCGTGAATTGTGAGTGTAGTGTATGTGGGAAGTGTCTTGCTGTAGGCTGTTTATGGCCATAGATTGACAGTGTTGTGTAAGTGGGTAGGGTCTTGCTGTGGTGTTTTATAGCCATGGATTGTGAGTGTGGTGTATGTGGGAAGTGTTTTTGTTGAAGTGTTTTGTGGACGTGGATTGTGAGTGTGGTGTGTGTGGGAAGTGTCTTGCTGTAGTGTGTTTATGGCCATAGATTGTCAGTGTTTTGTAAGTGGGAAGTGTCTTGCTGTGGTGTTTTATAGCCATGGATTGTGAGTGTGGTGTATGTGGGAAATGTTTTTGTTTAAGTGTTTTGTGGCCGTGGTTTGTGAGTGTATTGTATGTGGGAAGACTCTAGATGTAGTGTTTTATGGCCACGGATTGTCAGTGTAGTGTAAGTGGGAAGTGTCTTGCTGTGGTTTCTTATAGCCATGGATTGTAAGTGTGGTGTATGTGGGCAGTGTTTGTGTCTGTGCGTGACAGCAGGGTGTTTCTCTTATCCTATCAGATGTCTCTGCACTTACACAGACGCACAGCAGAGCGAAGGGGGGCGGGAGACTCAATGCTTACACTGTACATTACCTTTGTGTCTGGTTCTAAGGGTGTGGATTGAGAGTGTTTTGTGTGTGGGAAGTGTTTTGCTGCTCTGCGTGATGGCCAAAGTTTTGCTCTTTTCTTTTTATCTGTCATTGCACTTGTGCAGTAGTAGTAGAGTGAAGCGTGGTGAGGGACACGGAGCTTACACTATAGTTTACCTTTCTGTTTTCTGCTAAGGTTGTATTTTGGGGGTGTAGTGTGTGTGAGAAGTGTTCTATTGTGTGTGATAGCCAGAGCGAGGCTCTTATTGTGTCTTCTGTTTCTGCACTTACATGAGTAGTAGAATGAATGGGGGTTTGGGACGCAACACTTGCACTGTATGTTACATGTGTGTCTGGTTCTAAGGGTGTGGAATGAGAGTGTGGTGTGTGCAGTGTTTTGTTGTCGTGTGTGACTGCCGGAATGGTGCTCTTACCTCCTTGTCTATTGCTGTACTTACATATGTATGAGAGTGGGGAGAAGTGAATGGCACGCCTCTTACACTACATTCCACCTTTGTGTCTGGTTGTGAGGGTGTGGAATGAGAGCCTAATGTATGTGGGAAGTGTTTTTGCGTCATGCATAGGGCAGTTGGCTGTTCTTCCTGTGTCCATGTGATTGTGTGGCCGCGCTGATACCTGGAGTAGAATGAAGTGTGTGAGCATGTGTGTACATATGTGAGCATGTGTGAGCATGTGGTGAGCATGTGTGAACATGTGTGAGCATGTGTGAGCAGGTGGTGAGCATGTGTGAACATGTGTGAGCATGTGGTGAGAATGTGTGAACATGTGTGAGCATGTGTGAGCATGTGGTGAGCATGTGTGAACATGTTTGAGCATGTGTGAACATTTGTGAGCATGTGTGAGAATGTGTGAACATGTGGTGAGCATGTGTGAACATGTGTGAGCATGTGTGAACATGTCTGAAAATGTTTGAGCATGTGTGCACATGAATGAGCATGTGTGAGCATGTGGTGAGCATGTATGAACACGTGTGAACATGTGTGAGCATTGGTGAGCATATGTAAACATGTGTGAGCATGTGTGAACATGTGTGAGCATGTGTGAGCATGTGTGAACATGTGGTGAGCATGTGTGAACATGTGTGAGCATGTGTGAACATGTGTGAACATGTTTGGGCATGTGTGACCCTGTGTGCACATGTGTGAGCATATGTGAGCATGTGGTGAGCATGGGTGAACACGTGTGAGCACGTGTGAGCATGTGTGAGCATGTGGTGAGCATGTGTGAACATGTGTGAGCATTTGTGAACATGTGTGAGCATGTGTGAGCATGTGTGAGCATGTGGTGAGAATGTGTGAACATGTGTGAGCATGTGTGAGCATGTGGTGAGCATGTGTGCACATGTGTGAGCATGTGTGAACATGTGGTGAGCATGTGTGAGCATTTGTTAACATGTGTGAGCATGTATGAACATGTGTAAGCATGTGTGAGCATGTCGTGAGCATGTGTGAGCATGTGCTGACCATGTGTGAGTATGTGGTGAGCATGTCGTGAGCATGTGTGAGCATGTGCTGACCATGTGTGAGTATGTGGTGAGCATGTCGTGAGCATGTGTGAGCATGTGCTGACCATGTGTGAGTATGTGGTGAGCATGTGTGAACATGTGTGAGCATGTGTGATTATGAGGGATGAGGGTATCTACCATCGTCACGAGATTAACACGAGATTAAGAACTCTGACAGATATCCTTTCCATGAGACAGAATTTGAGACAGAATGACTGACAGAGATAGATAGATAGATAGATAGATAGATAGATAGATAGATAGATAGATAGATAGATAGATAGATAGATAGATAGATAGATAGATAGATAGATAGATAGGTAGGTAGGTAGGTAGGTAGGTAGGTAGGTAGGTAGGTAGGTAGGTAGGTAGGTAGGTCGGCCACCTTTGCCACAGTAAGTGTTGGCATTAAAAGTTGCTGGATGCCTCCTGCTCAGACAGGGCAGGCTGCCCCCGCCTCCCCCCGCTGCAGCCTGTGCTGGCAGGCAGGGCTGGGGCTGCAGACAATGCCCCCAGGATGCTCCAGGCCACCTGACTGCCTGCTGTTGTGTGACTCCGGGGCGGGGGGGGGTCGGGGAGGGGCTCGGGGCCGCCAGTGAGCTCACTGCCAGCAGCTCGTCTTTCCTGGGGCTGGAGCAGCCGCTGCCAATGAGAGGGGCGGGGAGGGGCCGCCCGGCTATAATGGCCCTGAAAGTGAGGCGAGGGGCGCACACGACAGGACCAGCCGAGCTGAGAGCAGCTCCTGCACAGAGGAGGACGCAGCGGCCTGCACCTGAACCTGCACTGCTCAGACCTGCACAGCTCAGACCTGCACAGCTCAGACCTGCACAGCTCAGACCTGCAGAGCTGAGACCTGTGCTAAGGGGTCACCTGCACCCGGAGCCGAGCCATAGCCCCCCACTGCACCTGCAGAACTGAGAAGAGCCCCTACACAGGGGACGCACCTGCACAGCTCAGACCTGCACAGCTCAGACCTGCACAGCTCAGACCTGCACTGCCCCCGGGACGAGAACTGCAGAACTGCGACCTGTGCTAAGGGGTCACCTGCACCCGGAGCCGACCCATAGCCCCACCACTGCACCTGCAGAACTGAGAAGAGCTCCTGCACAGGGGACGCACCTGCACAGCTCAGACCTGCACAGCTCAGACCTGCACAGCTCAGACCTGCACAGCTGAGACCTGTGCTAAGGGGTCACCTGCACCCGGAGCCGAGCCATAGCCCCCCACTGCACCTGCAGAACTGAGAAGAGCTCCTGCACAGGGCACGCACCTGCACAGCTCAGACCTGCACAGCTCAGACCTGCACAGCTCAGACCTGCAGAGCTGAGACCTGTGCTAAGGGGTCACCTGCACCCGGAGCCGAGCCATAGCCCCCCCACTGCACCTGCAGAACTGAGAAGAGCTCCTGCACAGGGGACGCACCTGCACAGCTCACACCTGCACTGCCCCCGGGACGAGAACTGCAGAACTGCGACCTGTGCTAAGGGGTCACCTGCACCCGGAACCGAGCCATAGCCCCCCACTGCACCTGCAGAACTAGAAGAGCCCCTGCGCAGGGGACGCACCTGCACAGCTCAGACCTGCACAGCTCGGACCTGCACTGCGCCCCGGCCGAGAGCAGCTGCCGACCGGCCACTTCTGTACCCCCAAAAACTGAGGGTAGCGGCTCCACAGAGGACGGGACCCACCTGCACAGCTCCCTGCAGCCGCCTGCACAGCCGAGCAGTTCACCTGCACCCAGGAGCCGGTGGGCACCTGCCCAGCTGAGACCCCCATTGCGCCCTGGTGCCCGGCTGGCACACACCTGCAGACTCCGGGACCTGCCCAGCTGAGACCCCCGCTGCGCCCCGGTGCCCGGCTGGCACACACCTGCAGTTTACCTGCAGACTCCGGGACCTGCCCAGCTGAGACCCCCGCTGCGCCCCCCTGTACCACAGCAAGAGCCCGGAGCTCGCAGGGAGACCGGACCCCCTCAGCGCCCCGGCACCGGCCCCCCGGGCCCCCCGCAGCCATGATGTCCATGAACAGCAAGCAGGCCTTCAGCATGCACCCCATGCTGCACGAGCCCAAGTACACCCACCTGCACTCCAGCTCCGAGGCCATCCGCAGGGCCTGCCTGCAAGCCCCCCAGGTAAGAGTGCCCCCCCCCCCACACTCAATGGACTCCGTCCGCAGCCCCCTCCCCAGGTGACAGCGTCCCTCCCTCGGTGTGTCCGTCAGTAGGTGCCCCCTCCCTGGCCTCCGTGCGCAGGGCCTGCCTGCAAGCCCCCCAGGTAAGAGTCTGACACCCCCCGGACTTCTTCTGGAGCCCCCTCCCCAGGTGACAGCATCCCTCCCCCAATAGGTGCCCCCTCCCTGGCCTCCGTGCGCAGGGCCTGCCTGCAAGCCCCCCAGGTAAGAGTCTGACACCCCCCGGACTTCTTCTGGAGCCCCCTCCCCAGGTGACAGCATCCCTCCCCCAATAGGTGCCCCCTCCCTTGCGTCCGTGCGCAGGGCCTGCCTGCAAGCCCCCCACCAACCCACCTGCCCCGGGTACCCTGCGCTCAAGGGGCGCCTACTTTTTTCTCCAGGTCGAACCAGGAGCTTGTTCTAAGATGAGAGCCCCAAGTGCAGAGTGTGCCCCCCCCCCCCCTCTTTTGAAAGGTAGGGCCCCCTCCTCAGGATAGGGCTACCCCACAGGTGATGTCCAGAAGGTGTGTGTGATCCACAGGCTGGGTGCCTTGTCTAGTGTGGGAGGGCACCTTCTCACCCTGGGTGCCCCCTCCAGGGTGGGTGGGTGGTTGACCTCCTCAGGACGGGTGTATTCCACAGCCTCAGTGCCCCCTCCAGGGTGGGGGTCCTACTTCAGGGTGGGGGTCCTTCTTCAGGGTGGGTGTCAGTTCTCCAGGGTGGGGGTCCTTCTTCAGGGCGGGGGTCCTTCTTCAGGGTGGGTGTCAGTTCTCCAGGGTGGGGGTCCTTCTTCAGGGTGGGTGTCAGTTCTCCAGGGTGGGGGTCCTTCTCCAGGGTGGGGGTCCTTCTCCAGGGTGGGTGTCAGTTCTCCAGGGTGGGGGTCCTTCTCCAGGGTGGGGGTCCTTCTCCAGGGTGGGTGTCAGTTCTCCAGGGTGGGTGCCCCCTCCAGGGTGGGTGTCAGTTCTCCAGGGTGGGTGTCAGTTCTCCACGGGTTCGGTGCCCCCTCCGGGATAGATGCCCTCCGCAGGTTCTGTGCCCTCGGAGCCTCGGGGCACGGCCTCCCGGTGCCCAAGGCTTGCTTCCTCCGTGACAGCCCTTCTCGGGAGATGGACGAGGTTTGGGGTTGGGGGGCTCCCCCTTCCGATTCTCCTTACCCCCCCCCCCCCTTCCCCATCAGGCACTGGAATGTAATGTTTGGATGCGCGCGCCATGCGCAGGGACGCACGAGACGGACTTCAGGGAAGAGTTTTAGGACACATCACCCTGCAAACCTTAGTGCCTACTCCCGCCCCCCCCCCCCCCCCCCACTGATTCCCCCAGGCCCCCAGATCGTGTCACAATACATTCTTGAACTTCAACAGCATTTTAAAAATGTCTTTCATTAAATTGTATGTGTGTGTGTGTGTTTTTGCGTATGTGATGTACGTGGGCATTCTGCGTGTTGTGAGGGTGTTACCTTTTATTGTATATGTGTGAAAGGCGCGTGTATATGATGTGCGTGTGATACTGTGGGCACTTGTAATTCGCGCTGTCGATGTATTTGGGGTTTGAAACTTTGAAAGGTGTGTCTGTTTTGTTTATTGTGCGCGAGGCTTGTAAACATTGTCTCTGTCGGTTTGTGTATTCGTTCGTTGTGGGGTTTGTTTGTGGCTTCCTAGTGCTGTGTTTGTGTTTCTTTTGTGTGTGAGATTCGTCTGTATGATTTTTTTGTGGGTGTGTTGGTTTGCGTATTTGCTTTCTGTAGCTTTATATATTTGGTTTTACGTGCGCTATGTATGTACTTTTCTCGGGGTGTGTCTGCGTGTGAGATTTTTTTTTGAGGTCCGTATTTAACGCGGGTATTATTCATTCTGTTGGTATTTCCCTGAAACTGGACATTTTTTCCGCCTCCAGCTGTGTTTTGGAAGCATAAAGGTGCCACCCTCGCCCCCAAAGCAACACGGGAGGGCCTGGTGTGCCTGGCACGCCCCGCCTCGATGTCGGAAACACTGGCCCTGCTGGCGGCATTGGCATGAAATGTTATCTGCCTTTAATGTCCGCAGCTGGGGGCAGTGTGGGTCCAAACGAGAGAGGCGTTAATGCCCAGTCCTGGGGGAAGCCGTAGCATGGCCTCTCCAGCTGTGTTTATTAATGCCAGGGGCAGGGGGCAGTCAATGGTGGGATTTGCTGTGAACTCTGTTAATGACTGTTGAATGCAGGGTATGTGGGCGGGGGGGCGGCGGTGAGGTACATTAATGCCCAGTGCGAAGGGCAGCGGCGGGGCCTGGATGTCACGTTGTTGTAAGGTGCATTCACGTCCAATGCCGAGGAAAGGGTGCCACCTGCGGGTCTAACTGTGAAGATTCTTAATGCCCGGCTCCAGGGGCAGTCGTAACACCAGCTGTGTTCAGCTGGAACTAGATTCATGCCGGATCGTGAGGTCAGTAGTGGCTGGTGAGGTGTATTACTGCCCAGAGCCGAGTGCAGAATCAGGTGGTGTGTTGCTTGTTGTTGTGAAGTGCATTAATTCACTTCACAACAAGCCAGATACCGCCTGATACTGCACTTAGCACTGGGCATTAATGCTCTCACAACAAGCCACACACTTCCGGATACTGCACTCAGCACTGGGCATCAATGAATCCCACAACAAGCCACACACTTCCTGATACTGCACTCAGCACTGGGCATTAATGCTCCTCTCACCAAGCCACACACTTCCTGGTATTGAACACTGGGCATTAATGCATCTCACAACTATCCACACACTTCGGGATATTGCACTCTGCACTGGGCATTAATGCCCTCACAACAAGCCACACACTTCCTGGTACTGAACACTGGGCATTAATGCACCTCACAACAAGCCACACACTTCCGGATACTGAACACTGGGCATTAATGCCCTCATAACAAGCCACACACTTCCGGATACTGAACACTGGGCATTAATGCCCTCACAACAAGCCACACACTTCCGGATACTGAACACTGGGCATTAATGCCCTCACACCAAGCCACACACTTCCTGGTACTGAACACTGGGCATTAATGCAATACACAACAAGCCACACACCACCTGATACTGCACTAAGCAATGGGCATTAATGCATAGTGCTCAGTTCAGTGTTAGGTGTTGTGTGGCGTGTTGTGAAGGGCATTAATGCCCAGTGCTTAGTGCAGTATCAGATGGTGTATGGCTTATTGTGAAGTGCATTAACGCGCAGTGCTCAGTTTAGTGTCAGGGGCTGTGTGGCTTGTTGTGAGGGCATTAATGCCCAGTGCTGAGTTCAGTATCAGGAAGTGTGTGGCTCGTTGTGAGGGCATTAATGACCAGTGCTGAGTTCAGTATCAGGAAGTGTGTGGCTTGTTGTGAGGGCATTAATGACCAGTGCTGAGTGCAGTATCAGGTGGTGTGTGTTTTACTGTTAAGGGCAGTAATGCACAGTGTTTAGTTCAGTATCAGGAAGTGTGTGGCTTGTTGTGAGGGCATTAATGCCCAGTGTGTTAATGCCCAGTTCTGAGTGCAGTATCAGGTGGTGTGTTGATTGTTGTGAGATGCATTTATGCCCAGCGCTGAGTAGTGTGTGGCTTATTGGGAGGTGCATTACCGCCCAGTTTGTTAATGCCCAGGGCCGCGGGCGGGCCGTTATCCTGTACATTGTGCCTTCTTGCCACCTGGGCAGCACACTCACACTTTGCTCTTCTCTTCCAGCTCCAGGGTAACATCTTCGCCGGCTTCGACGAGACCCTGCTGCGGGGGGCGGAGGCGCTGGCCGCCGTGGACATCGTGGCGCAGAAGAGCCACCCCTTCAAGCCGGACGCCACCTACCACAACCTGAGCAGCGTCTCGTGCCCCCCCACCTCGACCTCCGCCGTGCACCTGCACCACCCCTCGGTGCTGAGCTCGCACCACCCTCACCACCCGCACCACCACCACCAGCCCTCGCAGGGCCTGGACGGGGACCTGCTCGACCACCTCAGCTCCGGCCTGTCCCTGGGGGGCATGCCCGACGGGGGCTGCACCCCCTCGCACCCGCACGCGCACATGTCGGCCATGAACCACATGGCGCACCACCAGCAGAGCATGGGCCACCTGGGGCACCAGCACGGCCTGGCCCCCCACCAGGCCATGAGCTGCCCGGAGACGGAGACCGACCCCCGGGAGCTAGAGTCCTTCGCCGAGCGCTTCAAGCAGCGGCGCATCAAGCTGGGGGTGACCCAGGCCGACGTGGGCTCGGCGCTGGCCAACCTGAAGATCCCGGGGGTGGGCTGCCTGAGCCAGAGCACCATCTGCCGCTTCGAGTCGCTGACCCTCTCCCACAACAACATGGTGGCCCTGAAGCCCATCCTGGAGACGTGGCTGGAGGAGGCGGAGCGCGCGCAGCGCGACCGCATGGCCAAGCCCGAGGTCTTCTCGGGGGGCGACAAGAAGCGCAAGCGCACCTCCATCGCCGCCCCCGAGAAGCGCTCCCTCGAGGCCTACTTCGCCGTGCAGCCCCGGCCCTCGTCCGAGAAGATCGCGGCCATCGCCGAGAAGCTGGACCTCAAGAAGAACGTGGTGCGCGTCTGGTTCTGCAACCAGCGGCAGAAGCAGAAGCGCATGAAGTTCTCGGCCACCTACTGAGGGCCACCGGGGGCCCCGGGGGCCCAGCGAGAGACCCAAGGACGCTAGGGAGACCTGGGGCCCCAGCGGCAGGGACGAGGGACTCCAGGGGGCCCGTGCGTAAAGAGAGGCCAGGCGAGGAGGGAACCAAGGGCCAAAGGTGGCCAAAGAGAGGCCAGGGGACCAGCCCTGGTCCGCTGCTCCAGACGACCACCAACTACTGGAGCGTCGTTGTGCTTCCTCTTAGGACGTCAAAGAGCTACAGAACGGGGTACACCCCCCTGAACCCCCACTCTCTCGCCCCCTTCACTTCTAAAGGTTTGGACAGTTAGAGGCCTCATCCAAGGACACCGAGGTTTGGGTAGCGCGCCTCTTTACATCGAACCTCAGAGCTGGGGTCCCCCCTTCATGAAAGGACACCGAGGGTGACCCCCTCTTTGTGGCACCTCTTCTGATGAACACAAGCACAGGAGCGGGGGTCACCTCACCTCTCCCTGGACCCAGGAGACCCCGGGGAGTCCACGCGCAAAGAATGACTCTTATTACAGAATGACCCCAATACTCTGCAGTTTTGGGGGTGTCGGAACTCCAGCGGGGCAGAGACCCGGGTCCATGACCCCCCCCCAACAGTGACTTACACTTGAACAGAGACTCGCCCGCTCTCCGTTGGAATATCCTTTTATATTTATAATTGTACATAAGTGACTCGTGAGGACATTTGCACCGGTGTTTTTTGAAAGTGTTTTAATTTATTTTACTGCTGATGTCTAGTCTTGTACAGCACAAGCAAGTCTGTCCCGTGTTCTGTGGACCCCCCTGCCCCCGCCCCTCCCCCCGCATGGATCACCCAGCCCCCCCCCCCCACACCCATCTGCAATAAACATTCCTTTTCTACCTCATCGGTCTTTCAGGCACGCGCCACGGAGCTCGTGCTAAGGGGACTCGTTTTTTGCCCCGTTTGTAAAGTTTTTTGACCCAATGAAAGCCCCCCCCCCCCACTGTGAGATGCTCTGACAATCAAACCTCGAACCCCCCCCCCCCGATTTGTGCTGGTTGCACCCCAGAAGACCACCCTGTCACCTCAAGGGCGCCCTGCACGCCCGCACTTCTTTTCTTTTATGCCACACCCTCCTGTGCCCCCCCCCCCCACTTTAGAAACGTCACCCACCAGGAGTCTTTTCTTTATTTATTTATTTTCAAAAGGATGGGTCGAATAAATAATATTTAAGGTAAAGGTCACAGGCAATTGACAAATGTGTAACTATTTAACTGCACTTTCCAGGGCACTGGGCGCGCGTGTTGCCCCGGTGCCCGGCGGGCACTGCTGCCCCTGTTCTATGTTTTTTTTTTCTAAATAATTATTTATGTTATGATCTCGTGTGCGCGCTGGATACGATTTGGTGTCTGTTTACGCTGCAGAATTTCAAAT